>NC_067197.1:22169827-22841846 GCF_000699445.3 Schistosoma haematobium
TCAGCTAACAAGTGATTTGTTCTGGGCTTAGGAACTTCTTCGAGCCCTCATAAGTTCTTTGTTTTGGAAGGCAAGACCTCTAGAATATCTCAGGACCACGTAGAGGTAATAGAACTACATCACCAGTGGAAGACGACTACGATAAATCTGTAGTGGCATTGGATCCTAACCACAATCCTTAAAGCCGAACATGAGATAACTTGGAAAATAGACTTTCAACATGTAACACCAAGAGAAGGTCGATAATGGTGTACGTGGTAACATTGATTGGAAATGAATTGATTGATTGATCGGATGGTATGGCTCGGAACTGTGGGCGTGGCCATACTTATGTAAAATAATTGTTATCCACATTAAATAAATTGTTCCCTCTCCAGCCCAAATGTGTTCTCCATAATATATTGCATGTTACAATCCGATGAGTCAGAGTAGACAATGATGTGACTTAAACGTAAGATCTTATAGATTGGGCAGTTACATCATAACCAAACTGTAATTTTAGGATTAAGTCTACTATTAGAGCAGTACTAATACCGAAGTAGACCACAATCCTACATTGGTAAGGTTGACTAAAGAAACGCATCCCTTTTATTGCTCCTCATTTTCTCTTTAACCTTTCCGATCAGTTTTTACTTATATTTACCCATTATTCTATTATTCCTTTGATTAATGCTCACGTGTATTATCGTATTGTGGTGTCGATAAGTACTCATAACTGTAAAATCCAAACTAAGGTTTGGACTGAAGAATAGCTGTCTTTGTGGGTTAGATAAGCGCTTTTGCCCGGTTGAAACCAAAGCAAAGTGAATGGGGAAAAAATGGCGGTTCTAAAAGTCATTATAAATTTAAATGTACATTGTTACCTAAACAAATATGACAGCCCAGCTACTGAACCAATAATTGTTCATTTAATCAGATGTTAATAACAATAAATAAGGAAGTGGATAAATGATGCGAGAAAATTACCAATCGCAATAAATAAATGCTATTCTATCCTGTCTGGATAGACCACGCACAGATTCATTGAAAAGATAATATTTGGTTGCTTTATAACACGGAGTGTTCCCAATTCTGAAGAGTGCCTCAATTCACAATCAAAAATGGACAATTCCAGTCAATACAAGCGACACAGTCAAAAGGAGGAACAACTCAATATTGCTGCATCCATGACTTAGTATCAAGTAAAGCAACATAAATGCAGTTCAGGAAGAAACACGGAAACTTAGTGAAGGCGCAAGAAAAATAAAAACTATAATAAAATGCAAATATTACCAACTCAAGTGGAATCAACAAGGCTAACAAAATGTACAACTAAAGGAATCGATAGGAACAAAGTGCAAGTGTACACATGGAGGAATTTTCACACACAAAACATTCGAAATGTATCTTACATAACTTACTAGCTTAATCGATTATGATAATAATAACAGGTCGTCTTCATTAATTATTAGCTAAGATGGTTTATTAACAAGCTTTAATAGCATTTACATGCTTCAGCTAAATAAACTTGTTGAAGCATCAGGCTCTAGTAAATATGACCTTTAAATGACGTAAATAATACTATAAATATACGTTGACTAGCAACGTAAGCAAAAACCTAGTGGTTTTCTGGATCTAATTCCTCATAATCTTTCTTCATCTAACGCTACACTCTCTTTTAAACTATGGACTATCCTGTAACATCTTTTATTCCGAACACTGTCTGCCTAATTTCCAATTTTCGAGTTCCATCGCCAAATAACAAGGATAAGATCTCAAAAACTTACGGTGACTGTAATTATTTTTCTGCAATCATAAGGTCATTATACATGGTTTATACAATGACAGCCACGTAATTTTCTGGACTCATTCATTTGTTCTGGCTCGAGCAAGTGACAAAAAGGTCAACAGCACCAAGCACTCTGAAATTATTTGCCATACTGCGTGTTTAATCTGGATGCTTTTGGATCATTGCTACTCGTCAAGAATGGCCTTATATATGTCAAATCCAATGAATAATCCAATTATCTCGATAATCCAGGCGGGCCTGATTATTTTGCTGGATGATTTACTGTTTTGTGTACTTAACATGTATATATTTTCACAGACTGGTATAAATTTCATACAAACCGCTCCCAAAACGTTCTCGGCATAAGAAATATTTAACACTTATACTACAGCATACTATTTAGAAAAAGTGTGTTGTTTAAAGAGATTTGTTAGTTCCAGTTGCTTTTTCCACATAGTTGTCAATGTCACTAGGCTAAATGCAGGACCTTATTATAAAAAGTTTATAAATCATCTGAATCGCCCTTAACACTTTTCAACAAACCCATCAGAGTCGTTATTGCTATACGTATTTGGGTTTGTGAATTGGTATATCATATTATTTGCTGAAAAAGGCGAACGTAGTTTAGATAATAAAGTCACCAAATCTAGGTATTATCATACTGCACTAGTATAATAACTAAACTATCAGGTAATTGTTGGTCAAACAAACATTTAAAATTAACCCCCCGGAGTCTTCTGTTAAAATTATACTATATAGACGAATATTTTTTGAATTGAACTTTATAATACAGTCTGCACTGGTAACATGGTGTTGCCGTCGGATGTCAGAAATCCTTCGGAGACAACGATGATCAAATACAGCACTCATTCAGCTACCCAGATACACGAACTTCTCGACTACTTCTATATGCTCACTACCCGTGGTGAAGTTGGGGTCAGAGTCCTGTCGGTCTTCTGAAAGTACTTTGCACCTAGAATGTGCAAAGCGCATATCATACCTACGTGCACTAATTGCAAACTGATTAAGTGCGAATCACATGGCTTGGGCATTATCGCACAGCAAGACAATATCATCCGCATACTCAACGTCGAGAAGTCTTTCTCCAGGTAACAGATTCACACCACCATTACCTACATCCATCAGAGCTGTTTCCAGAATGTCGTCGATAGCAAATTTGGAGAGGAATGGTGAAATTGGGCAACCCTGTCTAACCCCACTGCTCAGATGGAACGATGGAGAGAGGTGGTTGTATGCTCAATTTCATTACGTAACAGCCCTAGTCTGTCGTCAAACTCACGGTCACCCGGAGTTAATCGACGGGCTTCAGTGAGTTGTAAGGAGCCTGAAGAAACCTAGTGCTTATAAGCGGGATGTTCCGCGAAGCCGCAAGCATTTTTACTCGCCATTTTGATGGCGTCATGCAGTTGCAACCAATTCGCTGACATCAACCCGTTGATGACGATCGATTCGTTGGCCACTGAAAAGTAAGGTAAGATTGGCGCAGACCAAGGCATGGTCAGAGTCCAGATATGTACTTCAAAAGGAGCGGCAGTCGTGTACACAACCACGCCAGCGGTAGCTGATCGCGATGTGATCAATCTGATTCCAGGCTTGAGATGCAGAGAGAGGATGCCAGGTGGCACATCGGCGATGACCGTGTCGAAAGTTAGTGATAGCCAGAAACAGGTTGTGGTCTGTGCGCAGTTGCAGTAGACGGTCCCCGTTATCTGTCCTGCGACCAACAAGTCCCCATCGGAGCTACACCCGTAGCCTTTGACCTGAATGTCGAATCCACGAGGCAGTAGAGCAACGTTAGGAGATGCAGTCCGATGGTAGTCGGTGACCAATACTTGACACATATACTTGTTCCCTCAGGATCCTGGAGCCCATGTGCATCATTGGTTTGGAGTCAGGGTTTTCGGACGCCCTTAGGTGGACTTTCCGTGTCCACCAACCCGGTTAGAGAGCCCTAAATGTCCTGGTACGAACGGGATTTGGAAGAGGCAGCTCTCGCTCTCGAAATGCTCTCACATGGTCACGTGCATACAACCACTGCCAGGGAAGTCCTACTCACTGCCTTCTTGCAGCGGGGGTGTTGTTTACGAAATTGAGAGGACAAAAAGCGAATGTCCAGCGAACATAAATAAATAGTCTATGGCAAATCAGAACATTGAGCCTAGAGGATGTCTCTCACAAATACACTCATGTTTAACGAACTGCTCACATAATTATCACTTTACATGCACTAAAACGTTTTTGATAACCATTCATATGTATTAGCAGTATTACTAAATTACATCACTGTTAAGTAATAATAAGGTCGAAAAAATCTCCCCGTGACCAAATAAACTAAAATAACCAACTGGAACACTTGTTGGAATTCTTTCTCACGGTTATACATTTTTCCTTCAGTTAGCCCACTAATGCAGATGCAATTGGAAATCAGCTCGTACAGACAGTGGACCGGCATAAACGTCAACCGACTTTATCGTTTAAACCAAATATAATACTAATATCAACATTCCTACAATATTGATTGTTTTTAATATTTCTAAACACAAAATACTTGAAATACCCATAAATTAAGTTACTAACCAGCGGCTATTGCTAATCATCTTACGGCGACTTATTAAAATATCTCTACACGCAAGCATTTTCAACTTTTATAGTCCCACCTTGTTCAACTCAAATATAATCTTCACGTACATTTCTATTTTTCACGTGTTAAGAATAGAAACAAACGTTTTGCAATTACTTAAACGGCCTACAACTTGAGCCATTAACCAAATGCTATTAGTGTGCGATTTAATGTGACTTCTTAATATATCCCTATACTAAATCGTTCTTGATTGTTATAATCCCGCTTAACTTGACGTCTAAATAATACTCATGTGGGTTATCATGTTAAGTGTGTTAAGGATTAAACCAAAAATTATGAAGCCATTACATGTATTTTCCGATCAGTTTCTGCCGCCGTCCTTTTCATTTATCTTTCAGCTTATCAGAACCCGTAGGATTGTTGTTATTATTCGTGAGCTCCGTCGAGCGACAATCCCACTCAATTCGGTATCGTATCAACGTCACGTTGATTCTGGTGGGAGAGTAGTATAGTGGCATTCGATCCTAACCACAACCCTCAAAGCCGAACATGAGATAACTTGGAAAATAGACTTTCAATATGTAACACTAAGAGAAGGTCGATAATGGTAGACGCAGTAACATTGGCTGGAAATGAATTGATTGATTTATCGGATGGCACCATAACCAGTAACACCTTTTATAATGGAAACGTGCCAACCCAGTGGAATCAGAAGTCGGAAGCGAAGAGTTTCGAAAATATATCTGATAAAATATTGGTATATCGAGAAGTGATCAGTCTAAGCTGACTAGCGGTCGTCGGAGAAGCGAAGCACGACGTACTCACTCGTGATCTAGTTGGATGCATGTCTGAGCGCCTTCAGCTAGGTGAACCCACTAAAACTAATGCGGTCAGCATCAAATGTCGAAGACTTACAGAGCTACTGATTTTGGGAATTTATTTACCGCTGCAAGTCCTTCAAAATGAAAACTCACATATTCTTAAGGAGTCAGGGCTGAGTTTCACCAGAATCTAGTAAGATTTTTCTTTTGCTTGTTTAATATGCCTAGTTCCTACATGAAGACGTCGATGATAGTCTGCCACTGGATATTGAAGCCCTTCAATCAGAAGCTTCTTCTATTCCGTTCCTCATTAATTTAAATTATTGGACGCTGGCAAACCTACAAGTTAAACATTACTTAGTGCTTTCGGTTGGTAATCATCCTATAATCAATGAATAAAATGCTATGAATCTTGCAGAACATGAATGAATGCAATCCAACTTCAGAGACCGTAGCGTGTACTCATGATCACGCAACTTTGCTTAAATAAAAGTAGAGTCCAGACACTCAAATCAGTACAATTTCCAGCAATTAATTACACAGAAAGCCTGAACTTTGAAGAACATGTCTCTTCTATTATTTTAAATGTAGACGGCTAATTGGTTTGATGACGAGAAATTTCTTCACAACAGAGACTAAACTTACTTTCTACAAAATTCCGTCACGACCTGCTCTTGAATAATGCTCTTTTATCTTTTCTAATATGAATACCACAGACAAGATAAGAGTAGAAGACGTCCGAAGACGCTTCACACGCTAACTGCTAGGAAGCAACTCCACTCTCGACTAAACAGATAGATGTAAGCACCTTTCTTTAGAACCTTCATGGCACCGTAGGCTATGGAACAATCTAATATTCCTTCATAAAGAAGTATGTGGACTATCATATCTAACCTTCTACCTAACTATGATCCATGACCCAACCTGTAGGCTAAGAAACAGTGCATATACACCATTCACTGTAAAACACCAAAAACAAATGCGTTGTAAGTTTTTTACAGTGCGGTATAGTTTATTGTGGAACAGGTTGCCAATACCTCTCCATAACTGTTACACGTTTACCGAATTCAAAAGGCTAATAACCCTATTACTAGACTCTCAAGAGCTTCAACTATTCATTGAACCCCAGCCCACTAATGAAGCACTTTATTATAACTAACTAAATTACAGAACACATGGTTTATCCTCTCCTATTATTCATTGATTATTTATCAAAGACTTATGCTCTTAATCGTCATTTTCAGGTTCCAAATCTCTCTAATGGTTAAAGACACATTATTCTTCCTAAGTGTCATGTCGTTTTTTTCTATTACCAGCAGACAGATAACTCACTTATCCTATGGGTGCTGATCAACTAAGGCTGATCATAAGAAGCTCAAAAAATGTCCTAAATTCTTGTAAGTTGCTCAGTGTTTTATTTTCCTCACCCTGAAAATTTTACAATCTTAGACTCTTTCATATCCTTTGGTTTGCTATTGGTGCTGACCACATATAATCTGACCAGTCTTTTATAGTTATACCATTAGTTATCTTCACAGCAGTGTGATACACGAAATGGATATCTAACCCATAGTACAAACGCTTTAACCGTCTGATTTACTTGTTACATGGAACTAATAGAAACAGTGTATTCCAACTATAAACTTTGATTAAAGCAAACGTAAGAGAGCCTAACATCACAAAAAAGAGGGATGGTGGCGTTGCTGACCAGATAACTTCAATCCACCCATGTCTGTAGGGCAGAACATTTTGTTTAATTACAGCTCCTTATGCTTTAGTTGAATGTCACGAACCAATCGTATTGATGCTGATTTATTAAGCAAAACACCTCATTAAATCGCGTTTAAAACGCTGAATTATTTTAACTTCCTACCGAGTAATCCTATTACAAGCAAACTAGACAATTCGCTGAAAATGAAGCCTGCTCAAGACCCTATAAAGTCTACAAAAAAGGGCTCAAACAGCTTCGACAAAAAAGGAGACAGCCATTTGTGTATCAGAATATTGTTTTCAGCACTATATTTTATGACTACACATAACCACATACTTTCAGCTTCTTTCTGAACCTCCTGTATTTGTCAGTTGTTTATCCCCTTATGCCTCGTTCAAACTTATTTTCTTTAACTTATCAGAGTGCGTGTGCTAAATAAATACCTTAATAAAAGAGAATTAGATTGAGTAGTCATATATCAACTATCCCTTCATGAACATTGTCTGCTCTGCTTCTCAACTAATAGATTCATTCTTTACAAACCACATTTTGACCTTGTCACTTATTGGCTGATTAACCCTGACTGCTTTTTATATGATTACAAGTGTGTTAACTACTTACCCTAAATATCATGTCTGTAACTCATTTTTGCCATAAACGTCAATCGAATTGTCTCACTCTCCTTGTCTGCTGCGCACCAATTTATATTGTTTCGCTCTGCTCTCTTCAATCCGCTTCTCTCGATATCTACTTGGATCAATAAGTGTACGGGATATACGTATTTAAACTTCATTCCCGTATTTGAATCATTAAATTCCTTCACCCTCTAACGCAGATTATGTCGGTAATTACATATGGAGATGGCCGACATGCATATTTCAGTGACAATCAACATACAACCAAACTGGAGTCAGATACCGGAGCCACTAAAATTTTAATACTGGTGAAGATGGCACAGGTATTCAGTGTTTGACAACGCTTTTATCAGTAACACCTTCTAATATAATTCGTACCCACCAAGAGAAATCAAAAGACAGAGTCGAGGAGATCGGAAGAGTGTATTTGGCGATTACCAATATATCGGAATTCTCTGATCTAATCTGGCTAGCGATTGTGGTAGATGTTGAGCACAGCGTTACCACACGTGATCTGGTGCGGATGCATGACCGAGCGCCTTCAGCTAGATGAGTCCACCAAAACATATGGTCAGCATCCAATGTTGAAAACTTACAGAGCTATTTATTTTGGGGATTTATTTACCGCTACACTGGTCTACCATATTCTGAACGACGAGTTTGGAACTAAGATGTTCTGTCTTTTCCACTAGTCTAGGCCTGATCACCTAGGAGGACATTCTCAAAACGTTCAAACACCGAGATTAAATCGTTCACTTCTGGAATTCTATTTTCTCTCACTGAGTAATGCATTAATGAAATTCTCTGCCACAACATGTAATGTCACCATTTTCTGTTGGCAAGTTCAAGGCGAGATTAGTTCTCTACGTTATTGCAAGGTGCAAGGGTTAACACAGTTGATTTACCTTCTCTCCAAAATACTGAAGACTGAAGGTTGTGGAGCACATAGAGCATTGAACGCAGAATGCACACATACAAGTTCGACGTTACTTACAACTTCTAACCTCGCACTATCAACTTGTTGTCCCCATTATCAGATTGTCTTAATCGCACGCTCGCGTTATTTATGATTGTTGTCAATTGATTTCCTTATCAAATGTAAGTGCATTCTCTGTACATAATGAGTCGTCAGCTCAATTTTTTCCTGTTATTTTCTCGGTGAGACTATAACTTATAGACGAACCAATCATATTTAAAGTAACAGGAGTTGGATTTTGGCGCAAAACTCACTTATTCATTTAGCTAGATAGCATTTTGGCATTCTAGCTGGTGTTTATAACACTCCTCCAACACAAGAAACCTTCAGGCTAAACGTAAGCCTACACAAGGCTGAACAGTACACTTCTAGCAGGTGCACTGTCTTCGTTCTATTTTCAGAAAAGATATCATATTTGATGTTATCTATCTACGCGATGTATTGGAAGTTATATGTTTATATGGCTTACTAGACGAAATAAACGTGTTGGGTTTCTAGGGCTAAGCAACAGTGCGTTAACCTTACTCATTATTGTATATGCAGTTTTATTAGATTAAAAAGGATCTACTACATAGAGTTCTGCTCTGCATCACTTTACAAACATGAAACATGATTGATGAAGCAAGAGGAAATGCTTGGGTCCCAAGTGCTTCGGTACATACGGTATTCTAAGGGCACTAATTGTGTATGATGAGAATGTTATATGACCAATGCTAACCACCCGACCTTACTCCGTCCACTGTGCTCAACCACTTTTTAGAGCAGTCAGGTATAGTTCCGTGTGACTCGTCAATCACTACTTGTTTATTGGAAAGAATTATGCTTTGAGTGTGGCGAAAATGAAGAACTTGTTTAATATGCAACCCGGAATTGGTGATTCGTAAACATCCAAATAGGACTTCGAAACGACACGCTCTATAAAACTGGTCAGGTATAAGTTTAGGTTAAGAATATGTCGGCCAAGTATACAGTGTCTTTCAGACCCTACATTTCAAGTGTACTTTCTGTCACTTGACACTTCGTTTTTCTCTTTCCCTTAACATTAATTTGTTTGTTGTGCGGTAGAGTAGGATAGTGATGCAAATTAACATGCTACTATAGTTAACAAGGGATTTCGAAAATATCTAATAGGCTTTAAATGATGAAGTATTTTATTTATGTGGACTGAGTTACCATGTTCATCCTAATTTTTTAAGCTCTTGTCTCAATTTTATTAATTTTTCGTGTGTTTTTGGCTCCATTTCTGTTTGTTATTTGGTTCTTTCGATTGCAATGAATTTCATTTTGTCCTACATCAGCTGTAAAGTCGCAGCTTAAATATTGCCCGGATATAGTTTTACTCATTTGTATGTTATATTACTCTCGAACGTCAATAATGCTCCTCTAGGTTTGTCAACCATCCTCTTTTGAAGGTATTTATGAGTAACAGATCAGATTCAGCCTCTTATTATCCATAATTCTTAGGCCCTTCAATGTATGTGGATGTCTAGATACATTAATGTGTACAATATGGATTCACCTAATATTTTTCTGATGGTGGAATTCGGCTGTTGCTGAAGAGCGTCGTCTGGAATTCACGGTGTCGTCGATTTTGACTGCAACTATGACCTGTCTCTGCGCTTCACTACAAATTCTCACGAATCCCTTCAGTACTTGACACTAAAAAAGTACATACCGGCCAAACACGCATACATGATTTAGGTGGCTGTTCTGATTTTGTGTTTAGGCTTTTGTTTTGTACTAGCGGGAGTCTTGAATGCTCCGGTCAGGCGTCTAGGCACATAAGAGAGTCGTTTAGGTGGCCGATGGGGACTTGTTGGTAGCAGGACAGATAACGGGGACCGTCTACTGCAACTGTGCACACCAATCTCTTCGTTATTGTTCTCTCTTCTTTTAACGCTCCTTGCCTTCTTTCTTTTTCTTTGAATTCTCAATGTTTTGTGTGGCGCATATATATTGACGCACTGCTGTACAAATATTTATGTGTTCAAATAAACAAATATATTAGGGTTTTTCATATATAATGGTATCTCATTTGGCTAAATCCTTCATTCACTGACCGTATTGAAGCTGTGTTTTAATAACTCTCATTCGTGCCTAAATATTTTATCCCGTTTCCCTGTAATCGTTGTTACTTTTTATCTTATATATGGGATGTTGTGATGTGATTTCTTAAGCTTTCGGAGTTTAGTTTTGAAACTGTAGTTTGTGTATGCATCTTAGTAATTCTTCTGTGGAAATATACTGTGATTCATGTACGGCGTATAGATATGTTCAGTTGTGATCTGGATCGTAGTTAATACCTGATGCCTGGTAGTATTTTACGGTGAACATTCCCGTATTTCAGAACCATATTGTTCCACGGTTAACGCAAAATGCCTTTTTCCAGCTCGTTGAAACTGTTTTATTAGTACCACTGATTAAGTTCGGTATGAAACTAATGGGCCTCCTAGTACTCTGTGGTTGATTATGGGCTAGCTATTGAAAATAAGTATAGAATGGATCACAAAACAGATGTATTTTTAATCATTCCCTTCTTGACCAGTTGTATTTTATTGCTTATCAATTTTATCAGGTTTTGCATGCACTTCGTGTAACCTTTTAATGTTGCCTCTAGCTTGTTGACCCTTTTGGTTTTTATAGTGAAATGACATCTTTAAGTGACATATTGTTACCGTGGGATCACACAGAGCAACCGAACGACTTGTTTTTAACTTTCCGGAACTCTGACGACTGTATTGTATGTTTATTATCGTTGAGTACAGTTATTTCTCAAGGTTCATGTACCTATCGCAACATCGAATGTTAATAGCTTGAGGAGCAGCTCAGATTCAGTTATTTTGTCTGAACTGAATAAACAAATGGATGCAAGACTTGTGAGCAAAGGTATTGTTTCATCTATTTTCTAAATTTTCCCAGCTCAGGAATATGGCCCTTTATTGCTTCCGGGGTCAATATTTTATGTAGGCAGTAATCCTCGTGTGAGTTTCATTGTAATTGTTTCATACTGTTAACTTACTTGTCTAATTAGGTGTAGTTGTACTAGGAGCTTTCGTAGAAGTAGTTATGTTTTCATTTTACATATGACTTAAATAATGAAACTGTAATCGTATTTCCGTAACGTTCCTAAGAGTTTATTTTTATTTTATGTGGTTTCATTCAACTTTAGTTGATTCGCAACAACTTTCGTGTCTGGCCTTATATAGTTCTTATTTTAGTTTGCTCCGTGCGATCACTGATTTCGGCATGTATATCCTATCACTCAGTTTGTCAATCCACTCTCTCATGGGTCGTTCTTCGGAGCGTTACATGCTGCAAACACCTCACAAATTAAGGTTTACAAACCGTATTGTTTATTTTTTCGTTGCCATAAGGGAATTTCATCAACAAACGTAACCACATATGTGTCAAAGTCAATAATGGCAGTCAGAGAATCAAGGCGAGAACTATGCTACACCAAATATATAAGTTTCCACAAACACACATGCGTAGTGAGCACATTTAATGTGAAGACAGGCTATTGAGAAAAGCACGATTTTAATGATGGAGTCGGTAGTTTGTTACGAATACGTGTAAATACCTATAAATTTCACATACAACAACAAGCTGACATCCTAGACCTTATCACATAAAATGATTAACAGTAACATAAGTTACTGAATAGTAGTAAGTAGTATACTATAATATGCAGAAGGAAACGTAATGGGAAGAAATAAAAATGGGGAAAAAGAGGGACTAATGTAATCCGGTTATTAAAATATAACTTTCACTAATCTTCAGCCTCCAACTTGTAACTGTAGTGATATGGTCACTCTACTATCAATAGTTAGTTTATAACTTCAATTATTCTGTCTATTTTGTTAGAGGATGGCATGACTAGGATTTTTTGTAGTAAACGGAGAATGGATTTCTTTCCTTTGCTAAGCCGTATTTTATTTGTAGTGATAGAAAAATTCAAAAATTCACGTAGTAGATTTGTCTTTTGAGTATATGTGCGATTGGAACTCTAATGACCGTATTTGTTAAGTATAGATTATGCGCGGTTGTTATTTGAAGCCATTGTTTCTAGTAAATTCCAGAAGTGGTGACTTAATGGCTGAAAAATAGCTTTCAACATATGGATTAAAGGTTTGAACCTTTACTTGTTAAATGGATCATTTTATTGCTACATCTTGTATTAATAAGTTCTAATGCATAACCAGTAACTCAGGAGAATTGAATCAAACTTAAAAGACACGAAGAATTTCGTTTAGTGGTGTGTTGTAAACAGAACTAATACCACTGGTTTGCCAGACGAATGTATGACTTTGTATCGTGTATCTAGTCATATGCATATATAATTAATCAGCAAAATGTTTATAGTTTGTCCACCTGAGGCAATATTAATTTTTAAATGTTGTATTGGCTTGAAGGTATGCAAAAAGAAGTAAAATATGTCACAATGTATATTTTAAATGTTCCTCTACGTTTATTGAGAATCATAGCATGATCATATTCGTAGAAATTTGTTTACTGCTTTATTTAGCCTCGTAGGAAAGTCAATTTGTATCATGAATCCTATGAAATTAGTTATGGTCAAAGAGGAAATTATGAAGAAAATCTCCACACAACTGAAAATACTGTCATTTCAAATGGTGGACTTAATGACTTAGTTGAATTAGAAAAACTCTCTTCTACATTTACTGATAGGAGGATTGGAATGAGTAAGTTCCATTAGAATAAATATCTAAAACACAATTAAATTTTTGAAGTATTTTTCAAATAAATGTATCGGTCACTAAATGTCAACTTAGGGTAACAGTAAAATTCTATTATTTAAATCATCCAATACAAGGACGATACACCGTAGGGAAAACACCAGTGTCATTTAATTTGGTTTTAAAAATATGAAGGTGATTGTCCGTAAACTGGACTTATTTCCGGTGTTTGTCAACCATTGCCTTCGACTTATTGTGATCTACAGGAAACTAATTATCCCATAGAAATAAAGAAGCGTAGCAGGACTTCGGGTCGTAGAACACTGAAAACATTTATCACACTGAAAATCAGCGCGTCCAGGGCCGCAAAAGAAGTAATATATAGTTGTACTGAGACTCAAAATGAAAGTTAAATAAAACAAGTCATGATGCAGAAAAAAGCTATAACTAGTTATTTACACCAGGATAAATAATTAATATATTTGGAGTAGTTTGTTTGTCCTGAAATTGAGTTAAAACGTGAACCAGGACATCCACAATCCTTCTCATGGATGAGTGTTTCACTTGTTTAAAATTATATCTTGGTCTAGCTACCATTGCTCAGTGCTTCGGGATATCTCAGTTGTTTTATGCGTGGTGTAAGTTATTGGTTCAAGGAGGATATCAGATGCAGCCTACCTAGTTACAATACATATATGAGATATTTAGATTAGCAAGTTGGTAGCACTGGCAAGTTGTAGTGGTCAACTTGATTGTTCATCAATCTTATTGTCATCGCCGATTTGTGCACCAATATTATCACTCTGGATACTAATAAATATAATCGAACCCCAATTATAATTGTTTTGGAAATGAAGCAGTTTTTCTTCCTCTGAATAGTATTATTTATTTACTTGAACACATAAACATTGGTACAAGGGGGCACCAAACACATATGCGCCACACAGTAACAGTGAGGTGAGTAGTAGTTATCATTGATTTGTGTGAGGCCTGTAGTACTGAGCGGGTGCTCAAACCGGAGCACATGGTTTCTTTAGGAGGCCATACTCGGAGCCTTTAACCTAAAGGTCTAATCCATAATGCAGTGGAGCAACGTCAGGAGACGTAGTCCCATGGTAATCGGTGACCAACGACAGGTTCATACTCCATTTGTTCCTTCAGGATCCTGGAGCCCATGTACACCATTGGTTTGGAACCAGGGTTCACCAAATGCCCTAGGTGGATCCTTCATATCCACCAACGCAACGAGGGAGCCGGACATTCGGTTGTCACCTCAATTTAGTGAGCAACACACCCGCCGCAAGAAGGCAGTGAGTAGGACTTTTCTGGCAGTGGCTGCATACCTGAGGCCATGTGAGAGCGTTTCGAGAGGGAGAGCGAACTCTCCTCACTCTCGGCCGTATAAGGGCATCTGGGGGCCTTAAGTGTAAAGTCTACAAGTAGACCTGTGCTGTGTAAAGATAAGTCTATCTCTGAGCGATGTTAGTTGTTGTAGCCGCTCTTTATAGTAGCTTTCTATGAGTGCTTTGTCCTGGACAACCATTAATACAAACTTTTCGATCGATGGGGTCCGTTACTATATTACATCGGAAAATGTGAAAAAAGTAAAGTACTGATAAGTGTCCTTTCTCCTTTGGGACTTGACAAGGAGTAAAAATTTGATTGCTCAATACCCAGTCAGTGCATTCTGGTTTTTCCGGGTTTATCTTATCTCTGAGGTCCATTCGGATGCATGCAGACTACTGATCGCATCATCTTGCTAAGCGCATTAGTTTTACTTTCTATACATTATAATCATTAATAATAAACAATACTTGGAGGATTACATTACCTTTAAACTAAGAAGTTCGAATGGCGTCTGGGAGCGAATCATGTTTCCTTTTCGTTTAAGACTAGGTTTAACGCTATTATTATGGTTAAATTACACAGGTATATCCATTTTTTTAGATCTTTCGCAAACTGATGTTGCAAATTCACTTGGAAAACTTTACGGAGTACATCGTAGTGTATCCATGATATCACGCTTCGAAAGAATGGATCTTAGTTTAAGCAATTACTTGAAAGTTTATCCGATTATTCTAAGATGGTTGAAGGATAGTGAAACTGCTGATGGTCGCGATAAAATTATTCGAGCTGTTGTTGATTTTCAGAATAATAATAATAATAGTAATAATAATAATGATACGAAATCACCAGTCAAAGAAAGTCCTCAGGTAACTGAATATTTTTCCTTAGAAATATAGCTGGCTTGTTAATTAGTTCGTACTTCGTTTAACGTGATTAGTGTTCTAGTCCTAAATGATTTGCTCTTGTTAGTATTCAAAACATTTATAAACAAAGTGTAGATGAGGTATTTAATTTAAATTGTTCATACCGCTATATTTTGCACTGTTTTTATCAGGCTAGTACGAATACGAACTAAAAAACCTTTTAATAGTATCCATCATTACTGAAAATGAGCATTCACGACGAAAAATCTCGCTAATGATTATCAAAGTCCTATTTCACAAATATGATTATCATTTAGTTTCACTACATGTTCCTTTGAAATCATAATGCTAACTACATGTTCTTAATGTAAAATAATGTTTCTGGTCATTAACTATGTTAAATAATCCTTACCCTTGCTAACCAGAAGTGTACAACTGACGCACCATTTAATATAAACTCAAACATAATTTTAATGATATTTTCAAGATCTAATTACTTCAAATTTTAAATACTCAGACTCTTTTACCTAAGAGACAGTTCTAAAATGAAGTGCTTGATATGACTAATACGCTGTTTATTGAGGGATTGGGGTATACTGCGACAATTTATTCTGAAAATAATTTGCTGTTGGCTGATTATCACATTTGGACGTTTTCCTAAGTAGAGCAGTGATCTAGTAAATGAAACACTCGACTTCCAAACATCAGGTTCAAACCCCACTACATTTCCTTTGGTTCGGAGAATTAGGTAGTGTTACTAGTCCCCACATGAAAAATGTGAGTTAAAACCAAAAACATAAACTTGTACTTAGCAAACAAACTACAAGATCACATATATTCGGTACAGAACAGACCAGTGTATTTTTATAATTTACTAGTCCTATTCACTTCACAAGCGTGCTTGCTCAGCACTTTGTCAAAGGTCATTACTAAAAAGTAATAAGATTTTATCTCACTCAGTTATAAACAACATGCGACCTAGCATTAATGCATATTGCAACATACTGCCAGTCACACCGGCACAATCAGAGAACATCAGTAAAATGATAAGCGAATGATGGAAACTAATACCACACTCAATGCTAAGCTAACCGTGAAGTATCAAATTTGATAAAAGACTAAAAATGAGAAACGGAAAGTATGGAATAATACATCAACCGACATTACGTCCATTGGTTTTTTCTACAGAAATGTATAGATTCCACAAACAACTGCGATCGTAAATTTTAGTTAAATTTTCCGTAAATTGTAGTGACATAAGGCAAAATAACCACCTATTAATTTATTAGTTGTCTAGTAGTAGACAAATAAGTCAAAACTAGTTTATTGTTTCCTTTTACTTGTTGAAAGATTGGTTAATTTTAAGTATAGTAAAAATCAATTCCAAGTTCGTGAGTCGTTTTTCTCGCTACCATTTTCTATGTCAAATATTTTTAATTATCTGTGTTTTAGGCTGAAAGTCCCGTTTTTTCGAAATTCCCAAGACGACGACCGAGAACAATACTACCTGATTCTACAAGAAGGGAGTTGGAGCGAATCTATAGACAAGTTAGTGTTTGCACTTGGTCGTTGATTCGTTTCTCATAATTCTTATAATCCCCGCAACCGGATGGTAATTTACTGCTCCACAGTATATTTGTTTAGTTTGAACGTCTCAATTTCCTAAGACGTCGACTTGTTTGATCAAATAAGATAAAATTTTGGCAAGCTTTACTGACATTATAAGATGATCACTAAATTGTATTATTCGGGTGAAGTTATGGGCATAAATAATTATATCCTAGTCCTATTTTCAGAAGGAAAACCACCACTTACTATTGTTAAATATATCTCTGGATCAACCTCTGCTAACTTCTTTTATTTTGAGAATGCCGTGCTAATGTGTGATGAAGCAACCTAGGTCAAATCACACTTGGTATGAATAACTGAGTAAAATTTTCGACTCGTTAATTGATACCTATCAAGGCGATCACAAGATTACTCAAAGTTTGTCAACAATGGTAAAACCTTGCTAGAAACGATAACCGCAAGTTTCTTTTTTTGTAATTTACTTTTTTGCACGACTTTTGCCTTTTTGTGGTTGACTTCCGTCGCTTGTAGTTTGCTAAAGTTGCGTATGCATATTTTCGTTACTACATAATTTTGTTTTGTTCTGCGTCTTCTATTTCGAGTATAGAGTCTCTCCACAATTTATTTTCCTGTGTTAGCGGACATGTGATGAAGTGTTATGTGCCAGCTTTTTGTTATCGATTTATACAGTAGAACCGGAGTTACTAGAGTAGATCGATCGTTCCTAATTCTGAAAGTACTGTAGGCCCTTACTGAACTTCAAATATCGAGACTGAAAATCTTACCACAGTTTATTTAACTTTGTAACCATTATTGTTACAATCAGTCAGCAACGTGTTATTTTTCAGTCTTGATAGAGAATCATGCTGTAACTTACAAAATTATGTTGCTGGTTTTTCTTTTGACAGAATAAAAAACTATCTGCACATGAATTGATAGAATTGGCTAAAGAATTAAATGTTGACAAAAAAATTATAAAAGTATGGTTCTACAATCGTCATACACGTAGTATTATTGATCGAAAAAGAAGATTGAAACGAGCCAAAAGGAAATGTTAACATCAAAAACAGAAGACCCAATGTGTTGTACAGAACATTTTTGTGATAATTAAAAAAAGATAAATCTTTTTCACTCCTATGATAATCTCTAGTTTTCCAATGACTATGCTTAAAGTATGAGATTGTTATATAAAGTAATATGTATTTTTTCAGCATAGATTTATGTTAAGCCTGCTCCACAGAACTAGGATAAGTAAGGATTATTTCACGATGGTATAATTAAATCCGTTTCACAAGCTTATGATGGACGGAACTTGACTACTCTAGATTTAGTCTCTTAATGCCTTCTACTGCTACTACTGTTGAAAAGTATCTAATATCACTAACAAAATTGAATGGAAATGATTCGTCTTCACTGAATAAGGAAGAACGCAAAAACCAGAAAACCTGTCTTTTCTTTTAAATAAGAAGGCATTTTTAATCAACAAAACTGTACAATAATTTAGATGAAAACCAATTTGTTAACTGATAAAGTAAATTTACACTTTCATAAATAATTCAATGGTAACGTAATAAGAAAAATACAATAGCTGATTGATTAATTGGTCATTGAATAAAATTAGTATATCACCAGAAAGCACACCTGTATAACAAACATAACAATGAAATTTTCGTAAATATACTACTATGATTATGCACAGTATGGAACTACTTTAGACTATGTATATTGTATGGATTATAATTAATTAATGACAGATACCAGTTATAATGTTAATTGAAATGAAAAGCTACTTGACAACTCTTCATGCGTTTACTTGGCCGATCGATACTTATTCTGTATCGTTTATCACTAGATCCTTAGGAATATTTTCGAAATAAACAATATGATCAATTACACTTAGTTTTTATTGTGGTTGACATTCGAGTATTGTTCATCCATGTTAGTTATGAAAAATCTTAAGTTTAAATAATGAACTGATCGAAAAGGATTCCTTTACTGCGTGAATTGTTCGAAAACACTGAGTGTCATTTAGTGGGAGAAACACCATAATGAGAAGTTGAGTATTGCAACAACACTCATCTCTGAATGCTTTTCTTTTCAAACACAAAATAATTTCATTTTCATGTCTTTTACATCTGTCATTCGCATGAATGGAAATTCGTTTATAGTTACATTCCCACTAATGTCCAAACAATCTTCTTAAACACTGATAGTTATAACAATTAGCTTATATCCCTACTCCTTTACAGGATTTCCGTAGCAGCATTAAAACCATAGTAGGGATGGATTTCATGTTTGGAAAGCAGTAATAATAATAATATCGAAATTTCGATATGTCAGTAACGTAAGGGAAAGTTAATGATAACTTGAGCGTGAACAAGCAACGGGAATATAATCATGTGTATACTTATATATTATTTATTCATTTAAACACGCAAACATTAGTACAAAGGGGAACCAAAACGTGTATGCGCCACACAAATCATTGAATTTATTTTTGTGCAGAAATACTGTCCAGGTGTCTAAACCGATTCAGGTAGTTTTCTGAGGGGGTCACTCCCCAAGCCTTTCAACAAGATGCTTTACAAATAAGGCAGTGGAGCAACGTTAGGAAATGCAGTTCTATGCTAGCGGGTAACCAAAAATAAGTCCATACGCCATTTGTCCCATCGGGTTCATGGAGCTCATTAGTACTACTAGTTTGGGACCAGGGTTTTCCAATTCTACCAACCCAGTTTAAGCTCGAGACATTCGTTTTTCTTCCTCTCAATTTCGTAAACAACACCCTCACAGTGAGAAGGCAGTGAATAGGAGTACAACACCACAGTAAATATTACTAATACATTGATACGATTGCACCAGTGACTGAAATGTCAATAATGAAAACTCCTACCAGTTGTTAAAATAATCCTAGTCATTGCCAAAACAAACAACTGTCATTCTAATTGGTGAACTATACAGTCGCTCAAGGACGGATAGAACACTTTTATAGTGTCACCAATACTGCATTTAAAAACAAAATAAAACATAACTATCTACTTACCAGCCTATATACATTTGGCATAAATTTTGATTTGAAGTTGCTTCACGTATAAGGAAGTCTACTTGAGCAGAAACACTCATCATTTGATCTCTTTCAGTGCCAGTCAGTTTTTGCCTAATTCTTTCCATTACAGAACGTGCACGTACATTTCCTAAAGTAACAGGCTGAGCTGAAAAAAAATAGAGAAAATATTGTTTAAAAATAGTTCCATTATACTTTTAGATTCTGTTAAAAGAAATAATAAAAACAAAATACGCGTTCTAGGTATTTAAGGTTCTGATGTACAATTGCTGTATGAAGACGGTAATGATATGAACTATCTGTCTGAATCTTGATTTTTTTTAATGGTTCGCTTATTAGCTAAAAGCCGAATGACTAAACTGATAATTCGATCATTATTTTTTCCTTTTTGCAAAACTGACATTTTAGATAAATTTAATCAGTATTGACTTTTGGTGAAAAATTAGCTCTTTTAAAAAATTATCATATGAACAATTTCAAGACATACTAATGATGATCTCGATGAAAAAATTACTGATACCTGAGGTATGAAGTAAACTTACATTCTGAATCAATACATGAGTCTTCAGTGCTTGGAGGTTTTGCAGAAAATATAAACCCTTGTAGTCCTAAAAAAATCAATCATATCGACATTATTGTATAAATCATATTTGACAATAAACTTTAATATGATGAGGTTTATATTATAACTAGCATACAGATACAATAAGCATCAGGTATTATTTGATGTAAAGTAGTGATCATTGTATTTACGATCCGCCTGTTAATATAGAGCAAAACATACAGTAAATAAATTTGTTTATCAATAAGCTCTCCTACAAATTCTGTACACATTATTACTATTTCTTTTTTGTTGATATAATTCTGTTCATTCTGAGTTAGATTATGATTATTTATAGTGAAAAAATGTTTGAATACTGATAATATATAATGTGACCAAGTTATGACTGTTCATGAGATCGAATTATTGATATGAGCCTCCAACTAAACGGGTATCAGAAGATAAGGCAGTTTTAGAATATATTTTCTAATCTATTTAGTAAAACTCCGAAATGTAAAAAGAATATTTTGGGAGAAAACTATTAGAATTAAAGTCTAAAATATAACCATATTGGTTACCTGTCCATAAAAAATATGAAAATCATTTTTATCTATTTTAAAGTTATGATACGTTTTATATTCCTTGCTTGAAAATTAGTTATTCCATTTTTGGGATAATTTTATTTAGTTAGTTTAGGTTCAACACTACTGAACATAACTGTCAAATTGAATTCAACCTCTTACAACTTAAGAATGATGTTGGTGGAGTTGAGTTCCGTGAGCAGGGTGATTTAGCCGTTGAACTTGTATTGCCTTTATAGATAGAATCATCACTACAAACTTCACATAGAAATGAGCTGTTAGAACATCTTCACAAACAAATAACAGCTTGTTTTATTGACAGTGTTATCTAACAAAACAGAATAAAAGCTTTACGACTCAGCAATTTAACTCAAAGAACGCAAATCCGCCGAAATCATTCTCGTGAGCTACAAATTTAGACGTCAAAGTATTAACAAATATGGATAACAAACTAGAAGAATAAATAAAACGTATTGTTTACATATAAGGATGTACGTGTTAAAGATACAATTTGACTAAAATGACACAAAATTAAAATGAAACTAAAAGCTGTACCTATAGTTTTGAGTAAAAATTAAATAAATTCATTCAGCAGGTACTCGAGTATGAGCCACACTTTAAATGTGGGCTAATAATACTACAACCTGGTTACCTACAGCAAAATAGTGGGGTTGAAACTAGGGACTTAACAACTAAGTCACCACTCCATCAAGTTTTGGAAGGCGAAGATCAAAACCACAAATCCTGTCACAGTAATCAGAATACAATTATTTAAAGAAAGCGAAAGAATATGTATATAATGCTGTTTACATAAATACAAACGAACTCAAACAGAACTTACCATGACGTTCAACTACTATGTGACCGGATTCCATTTGCTTTCTTAAACGTTTAGCTAAGTAAAGATTAAAATAACAAATAAATGGAATAGCTGTCTACCAAAATATCTGAAGAAATGTATCTTTCTACGTAAATTAACGTTTTAATAAGGGTATCTTTTTAACGTAAATCTTCATGCACGTTTTGCATAATACACTGCGTAAATTTTCACGTGATATTTTCACCAGTTAAAAGTTAGATGACTAGAACTCTGTAAACTGTTCATTCAAACATCTGATTTGAGTTCTTAATACTCGGAACGCATTAGCCTTTACTTTAATAGGGAAGAGGTAGAGTTTTCATACTTACCAAATAAATAAATTAAGAAATATGATTTACAACACCTACCAGTTTCATAACAACCAAACCAAGGTCCATTACACAAATGATGACGCCATTGATTCACCTTTTGTGGATCACGCAATGAAGCACTATCTGGATGATTTGGGTTAGTAAACACCTTGTTCGGTGAATTAGCTCTTCTATTCAAATTTTGCTGTTGATAATGTCCTTGTGAATTCTGTTGACCTGAAGTTAGATTATTACTTTTATCTGTTGGACGTCGAAGTGTATTTTGAACAGCATGATGCTAATATACAAAAATACAAAAAAAATTACATTGAATTTCAAGTTACTGATAAATTCAAAGATATTAACAATGTTTTCAATAAAATGAAAGCAGCAAAGTGGTTAACAATAAACATTAAATAAGTGTTTACTTTGCATGAATTAAATTTCATTTTTTACTACCTATATTAAGTGACTAAAATCTGAGTTGTTTTAGTTTACTAGAGAAACAGTTCAATGATCAAATAAATCGACTTCCAACTATAACACGACTCAGAACAGGTGGAATAAACTACTAACACTAACCAGTAACTAGTATCATGATTGTTTAGTTTGTACTATTTGCTCAGTTTCATCGATCAAATAGCCATATGACAACTAGATAAAGTGATTGAACGTCGAGCCCACTATATTCTGATGTTGAACGGTTACAGACAACCACAAGCCCACATATCATGCTAGTTATTAAGATACTTGATTAGTACTAAGAAATAAAATGGCGCACAGACAATGTGAGTATCTGCGATGCAAAGATCAGTTGCGGCCAGGAAGGCTTGGTAGTAACGTTTGATTATGAAGCTGAGGGGGTTCTACTAATGCACAGGGCATCGATTCCTCTAAGATTAAGTAAACCTAACTATCCAATACCGACTAACACAAAATATAGACCTGGGTATCCTGTCACCTAAAAAATCAATTTTATTGGTTGAGAAACTAGATAGGTTAAAACATCACTAAACTGTAAATATAACTGGGGAGGATTTGCCATAAATTTTAGTATCAGACCGGACTACATAAGATGTTGAGGTTTATCCACAGTAAAGTTATAAAAATAAGCAATTGTCTTGTTGTTTTTGTTATATCCGAGCGAAGATTAAATCACGAGTAACTTCTGAGACGTATTAGTTGACTAATATTATCTATATATTATTATGGTATAACTATTCAATAAGTAGACTATGTATATTTATATTCCTCTTATTATAAGCTTCATTTTGATTTATAATTTATTATTGCACGATTTACTGTTCTTAAGCTATGTTCAGTTTATTGACTACTGCCTCCCACGTTCACAGCCACTTTCTGGCTTTATTGCGTACAAATGTTATTCCCTATTTTATGGTGCGTTGCGGTCTGCTTGGTTGATACATAAACCCAGTGTATGTTTGAAATAAATGATTCGATTCGCATAGTGGAAGCTGGTATTGGTGTTCTGAACTCAAGTGGACGGGCTAGGCAGACATAGGACCAATAAGGACGCTAGGCTGCTCATACCGATCGTACGTCATTGGTTTGGCACAGTGCTAAGATTGTATAAGTCGTATTTTGATTGGCGGATAAATCACGTGATAAAAAGCGGGCCATAAAGACAACAGTTTTCGCATGCATATCTCACAAATATAGTAATTGAAATGCACTTAAAACTATTTCATGATAGTCATCACATCACTAATAGTCAAGATCTAAAAACATGATTTAGGCACATAGAACACAGGTACGGCTTGTTGGCTAGTATCAACTAGCACAAAACCTAGGTTCAGGGTTTTTTGTCCACTACCTCTAATAACGACCACCTTATGGATCATGTGAAGCTGCAATATTACACCAACACAATAAGATGAATAGAAAAGGAGCAAAAAATTACATCATGAATGGTAATAAGAAAGGCTAGATAAGAGGGTATAATTGAAAAAGAAAGACAATGAATTGCATTTCACCTGTCAAAATATTCATGAACGGTCAATCAACAGTATAATTTAAAGGTTAACAAAACAAAATAGCCTATTTGAATACAAAGACAAATGAAACCTATGAAAGATAACAATTACAAGTAAGGACAACAGAAAAAACTGAGTTAAGGCTAGTAAAATAACTCAAATTTTCACTTCTATACTAAGTAAGCACTGACAATATTATCCAGAATGACGGTAAAAACTGCAATTAAACTATCTGGCCCAGAGAACTTAACGAAAGCAGAAGATTAAATATATTTGGAACACTGACAGCCTTTGAACCACATAATTTAAAGTTTTCAATCACTTGTGAATAAAACAAATATAATTATCTCATGCCATCGAATAGCCGGTATAAAAAAACAAATCTTTCCCTAAATTCATGATACACTTTAAGTTGACTTTGCGAAAAATGAGTTCCAAACATATGTTATTAATTAACTATTCGTTTCTGCCTTTTTATGTACAATTTGTAATCTACAAGTGAACCATCAATATGTTTCATGAAACAAAGCCTGAGATAATTGACGACTAGGTGTCACAAAACTGGATTATGATGTTAGTAA
Organism: Schistosoma haematobium; assembly: GCF_000699445.3. Taxonomy (NCBI): domain Eukaryota; kingdom Metazoa; phylum Platyhelminthes; class Trematoda; order Strigeidida; family Schistosomatidae; genus Schistosoma; species Schistosoma haematobium. The sequence continues at coordinate 22,194,748 of NC_067197.1, forward strand.
ATATCTGTCTTACTTCCCAAACGGAAGTTACATTTTCCAACGACAATTAGATCCATTTTCAATATTTCTAAAAATAACAATAAATCTAATTCTTACATCTTTATTCCATAGACAATCCTGTATATTATTTTTAATAAAAGCTATATGATTAGACATAATTATAAAGACTATGTAGAAAAGGAAGCTCTGACCAGTGGAGCTAATCCATGTCGAGTGTGACGCAGTTAGCTACTGAAGACAATGGAAAATTGTCGCTCAATGTGTTGGATTGGTTGAGGTTAGACATTAACACCACTGAATGACAGCTCGGTGGTCTAGAGGTTGAGGGTTTGCACGCCAGACCGAAGGTCATGGGTTCGGATCCCGCGTGCGGGGACCATAGATGTGCACTACCTAAGAGTCATATGAAGACGGAAAGGCCTTCTGGCGCTTCCAGGTTCTCAATGATGGTCTAACATAGATCAATTTATGATATCTATGAAAAAGGATGTTGTTAATGTGGTGATTAGTGAAGCACGAACCTAAATTTTAAAACTATCTTGTGAAAATGAAATGAAAATGCACTCAGTATTAACTTTTATCTTCATTTGTATTACAATTCAATATTTACTTGTCTGAGAATAAAGGGCAAATTACCTTTTACAGAAATCTACTAGGAAGTACATTAAGTGAAAAGAAGAGATATTTCTTCCCTCTGTTCCAATATTTACTTATCTGATAATAATAACGTTTCATTGGTGTACAATTCAAAACTCATTGAAATCAAGACATTGATTTGCTTTAGGAAACAGTCACTAACTAAATGAACAACTCATTAAGTGTTAACAAGTATCAAAAATAAAAGCCCAAAGATTTGTATTAAATAAATAAAATATATCTTTCTTAGAATTAGTTGAACTGGTTATATTTCATTGCGGAAATGAATTCCTTCAAAACCTTGTATTAAGAGCTTGTTTATGAAAGCTGCTGAAAATACAAGTTAATAAATATACCTGTTAGTGTACATAGATATACAGTGCACTATACATAAATCAATCCATAAACTTACCTGTTGATGAGCATACACTTGTCTATGTGGATAATCTGAATTGCGTGCACCAGGTTTCAACTGTACTGACTGATTATTACCAGTTGTTACACCATGAACACCGCCACCAGTACCATTGGTATTTGCATTTGTCAAACAGTTTGTTCCAATTGCTGGAGCTACACCGCCACCACCACCACCTCCGTCGTCTAGTTTATTCTCTAAGTGATTAAAATCTTTACGATTTTCATGGAGTACCCACTGTAACAATGGATCATGAATAAATGCTTCTAAGACTGCAAGAAGACTTTCACGATTGGATCGTAAAAGAGACATAACCATTTCACAGGTATGACGATAAACACCATCTATTCCTGTCACCTAAAATACATATGTAAGTGAATTTAGTTACCAAATTATTTCGGAAGGATCAGAGGGGGTGGACAGAATTATTGAATTAAATGGAAGAAACTTGAGGGGAGATAAAACCAGGATCCATTAAAAAATTTTTTGGGATCAACTAGCAGAATTCGAGTTCTGAGTTTAAACCGCAATATTCAATATCAGAAAGCATAAACTTATTTCTTGAACCTGGTCATTTGGGAACGATTCTACTCAAAAATCTATTTGTACACGTGATAATGATAAATGATCAAGTGTTATATAATAATAATATGAAATATAGAGAAATAATATGCTCCTGGGTTTGGTAGTTAAGTTATTGAAGTTGTTAAGCAAACTTGTTGGATAATCTTATTTGTTACTTTACTAGTTCGACTTCCAGTCACTAAGGAGTAGGTTGGAGCCCTATACCATCTACTTTGCTTTATACAGTCGTGTAGTATTGCTAGCTTGCACACATAAAATGTAGTTCAGAGCTGATTACACAAATCACTACTTGATAAGTGCTTTGCACCAAATAAATTTCCTATACTTGGCTCGTAGTATAAACAATGTTTGTCACAAAATAAAGGTATTAAAATACTATGCAGTTTTGTTACATGAAGGTGGATTGTGCATTTAAAGATAAAATATATGGACTATTGAGAATTGATCGATACAAATGAGGGAAACAATCGAATTCACTTTGTTATGGTTGTGGGGTCAAGTATATAGGTTAAAATAGTCAATAGGAATTACTCGGAATATTTAGCTAAATATTGAGTGACAGGCTTTATTGGAAACATGTAAACCATAGAACATCTCGACTAATAAGCAGTACGATCAACGAAAAGTAGATTTTAAAGATCACCATGTAAAAGTGTCAGACCAGAATTGTAGAATCTTCGTTAATCGAACCTATACGTATTAAATATAGAAACAGGTCCCATTTCAAAAATTTGGATACTAACACTGTTACTAAAATGTTGATTCGGTTTTCCGAGGACTGTAACGGGCCTCCAGAGGCCCTAGAGGAGCCGAAGAGTCATAGCCAATCAGAGCATGATGGAGCCTTCTAGCATGTCAACGTGGCGTGCTACTATTGGTCAGTAGCGTAATGTGTTTTAGCGGATTGGCTAAAATATGATGTTGATTTAACAAATGTTAACATCTATAAATACCCGTATTTTCTGTACAATAAAGAACCTTGGAGTAAAGTATTTTCTCGCATACTTTGCGTCTTCTCTCTTGTGTTCAGGTAGCTGTATAGTTCTAGTCTGGGGGTTGCAGAATAGTTTGGGAGACGAATATAGCGTTCAATTCGCAAGACTTATCATAAAATCAAAGGATAGACAACAAGATAATCCAACTTGGAAATCGGTTAAATAAACCTTAAAAATTACTATTGGCTAATAAAAGAAAATAGTTTATATTAAAATATAATAATTAAAATTACCTCCATAGCAGAAATAATCATTCGTGTTAACCGAAATGGTACCTTCTCCGGGAATTTTTCTCTCATTGTAGCTACTTCGAAGCAATCGCCAAAGTCAATATGAACCACTTTTCCTGTCACTCGCGATAACATTATGTTTGATGGATGCCTACAAATCACAACAAAATGAAGTGAGACATGTAATTAAAAGGACAGATACTATTGATGAATTATGTTGAAAATGTAAAGTGACATACATATTCATACATAGCAAAGTTGATTTTCAAACAATGCATCAGGCATTTGAAAACATATAATGAGGTACAGATAACCAGATAGAATCGGGATTGAAGACAGACTAGATACAAATCGGAGATCTATGTGCCTGCAAAAATGTACATGGCAACATTGTTTACATAAAGATATTACGATAAGTCCAAAAATAAAAAATTTACAAACTTTTTATATTGAATCTTTTCCGAATGCAATGCACTGTTTACCACCACCAATGTAATAGATATTGTGGTGTATGCTACTAATGTTGACAGATATAATTATTATGTAACACTAATTGGGAATGGAATGTAAACCAGCAGAAGATTGAGAAGATTCAATTGACGAGAACAGAAAGGGAAATAGGAAATAAATTTCATAACCATATGATTTAAAGAATCTGGAAGCACGTAAACGACAACTGATGTATTCATATTTTACGAAAGCACTCCGTAATTTTGCATTAAACAACAAATTGGTCTTCACCTGAATTTTATTCATTACAATTTGATGGTGCAAAATATTATTACAACTGAAATTATGTTTGATTTATGCGATGCTTATTTAAAATGTCCTGGAACAGCCGAGAGTAGGGAGAGTCAGCTCTCTTTCTCAAAATGTCTGGCACTTAGACTGAGTTGGTGGATCGATTTGGGAGAGTTGGAAAATCGTGATTCCGAACTAGTAGTAGAGCTCCAGGATCCTGAGAGGACAAGTGGAATATGAACCAATTGTTGGCCACTGATTACCATGACGTGCATCCCCTCACGTTGCTCCGCTGCATTGTGGATTACACCTTTAGGTCAAACGCTCGAGGAGTAAACCTCTAAGAAAATCACTTGCTTCAGTTTGGGCGCCCGGGCAGTACCCGAGCCCTTAGAAAAATCAAATGATTTGTGTGACCCATAGGTATTTAGTGCCTCCTTGTACTAATATTTATATAATTAAATAAATAAATAAAAATGTAACATTTTGAAATTATTCAATTTTGTAGTTGTAGGAAACTTAAGGTAGCTACAGAATACTTTCAATGAATGAGTCTAAATTTATATCTAGTTTATTACAAAACTCAGTAACGAGTGTTGAGGCAATTAAGAAAAATATCTCTACTCCTAATTTGTAGATCAGAATGCAAAAGGTGTAGTACAAGTTAAAAAAGATTACTGAATATTTTATGCTGATATTTATTTATTTGCATTGAATCATACGGTCTTGATTAGGGTGAGTATTGTTATTTTCACAATCATTATTATTAAAAAAATACAAATCAGTGTAGTTGGGTGATTAAATAAAGTAACCTACCTATCTCCTAACCCCAAAATATAACCAACCATAGACATGGTAGCCATAGATCGTGTAAAATTGGTTCTACGCTCAAACCATGCCTAAAACACGAAAAATATCATCTCTTGAAAAAATTACAAAACGTTAAAAATTCAGATTATATACGTAATATAACAAATGAATTAAAACATTTTTATGTCTGCATGAGATATCACCATTATACTACCGCTAGAGTGGATACTCGATTGATAGGGTAAACACAGACTAGATAATTTTATATCAAATATATCAGATTCATGACCAAGAAGAGAACCAGAGTAAATACTTAACAAAACCCTATTTCACACACTTAAAAGCAGTCATTCGCAGTGATTACAGAGAAATCAATAAACGGAAAGGAAACCACATATTTAATAGTAAGTTGAGTCCCTATTTGTCCGTGCTCAGTGGCCAATAACATTTACTTTCAATACCACACATCACCATTAAAAAAATGTCAATGGAAAATCTTCAATGAGCTTGCTGGATGCTTTGAACAACACTGTTTAACATATTATCAATTTTATCATGCACATGAATATGTACTGTTGTTAAGTGGTGTGTGCTACTGATGTCGACAGATATAAGTAGTAGGTATCATTAATCGAAAGTGAAATACCTAGCAGCAGAAGGTTAAGAAGATCGAAGAAAAGAGAACGAGAACAGTGAGTGATTGCTGTGGAAATGAAGGAATAGTGCAGACTGAAATGATTGACTGACATTTTGCAAATGAAGTATTTACTATATGGTTCTGAGATTTTACTATGATGTTCTGTAATTTTGTGGAGATTTGTAGCTCAGGTGGATGATTTTGGTGGAGTTTTGTTGTCTGGGCTGGATGGTTTGGTCGTGGAGCCTTCATCGTTCTTCTGAACGAAATCATCAGCACAAACTTCATTCGATTGTCCCCACTTGTGTTCTCGTTCACTACAATGGGATTTAAAAAGCTATAACAAAACCATTTTAAGCAGAATTATTAGTTTATGGAAGAAAACATTGGCAATGTTCAAGATTATTACCAAAAACCAAATTAAAAGCGTAAAATAACGCGAGTAAAATATGAGACAATCGAAAGAATGCACCAACGCCGAAGTCTACTCACTTCAGAACTATGACTTTTTAACCATAATATGTTAGCTAGATCTCTCCCAGATGACTCTCTTAACCCAGCTTCAAATATTTCAGTTTTTTGTATAACATTTAGACGATCGAAATCTGGTGCCAAACGAAGCATTTCACGATTCTCTTTATTTAGCACAACATCAGCTTTCTCCCGATAATCACGTATTAAATTATGGAATGTGTCACTGTTTGGAACCCAACCAATTAATCCAGTGTATGTAGATAATGGAATAACAGACATCCGTTGTATCCTTTGTGATAAAAAAAGAAAAGAATTCGAAAAAGTCAGTAAAATATTGTTCACAAAATAAACATGTAGGTTTAGTGATTGTCCATTCTTTGAGTTCAAGCTAGTTTAAAGACTTTTTATGATACACTCATCGATGATTTACATAAGGTATCATTATACTAATGTCAACCTCAGTATAACGTTCGCTAATCACGAAGCCAGGTTTCATGTAAACCGGCCTTCGCAGATTCTAATAGTTCATGTATTACTTCATTTGCGTTCGAATTAATACTTGGAGACTACTGACTGTTACCAACTTTCACATCTAAAGCTACACTGCTTACTCGTTATCCAACCACAAAGAAAGTTGTTTTCTCTTCGTTTCGATAGACAGAAGTGAATAATCACTAGTCATTTTGTATTATTCTATTTTTTTTGTCCTTGATCATTTTCATTTGTGAATTGACAAGTAACTTATAATAAGTTGATTGACCAATCTGCTTTAAAAAAGTTCTGTAATTTTTATTCGGAACCATAGTTCCTTCGTCCATAATTATGCACTTTATTAATAATCTGACAAATTCAAGTGTGTTTATGATCTTTCCCAGTCTTCATGTGCTGATGAATTAGTTGCTACTATGAGTACGTTCAAGAGTTTCTTAATCGTGAAATAAATTTGTTACGGCTATCTATTCTAAATTCCCTAGTGGATATTTGTATACATAGTTTTGTCGTTTAAATCATTTCGATTTAAGTTTGATAGTCAATGTCGTGACGAGTAAAGTGTCAGTCAAGCCGTTTAATTCATTCTAGTAATTCTAATGAGTCTACTAAGAAATTAAAATGATTCATAACATATTGAAACTGAAAACGAAAATATATAAGTATGTAATTAAAGAGTGAGTATTCATCTTACGTTAAATTACGACGTAACGTTTCCGGATTATTAATCAACAATGTGTTTACAAGTCCAAAAAATTGCATAATACGTTCATCTTGACGAGTATCTTCATGTCCTTTTAACAAAAACACATATTGGTGACCATTTGAACCTGAATAACAGAAAATGGAATTTTGATGTAAAATACTCATAAATAGAGAAAACATCAAAATAAAATCTTCGAGTTAAAATTACTCAATACATTTATGACAGCTTTATTAACGGGAAACAGTCTCTATCGTAATTCTAAGATATTTTAAGCAAAAATATTGTCGTGTCACATAATATTTTTGCATAATTAGCAAGCTGAATTAAAGACCAAGAAACACAAATTCACATAGGAAAGAAACCCATCATAATCGAAAAATTTCATTCCATTAGTTTTGTGTTATGTCCCGATAAGCATAATGAATGGTAACTTTTAGGATCCATTTATGGACCAATACTATGTGTATATTTTTATTGTATAATTGTTAAATAATTAAACTATACATATTCATATCCCTCTTATTATGAGCTTTATTTTGACCTATAAACTATTATTTTACGATTTATCATTCTTGAATTGTGCCCTGTCTGTTAATACTACCTCACACATTCACAGCCACATTTGGCCAAATCTTGTTTCCTATTTATGGTACGATGCGGTCTGTCTGTCTGGTATATAAACCCAGTATGCTTGAAATAAATGATTCATATCGCAGAGGCTGTGGTTTGTGTTCTAGACTTAACTGGGTGGGCTAGGCAGGAAGCAGGACAGATAAGTACCCTAGACTGCTCATACGGGTTTTACGCGTGATTGGTCCGGTCGATATTTCACTGCCCTCTAATTGGCGGTATCGTTACGTTATACATTAACAGGGAACAAAAGCCACAAGTTGTAACATTTTGAAAAAAAACATTCAAGTTACTCCTGTTTATCACCTAATTATAATATATTTAACAAGATTATCAAAGTTCAGTGGTAGAGAGAAAAGGCCTAATGATCAATCCGAGAATCCTATAATACTGTTTATTTAAAAGGATGTTTTTTTAAGTAAAAATTATGGTCCACCTCATAAAGTCCATATAATGAAAAGATGCATTAGTACGATATTTGGTTATTCTGTTCTCAAATACACTGTAAATACATTTATCGTAAGAACTGTAGGGTAGGTAAACTTATTACTCACTGGTGAAATAGATCTTGAATTGTCTCTAGTTTGTGAGCGAAGCAGAAGAGGATAGGAAGTAGTCTCGTTAGAAATCAGCAACTTAGTGTGTAAACATTTTAGACAAGTCTTGTGATGCTGACACTAAGGTCATTTTAACACATGTTCTATCCTTGTCAAATATTATGGTGTGACTACGCTTCCTATGAGTATATATATATATATATATATATATATATATATATATATATATATATATATATATATATATAAACAATCAGATGAAAATAAGTTTTCAGTTAAACGATAAATTGCACATGAAACCTATGTAAAAACATATTACAGATATACAACATGGTATGTGGTTAATGTTACCTAGAGTAAATAAGACACCATACAACAAAAAATGTGTCACTAAACTGATGAAACTTGAAAGTTAGTAAAGAAATATTCATAAAGCAACTTTAGTAAGCTATACTTTAGCCCGTTTGTCAATAACTTTAAAAAGTTGTAGGTTCTCTTTTATGAGAAAACTAGAAAATAATTGATCTCAAATATATCAGAGGTCGTTTTAATTATCGAACTATTTAAAGTTATACTTTGGATACACACGTTGATAGAATTCATTTTATCAAATTAGAGATTAACCTACAAACCAGTATAATATTTATACCAAAATATTTAACACACTTAATTCGTAGAGAACTAGCGGCGATCCAAACATATTGTAAATAACACATCTGATTATAATGTTGATTACTAGATAGACTCACGTGTACCCTTTAGTTCAAGAGTAATTTATGTTTAAGGTTTATCAAAAAATGTAAAACTATAAAATAGCTGGAGAAATCAACATTAGATCGATCATGAATTCCGTAGTTTTAATGAGAATTCGTGATCTATGCAATCAATGATTGAATGATGGTTTCATCCACTGGAACATCAGAAGACATCAAAAGTGGGAATCCAATTTTGACAATTATAAGAAATTAACTAGTAGCATGTTATTAAATTTTACAAAATGCAGTCTTTTTTAAAAGACATATACAACTTAGATTAAACGTGTGAATAGCAGAAAATATTCAGTATGAGAAAAACACAACACAAGGATGGTGTACAAATAATACATTTAGACAGTTCTATGTGACGCAGGATGTGTATCGTTTGAAATTATCATACTTCAGAGCACAGAGGAGGAAATTAACATGATGAGAAACAGAATGGAGAAGAAAATTGTCTGGTGTAATGGAATGGTAAATACAGGAAATATAGATTAAAGAGAGCATAAGAGATTATCTAAGGATATTATTATGTATCGTAAAGTTTTCTATTGATGATCACGTTGATTTCTAATTAATAAAATTGGGATTCGTTTAACACGAACAGAATCTAATGTGATCTCAACAAACTGAGCCACCGATACACAACACTTCGATAACAAACTCAAACACGACAGAACACAAAGAGAAGCCAAAACGTTAAGAAAAGCTTGGTATTAAAGTAAGCGAATTTGAAGTAGAACAATTCTGTAAATATAGCTACAAGCATGTTTTTGAGACGTAATAAGGTTAATAAACTAAAAGTGAGAACAACCAATCAAATAACAGCACAGACCAGTGAAGAAATATGACTTGGTAAAACATTATCGTGGTTATCCTTGCAGGAAAGAAACAACATCCATGAACAAAATGCTAGATAAATTAAAGTATTTTTAGACCATAAGTATCTCTATATTGCCAACACCACTTAATCATATGAGGACACTTGAATAGATTATAGGCCTACAAATGATCAAATATATGAATCAACAACATACCTGTGATAGTTAATTTGCGTGGACGTTGTTTTGAGGTGATAAAATTTAAACAGTTCTTAATAGATGCTATTCTTACAAGTGGTCGGTGAGGCTCGTAACTTCCAGGTACCGCTAGCTGCCAATCTTGTCCATATTCATGTAAACGAGGTGAGGACACTGTAAGCTCTAAAGTTGTCATGTTGTTTACTTGCTTGGCAAACTGTTGAAAACGATAAAAAAAAAGTTGAACCCCATGATGAACGAAAAGGAAAAAAAGTATGATAAAACTGAAAACAAGTTTTCAATTCTGAGATAAGTTTAAAAAATAGGTTTGATGATCATTACTTATACATAAATATATGTTCTTTAAATTCTACGATGTACATTTATACAAGATATGTATGTGAAATCTGGTTTCTATTTAAATCTTCTTTTGCAGGTCATAGAATTTTCTAGGATACAAAATGTAACACCATTGATTAACCAACAAATGCAGTAAAATGGTCAACTATAACATTAACTTTGAATAAATATCGTTAAGATTATTCGTTTTATAAACCTAAGCTAAAGATGTTATAAAATATGACAGACATATGTTAATAACTAATTATGATGACAAGAATTTTCAAATAAGACTTACACGTCTATACAAAGTATAATAACCTTCCCATGCTTTCTGTAAGTCAATTCTAACTTGAGTTAACTCATACCTTTCACAGCATAATCGAGATTCAGCAAGATCATTACCATTCTCTTGTAAAAATGTTGCTTCATGAATTGTTTCATGACCACGATCCATCATTTGATGTAATGGATGTAATAATCGAAACATTTTCGCAATATCTTTTTCACCGAAATAAACACGACTTGCATCTTCCAATGCTTCTGACCACATTTCAACCCATGTTATCGATAGACGAATTAATTCTTCATTTAGCTAGGATAAAGAAAAAAAAAACGAAATGATATTATTCACTAATATTAATCTTAATATACACACAATTAATTTGAGTGAAACGCTTATCGTATACACAATCGATTGGTCAGTGAGTAGTAGTGACTGGCTAATATCATGATGCTTGTCCAGTCCTCTGGTGCTAATCGGATTCTGTTAACTCAGTTGCAGTATGGTCATTAATCTAGGAGACTTAATATCATGTATACTATAATGAGATTTCAGGCTATTAAAGATAGTTAACAGTGAATTCTGTTACCTTCAATTTTGAAACAACTGGTGATCTTTGTGAGGTTCAAACCTTGTTGACTAACACGAACCACCAAACACTAAATATACATAAAATCCTACCAAGATTACGAAAAACAATTTGACTGATTAGAAATGCACTAAACAGTTCATATGTAGAACTGACCAATCGAAGTACATGAAGTAACATAAATAGATTTTCTAATGATTACTTCAGAATACCTCGCATTAAAAAATTTAGATTCAAACAATGTTATCTGGACAAAAATAGATTTATGACCATACATCTGAAGATGTGAAAATATTGACTACCAAATCGCAAAATATTAAAAAAAACAACTAGATACTGATACCTTCATGAAAATTCAATAGAATCTAGTTCACGTGAAGTGCAAAGCAGTGTGAAACATAACTAACAGTTAATATTTAAATTTGAAATGATGCTGAGGTTTAAACAATCTTATACTAAGTAACTTAGCTACGACAACAGTGAAGTGTGTATAATACCATTTCAATCGAGCTTGAATGTTACATGATGGTAAGTAGAAAGAATCAATAAACGCAGGTCTATTGAAAAATAAGTTTTTTTGAAGGTATTTTGATAAGATTTGTAGTTATATATTATATAAATTAGTTGAAAAAACATCAAATAAAGTGCTCACTGTAGAAAATTATATGAAAAGGAGTGCATCATAAAGAGTATGTTCTAACACTTGAAATCTGGACTATTATTACACGATGAATAGTTACGGCATGAATTAATGAGAAAAAAATCATTCCTAACATTTTAAAACAATTATCTGGTTATTGAACAGTAAGTGGTAAATATCATATACCTCTCAATAGGTGATCAAGTTTTCTCAGGAAGTTTGAAATTTAATTAACAGAATTAAGTTCACATCACTACATACTAAATCGTATACATTTTTTCCATAGAATTATAATGATAAAATCAAAATAATTAGAAAGTGAAATAATGTGAATGCATTGAATCAACATTAAAAGATTTTGGTTAAGTGGAGTTTAATTTACCTTCTTTTTTTACTTAACAGTTAATGTAACTACATTAAGGTTTGTGATTAACTTATGTACTTGGTTTTAAGTCAAACTTCATGCATAATAGCCTTTCAACAATACTGTACGAATAATCAGTAGAAAATAGGATTGTTGAATCACTCAACCACAGTCAGTTGAACTACATCTTTTAAAAATGTTATTTATAATATCATACATAGACCAATAAACTTATTGTTCACTGAAGAAAGTTTAGTGATGAACACTTACTAAAAATGCTTCTGATATTAAACGTGAATTTTGTTCTTCCATACTGTACAGAATACGATTAGCGTTATAACGGCGACGATCAGAGCCACCAGATTTAAATGCTAATACTAATGGATAAACCATAGATTGTGGATAACGTTGTCCAACAGATATTAACAAATCAATTATAATAGTAGCAACATATTCTCTAGGTGTATCAATACGAGCTAATAATTGTTGTATAACAAGTAACCAATTATCCAAACGTATTTTAGTCAAACCTTCACGTATCACTTCACGAATTTCAGTTAAATGACCAAATTTAAATAATAAATTGATTAAACGTAAACTATCCTAAATAAAGTAAATAAAATAATGAAACGATCATTTAAACTGCGGCGAAAAACAACAAACTTAGTAAAACTAAGAAATATAGCAAACTAATCATTCTGTGATATATATATATATATATATATATATATATATATATATATATATATATATATATATATATATATATATATATATATAGGCAAGGATTGGCAAAACAAGGACAGCACTCCACCAATTGAAAAACATATGGAACTCAAAACAACTGTCTGTCAACCAATATCAAAATCACAATCTTCAATACGAACTTCAAGACAGCCTTACTGTACGGAGCTGAAATGTAGAGAGTTACCACAATCATCATCAAAAATGTACTAGTATTTATAAACTGTTGTCTATGAAAGATACCCAATGTCCGTTGGCCGGATACCATCAGCAACAACCTACTGTGGAAGAGAACAAACCAGGTTCCAGCTGAGGAGGAAATAAGGAAAAGACGTTGGGAGTGGCTAGGACATATATTGAGGAAATCACCAAACTGCATCACGAAGCAAGCGCTTACCTGGGATCCTGAAGGGAAACGGAAAAGAGGAAGGTTGGAGAATACACTGTGTCGGGAATCGGAAGCAGACATGAAAAGGATCAAAAGAACTGGAAAGGATTGCCCAGGACAGAGTTGGATGAAGAATGCTCGTGGGTGGCCTATGCTCTCAATGAGGGGTAACAGGAGTAAGTAAGTATACAGAGAAAAACTAAAAAAATACGTAACAAAAGTATCTTTAGGTGAGTGAAACAAGAATAAAGATCATGGCATATTTTTATTTCGTGAATTCTCTTTCTTTGCTTAGATCAACTCAATAGCACATAGAATGATATCGTATTTATGTATAAAAGACATAATAACCGACTAGCCTTTTCAGTCATAATTTGAACTGAGGGAAGGATCGAAAGTAAGGCGGATGTATTCTTTTTTAATCTCAATCTAAAGCTTGAGTCCCACTATTTCTTCAATGACCCTCTTATTATTTCATCTCGAACTATATTCTCAATGTTTAATTATTTCTTATAAATGTTAATACAGTGTTCCGACCCCTTACCCCATTATCTTGATGATTTCATCTCGTTGCGCTAATGTTGTATGTCGAATAGGGTTAATGTACACTGGTTTCAGGCTTTATAGTGCTTGTCAATGAATAATAAGTACTAAAACTTAGAGATGATCAATTAGTGACAATTGTGCGAATGAATAATATTAATAAGATGATAATAATAAATTTAGTACAGACTAAGAAAAAGTAAATTAACGGGAATCACGAAATAAATTGATTTATTATTACTGACTATAGGACCTTAGTTCATGAAAGTATCAGTGAAGATAACCAATTAAAAATTTACCTTAATCAGTTGTTTATTGAAATACTGAAAGAATGTTCTTGGGGTAAATTTACCAATAAAACTATACATAATATTAACTAATAAGGTAGCTCATGTTATCTGAAGTACAGTCTCCTATTTCTATCATACACGCATCAATACCTTATGTTTCAATGAAGCTAAAACTCCAAGTTACCATCTGTGTATTTGTTTTGGTGAAAAAGAATCTAAATAAATGGACATTAATAACAACTTTGATTTCGCAAACGAGGAAAATGAATTTAACTTGCCTGTAAGTTAGCAGTTGGTGACAAACTTATTGAATTGACGAAACCTTTAACAGATGGAGCAGCATGTAATTCCATACATCTCTGTAGATCGGTTTTCGCACGGACAAGTTCTGCTATAGGTGGTGGTAATGGAGAAAAATTAGCTGAGATATTACCAACAGGTAAATTTGAAGACTGCATTTGATTAACTCCAGATCCATGAATTCCAGCGGAAGACGAGAAATTACGCCGGGACGTCCATAAAATATGGTTATCAATACCGCCAACCTAAAATAGAGGAATGATAAAAAAATTACCAACATCTATTCGAAGCGTAAAATAGTTAGCATCATGTCTAAAACTAGTAAAATTGTGGCTAGGATAAATTGCCATCGATCTACGTTGACACACTTCAAATCTGGACCATGAGGAATTCTACACGTCAGTAGTTCACAACACCTACAACGCTCGGACGAGCAGCTAATAACTTCAAGAATTAATGAAGTTTTAAATTACCCAAATCGAACAAAAATAATTATTGATTAATGTGCTTTCGACAGAGTTGGTGCACCTAGCTTTGATCTACTGGACAACAGGTTCGGATTCTATTATATCTAGCTTTAGGCAATCGAAGAGTTACTCTATATACAAAACAATATCTAACCCCAAAAGTAGTACACAAATCTGTTAAAATGGAAAATATGCAACCAAAATTAATACTTGCTTTATTTAATTCTAACTCCGCTCTTTCTAAACAAGCTTTCAATGTATCCAAATGGTTGAATACAGCATAATTAGCCATAGCCCATGACTGCCATGTATTACGACAATCTGGTGCGTGTAATGTTGCAGTTTGATAACACTGAATAACAAACGCTTGACTTTCTTCCCATGTCTGAGTTATATTGGATGTGGCCAGATTTTCATTTACTATTGATGTCGCTCCAGCAGCAGAAGCAGCTCGACGAATCCGCGAACCATTACGATTACTTGATTCACGTCCACCACCTACTATCCCGCTATAATTATTTGATAAACGCATTACAGCTACACGTGACATTTGAGATGGATGTATATTTTCTATCACATCATTATTAGAATTCACTTTTGATAAAGTGCGCGCTGCAGCAGCTACGGAAAACTGTAGTCCATTTCCACTGGCAGCTGTAAAGACGGAATAAGGTGTATAAGCTAATGAATGATTGTCTGTTTGGTGACTACCAGGTGGTGAACGTGTATACAATTCTGAACACCATGATCCCAATTTCAAACAACATCTAGCAATAAATGAAAGTTTGAAAATAATTAAATGTAAATAAACGAAAAATGCTAGATCGATCTCCGTGACTGATTACTAGATAGGGGTCAATAGAAAACGCTGCAACATGGTCACTATTCTAAATGACTTGACACTCCAGTTCACTATACTTTGATGCTAGATGGTTGCAAGCAAAATACGAGAAGCTCTAACTACTAGTTTCATGTTAGTTAATACCCATAAGTAGTAACATGATTGGTAGAATTTGATTAGTAATGAAGATTAGAATGATGTGATATTCGTTTCAACAATGACCAATAAGTAAAGATATTAACTCAGATCTACAGGATGACAGTTGGGGCCAGAATAGCTTAGAAGCATTTGTTGACTAACCTTTGAACTGAAGAATCTCAGTTACGAGAATGGCTTGAATAAGTTGTGGGATTAATCAAAATGTACAGTTATAACAGAACGTTTGAAGTTGACTGCTTATTACTCAATCAAATTATAACTGTTAATAACTACATGAATACGAATGTTCGATTAGTTACTTATAATTTAACGGAAAGTAGTATCAATGCATGAATCGTTTTTAACGATTTTTGACAATTATACGTAAACACATTTGATGAAATGTTTTGGATATTTATGCAAGATTCTGGTCCAAGATTCACCAATAGCATACGTGGGTAAAATGTTGTTGCAATGTATCATGAAAAGGTGGAAGCTTGAAACGTAGATAATAGGGCTTAGATTCATTTGTCTAGAGCTGACACGCTGGCAGAGGGGCTTGATGGTTGTAGGGTCCGATCCCTAGCTAGACAGCAGATTTTAAGTTTTGAAAATTTACGTATTATGAAGAAACAACTATCAAGATCTCCTGCTTTTTAGCGGTTTTCTAGCCTAACCCGTGGCATAACCACTTTTAAAAGAATTTCAATTAAATTGTAATCAGTGAAAAAAAGCGAAGCCTATAAAAAGTTGCAAGAATTATACAAAGAAAAAATAAAGCGTACTTCGCTAACAGTCTTCTTAATTCCTTCCGTTCATTAACTATTCGAATTTCTAGTTGTCTTGAATCTAAACTATCTAATGTCTCATTGGTATTCAATACATTCGGAGATAAAAGTTGAAAAACTGATGAAGATTGCTGAGCACTGTTTATCCCTGTTTCAGCTCGAAGTAATGGTTCTAACACATGTGTTTTTAAAACACATAAACGACTAACCGCTTCTTCATGTGCTCCAACTGCCCATAATAGTTTAGTATATGCGAATACAATTGCTGGATCAGAACTTGGAATAGGATCACACGGTGGAATACCAGCTGGATCTAAACCCAACAGATTTTCTAATACTTGACGTGATAGAATCTACATCAACGATGTAAACAAAACAAATAAACAACATTAAATTCACATCAATTGTGATAAATAACTATCGTGAACATCAGACGTAATTTACTGTAATCAACTTACAAAACGACCACTTCTACGACACAGTCCAGCAAAACGTAACCAAGATTTACGATCTTCATATGGTTCCAAGACTAAACTACGTAGTTGGATTATTTGACTCCAATCTTCGACTACAGAATTGCAGCCAAGTAACCGAGATTGCCATGCTTCACGAAGAATTGGACGCCTTTCCGGCATAAGTTTATATTGTATGACTTCTTCAGCTTCAGATAACAGTTGAGTGCCCACTAAATCCTGAGTATTTTAAATAAAGAATGATTTTGAAATAAGTGAATAAATGAATATTTTTAGCTTCAAAATGTAGATATTGCGATTTTATCGATGACGGAACCTTAAGTTAAATGTTACTTATCATTTTACAAACCAAGAATTTACATATAACAGTATATACTTATGACAACAGTGAATAATTACAAATATATACATATACGGTATTTCTTACAGCGTATGCACGATTGTAACTTTCTTCAGCCATAGCTGTTAAGTTAGAATCTAGGACATCACGTGCTTTCATTATGAAATCACAAGCTTTAGCATATTGTTCAGAATGTATATTTAAAACAGCTCTATAGAATGCACCATCAAAACTGTTATCAGCTGATAAAGCTTCAGTATAGCGTTCGACACGATCCCATGAATTCAGAGCCCATGCTGCACTACATGCTAACGGTGCCATTAATGCACGCATTTGATCGTTCACATCATTCCAACGTTCCCACGCCATATTGTTTAATGGAGCCCTAGATTAAAAATATATAATAACAATAACAATTATGATAATCATATAGTTTTAAGAAAACTGATAGGTCTGATATAATGGTTAGTGACACCATCAGGCTGCTTAGAACAAAAAGGGCAAACTGAGATTTTACCCTCAGACCGAATGTTTTAACAAGTTTTCCGAATTAAACAATAAGCTACAGATTATTTTAAAATGTCATGATACTAATCATCATGAATTTAAGCAATTGTTAGTTAAGTGATATCTTCGTTTGTGTTTATTTATTTTAAATGGATGGTTAAGAGATAAAACCGGTATATTGAACTCTTAAGACACTGATATCTCAGCTGGTTCCTATACTCTTGAGATTCTAAATATTAAAAACAAACTGAACGAATACCATAGGGTAGGAATATAATGATGCTTCATCTGTCCGAACTTTATTAACTGGTTTCTACTAATTTGTAATCAATCACTAGTTTTTCTATGATATTCAGATGCATTACAATGAAAAGATATCAAATATTTTGTTTGTTTTTTGACATTTATAGAGTTAATGTTGAATTTCATTGATTTTTAATATCACTAAAATGAGAATGATTCTTTGGAATTTTCAGCATGGGGTTGCGGAGATTGTTGAGCTTCATTAAAATCATGAACCACCATTGAAAGCCCGGAATAATTGAACGGTTGCTTCATCCTAGTGTGAGACTCCCTATTAGTGCGCACCCATGACTCTGAGATGGACCTGAATCCAGGACCGTCAATCTGGCGCGGACGGTTAACCTATAAACCACTGAGACGGGATCCAATGGTGTTAATGTCTAGTTTCAACGAGTCCACAACATTATATGAAATTGTTCAAACTTTTATTTAAAAATAAAATTTTTTAACATAAATTAATGTCAGTTGCAGAAACATTGTGTAAATCAAGTATCATAGAGTTACGATTTCATACGTACAGTTACATAATTAAGCTAATAATATCAATCTTTATCTAAGATAGAGAATAAGTGTAATTGTTACAACCACGCCAGTTATATTTAATATATTATACTACTGATAGATACCAATGTGGTGAATGCTACTCACAAAATTGCTCATAAGTAGCATGTGACGGAACGTAGCGTAGAAACTGTCACAGTCGTAAGACGGAGAGGAGAGTTTCAGTACTTCACAAGCACAGCTTGGGTAGAATACTTGATCAGTCGACAAGAAGACTGTTCGGATTACAGAACGAATCGGAAGATGTAAATGGATGATCAAAGGCTATGTATACACACTACAAAAGCACATTGTAATATAAACTTCTTCCGCCAGCTGCCTCGTTTTAAAGCATTAGGATCGAATAATTAAAAATATCATTTATGCTGGTTGCAGTTATTAATAAACCATATCTGTTATCCCATTTTTGGAATCGCTGTTATGAAGTAGCGTTATATGATTTGATAAAACGAACTTATTTGATTGTTAAAGTGAAAGAGTAAGATCTTAATTGATCAGTAAAAAGGAAAAATAAGATATAGCCGTCAAGTAATAGCTGCTCACTAGACGAATTATAGACATAAGCCCCCGAATAATTTGAGATCAAAGATAAGACAACTAGACAGTAGAATATATTTTCAAGTTAATAAAATGATATCGTTAAATACAGTATAATAAAACAATAAAATGTCATGAGCGATTCAAGGAAGTCAATTAATTGGTGGTTATAGATAGTTAGTCTTAATCCATCCCCGTCAACATTATCATAGCATTGACTACTACTCTTTTTAAAGCAATTTATGCTTCTTATATTTAACTGTCATAAAAATATCAGAATGTTTTAAAACCAATAGTTAAAACAAAATAATTTCAGGTTAAATTATATTAATACACCAAATATTTAAAATTCATCGACTTATTTATAACAACCACAAATACTGTGAAACTCACTAATAAAATAAAACTTGATGTATTCATATCTAAGTCATATTGATAGCGTTTCAGAATTGGTGATATTAACTAGCTATCGAAAGTAAAATGTTATGGTACATTTTGAACCGGTAGTACAATGCCTAAAAGTCAAACACTTTTACACATCAAGACACTAGTTTATGCTACATACTGCTTTAAAGGAAGTAGATTCTTTGGAAATCGATTTCCTCAAAGAAAAATTTCACGCAGAATTAGAAAATAATGGTATTTGCATAAAATTATGTGTAAATGTTATGTTTAAACAGAATAATTTACGCTAGCAAATTGTTGATACCAACTTTTATTCATTACCAGATTTACACAATCAAGTTAACCATCATCGTATGTGGTTTGAATTGAGCGGAAATTTTATCCTAATTACGTTATTTAAGAATGAGAAATTCACTGGAAAATAACTTAAAACGAAAGATATAAAATGAGATAATATTAATTTAAATAAAACAAACAATACGACTGACCATTGGCCTAAAGCTCGAAGGCATCGCATCCGACCAAGAATAAGAGAACTTTTATCTTTTATTCGATCATCTTCTAATTTACGTTCATATAAATTTAAAGCAGATTTCCAATCATGTAATTTTTCTCTCCAAACTTCTTCATTAGCCTATTGATATATAAAAGACAATAAATAAATATTGGGTATTGGTGGAAGCTAAATATTAACACTGGTGGATGCCGGCCCAGTGGTCAAGATGTTAAGTGTTTACGCACGAGACCGAAGGTCCTGCGTGCGGGATCGTGGAGGCGCACTTCTGAGGAGCCCCATACTAGAACGAAACAGCCGTCTAGTGCTTCAATGCTTTCAATGGTGGCTTAAAATTGATCCATTCATGATATCAATCTAAACTGGTAATTTGAAATAATGACTTAAAAAAATTATTACTTCACAACCCAGAATAAAAAACTTACTAGTTTATCCTGAGTGCTACGTGTTGCATATAACAATACTCCATTGGTTGCTTCTTCTAAATTCAATTTACTATATATAGTAAGTAAAGATGATAGAGTTGCCGGACTAGGACAAGAACGTTTTTCAGATTCCATGAGAAATTCTTGTTCTTTATAATATAATGCTTTAGCATACGCACGATTTTTTAATGCTCGATCAGCTAAAACACCCAAAGGTAATGGTAAGTGAACTCGATGTGATGAACTTGAATACTAAATTACAGAAATTAAAGTTTTTAAAAAGAGAGAAAAATAGATCATTAGGACATTTTATTTGATACAAATTTTAATTATGTCTTGTTGAAAACTTATTATCTTTTTAAATTCAGTAGTATTATGAAAATTGTCTTGGAAAAAAACCAATGTGGTATTGAAAGTGGTCAACAGGAAAATTTTGTAAAATGAAAGTAATAGAGAGTTTAGTTGATTTTTGCTTTACGTAAACTGTTAATTTGAGAACATAATTTTTTAGTACAAGTTCTTTTTAGGTAAACAATCCTGACAGAGTCATGTTCTGTTACCGTAAATAATACTATTGGGTATAAAGAACCCGACATATTATAACTGATAAGTGATGGCTAACTACATAAGCTTTTGAAAATATAACGTACTGTCATTAAAATATTGTATAAAGATGCTAGGTTTGAAGCTATCACGAGTTCACTTAATCTGAAAACGAGAAACAAGACTCGGTGAACAAAAACCAGTAAGCAAGCCATTGATGCGTCACAGCCCCGCTAACTAGAGGGAGAAGTCCAAGTTTGGAATGGGGAAGTATATTCTGCAAACAACTAGAAACGAGCGATAACAACAAACACAATTCAAAACGTATATATACAGTACAAAACCGTCCTTGAGGAGAATTACCAAACAGCATACTAAAAGACGCAACGGACCAATAACATTTAAGATATTTCCCAGTGGGAAATACGACATGACGGTGACAAGAGCTCCTTTGGCGTGAAAACAAAGAAATTCAAATTTCCTAAATAAAATTACAAAATTAGGTCCTTTCCCAAATGAGTTTTGGGGATCTAACGTCCCCGACAAAAGAGAATGTGATTTATCAAAGAGTTACGTACAACAGTGTTAAAATAATCAATAATGCTGTACTGTAATCAAATAAGACTATTTAAATTGCTCTTGCTATCTTTGGACCCTAAAAATAAAACAACAGATCTCTGAATGAATTTATGTGGACTATGGACAAGGTAATCAACGATGATTTGGACAGTTACATAAAATGGAGTTCTGAAGAAATGGAAAATTGAAGATTGATGTAAAAACAGAAAATAAGGAGACTTACTTTATCCATATGAGCCATGAACTCTTCAAGATTTAATATAGTTTGACTAACTTCCGGTGACTGATCTGGTACACGTAGTACGCGTTCTAAAGTATTAATTAAATCATCTTGTTGATGATAATTTAATTCAGGCCAACAACTAAGAAACGCAGCATTGAACAAAGTACGACCTATGCCAGGTGTAATAGCTGTCAACTGACTACACGCACGAATAGCAGGACTTGGTGATTCACGTAAAAGCGCCATATTTAATGTTTTCAACCACTGACTCCAATCATCATGACTAACCATACGAGAAGAATGCCAAGCACGTTCCAAATTAGTACTGTTTAAAAGGAAGGAAAGTCAAGCTAGAAGAGAAATTGATGTACACCATGGAAAACAATTTATAACATGAAAGTACAGTTACACAACAGTTTTTTAAATGAGAAAATAGCAACAAACAATATGAGGCCATTGACAAAAAGTCTTGAGACTTTCGTTTGTGATCATTGTTATTCAGTAGAGAGAGGTCTTTGTGAAGTAAAAGAAATACATGATCAAACTGGGAAAATATGTTAAATTTAACAAAAGACAGAGGGATCATCAAAAGTTATAATTAATTTGGATAAACTATATAAATAATAAATCAGTATGGAGTGTCGATTAGAACAAAGTATTATGTAAAATGAAAGAAAGAGCTTGAACAAGTTTTACTGTACCAATATCACTCTGAGCAATAAACTCGATAAAATTATCAAATGAAACATTGAAATAGATAACAATTCTACTATAAAATGGTCGTTATTGAATAATTAACATGATGGTACACAAATATCATACTGATCATTATTGAATGGATGAAAACAGAGAAATTAATATAGGTTTGAAAGAGGTGATGGTGGAGTGGTGAACCTGGAGTGGTCAAACCGAGATGTCACACAAGTCCATGAAATCGTCGATAATCGGACTATGTTAAGAGGTGTAGACTACCTGGTTAGGGTTCACGTGATTATTGTAATTAATGGTAAGAAACTTTGGGTAACATGGCTTAGGATTCTTCACAATGGGGCAGATGGATTCAATCATTATGTTCCCCTAGAACCTGGGTTCCAAAATCTCCCAATATCCTCTTGCCATTTCGATATCTAATCTTTTTTGCTACTACTGATACTGCTCCTACTTCTACAACTCTGCGACTGGCTTTTCAATAATTTTCTCGCTGTGATTGTGTTATGGCAACCAATGCACATATATATCAAGTTCTACGTTGCATATAGTGATGATGAAGTTATGAGACAAAAGCTTATCCATCTCCATATGCCGATGAGTGAAAATCACTGGTCACGTAAAATTAAATGATTATTGCTAACTCTGCATGAGTAACGTTTTGTTCGTCACAAAACTTGTAGATCTTAAGTTAAATCTCTCCTGAAAGTAATGACTGGACATGGTTTGAAAAAATAGCTGTTCAGTGTGCTGCTTGTTCCTTAGTGGTCTTCTATTTGATGTACCTTTGTGACGCACAAAGGTTTTCTTCAGTATGAAATCTTTACGAAACTAGGGATAAATTTACAAGTACTTGTGTTCATCAAATTAGGATTTTAAGCAATACAGAAAACAAACTAACTTGTTAATTTTCAAAAGTTTAACAGTTCCGGGCGTTTCTGATTCATCAACATTCAATTTTTGTGCACGATTACGTGTAGAAATGCTGGTAAATTTAACGTGCACACGATCACTAGTTGTCGGCAGATAAGCGCCTTTTTCAACCTAATAAATACATATTCAAAAATCGCCACATAAATAATTGTCATTGTGTCTACAACAGTAGAATATAGAAGCCAGCCAATAGGCAGAGCTTATATATGTAATATATGAAAACCTTAGGTAATTAGATCCATTATACTTTTTTTGACCCCCAAACGGGAGCCATACTTTTGCACTATTTCCTTATGAATGATGTCTCAGAGGTCAAACGTCTGGTCTAACATTCATGATTTAAAATTTGGATTTGTTAACGACCTATAAACTTTAAATCATATGTAGACTTTATATCACAATTATTATATAACTAAGCGTTTTCGAAACGAATTAGATAGAAACCAGTTGTTTTGATCGATATTCAGTTAATAGTTAATCGGCTACTTAAAAACTCTACTTCATTACATATTTAAACATCATATTGCTCAATTTTCTTAACAATAAACGGTATTCAGATAGTATGCTGGTTATCATAAGTATAGTAAATTTGCTAATCCTTTTGTAGAAAATTCAACATTATATCGACAACAGGCATATCATGACGTTTTGAGATGGTGAAAATTTGTAGCTCAACAGGATATATATAGTGCAGTGTTTTATCACGAAAATAAATTTCTAATTACCTCCAGTTGAACTTTAATAAGTGACTCTCCTTTTATAGTATATGTAAACTAACAAATTCAGATAACGAAATTTCAAAAAAAATCAGATATTCTTTGTCATATTAAAATATGACCACAATACAAAAAAGCCATGCAATTCATTACACACAACACTGTCTATAAGAGATAATAAAGATAGAATTTCAAAGATAAAAAAGTACTTACTTGTCCAAGCACCGTATTAAATCGAGGTGTGTGTAACTGCAAACGACTTTGCATTTTTTGTACTAAAGGCAGGAAAAATTTGAATTTTTGACCCATACGATACAACAATCCAGTTAATACATCCATAGCTGGTACACGAAGTTGATTAATTGCATTCAAACATGCTTGACTACCCAACGAAGCTGATGATTTTGTCGACGATAAATGATGTTGTTGATGTAATAACTGTTGATAACTTTGATGACATGATTCCAATGTTAAAAGTAAACGGCATACTGGATGAATTATTTGTCCAGCGAAATCATCTAAATCAACACAATCTGTAAATCTTGCTAAACATTCTAAACACGCTCTACGAAGATGTACGCTACCCACTTTATTAGGTAATATTTGTTGATTTAAACCATTTGTTGAAGTTCTTGTATTCGATGCCTGAATTCCACCTACATTTGTATCATTAGTTGACATACAATTATTTTCAGGAACGCTGCTAAAAATATTCGACAAATCAATAGTATCTGTGTCTAACTGTGATTTAGAGTTAGGTATAGTTGAATGGGAAGTTGACGTTGAAGAAGTAGTAGCAGTTGTAGTAGTAGTGGAAGTGATGCAATTCGATGAATATTCTGAAACACTATTTAATAACACAGAAAGACTTGCTTCACTGGTAATATCAATTAAACTTGATATTGCAGGAACAATAATATGAGCATAATCCTTAAGTGTGTATCCAAATTCTGGAAGAACTTCTAAAAGCTGATCCCCAAGAAACAAATATATATCGAAAAAAAAATAAGTCAACGTGAAGACTGAAAATATATATAACAATGACAGTCAAATAAAAAAGCTATTTACTTATTTACTTATCTTTCATATTCACAATTTCAATAATAAATTACAAATTATTTCTAATTACAAAATAACTAACAAAATCACAGAAAATGTATCTCATATAGCGTTATAATATCTGTTATCTCAGTAGTGAAAAGTTTGCACAGTAATAGTAATGGTAATAATTGCTTAATTTAACACAATACGGAACCAAGAATACGGACTTTAAACATTTTTGTATAAAATTCAATAATTTCGTAAAATGGCCAACAGAGTTACCTTTGGATAGCACTCAGAACGTTCAGAATGAAAAATGACAGTATTAAACATGTTCAATGTTCACTTATGCTTATCTAAATTGTATATAACTCACAAACCAATCCTGTCCCTAAATCCTAACTATAACAGTGATTTTTAATCTGTAGCCTAATTTCTGAATTCTGAACCTTAAACCCATAATATTAACCCTAAATGCCTAATCTTAACATTTACCAGTAACCATGTGGGAACTCCTAAAAGATAGATATTCAATATATATATGTTTTACGGTTTTTTAATTTAGGGTCAGAAAATTCTGTAGAGGACCTTAACAGATCTATTAATCATATGAAATGTTTTTGCATAAGTTTAGTATCTTAAAGATAGATTTTCAATGATTATTCTATAAATGTATGGACACATCAGACGGTTAGCATATCAGTTAAAAAAAACCTAGAAAATATTTCTTATAAGATTTGCAAAGTTATAAAATGGATGATTCAAAGGTTTGACAAGATCGCCTTGAAATATCTAGCATCCAACTATTGAAGATCCCTGAAATAACATTAGTTAGGTATACACTATCATGGAACTTTTTGAAGAAGCACTGGTACCAAAAAAACCGCAGGCAAACTACATAATTTTAACTGACGTACTTTACGACAGTAATGCAAGGCAGAGGATATTGTGTTACGCTCCACACTCGGTTCACAAAGAATCTAAGCGAGAGGTTCGATCAATGATAAGTCAGTCTATAAAAGAATTATTCATTATTTTCAAATGAACACACAAGATGTGAGATAAGAAGAGTAGAAACTGTTTAATACTTATTAGTGAGCAGTCTGACTTTCCACTAGAAGTTTAGAATTTCTGCATCGATCCAACTACATTGGTTTAATACTAAGACCCATAAGCATTGAGAGATGTTTAGTTGATTTGGGAATCAACTATATAAGAATTTGTGTTCAAGATGTTTAGTTGATTGAGTCTAAAAATATCAAATAACGATATCAAACGTAATAACCAAAAGACTAATGCACAAATCTATACAACTTAAAGGTTTTAGCTGACACACGAAAACAAATAATCAACGTATACGAATTGAATATTGGTAAGTCATATTATTAATTATTTACTGATATTCAATGAATATAAAATATATACAGAATAGTCAACACTTACAGCTATTAAATTTGATTCATTTGATTCATGATGAAACATTCTCAATATGGTTGGTATAAGACGTGTTAAATATGTACGAAATTCAGCGCCTAATACAGATGACATTGGACTTAATAAACCAATACATGCACGCTGAACGTTTGGAGCAATCCACCAATGTGTGATTAATAAGTCAACTACTTCATGTGCAAATTCCTTTGTATTCAATTGCACGATGGTCATTACATTACCCAATTGACGAATAAGAAACTCTTGTAACTTGAATAAATAAATACATAAAATACGAATGTGCGGTTGCAGAACAACATAGAAAATTACTCAAAAATTTCATGATTTAAAATGATTAAACTATCTGAGATCAACAAATTAACTAAACGGAAATGTTTATACTATTCATTAGTAAACATATTCCGATTTTGTCAAACAAAATCTATACAGAAGCATTACTGGAATGATTTTGAGGACATAAACCTTAATTATTGATTCACTTGGTATTGTTTTGCTTGTATCTTCCCATTGAGGTTTAAGACTGCAATTGATCAGTCTGTTATTGGCATATGTGCAAACTGTGCGTAGGCCTCGATATTGCCTTAATTCACAGGCTTTTATAAGCAAAGATGGATAGTGGTTAGCAGTGGAATCCAGGATGCGCGTTTCGTCCCATTTGGGACTCGTCAGCTGGATGTACCTGCATCTCAGAGTTGATGTTCACTCCGGGACTCGAACCCAGTATCATTCGCTTCAAACGTCATCGCGTTATACACTCAGCTACTCAATAGCTGCTATCCACTATCCATCTTTGCTTAATTACTGAGTTGCAAATTCTAATTTATTTCATTTTAATCTTGATAATTCAGATAAACGACTAGCCTGACACCACCAATGTACAGATTGATTCTACAAAGTAATAATAAATATGCACAAGAAAAGATTATTTTTCATATTATCGAATTGGTAGTAATATGATGTACGATACTTATGTCGCTGGAGAGCAGGCGTTGGACGTCTCGAGTTACTGGGCAGACATCGGACTAGGTGGCCCGGGAGGTCGACATCGCTACGGAAGTTGGTGCGCCGGTGGACTCGACGTTTTGACGGAGATCGTGTCACCGAGTGCGACAAAGAATAAAGTGGCATGGTGAGCAAAACGACTGCGAGAGCGACAGTTTAAAGAAGGGACGAGTGTGGTGTATGCTACTTATGTCTATCGACATAAGTTGTATGTAACGCCAGTCCGAAGTGAAAGATTGAAATGAAGAGATAGAAAGGAAAATAAAAGAATTGGAACAAAACAGAATTGGAAGAGTCATGAAGGACGTAAAGGACAACTGAAAGATGTGCAAATGATGTATCATTTTCAAATTTTACTAAACCACTGTGTGACTTTGCATTAAACAATAAACTGTTCTTCCCCACATGAGTTCTCATTCACTATAGTAGTACTAGTGATGGAAATCGTAAGAAATATCTTTTAGTAGAGTGAATAATAATTACGTACGTCAATAAATGAACCTTAGAATATGAGACAACAGAGCATTGAACACTTTTTTCGTTCTAGTGTAGGATTCAGACGTGCGCGATCAATATCAACATCATTGGATGTCGCAGAGAAATTGTTGTCCTTAGACTATTGAGTAGTTCATAAATCAAACTTCAGTCGACTTTTGAGATGTTGCGCAACCATCCATTGTCATCAGTGGTAAGTGTATTACCTCCTACACGAATGAAATTTAATAAACTGCATCAATCATCGCGAAAAGTTTCCAAATAAAAAATCGTAACTCGTATACCAAAGATAGAAATATACGACTGTGTTTCTTCAGAAGCCTACATAATTGATTGACACAATTTAGGTTTAAATTTAACTTAGCTACATATATTTTGAATAGCTGGGCAGTACTGTCAGTTTCGAAACACAATAATCATGGCTTACACAATATAAAATATGAAGAAGATCAAATACAGACAACAATTAACCGTTCCAGAAAATTTTTAATTTATAATTATTTTTATTAAACCAAAAGACACGTTTCTTACGAAAGAATGCATACAAGTACACCCAGCTTACTCTAGCATCACGTGTGTTTTCTAAACACCGAAAATAATCAGGTATAAGCTGACGTAGATAAATTACTGAACGTGGACCCAATAGTTTTAAAACATAAACTATCGTATGTACAATGCTACCATACTGGCTGTGAAGTGCAGGATCACGTAGCGAATGAATCAGTGCAGATAGAGCACAAACTGAGAAGAAAATATCACGACTTTCCCAAGACAAATTGATAACGAGTTCTGATTGGGTTATATCAACTGGTTGAAAAGCGAGTAAAAAATCAAAGGAATACAATCATTGATTATATTAAATAATTAATGTTTTGTGCCAATATATTATCAAGTAAATTTCTTACGTTAACATGTTTACAATAGGTCGAAAATCTAGTAAGCTTACTTAATTTACAATAACAGAGATGTTATAAATTACTTAGTGGTAAGTATCAAATTTTTATCTAGAAGTGAGTACTGCAAAAACTGAAAGACATATGTAATCTTACAAGAATGTAAGCGAGAATAACAAACGAATAAGAATGATGTACATATATATTATCTTCGGTGGAATCACAACCTCCGTTTACTACACTAATTTAATTAACAAGAAAACCTTTTTATTTCTATTAAGTTATCTGTTATCTCATTCATTTAAACAAATAACCTTAAATTTATCGAGTGATTTTTGTTCATTTAACTTCCTGTGTAAACCTTTTTTTGCAATTATTGAGTTGTTATGGTTCTAGAAAATTCTCTTGTGCATTCTACGTCACATTCCTAACGACTTTCTAGGTAGGAAAGTTAATAGATAACCGTGATTTTTTTTTACCTATTTATAGTCACAAGTATTGGTTGTTGTACATTGATTATCCTATCTACACATTTAGTTACATTATTACAGGTTGTAAGCAAACGATAATAACACGTGAAATACAGCGAAGTTAAAATATTTCGTTTTCAGTGTTGATTTAGCTTTATCCCAATTTATAAAAAGGAATGAGTTAGATAAAAATGAATGTATACTTATTTAAAGTCAAAAAGACGATTTATAAGAAATAGCTTAGCCAAAAAAGTTATAGAACACAGAAATAGGTAAACATTTTTTTATTTATTACTCCGGATTTTTCATTGACGCCCAACTAAGCTTTGGAACTAAATGTACTTCGATTGTTAAAATACAAACCTATTATCCTCAAAGAAATTACCATTGAGCTGTTTAGACAGTGACTGTCTTTATGTACGATTCCGGTATCTATTTCTTTTCTCAGTATTAATCAATATCATGCTTTCGCAGTATTAAATCACTAAATGATTTTCACATGAACAACAAAAAGCACTGAACAGCTGTAACGTAATAGTACAGAATCCTCAGAAGTATACATATTAGAGCGTAACCATATCGGATCTGAGATAGTTATTCAACACAGCCAACAGATGATCGCGAAATGGTTGAAGTTAGACATCTACACCCTTGAATGAAGGCTCAGCGGTCTAGAGGTTAGGCTTTCCACGCGCGAGATCAAAAGTTCGTGATTTAGAACTATGAGAACTCTAAAATCTCTATAAACCCATCAACAGTAACAATATCATGTTTGTTCAGTCCATTTTCCTGATCGAATTATATCGACTAATTTGTATTATGTTTTGCTAAAACATTTGACTTTGATTATCCTAGATATTAACTACTAGAAGACAAAAATTAACACTAAGTAATTATCAAGCCACTTACCATCTTTGCGTTCAACTACTTCATGATGACTCACAGCAATTCCTGTATCGCCGTATGTATCGACTTGACCGGAATACAATTTGAACTTGAAGGGATCTAGTGCACCAAGAACACCAAGAGCTCTCAATACCTAATAGCAGGAATTCAAATATTTCAATAAAGTATAAAGTTCTAAGGAAAATAGAATTCAAAAAGAATAAACTTATCCAAACTCATAGAAAGCTAACAACGATTGAAAATGGACTACTAAATCGTAACACAAAAGATATGTAACAGTTTATACCTTAAAATAAGCACCTCACTAAACTATCAGTGGAAAATGTTTCAGTGTAACTCATTACTGATTTGCAGTTTAGGATATTGGAATCCTAAAACGAGAGCTTTGTATATTTTTAGTTGATCGATACATGTTGGGTGTGATTTCACAATTGGAAAGAAAGCAGAGAGAAATAGGCTTTAGCATAAATATGATGAAGTGGAACAGACAGAAATAGAAAAGAATTTTATGATGGGACAATACAAGACATCATAAAGATAATTAAATGAGGCAATCAAAAAGTTTGATAGATCAACTGAAGTTCCAAGTATGAAACCAACATGTGACTACATATGTATAAATTTATTGAATATTGAACTCATTTTGAGAATCGAACCATAAGAATAAAGTTTTTAACATTGAACATAAAACTTGCATTCTGAATTTTATGACGATTATATCAAACCAGATTATATATGAGCGTTCTAGTTGTCAATCAAAGAAAACTGAAAATGACTAGTCATGCTCATTAGGTAAGATTCTTATTATAACCAGAAGAAAAAATCAAATGCTAAATTTGTAACATTTAATATTTATAATCAGTTATTCAGTGAATAATGTTACCTTTATTGGTGCAAGCACATAGTATATTATGATTTCAAAGATTGTGGCAAGTTGTTTTAACACTGTGAGGCAGAATTTAGAGGAAATATGAATATTCAGTAACTAGTTTAACAATCAACATACGAATTAACACAACTGAATGGATTCTATTGAAGTAAAAAAAAGTGGGGTTTTTTCAAGCTTACAGAACTAGTAAATAAATATCCAATAGATACAAAAATTAAAGCATCAATGTTAAATCTACCTCTTGACGGATACATTTGATTTCTTCACGTTTAAGCATACCTAACAGAATATTCAACAATTGAGGATAACGTTTATACGAAATAACAACATAACCAGTGTGAGAAACTAGTCTAGTTAGAGTCCAAACAGCAATCTACAATAGGGAATGAAAGAAAAAAACATACAAATCAAAATGCGAAGTAAGAAATATTCCATTCAAAAGATACAACTTATTATGAAGTAAACTGCTTTTAAAAAATCATTATTCCTACAACTGAATAGAAATGCATACAAAACAAAAAAAGAACCACAAGTATTTGACGATAAAAAAACACTAGAAAAGAAAATGTCCCTAATAAAATTAAATGAACAGGAATTCATCAGATTAGAGAAATAAGTGAACTTCATTTAACAATAATTAATATATCCACAGAAGAATAACTGAATCCATAACAGTCTAAGGCCTTGATCAATGTGAAACAAAAAGATTTAAATAATATGCGGCAATAAATAAGAACGAGTATTACCGTAGTAAGAGAAACAGAACATCATGTTTAACAACGAATAGTGGAACGAAGGGTATATATATATATATGCTCAAGGTCTTCTGGAGGTATTGATGGATGTTAAGTAGAAGATGCTGCCCACAAGATTGCTTGTAAGTATTAGGTAGCGGAATGTGGTGTCGAAGATGTCACAGTCGTCAAATGGAGAGAAAAGCTTCGGGACATCAAAAGCATAGCGTGAGCAGACCACAGCGCAAGATGCAAAAAGACGACCGAAGTTTATGAATACTTATTCCACGCTTCGTAATTTCTGACAACAAACGTTCCTTCTGCCCACTGCCATGTCCTACACTAGGACAAAACATGGTTTGTGTAAAGCATATAAAGATAATGAATAGAAAAGAAATAAAAAGGTTCTGCTAGACAGAAAATATTTGTGATTGATTATCTGATAAATATGAATGTAATTTATAAATAAAACAAAATTGTGTAAAATGAATAAATGAAACGCAACAACTTACTGATCGCTTTAAAAAACATGATGTATCTTGCATCATATAGGCTAGAATCGGTATAAATTCATCCATATAATGATAAATAGAACGTGGCGCTACAGCAGCTAGTCGCCCTAATGTTGTAAATAGAGCAACAACTACAGGTGTTGGTTCAGTCCAATGAGCTGTTGATGCATTTTCATTCATTCTAGACATGCTGTATTCCGACCATGATTGATTTCTACTAGAATACTGATTTCCAAGCATATATGAATCAATCAGAGGTGTTGAATTTAGAAGATATGCAGATGGTGGGCATGCTCCAGGAGGAAATTC
Source organism: Schistosoma haematobium (assembly GCF_000699445.3). Classification (NCBI taxonomy): domain Eukaryota; kingdom Metazoa; phylum Platyhelminthes; class Trematoda; order Strigeidida; family Schistosomatidae; genus Schistosoma; species Schistosoma haematobium. Next base: position 22,227,611 of record NC_067197.1, read on the forward strand.
AAAATTGAAATAATTATAGCTATTGCGATCAAAATTCAAAGTACCGAAGCGTTCAACAATTGCCGCTAGATCATGCTAAATTTTTAGAAAAAACAAATGAATAAAATAATAAACTGTACATCGAAAATATACTTTAAAGATTAGAAGTAACATTGACCGGTTGAAAAAATCAGGAAAAATAGGACTAACCATAGGTACATCGGATTTACAACCATAATTTGGAACCAAACCAGTTCCAAATAGATTCTTTGCGTCTGCATTGAATATTCCGACACAGCCACCACTAGTAGTATTAGTAGTACTTTGACCAGTTGCAGCCATTACTGCACCAGCAGCGGCTGCAGCCGCTGTCGCCGCTCCCGTAGCCATAGCGACTGCATTCGCAGCAGCTAGAGCTGGGCCAATTTGATTTGCCCCAATGTGACCAGTAGGAGCACGTCGTGTTAAACGTTGTGATGCATTGGAGGTAAGAGGGCAATGTAGACCACCAGCTAGACCAGTGGAGGCTGCAACGGCGGAAGCAATCGCATTTGCAGAAGCTGCAGCAGCATTTGCAGCAATTTGTGTAGTTAAAATTACATTTTGAATTAATTGAATACTTGCAGGTAAACGTTCAGTGGGTAAAATAGATGAAGAACAATCGATTTCTATGGAAATAGTGTGGAGAAAGAAAAGTGATATGAAAGTTAGAACTAGAAAAACAGAACTACGATACGAAATGTGTGTATGTGTATATATTAATAGCATTAACACCACGGTCATTTTGCAATTTTCCAATCATCAAAAAATTCTCATCACACTAAAACACCAATAAATGAATGAAGAATATTCTTTTCAATAAATTCGCTTCACGTTCTACAATTATATATCCCAATTCAGAATCCGAAGAGTGGTCAGATTTAAGGTAAAATACATTGTTCGAAATTATAGAATGTGAATTTAGGATTATTTGTAATCTAAAATGAAGTCATTAATGTTGTGATGACTAATATGAAGTGTTGACCTGAATAAGTTGATACGTTAAATGAAATTGTGAGATTAATGATCAGAATATATATGGTTAACATGGAATTAAAGAGATAATAGGGTAATTACAAGTCAGAAATCAAGTAATTTATAGTGGATAATTTATAAACAAACATTCAACTATGAAATAAGAGCATAAGCAAGGCCTAACTGTTAGCGAAAATTTTCTGTATATATGCCTATGATTTAGAGTTGATGCACCCAGAGCAATGCTATTATTAAAGTTGTATAGATTAATCCACAGAACCACTAATGCGTATAAACTAAAATGAATGTTTTCCATATATCTGATGGTCCTTCTGAGATTGAAAGATAAATTACCTAGACTAGTTACCTCATTCTGTATCTATTCATCCAACTGTTCTTGTGGAGAATAATGTATACATATATATTTATTTATTTATTTCAACACATAGATAATGGTACAAAGAGGCACCAAATACATATGCGCCACACAAATCTCATTCGATATGTGTGAGGGGCTGTGATACTGCCCGGGTGCCCAGACCGAAGCAGGTGGTTTTCTTAGGGGGCCACACCCGGAGCCTTCGACATGAAGGTCTGATGCACAAGGCACTGGAGCATCGTAAGGAGATGCAGTCCCATGGAAGCCGGTGACCAACGATTGGTTCATACGCCATTTGGTCCCGCAGGATACTGGAGCCCATGTGCACCATTGGTTTGGAATCCGGTCAAAGCGCCGGACATTCGCTTTTCGTCCTCTCGATTTCGTAAACAACACCCCTGCCACGAGAAGGCAGTGAGTAGGACTTCCCTGGCAGAAGCTATATACGCGTGGCCGTGTGAGAGCATTTCGAGAGGGAGAGCGGAGACAATGGTGATCTGCGAAGTCACATTACATTCATTGTTGAGTTTTGAGAATACAGGATGGATAAAGATAATAATAATTTGTAGTGATTTCTCTTCGCTACCACGGATCAAATCAGTCTGACCACAATTTCAGTTCATTAATGTCTTTCGGATTTAATTAGTGCAAAAATAACTAAGTTTTAAAATTATTTTATCTTCATTGAACTTAATTAAATTAAACCGAATATACTGTCATCAAATATTAACCATTCATGACTGTGTCTTGAAACCTGGTAGTGATAATTTGAGAGACTGAATTTCACGGTATTCATAAATTCAGCTACAAATTTCCCAGTGTTATTTTTTAAAAAAAAAAACAATTATGAAAATAATATTTATTTAAAATAATAAATTTTATACTACTACTATTATTTATAACAATCTTACCTTTATTATTTGTAAAAGTGGAATTTTGAAGTCTAGAAAAACTAGTCACTGTTAAACTAGCACGTAATGATGCTGGTAAAGCTTGTCGAATACGTGGTAATAAAATATGAATTAATGGTTCAGAGTAAGGAATAAGAAATCTAGGTGCTGTAGCAATTAAACACGCTAATAATAAAGCTGATTGTTCTTTGTTTCTAGTTGAACCACTATGAGATAGATCATTCAAAGTCTAAAAAAATAAATGAAGTAAGGATTCATAAAGGTTGGGTAAATTAGTTAAATATACCATTGGAATACAAACAAATGTGTATATTCGAGATTGAATATTGTTTTGCACTAAAATTTGTTTAATTGAGATTTCGTTTTCTTTTCAAGTTTACGAATATTATATTACAGATTGTGATAACAATTTAGAGAAAATGAATATAAGAAAATATTGAATCTTTTGTTTCACTCTGGTTTGACATGAATTAATTTAATTAATGTGGTTGCATAGATTTGAACTTACATGAATATCTAATAGTTTACTGAAACTTGAAATTAACGAATCCGAAAAAAAATACCCAGTAGACTGTAGATCTGGCCATAAATATATCATTAACCAAAATTTTAATTTATTATCACTACTTGAAATAGATATATGAATTGATGAAGTGGTATTCATTGAATTGAAAATATTATTTAGCCTTCCTTTTAATCCTGCTGTACGAAAGATGCACGTCGAATTAGTGATTATCTACTCAAACACTAGTAGTGGGATGATAATTGTTCACTTTACCGTTCAAATTGAATATTATCATGGATATTCTGGTATAGGGAAAACGTTTGTCATCTGTCTCTTCAAGAAACAGTTCCCTATTTAAACTATCTTTAAGAGTTACAATAAGTAGACAACATACTCCTGTTTATGAGACACTGACGCTGAAGTACTCTGCTATTTTGCATGGGATTTCAAGAATTTTCAAAGTGAGTTTCTCAACTCCCGCGTATACACTGATGCTCAGCCAACAAAGAATGAAGTAGTCAATGAGGAAGACTACCCCACATAGTTTAAACAAATGAACTATCGCACTCAAGTCTACCTACAGTGAACAACTTAATACGAAAGAATAATGTGGTAAACGTAACTTACATGTAACAAAACTTTTCGTAGATTAGGTTGAACGCATGCAGGATTAATATCCGATAAACGACCTAGACGTTGCATTACCAAACAGCGAATATCAAAAACTTCATCGTACAAAGCCAAGAAAAGATAATTTAAGTGATCTGATTGAGCTAAATGAAGATCGAAACGTTGATCAAAGGATAGGAATACACAACGCCGAACATCAGGATCTAAAATAAAAAAATATGCTAATAAACGTTAAACTCCCCGACAAAACAAACTTATATAAGACCAAGTGAATACAATGAATAATTTCATTCGTAAACCTATCAAATATATATCTATACATTAAATGACATCGACCATCCGACAGTGAATGATTTTGAAATGGCGTTGCATTCACGGAGCTAGATAATTAAACTGTAAAGCTTTTTCACTATCGTTCTGGACAACAGAAATACCTGTTGTCCAACTCAGAGAGTTCGTAATTACTAAAAACACAATGAATAATGCAACTCAGCGCAAACAATCTTAGTATATAGCATCAAGTTCAGTTACCTATTAAACACTAATGTTAACTTCAATCAACAAGTTTCACTCATCACATATACACTGACATAAACATACATTACTTGTTAAACGTATCAATTGTTTGACTTGCATTAATTGATTAATCATTAGTTTAACTAGGTAATGTAATTAATTTACCAAGCAAAGATTTATGTACTCAATTTACATGAAGACTAGTGATACTAATAAACTAAAGTGAATGAAGAGTTTGGACCTGGTATTTAGTGAGTCAATTACATTAACTTATAAACCATCCTTGTAAATTCAGCTTATTATGAAAACTGTTATAAGGATTCCAATTCAGAAAATAAGGTATTATTATCTTGAAATTAAGAGTAGACATGTGGGCAGTGCAAAAAAAGTGGAAAATATTTAGGTTAATTTAAAGGATAGGGAAATTTAATGAAAGTTAGATTGATAACATTGTAAGTTTGAAAAGTAAACAATAAAAGGTATTTTTACATGCTAATTAAATTAATTATGGTCATTTATTGGTGGGAGACTATCAAAAGTTATTGATATTAATTAAAAAGCAATACAAAAGGCAAAAACTTTGAGATATTTATTTAAAGTAGTGTAAAATAACAGGACATATGTTTATTTTACTTCAGACAGAAAAATGGCTACAACTACTTGTAACCTAGGATATTTATTTATTTGAACACAAAAATACTGGCACAAGGGGGCACCAAATACATATGGGCCACACAAATCTCATCTGATATGTGTGAGGGCTGTGATACTGCTCGGGTGCCCAGACCGAAGCAGGTGGTTTTCTTAGGGAGCCACACCCGGAGCCTTCGACATGAAGGTCTGATGCACAAGGCACTGGAGCATCGTAAGGAGATGCAGTCCCATGGAAGCCGGTGACCAACGATTGGTTCATACGCCATTTGTTCCCGCAGGATACTGGAGGTCATGTGCACCATTGGTTTGGAATCAGGGTTTTCCAACTCCCCTAGGTCGACTCTCAGTATCCATCAACCTGGTTAAAGCGCCGGACATTCGCTTTTCGTCCTCTCGATTTCGTAAACAACATCCCCGCCACAAGAAGGCAATGAGTAGGACTTCCCTGGCAGAGGTTATATACGCGTGGCCATGTGACAGCATTTCGAGAGGGAGAGCGGACTCTCCCCACTCTTGGCCGTACCAGGGCATTTGGGGGCAACCTTGGATAAAGATAAACTGACTTGACTTTTTATACTCCGAACAGTTCAGAAAGAGTCAATCAAAAAAAGTTGGCAAGACATTAAAATCAACAAGGATAAGGAATAGGAAGACAAAATAATTGAATATTACATTATTTGAGACTGTAGATAAATTTAATTTCATGGTAGATTGGGATTGTTGATTGTGGCAACTAGACAATAGGATAGTAGATTACAAGTGAACTTGAATTCCATGCATTTTACCAATACTTAAGTTTTGATATTCTCCAGTGCAAGATTTCTTAGAATTAATCAATTAGTCTATGTTAGTACCATAGTGGATGACTAGTACTACCAAAATTCGGTCATATCAAATATTAAACATTTCGAAAACGACAAATAATACACTTACCTGGATCACTTATTCCTACAGTCAGCAACTTATTTAAAACGTCAGCAACCGTATTCAAAGCTGGTCGAGCATACCATTGTTGTGTTTCAGTGGACTAAAAACAAAGAGACATAGTCTAAAGTAGAAATATACGAACACAAGATATCTTATAAAATGGATAGTAATTGCATGGACCTGAACCAAAAAGCAGACTACTTTTTACAGAGCTTAGATCAGTAGGAAAACAGATCATAAACTAACGTCATAGTTTGGCTATCTTTAACCGCTTAGTTTATCTAATCTTAGCATCAACGAAAATGTAACGCCAAGGTAGATATGTAATGAAGATTAGAATAAATTGTACGCATTATCTAACGGATCACTGGCGCAACGTTCATTGTGGCTTTTTTCCGAATGAGTCTAAGTAGGATTTTCACACTGACACCTTTTGCAAGTTTTCACAAAGTGGACTTTTTATCTTCAAGGTACAGTTGATTTGGTTTTTCATAGTGCTTGAGCTTAGCAAGGAATCGAATATCTATAGTAATTCATTCAAGAAAAATCTAGACATTCATTAGCTTTTTCTAATTTTCCATTGAAGGATGTTAACAGTTTTTAGCTCAGCTTTGAGGAAGACTGGGGGTTATATCATATTATTCATGGAATAAACTCTTAGTTATATCAGTTATATTTCCTAAACATATCGTTTACAACCTCATCGAGTTGAGCTCGATGACCAATTGCAGTTTTTTCCACTTATCATCAATTTCTTCTTAGAGTATCAATACTGTACAATATCAGCTGATGCTTAGAGATTAAATATCTATAAAGCAAGTTAGAAAAGACCATTATTAGTACACAAAATATGAAATCATTAGTTATGAACTAATTAACTAACCTTGAGCCAAGGAATCATTAGATGAGCACACGTTTTAACCGCTTCCAAACGGATTTCTTTTACTTCGCATGTACCAATTGATATAAAATTCTCACAAATATGTCGAACAAAATGTGCCAAAGTATGACCTGCGTCATCATTTTTTCATAATAACAAAACAAAAGTAGTCTTTGAATATGAATAGACAGAGAGTCAACGAATATAGACAATGATCGATTTATGAAGTAGCAAATTATGAGTTCAACTATTATCCAAATGTTTATCACTGTAGTAAAGGCTAACTGATTGAATTTCCTGAAAATTATTTTGGCCTTTTTGGAGAAAAGGACCATCTAAATTATCTTTAAACTGCGATCACCATCCTGTTTGGGGGAATCTTAGAGATTACGACCGTTTCTAATCGACCTACAAATGAGCTCTGATAAACCATGCTGTGAATGTATTACAAAAAACTAACTTTCCAATTTGACTTTATTGAACTGATTAATATGATTCTAGTACAGTGATTGACAGTTTGAGCATTAATTCAACATATTCCCATAAAGTAATAATGAAAACTACATATTTTGATTTATTCAAACGACCAAAACTGATTGTTCTACAAAAACGTGTAAATTGGTGCTTCCGAAGATATCAAGCACAACAGAAATATTCGTATAACAATACTCAACGTAGATCTGTTGTCTAAAAACATTGAACAAATAGTAATTTGGTCAGGAAAATGATTACCATGGGTCAGAAAAGGATTTACGTTAATATTAACTACAATGGTACAAGAAATAGAAAAGTTACGATAATACTCCATTTACCATCAAAATTGAAACTCCCAAGAGTTTTCAATGCCAAAGCCACAACTGCTACATCTGTAGATAATTCTCCAGAGGCTGAAAATCCTCCAGGAATAGCTACATGAGTAAACTCAGACCCAGTAGCATTTAATCCTGTAGAACTAGTCTGCTTTGAACTATGACTTTTTGTGGACGGTCCAAAAACAAAACGTGTTGCAGAGGACAATGGAAAAGCACTTGTACTGGAACTCACTGTATTAGCACCTACAGCCAACGCGGAAGAACATGTATTATTTGAACTTAAAGTAGGCACATTTGTTCCAGAACTTCCACTATGAATAGTTCCGCCGACAAGATTTATTAGATTCGGAAAAAAAGATAGAGTTGATACAGTGCTATCCCCACTAGCAGTATTTGTTATATATGAATGAAGGTGACTGAAGCTACCTCCACTATTATTCATTAAAACTAAACTGATGTTGTTTAGCAGACAATCCTACATCAATTAAAAAAGGGATTAAGTGTTGGTTGATTAAGTTTGCTAGTTACAGACAAATGTGATATTTGATCACAGACAAAAACATGCATGTCATACAGATACATAAAACTTGGAAAAATTACACTCTAAGAGTTTCTTGATTGATAATAAACCACTCAAAATGTGGTTAAATGGTATACAACTCTAATTCCGTAGTACCAGTAATAAGTCAAATAAAATATATTTAATAAATCCTAACTCTGGTTACTAGATAGACAGGTTTGTTGATGAATAATAGCTTGATATCATACAAACGTTTATCGATGAAAGAATACAATGTGGTCGCAATTGTGAACGATTCAATCACGTATTTTGCTGTCATTCTTACTGAACGGCAAGAAAATAACAATATATTTATATTATCCCAATAAACAGAAAATTAAATTCCTCGTATTTCACAACTCAGTGTAAGTCAATTATTCAGAGAATAAATTGAGTGGTTAAATGTTATCTAAAAGAACAAGACTTCTCCAGAGATGCGAATACGATTTGCTGATGAGTGTTAAGAATTATGAAACTTAAAAATATCCAATTACATTCAAACATCCAACAATACAGTTATTCAGCATCTATATAACATAAATAAATTAGAACTTCAATGTTATCTTTATACCAAAGTGTAGCAACCGCAGTTTAATTATTCGTTTGAGCAAACCGAAGATAAAGTTATTTATTTAAATCTCATTTCGTTTGTTAATTACTTTGTAACAAACCAAAATAAGTTCAGGAAAGACTACGACAGTCGTACATCACCGTTTCCGTCCCAATCGGTTATAATTCTCTCTTATTACAACCCAACTATTCATATTGCGTAGTATTCTTGGACACCAATTCACTCGACAAGTCTCCAAATCAGAACACGGTTGAACAGAAAAGAGATAATATTCCAAGTAACAAGGTTAGATGGAAGTAAGAAGCACAATATGAAAAACGTTGTTATATTTATAGTTTTTACATGAGAAGATTCTAGTGTCCTCCAAGTATCGACTAGTGCTGACTGGATAACAATTAGTCAATCAGCGTGTACCAATGCAATCGTGCGTCGAGCATGCTTTAATCCAATCTACGCCCCGCTAATACAACCAATGAAAAGTACTTCAATTATCAGCCCAGTCAATTGGAAATATTATGCAATAATAGTATCTGCCAAACATTTCATTATAAATGACATGAATATTAGTAGAGGTCAGTCAGTCGCAATGTAGAACGTAGCACATGTATTCATTGGTTCAAGTTTCCACACGCTATTGCAAACGATTTTGAGCCATATCATTCAAAGTTTCTAACCACCAGTTACGATAATGACTCGTACCCCAAGCAGGTAGTATGTATAGGGTTTGGTCAAACAGTAATAACATCAAAAGTATTCAAGGCTTCATGAAGTCATGAACAGAAGTTAGATGAATAATTAGGTCAAGTATATCTAATTATGCCGTGGATAGTCAGTAAATTTGGCGCTTGTAATGTAAAGTATTCAGGCAAACTAATAAACTATAGTTGAATTCATGAGTCAATTGAAGTTAGATCACCATGGAAAACCTGGAAGCACTGGACGGCCGTTTCATCCTAGTATGAGACTCCTCAGCAGTGTGCATCCACGATCGCGCCCCGCGAGATCCGTACCCAAGACCTATCAGTCTTTCGCGCGAACGCTTAAGCATTCATGACTCATGAATTCAATTATAAAATTACTAAAATCTCCACAAAACCCCTTTTGATAATAATAAACTATAAATAATTAAGGTGGTCTTCTTTCTCAACTCTTGATTAGCACGCAACCTCATTTGTTATTTAGTCTCGCATCAATTTATGATGCAATCTTTTTTATCCTCCTATAGACATATATTATTTAACTCCGCCTGAACTCCCTCCGGGGGCTACTGCCGGTCCCAAGCCCGGATAAAGGAGGAGGGTTGGGCATGAGGTTAGCGTCACCATCCCGTAGAAAACTAACTCGCTAAAAAACGCTAACCAGAAAAAATTATTCAAACCTTTCAAACTCTGCCCTGGGAGTCAGAAGGTCTTCATTTAGAAGAACTATGACGCCTCATGATGAAAGCCGAATTCCTTCGGAAGTTACGAGGCCGATGCCCCTTCTGACAACCAGAGCGAACATTTATTTAGGTACATGGAATACTCGTACAATGTGGGAGACCGGGAGAGCCTTCCAAATTGCTGCAGAAACGAGGAGATACAACCTAGAGGTGCTTGGGATCAGTGAAACACATTGGACGCAAGTTGGACAACAACGGCTAACTTCAGGAGAACTCCTGTTATACTCCGGCCATGAAGAAGAAAACGCTCCACATACACAAGGAGTTGCATTGATGCTGTCCAAGCAAGCACAAAATGCACTTATAGGATGGGAATCTCATGGACCAAGGATCATCAAAGCTTCCTTCAAAACAAAAGAAGTGGGCATTACAATGAATATCATCCGATGCTATGCACCTACCAACGACTACAACGAAGACGCTTAAGATCAATTCTACGATAGGCTGCAGTCAATCGTCGAGAAGTGCCCAAAAAAGGACCTGACCATTCTGATGGGAGATTTCAACGCCAAGGTTGGAATGGACAACACTGGATATGAAGACATCATGGGACGACACGGACTGGGAGAAAGGAACGAAAATGGTGAGAGATTTGCAAACCTATGTGCCTTCAATAAGCTGGTCATTGGCGGCACCATATTCCCACATAAACGCATACACAAAACCACATGGACTTCACCGGATCACTATACACAAAACCAAATCGACCATATTTGCATCAACAAAACGTTCAGGAGAACTATAGAGGACGTGAGAACAAAGAGAGGAGCTGATATAGCATCAGATCATCACTTGCTGGTCGCCAAGATGAAATTGAAACTCGAGAAGTACTGGACAATGGGGCGGACAATATCACAAAAGTTCAATACGGCCTTTCTTAAGGATACTAACAAACTCAACAAATTCAAGATAGACCTCAGCAACAAGTTCCAGGCCTTTCATGATCTACTCAATGGAGAAGGAACTACTGTGGAAAGCAACTGGAAGGGGATCAAAGAGGCAATCACTTCAACATGTCATGAGGTCCTGGGTCACAAGAAGCACCATCACAAGGAATGGGTCACGGCTGATACACTGGATAAGATTCAAGAAAGGAGGAACAAGAAGGCAGCAATCAATACCAGTCGAACAAGAGCAGAGAAAGCCAAGGCACAAGCTGAATACACAGAAGTAAACAAACAAGTGAAGAGGAGCATCAGAACCGACAAACGTAAATATGTGGAAGATTTAGCAACGACGGCGGAAAAGGCTGCAAGAGAAAGAAACATGAGACAATTGTATGACACGACAAAGAAACTCTCTGGAAATCGCCGCAAACCAGAACGACCAGTAAAAAGCAAGGAAGGCAAGGTAATCACCAACATTGAAGAGCAACAAAACAGGTGGGTAGAACACTTCAAAGAACTCTTGAATCGACCAGCTCCACTGAACCCACCCAATATCGAAGCAGCACTCACGGACCTCCCAATCAATGTTGGCCCACCAACAATTGAAGAAATCAGCATGGCCATCAGGCAAATCAAGTGGCAAAGCAGCAGGACCAGACAAAATTCCAGCAGAGGCACTAAAAGCAGGCGTAGTGGCAACTGCAAGGATACTCCACATTCTCTTCAATAAGATTTGGGATGAGGAACAAGTACCAACAGACTGGAAAGAAGGACTTCTGATCAAAATACCGAAGAAAGGCGATCTCAGCAACTGTGATAACTACAGGGGCATCACTCTTCTCTCAATACCGGGAAAAGTCTTCAACAGGGTATTGTTAAACAGGATGAAGGACTGCGTAGACGCCCAACTTCGTGACCAACAGGCAGGATTCCGTAAGGATAGATCGTGTACAGACCAAATTGCAACTCTACGGATCATTGTGGAACAATCAATTGAATGGAATTCATCACTCTACATCAACTTCATTGACTACGAAAAGGCATTTGACAGCGTGGACAGAACAACACTATGGAAACTTCTTCGACACTACGGTGTGCCTCAGAAGATAGTCAATATCATACGGAATTCCTATGATGGATTAAACTGCAAAATTGTGCATGGAGGATAGTTGACAAACTCGTTCGAGGTAAAGACCGGTGTCAGGCAAGGTTGCTTACTCTCACCCTTTCTCTTTCTCCTGGTGATCGACTGGATCATGAAGACGTCAACATCTGAAGGGAAGCACGGGATACAATGGACATCTAGGATGCAGTTGGACGATCAAGACTTCGCAGATGATCTGGCCCTTCTATCCCAAACGCAACAACAAATGCAGGAGAAGACGAACAGTGTGGCAGCAGCCTCAGCAGCAGTAGGTCTCAATATACACAAAGGGAAAAGCAGGATTCTCCGATGCAACACAGAATGCACTGATCCAATCACAATTGACGGAGAAGATTTGGAAGATGTAAAAACCTTTACATATTTGGGCAGCATCATTGATGAACAGGGTGGATCTGATGCAGATGTGAAGGCGCGGATCGGCAAAGCAAGAGCAGCATATTTACAACTGAGGAACATCTGGAACTCAAAACAACTGTCTGTCAACCAACACCAAGGTCAGGATTTTCAATACAAATGTCAAGACAGTTCTACTGTATGGGGCAGAAACCTGGAGAACTACGAAAGTCATCATCCAGAAAATACAGTGGTCTCGAGTGCTGTTAGAGGTATGAGGGCGGTTATCACTTCCCGGTTGCCCACACCGAGGAAGGGTTCTTCTGGAGGTACCTGAAAAGGAAACTGGATTAGAGGTGGTCTCAGTGACCTGAGAGCGTGACCGCAGTGCCCAAGGGACAACTACTTGAGGCCGGTCGCGCACGGCCTTTTCGTGGGAGGTTTTTGACGTGTTAGCTCCGTTCTTCAAAGGGCCTTACCGCCGGAGACGGAAATCCGTGAGGTAAGGTGAGGTGTGCATTTTTAGGGTCGACCTTTTCTAACCCCAGCCCTCCTTGTGGGAAGGCAGCATCGCTGTCATGCTGGTTGTCTGAAGGAAACACCTTACTGCTGTCACACCTCTGTACAGTCAGCAGTACGACTTCGCCTTCGGACCTTGGGTTTGTTGCTTTTAGTCTTACCGCTCTTCAACCGACCTGTCTGACATGGTAGGACCTTGAGGAACGGTTGTTCCAGCCAGTATAGCTCGGTTGCTTCATCACGATAGGCAAGCCCGATCACCACGTCAAGGTAGCAACAACGGTCGGTAGGTTCCAGGAACAACTGAGGTCACGATTAGGTAGTTCTGAAGACGAGGTTGACCCAGTTGTTGCTTGGAAAGCCATACAAACAGCTGTGGAAACAGCAGTGACATCTATCAGTGATTTAAACCACAGGGTTACAAAGAACCAGTGGATTTCTTCGAAGTCTATTACACTGATGGATTCTCGCAAACTAGTCCCATCAGGTTCCGAACATGATGAAGAGCGACAACAAATCAGATCTAGGTTAAGAAAAAGTCTAAGAAACGACCGTGAGCAGTGGTGGGCAATGAAAGCAAAAGAGATGGAAAAGGCGGCGACTATAGGGAACACAAGACAGCTTAACAGACTAATAAAAGAAACTGGAATTAATAAGTCAAGTGTAAGTCAGACTATTTCGGAAAAAGACGACACCCTCATCTGCTGTCAGTCCAGACGTTTAGAACGATGGGCGGAACATTTCAGAGAACAGTTCAACTGGCCTTCAGCTACTCTACAACTACCCACCATTCCCAGACAGTGTGAATGGAACATTGAAGTAGGTCCCCCAACTCTTGCTGAAGTTGAAAAGGCTATAGTTAATCTGAAGCGAGGAAGAGCAGCTGGTCCAGATGGACTGGCTCCAGAGGTCTTTAAGGACGGTGGTCCAATTTTAGCGATTAGGTTGACTAATATTTTAGCTAGGATCTGGGAGTTAGACGTTATCCCATCTAACTGGTCACAATCACTGATTGTCCCAATATATAAGAAAGGGTCAAAATCATCCTGTGACAGCCACAGAGGGATTAGTTTAACTAATATAATATCTAAAATACTAGCTTCGATAATTATCAGACGCCTAACTAAGACTCGTGAACTGCAAACACGAGAGACTCAAGCTGGCTTCAGACCTGGTCGTGGCTGCATCGACCACATATTCACCATTAATCAGATTCTAGAACACAGGCATACTTATCGGCGTCCGACAATGGTGGTCTTTCTCAACTTAAAAGCAGCATTTGACTCGGTAGACCGCGAGATTCTGTGGCAGTGTCTGTCATTGAAAGGCGTACCACAGGAGTACATAAACCTTGTGAAGGCTCTTTACTCGAACACTACTAGTCGAGTCAGAGCTTATGGCGAACTGTTATCTACTTTTGCAACCTCAAGTGGTGTCCATCAAGGCTGTCCACTTTCCCCATTTTTGTTTAACTTCATCATAGATCTACTGATGGAAATAACTTTCTCGTCGACTGAATTCTCGGGTATTGATCTCCATCCAGGAGGTCCACTTATCGACTTAGAATACGCAGATGACATAGTCCTGTTTGGTGAAGACGCTGACAAAATGCAGAGTCTTTTGGTAGCACTAAGCAACAATGCCAGAATGTTTGGAATGCGCTTCTCTCCCTCTAAATGCAAGTTGTTGCTTCAGGACTGGTCTGCGTCAACACCTGAACTAAGGATAGGGAGTGAAGTAGTCGAACGCGTTGGCAACTTCACTTATCTTGGAAGTCTGATCAGCCCTAATGGGTTGGTGTCTGACGAAATCTCAGCACGGATTCGAAAAGCTCGTTTGGCTTTTGCCAACTTACGTCACCTGTGGCGAAGGCGAGATATCCGTCTATCAATAAAAGGACGAGTATACTGCACGGCAGTTCGTTCTGTTTTACTTTACGGCAGCGAATCATGGCCATTAAGAGTAGAAGACACTCGTAAGCTACTAGTATTTGACCACAGATGCCTTAGAAATATTGTTGGCGTCTGATGGGATCACAGGGTAAGTAATAGTGAGGTTAGACGCAGGGTATTAGGGAATGATGGTAAATCAGTTGATGAGGTTATGAATCTTCATCGACTGAGATGGTTGGGCCACGTGTTACGTATGCCTGAACACCGACTACCACGACATGCAATGCTATCCGGTATTGGAGATGGTTGGAAGAAAGTTAGGGGCGGCCAAACCAAAACGTGGCATCAGTGCTTGAAGACACTAACTTCTGGTCTGAGCCACGTTGGTAGATGCAGACTACTTGGTTGGGGTCTGCGTGACTTTCGTAACCAACGGTTGGAGACTCTTGGTGACATGGCTCAGAATCGATCACAATGGCGTCGGTGTATACACTCCCTGTCTTCCCTTAAACTAAGAGATTAAAATCACTTCATATCTTTCTTTCTACGAACCGATTCTTTCTTCTTGTACTATATCTCTATATGCAATCTTTCTCTCATATATTACCACCTTTGACCTAACCACTGCTGTGAATCCGGTGCTCATCTTGTTGTGCTGATGCGGTATGGCAACCTGGACCGATGCACATATGTGCCTGGTCCTACGTTGTAGCTGACTGACTGACTGATCCAGAAAATACAGGTGTTTATTAACAGTTGTCTACGCAAAATACTTCGGATCAGTTGGCCAGACACTATTAGCAACAACGTACTGTTGGAGAGAACAAACCAGATCCCAGTGGTGGAAGAAATCAGGAAGAAGCGCTGGAAGTGGATAGGACACACATTGAGGAAAGCACCCAACCGCGTCACAAGACAAGCCCTCACATGGAATCCTCAAGGCCAAAGGAGAAGAGGAAGACCAAAGAACACATTAGGCCGGGAAATGGAGACAGAAATGAGAAAAATGAACAAGAATTGGATGGAACTAGAAAAGAAGGCCCAGGACAGAGTGGGTTGGAGAATGCTGGTCGGCGGCCTATGCTCCATTGGGAGTAACAGGCGTAAGTAAGTAAGTAAGTAATAGACATATATTTCCCAGATAACTATATATACGAATGTACAGCTTAAGTAAATGAGGTGCAAATTTATTTAGGACAACCCAGATCATGAAATGCAAAGAAGAATACACTGAAACGTTTTTCATTGTTAATAATTATAGAAATAGAAAATAACCATGATAAAGAGGCAAAAATAATCTCACCTGAATTTCTTTACGTAATCGAGGGATATGCATAGCAATCATTTTAAAAGAAGCAATTAAAGGTTGATTCAAACCAGATGCTACCATTGCATCTAGTATCTGGTTTACTGATTCGTTAATTGCAGGACCGAGGGATTTTGTAAAAAGACTGACAGATAAAATAGCAGATGTTTCCAAGGCAGGTGAACGCTTCCTTTAGTATACAGAAAAACGAAAACGGTATACAGATAGCAAAAGTTAATCAAAATTAACTGTTGAGCTGCAAAGATTTAACATAGAAAATTATGACTGATATTGAATGTTAATGTATCTTATTTTACACCGATAACTAATTTGCTAGGACACTAGGTTTTCTGGAATCTAGTAACTAGTGATTACTAAATGTTACTGAATTTAGAACAGCTCGGTGATAGGAAATCAAATAAAAATGATGGCTAAACGAGGTATAGCAAAACAAAATATTAAGATGGTCAATATCTCAATATTAATACGTAGGGTCTGGAACAAATCATGAGTAACCATATGGATCAAACCATAGGTCAGATAGGAGTGGAAATGAAACAACTTGTATGGCTTCTTGTTAATTTGTAACGGGTTCAAATATTCAGAACATTCTCGCTTACTGCTATTTTTTTGTAGCTCATAAAGAAGGGAATTTCAAACGATACCCCATTGTGTACCAATCTGTTTTATCTTTCACATATGTTTGTCTGGAGATATTTTTGGTAGCGAAGGGTGTTCCTAGTCTCATTAATAGGCATAATCTGTAGGCAGCAGTATGCTGAACTTTTGAGAATCATTTTTCAAACTAATATGGAGTCATACGATAAGAACTCTGATTGGTAATATTACCTCTGCATCAAATATAATTCTTTTCTGAAAATATGCCTATAGTCTAGAGTTGAAAGGTCTGGTTAAAACGCATTAATCTGACTCAAAACCTTTTTACTATTTGTACGTTTATTCATTTTTTAGAAAACGGATAGCAATAGATTAATGATGTCATTAAAAATTGCATTCAAATCATTTCTAACAATGATGTAAATACCAGGCATGTTGCACAAGTAAGTGGCTACTGAGGCTCAGCAGCTGTTCAGTGGATAACGTGTAGCGCGTTTAAAGCGAAAGACACTGGTTTTGAGTCCATGTGTGGATATTAACAAGGGATCGAAATACATCCAGCTGACGAGTTGCAAGTAGGATGGAAAGCGAGTCCTGAATCCCAGTGCTAAGCTAACCACAAACCATCTATTCTATGTATTATGAATATTTCTTGAACAGCTTTCTCTATCAAATACTGTGATAGACCAAAAATACTCAATACTTTAAGTATTTTCAGATTATCTCCAGCATTTCAGTAGGTTCTAGCCTAATCCTTCAAATCTATATTGTAATACATCATCAATCTATTAAAACTATAGGAGTATACTAGATAAATTAATGGGATAGTTTCCATGCTGTCGTTTCAAAAGACAGCAAATAAAAATAATTTAATACACATAGTTCCCTTTATTATCTTAAAGAGAGCAAGAACAAAGATTGCTGCACTAATCTTTGTTCTTGCTCTCTTTAAAATAAAAATAATACAAAAACACGAATTTTTACATCGAAATGCCCGATAATGTATTTGAAATGTGCTTTGATCCTTGAACACATGAACCAATATTTAAATACAGATATTTTATATGAAGATATAAGTGATACGGAAAAAAATACAACACTGTCAATACCTTAAAAAAATCTTCGGAATTTTAAATTAGTAAGAGGTGTTAAGGATGTGAACCCTAAAATTCTAACTGATTTTAAAGTATACTTATTTCATTAGTTGTTTGCAATAGTGAGGTTTTAATGTGCTAAACTACACAATTGTTCATCGATTGTGTAGAAAAAACTGATTACCACTATATTATAGGAAGCAGACAGCCATATGGAATTCATGTGATCAAATAGTCGGAATTATTTTATGGATGACATCAAAGCTACTGTGAATATTAAAAAAGTATCATAAAAGACTAATTTCGGAATTTACGAATTAGTAGCTAAGACGATGGATATTTCAATACCTTCCTATGTAGGTGGATAAGCGAACATTTTACTCTCAAAATGTCAATTTTAATTTCAGGCAACTCGGTAACCAAGCATAAAGCTTGTACTTCACCTTATGCCATACTGTTTTCTCTGTGACCTAACGATACTACTCAATTTCACACATTGAAGTCCATAGCTTTATTAACCAATTCAACGCTCTGCACAAGTGAATTAATCGAATGGTATTAGATTTCGCATCTCTAACCATTCGGATTAGAAGAAAGTATTCTTACACTGGGCTACACTCATTAAACACACTGTTCCAACATAAATCTAGGACAAAAGGATAGTAAGATAATTTAAATCATTCGATTTAAAAAGTATGAAAGTTAATATTTCGATTGACATACTTATTCGAAACATCCTTTTGGGTTGGTAGATAAGAACGAATTGATTGGAAAATTTGAGTAAGATAGTTTGATGTAGCGAATTCAGGACCCATAAAATAACAAATTAAAGATAAATTTAACAAAATCATGGGTTTCTCTTTTTCCTTACGCAAACATTGAAGCATCCAATCCATTACAGTACGCTGACGTCTATAAAGCAAAAAAGATACAGTGGAATAGGAAATATATTTTGCAGAAAAACATCACAAGATACGAAACTTGATGGTAACGCGAAGATATCATCACTTATTGTTATCAATAATTAGGGAATTTCACTAAATAATCCAACTAAGTTATGATGTACTGATCATATCCTGCCCATAGTTGCTAACCTGACGCAGTAGTAAGGCTTCAAGTGATCTAGCAGTCACTGAAAATAACAGCGATATTAACCAGAGATTTTAAGATGGATAGTTTCAATTGTTGGTTAATAGGAAATGAGAAAAATCCTCTTGTGATAACGATGAAAAAACCAGTTTGTATAGTATAATCCCCAAAACACTAACAAATACCAGGTGCTTGAGTAAAACCGGTGAATAACAAACAGGGGATACATTTGTCAAATATTTTATAACACGCACATACTGACACCTGACTATGATCATATTTCTTGACCTGAAAGCTGAGTATAATTCTGATTGCCAGGTTTACTGGAGATATATATCATTAAAAGGTATCCCAAAGAAATATACCAACCTAGTGAAGGCTCTTTGCTCGAATACTGCTGATTCAGTCATAGTTTACTTTGGATTATCACATGAATTAGTCACATCAAACGTTCTTCTTTAGAAATTTTCACAGATTGAACTCATGAGTCAGTTGAAGCTAGACCACCATTGAAAACCTGGAAGCACTGGACGGCCGTTTCGTCCTAGTATGGGACTCCTCAGCAGTGCGCATCCACGACCCCGCACCACCCGGGGCTCGAACCCAGGACCTACTGGCTTCGCGCGCGAGCACTTAACCATTAGACCACTGAGCCGGCATCCAACGGTGTTAATGTCTAACTTCAACCAATCCACGAAGTTGCGCTACCGTACACCTTCTTTAGCGCAACACATTAATTAACTTTATCACATATATTCTGCCAAAAATAGCAATTCCTTCGACTGCTTTTTCTGACTTCCTTATTAATGTTGTGTAAACTGATACCATATTTTCAACTGAGAAAGATTAGTGCAAAATAAAGTCTACTAAATGCCACAAGTAACAAAATAAGAATGTTTGGAATGCTTTTTTACTCTTCTGAATACAACATGTAGTCGACAAATTTGACCATAGGGAATAGCGTTGATTGCGTAGACCAACATTATTTACCTCCACTGTATGCGTGTCAAAGCTCCCAGTATTTGATATAAGTGATTTAAAAAAGTAAAAATTTTGAAATATTTATATTTTCTTTCAAGTATATAAAGAAGAAAAAGTTTTATAGTGTCTACGAAAAGTAAACAAACAACTTACTCGGTATCTTGAAATTCACTAGGTTTTAAAGCAACAAGACGAGGAATCAGTTTGTATAGTAAAAACATAATCTGATGATTGCGACTATTAATCCACATCAAGACTGAAGCCCATATCTAAATAATGGTTCCAAGACAATATAAATTCATATTTATTAGTCACTATCAAAATAGGGTTGTGAAGATTGTTGAGTTTCATTGAAATCATGAGCCAATCAAAGTTAGACCACCACTGAAAAGCTGGAGGCACTAGACGGCCGACTCGGTAGTTTAAAGGTTAGGCGTTTATGTGAGAGACCGAAGGTCCTATATTCAATTCCTAGAGGCAGGGTCGTGGATACACATTACTGATGAGTCCCATACCGAGATGAGACGGCCATCCAGTGCTTCTGGATTTTCAATGGTGGTCTAACACTGACCGGTTCATGGTCTCAATGAAAAACAATCTAAATTATGATTAAATACACCGATACATAATATAAACTGGGTATACTACTATTTTTACTACTTTACAGAACTTTTCAAAAACCATATAGTTAACAAATATTCTCTGTAAAGCACATACATTTGACAGTAAACATCTGTAGTATTTTGAATCAGGATTGAGCTACAAACAACTATGAGCATACTCACTTTGTCAGTATTCTCCAATAAAAGGCATCGACAGATCTCAGAAGATAAATTACTGAAATTCTGTCGTCCATATTGTTGTTGTTGTTCATGATGTTGTTGATAGTTGTTAGATTCTTGTTTAATACCATCTCGTAAGCCAAGTACTTCAAGTGCTAAATTCGGTAATTGTTCTGAATCAGACGAACAAAATGGGTTGCCAGGAAGAACTCCAATAGCTACTGAAATACATGAAGCATTGACGATTGGCCATCGTGTAGACAGTACAGTACGTACTGCTAAGCTTCCGTCACTGTGGCTTACAGTAAGAAATTCAAATAATGGCTATTTTTAAAAAAGAAAATAACACAAGCAATAGGTTAATGATGTGTGGTTTTAAAATTTTGAATTTAGAAGGATGTCCCATGTTGTGACACGAAAACAGTACACATGTAGAACGGGACATTGTATTGGTTCATAAAATCACTCGCTATTAATGCAACAGACAGAAAAGTGAAATTTTTTGGCTGAAGTCCTCGAGATCTTAGAAGATAATGTTTGAAGAACCTTTATAATATATTTGAAAGTCGATCACAGAGATTTTCGCTCTTGATTCTTTCATACTTTAAATACATTTCTGTCAATTGATTGCTTCTTGTCTACCTACAAGCTTTCGTAACAGTTTAGTGAAAAGTCTGCTGAATGAACTCGTGACCCAGTTTCCTACCCGCTCCTAATAACCCAAGGCTAAATCTACACGGCAACTTGGACACAAGAGAAAAGACGCGAAGTACGGAGAGAACGCTTCACTCCAAGGTTAATTTATGTACAGAAAAACGAAGGTATTTATATGGTTACAAACAACATTTGGCTTCCGGAAGTTTCTGGAATCGTACTAAATATAGTGGCAGCATAGGCAAATATTCAGCCGGAAACGTAGCATATGACTTTTTACTTTCTAGATGCTTCTGACAAGCTTCCATCCAACGTTGGTTGGGTAAAATGTTCCCAAGCGTTTTTTGGGCCCATAGGGACATTTCCGAGGAATAATTTAGAACTCCCTAACGTTTAATACTCCTTTTATGCTATTAAACCTATACACGTGTAGATCAAAGGTACTACGTTAACGTCTTCCTATTTCTTTGTTTAAAAATATGCCATATATAATATATTAGTAAGTAGTTTATCCTTGTGTAAAGTTTGAATTTCTATGAGTCCTTATTTTGAAATATTTAGCAGTAAATGTTGTTGTAGTCTAAAAATCTGAAGTGAAGATAGGATGAGTATTCAGAAGTTCGGATAAATAAAATAAACTATGATTATACAGAATAGAAACCTTTCTCTCCTTGATTATAACAAGAGATTCTCAGAACATGAGCGATTGAGAATAAAACAAAATCAAAAGTATGTTGAGTTTTGAAATAAGTGGAAAAAGACCAGACATAAATACAATAATACTTTCACGAAGTCAGAATTATCTAAAACTACAGCGCACTTTATAAACGGTTTAGTGTATAAAGATTATGCTTGAGTATAGATAATGGATACGTTATTTTAGAGAAAAATCAATATCATGAAACAAATAATAAATATTCACTAAAATGGTCATGGTATTAAAAATGAAATACATTTATTTCTTACCAACCCGCACATCTGGTCTAACTCCATTAGCAATTTGGAAAACTGTGGTTGAACACAGAAGAGTAATTCTTGAAGTATTAATATATTTCCATGTATCCAATCGTCTCGATTAAGTTTTCTAGAATTGGAAGTCTGAATGGAGAAAGTAAAGACCGCCAAGTCAGTAAATGATTATGAATCTACCACCAAGGATATAATCTTATGAAGGGTGATAACAAGAATAGGAAAACTATTAAAAGGCAGGGAGAGGTTTGATTATAGGCGAGAATAATTCTCATGCCGTGAAAGATGTGTGGGAAATCGATTATCCACAGTTATTATTAGTGTTTTAGAATGTTCTTTAATATAAGGTACATGTTTACAATATTTTATCCAGTCAATTAAATTTATTTACACCCTTGCTATACTATACGGATGTATCCTCACGGTAACTACCAACAAAACTCTTTCAGGTAAGTAATCTAAACAATTTCGTAATTACGATATTTAAATATCGCAGGTTGTAGGCAGTTAACGTGAACCAAACGAACTAAGATGAATTCATGTTATTCTGCTCAATTTTTTTTGTTTTTGCTCTCTCCAAGACGATCAAGGAACTTTATGTATAAGATTTCTAGTTATTCATGTAGTTAAAGGATATTTTTCCCTAAACTACCTGAAAGGAAAACTGGATAGGTATTGAAGGCTTTATAAATCTAGAAAAGGGGAATCAAAAGCCCAAGAAACAATTGTATGAAGTTATTCACACAAAAGTTCTCTTGCACTAGTCCCATACGATTCAGATAATACGGTCGACCACAGAAACCAATGGGGTCAAGGTAAGGTATCCAACTCTTAGGCCTGACTTCTAACACATGCTTGTAGCGATGCCATTTGCTTGACAACCATGCTGAAATCCTAGTACAGTCGACGGTACAACTTCATTTTGCGAACTTATGTCCTATCGCTCTTTAAACAACGTGTGTTACAGTAGGACCTCAAGGAATAAATGCTCTGGCTAATACAATTCGATCACATCTGCATGATAAGTAGATTTGACAACTACAACACATAGTAGCTATGGTTGAATGATAAACTAAATCACAGGATAATAATCTATAGAGTAGAAATGTTATCCATTATGACTACATCAGGAAACGTCATCAAATCTTAACAAAACTGTTGCTTTATACATTAGTACTGTAAGCTTTGGAGCCAAGATCACTGAAGTTTACGTCACCAATGAGCAAATTGGTTGAGAGTTTTGGACCATGGAAAAATTAGAGTTTTTATGAAATGCATAGAAGTACAAATCTTCAGGACTTTGAAGAATTCATCAGTTATAATACATGGGATATAAGCAAATTATCATAATCATAAAATTCAAACTACCATTCGTATCGAAACAACTCATGACTGTTATGGATACTTACGTGACTTGATTGCTCTTGTAGAATTAACGGAGCTGATTCGCTTTGGGCTCGTATGGATTCGATTAAACAATCACGATACCAAATAAATGGTGACGACGTAGAGTTTGTATCGCTCAGGGAATATCCAAGACCAGGGAAATTGACAGCACTCATAGAATTTGGATTAGTTTTATGACGTGAATTTCCGCTAGAAGAGAAAAATGTTCGACTGGAAACAGATGGTGCACCACCTTCAAGATTTGAAAAACTCCCAGGTCCTTCACCCATACGACTATGGTCCACACTTAAATATGTTCTGTAGCGTCTCTGTTCACGTTTAGCAGTTAAAATGAACGCACAACGCAAAGCGACTCCAGCCAACTCTCTTGTAATAGACTGAAAACGATATATTATTGAGTAAATTTGAAAAGTTCAAGAGAATGAGACATAAGACAATCTGAGGAAATATTGTGCAAGACCATGGAAATAGTTAGTTTTTTTTAATAGACTTATATAAACAAAAATCATAATCTAACGTTTAGATTTTAAATAACCGCTATATTGGCTTCTCTGTTCGAAACAAGACAAACATAAATGCAAAGGATTAGGTTTCTGGAGAAACTATTCTGTAACTACACAATGGAATGTATCGTCAAATATTATTGGTATAAAACATACTTGGAACTTATGGTCTTAGTGTTAAGAAACAGATAAACAAACGAAACGTCAAATAAATGAGAAAAACAAAGATATTTTCGACGTAATACGATTAGAGCCAGTCGGTCAAATGCAACATAGAAATAACATACAAATTTTAATTATCAAGGTAACTTACGTTTTTATCTCTAAGAGCAGAAAGAATAGCTGTAATAAATGGACCCATGTGTTGACAAAAGCTTGTTGGTGTATGCAAAATAAATTCACGTAAAGTTAAGATCTGAAAACCCGAAAATAATCAACAGCAAAATGTAAAAGAAAATTACTTTAGAAATGTTTCAAAACAAAATAGAAATATGTTAAACACATATGGTAATCTTACCAATCAATACAGGAAATAAGTTATTACAAGAAACAAGGGTGAATAACGGACATGCACTAATATTTTCGGTAGTCCAGCGATCCGTTTGTCACCACTTAAAAAATGATTTGCGTTGTCTTGTATGTACTAAAAATAATATAATCTCCATTCATTATTACTCAGTTTGTTATTGGTTCCTTAATTTCTACTAACTTCAGTAGTTCACTGGTGATATTATCTGCTTAAAATACAGATTAATTGCAGTTCCTCTATCGAACAACAAACTTTCGCACATCAACCAGTTATTGAACCACTGTTACTTTTCCGTATGAGAGCTGCTCATTTAAGAAGTTTGTCGACTTTTAATGGGTGTACAGTGCAATAACAGTGAGTGATAGTCATTTAGTACGAATAACCGTAGAGTTATGATGTTACAAAAAACAGCTATTATATGATGATATTAGCGTTGCTGTTAATGGACCTTTGTCTACCTAAAAAGTAATATCTTTTTGCCACAGCTAATAATTATGTAAAATCTCTTCATTTTATCTATGTCCAATTTGGTCATGTACTTATTGAAACACACGTGTTGTTGTGAAGAAATTAACCAGGGATATGATTATTTAGCTATAATAAGCTGTTCGATTAGTCATTGCTAGGTTCTTATATTAATAATCCGATGTTTCATATGCTTGAATATAAACTTGGCTTATTATCGTTTTCAAAATGCATTTCAAGTGAGGTATTTTTAATTTGATGCAGTCACCACCAGGTTCCAGAAGCTACCGAAAAATGGTAGGAAACAGAAGGCTAATGGTAAACCCAAGACTAAAGTAAACGAGAAGCTCCAAACAAGAGATGAGAAAGATTTATGTTTCTTATTTATGGCCTAATCAATGTTACAAATGCCTGAAAAACTATACAACACAATCTTAAGACGATTGTTAAACATAGAGAAGTTGGACAAACTTACCGCGAAGTGTTTCTGTGCATCAGAAATATCTTTCGATAGTATACTACAAGCATTCTTGATTTGTTCTTCAATAAAATCATATGGAAATACCAAGCCCAATTGCCCAATGAGCCTCGCTTCTAAAGCTGTTAGCTGAAGATCTGTGGTTACCGGCTGAGTAAGCAACTGTTTTACAAAACGTTGGCAATGATTGTGAACACTCATAAAATCCACCTCAGCTAAACAACCTGAAAACAAGGATACGAAGATAATTTGGCAATTTAAGCAAGGGTAAAAAAACTAGTCTTCTTGAAGGTGCTATTAGCCCTATCACTTTAGTAGTAAATAAGAACAATGTAGAAGGTTGCACAAAAATTAAGATTCAATCATTTATTTAGTGTTTTACGAGTGTTTTCTGACTCTTAGAATGTTTATCCATATCGAGTTAATGATTGTTGAACTTACGCAAGACATAACCAAAGTGAAACAAGGTTAGTGATTAGTGATGTGGCAAAGCCTCTCTCAGTGTGAAGATAGCTAGGCCGATATATTATGATGATGGAAACCACTTACTACGTACAGGCCCACGTATTCGGGTTTGAGCTATGCTTCATGTGGAAGCCTATTGATACTACTAACCTACGAAAGCCGAAATAGGTGGAGGATCATTGGAACCTCGGACCTACTAACTACCATCCTAAATGACAGAAATGAAAAAGACGCTGAAAATATGACACCTTTTACCATAGTACTCAAATAACATTATTAAGAACACTACCTCATCACAGGTATTATACTATTCTATGACAACACAATTTACGAAAATGATTAGTTTCCATAATTCTGCATCTTTTACAACCATAATTAAAAATATTTACACTTATAGCACCCGTATTTTTATGGTTCATATTACCGGTGAAAATCGTCACAACAATAATCATTTAAATGCTCACATAGTATTTATAATCTGTCAGCAAATGTGTATCTAAGGTAGAGGAAGATTCTTGTTGTAAAGACAAAATAGATTAAATCATTGATGAAATATGAAAGTAAAAACACGCTAAATAAAAAGACTATTACGAACAATAATAATAAAGGCATACAAAAATAACATTCATACTTCCTCAATGTAACAAGACAAAAAGTGATTATTAATTCGGTCCAGTGGTAGGTGATGGCCATGGTAAGGGAAAGAATGGAACAAACATTTGTGGACCAAAATTTAGGTCGGAAAATTCCGGCCAAAAGGTGTTGGGGCTTTATAGGGACTCTATGTATGGTGTTCCATGAAGAAGGGTTTGGTGGATTATTCCCTGATATTTTTTAAAGGTGGTGATTCAGTTTAAGCACTTAGATTGACTGAGGTTTTAGTTAGAATTCGGGAGTTTAACGAAATCTAATCTGACTGGTCTTGATCGCTGATCGTCCGAGTTTGTCAGAAAGGGTGAAATTCCTCTCGTGACAATCACAGAAGCATCGGTTTAATATCATATCTAAAATACTAGTCACAATAATAGTTTCATGCCCAACTAAAA
The DNA here is from genome assembly GCF_000699445.3 of Schistosoma haematobium. Lineage (NCBI taxonomy): Eukaryota > Metazoa > Platyhelminthes > Trematoda > Strigeidida > Schistosomatidae > Schistosoma > Schistosoma haematobium. Next base: position 22,254,571 of record NC_067197.1, read on the forward strand.
CCTACAAAGACCAAACCCGAGAAAACCGAGTTGGTTTCAGATCTGAACGTGAATACACATACCAAATACTCACCCCTCGGCAGATTCAGAAACATACACATACTTTTCGACGCCCGACTATAGTTCTACTTCTTGACCTTAGTGCGGTGTTCAACTCTGTTGGTTGTGAGGCTCTGCGGCAATGTATACCATTTAAAGGCTTGCCAAAGAAGCAAGTCTACCTTGAAGTCTCTCTACTCAAACAGTACTGGTTGAGTCAGAGATCACACAGTACTGCTATCACAATTTATTACTTCAATCGGTGTTAGTCAGGGTTGTCTGCCACTCTTCGTCACAGATATACTTTTAAAAATAACGCTTTTGTCATCTCACTTTTCAGAGCTTGTTCTTCCACTTCTTAACTTAGAATATGCATATTGTTTAGTGAATACGCTGATAAAATGTAGTCTCCTGATCAACTTAAGCAACGATGAGAGCTACTGCTTCCCCATTGCCTTGCGTCTCCCAGCCAGAGGACGACTTTGACACCCAGAAGTACGCTCCATTTTACTTTATGAGTACGAAACATGGCAATTAGGAATGGCCATCTTCATCAACTGAGGTGGATAAGACATGTTATTCATAAATAAATGGTATATTTGTAATATCCCAATGAGTAGAAAAATTAGATTTTCGGACGTTTCGTGGCTTAGTGTAAGTCACTTCTTCAGAGAGTAAATAACCAAATTAAAATTAATTAACTTGGATTAATTTTAATCTGGTTATTTATTCTCTGAAGAAGTGACTTACACTAAGCCACGAAACGTCAGAAAATCTAATTTTTCTACTCATTGGGATATTACAAATATACTATTTATTTTTAACAATCTACCCTATGCTCAATTTATTGGAAATTATCAAATCAAACCTTGGTAATGATACCTACGTGTTATTTGTGCCCAATCACTTTCTGCCTCGATGGGTGGCCAGGTGCAAAAGTAGGCTGGAAGAACGAAAGGGGCAAGTAAACTAAAATATGGCACTAGTCCATGAAGTCAGCGACAATCGGACTGTGCCGTGTTAACAGGTAAGGACTACTTGGTTTGTGCCGCGTGATTATCGTGAACAATGATTAAAGACTGATTAACATGGTTCAAAATCATTTGTGATGGTGCATGTGCGTCCATTCTTTATCTTCTCTCAAGTTCCGAGCTTCTGAATTCCTTATAACTTTTTACTGTTTTTATTTTACTAATTTATATTTTCTTTAATCGTACCTTTGATGCCTAATTTTTTCTAGCACCACTCATATTGTTACCACTCTAAACAATTTAGTCCCAACGTGCTAATAGGGTGTGAAAACTTGAGCTGATGAATACAAGCCCCAACTTCTACGTCGTGACTGACTGATACTCAGCCCATTTTGTTGTGTACATTGTATAAGTCGTTCCTTCAATAGGAGACAATGTACAATACCCGAAAAAGTTTTGGCAAGCTTGTCGAATTTCTATAACCGTTACTACCTCAACTGGGGTAAATAAATGTATAGATAAATAGTAGTGTTTAAACTCTGAAGTGCATCTGCAATATAAAGTGGATGGTAAGAGTAACACAATGTAGAAGTGAAGAAAACCTTTTTGGTTTTGTTGGTGACAGCACACTAGCACGTAGTAATAATCACTTTATCCTAGTTCCATCGGACTGCTGAATGTTATCTTTAGGTTTATTTTCGTATCAAACTTCAAAATAGATAACTTAAATATAAGGTAGTTATGAAAATCCACAGAATCTTTTACTGTCAGATCTAAGTACATAAACCGTACTCTGGGATTTAAAGCGAACTACAGAGAAGCACGCTACGATTATCCTACCTTTAAATGACAAGTTAAATTAGGATACATATATGAAAAGAAATGTGTATACATGAGGTTTATCAAGTGGCCACAGGTCCTAAGAAACATTCGTCGCGGCATTTTCGTTCAAAAAGTTTGGAGTTTACTGTGTATAATATGAAAAATACTAAGCAAACCACTACAAACAGCGAAATATTGGACAGTCAATTTTGTAACAATTTGATAGTTTTATTTGGATATGAAACTAGGCGCAGTTAATTTATTGAATATCACGCTAAAATTACCACAACGAAAGTGCCATCAAACATCGAAACCAAATTGGAGTAAGACTAAAATTCATCTCTAGACTGTTAGATATTAGATGAAAACACCAATGAACCACTGCAGCCGTTATACGTAACATTTTGTGTAGACATGTATTCACTCACAACCACTATTTCAGTCGGAGTCAAGAAAAACGCAGCACTTATTCGCTGTGTCGATAATCAATAGGCAGGATTTCACTTATGTTTTGAAAGTTAAGGGACAATGAGTCCTGCGTACGTATAACATTCTACGCAAACAATCGCAAATACGTATTCTGAATAAGCAATAACTAAAGACAAACGATTTTACAAGGGGATTACGAGTATAGTTACTGTAAGACGATAAGGAACATCAGAAAAGTCGAGTAAAAACAGTGCAAACACAAAAACACACCAGAAAATTACTACTGACAAAACAAAATATATTGTAAGATCACAGCTTTGACAGTTGCATAACCAAATAGTAAAAGCATTCAATTGTAGAAACCCATTGGACTGAAAAGAACCGGCGTTCTATAGGGCGAATCATCGTGTTACTTTGATAAAAATACACTCAGCAAAAAAACAAACAAATATTACTAGACAAGTCATCACTATTATGACGGTGTTTGAATGTTATTAATATATGCTGGGCGATGAAAATTATAAACCGTCAGTATATTTGCAGTAAGCACACAATTCTACACTTGAAGCACATTAATGCAATTGTGCACACAACATACATATACCCAACGGGCAAAAATAAAAGTAGGAGGATAGTAGACAAAATCAGTAACACAAGTCACATTGATTTTTTCGGAATTTTGCCCACAAAATTGTTAAAAGCTAGGCAGAATGAAAACTTTTTAAGTAGAAATTAAGTACAAGAATATATTGAAAACACTTAATATCTGTTGAGAGCTAACTTAATTTTCTCGATTTATAACCGTACCATGTATGTTTAAAACATAACTAGGTTGGTGAAAACCACTTCACATTGGTTTCAGAAGTACATGACTTACCCATTGCGACTATAGCCCCCTTCTTCTCGTGTATATCACCATTCGAAAATATGTTAATCAACTCATTACATAACAAATCCAAACATATAACGTAGTTTTGGTTTGATACCTCTTTCAGTTCACTGCTTACTACTTTGCATAATTCGGTCACAGTTTTAAACCTGTCATCTTCACTACGAGATTTAATTCCTTGCACAAACTGAGTGACAAGAGAATTCGGATTAGTATTCATTAAACTTCGAGGTTGGCATGTAGCGTAATAACTTAGTTTCCGATGACCTTGGTAGGAAAAAATTTCTTTTACTCAATGGTCAAATTTGTGTAGTATGAACAGTAGGCTTATGGCCTATGTTTTTCCCTTTCTAGTATGCTTCTATGAAAGTTGAGTCTTCTCCTGAATGAGTCAAGTGAAGGTGTCCACCTTTTTTTAGCATACTATATACATCAAAATCAGATCACCTCTTAGTCTGAAATAGGACAGAGTAAAGACTTCCAGCTTTTCATGCCGCCCTTTGTATGATAAACCTCGGAGTTCTGAAACTGTACGGATAGTTGCCCTCTGTACTTTTTCCAGGATATCCTAATCACCTTTTAAAACAGGGGCTTGAAGCCTGAACGCCGTTCTCAAGCTTAGTACTCACTAAAATTGTGTATACTGTGGTGAACATGGTAGTATCTAACTTAGTGAATGTCCATCTTAAAGCTCAGTGGGTTCTAAACCACTTGGGTGCGACCTTTCGGCAACGGGATATGGTCTTAAGATCATGGCTGACCATCCCCCCAAGATCTTTGTGAGACCGGACTACAGGTACACGCATTTTCCCTGTACTGTGCCTGTTAACCTTTTAATCCTTAAAGTGCATGTACACAAATTTTGCCGTGTCGATAGTCACCAGCCACTCTTTGGACCGGTTAATCACAACATTTAAGTTTGCCTGAAGTGCTTATGCTTCTGCATCTCCCTTTATTTTTACATCGTCAGCGTAGAATAACATTGGAGACTGTACGATACTTAAGAAATCACTTACATACAGTATGAAAAGTAAGGGATCTGAGACAGAACCTTGAGGCACTCCTCTAAGTACTGGTCTCCAGGTGGAGCACTTCGAAATCACTCTTACTTTGTGTCTAGGAACCTACTAGAAAATCTTTGAGCTATTTAAAGAGTGGTCCGGCAATATCAAGATTTTCAAGCTTCAATAGTAGTCTATTTGTTGGCACCTTGTCAAATGTCTTGCTGAAGTCTATGTAGACAATATCCACTGAGTTTCTGCTGTCTAGTGCCTTTATCCAATGCCCCTTGCTATAAGGTTTGTTGTGCAAGATAAACCCTTTCCGAAGAAATATTGTTCGCTACGTTAATCAGGTTTCCGAGCTAACAATAACATCTTGAGCTCCGCCATTTTATTTAGTAGGCTGCGAATATTTGTGTAGCACACCCTTAATTCTGTGGAGAACTTTCCCTTACCACCCAGAGCGGTTTGGTGATCGTTTTGCTCCGAACTTCTACAATTTGAAAACCGTTAAGTACGAGGTTTCTTTCACCGTTTCGGCGACGCTCATTTATTTCTACTTTTGCAGCTCGTCTCTTAATACGGTCAACCAGGCTGAGATCCTCACGGACGTACATTCCGGATCCAACCATTTTGCGTGAGTTTCCCAGTATCAAATTTCTTTCTTCAACCGTTTTAAAGGTAATCTTCAAGTGTGACTCTGAGTCACTCATTTACCTTATTTTGTCTCTTAATTACATCCTCTACATAGCTAAGACTTGGCCCCACCATAGTTTATTTTGCATTGGTGTGTGAACCCAGAACTGAAACTGTAGATTCACCACAACACTAGTCATTTCGCTCCCTTCTCAATAAGAGCTTATCTTCCACAGCGAGCACAATTTCATGTGTGAAAGTATTCAGTTTTAATATTAGTGGGTGATATATCAATCGTTTCTTCCATGCTTAGTATGGAATGTAATATAATGAGTGCGATAAATGGTCCGACAAAACGAGTATGTTGTGACTTTATGGGCCGCTTGTTATCACGTAATCTAGTCGCCAATCAAAATACGACTTATTCGTTCTCATACTGTACCAAAACAATGACGTTCGACCGGTCTGATCGGCCTAGCGTCCTATTAGTCCGTTGCTCACCTAGCCCGTCCAGTTGAGTCCAGAATGCCAATAACAACCTCCACTATGCTGGGTTTACATACCAAACAAACAGATTGCAACGCACCATAAAACAGAAAATGACACTCGTACAAAATATAGACAAAAGTGGCTGTGAACGTGGGAGACAGTAATTAATTGAGTATAACTTAGGAACAGTAAATCATATAATAGTAATCTATTGGTCATATTGAAGCTTAGAATAAGGGGAATATAGATATATACAGTCTAGTTACTGAATAGTTATACCATACGAATATATAGATAATACTGGTCCGTTAATAGTCCCAAACCCTACTCGCAATTCAATCTTCATTAGGATATAACAGAGTACCACCTTAAATCCCACCGTGTTCAAAATATGTTCAACCCCCATTGGCTTAGTGTGCTTTGCTGTTTGAGTAAGACATGACTGATTCAAGAGGGGATCAGATTTCTGGTATTAGCCAGAAAGAAAGTGAGAGCTAGACTGACAGCAAAAAATCTTTCAATATAGTAAGTGCTGTTTCTAGACGACCCAAAAACCTGTCTGCGAAGCGTTCAAAAATAAGACTTCCTTTGAAGCAAATGACAAGCGAGATACCACTGGCATTCGGTTGCTTGAGTTCTAAATTTCTCTGCTGCAAATGCCAAAATAAGTTGATAGCTCATGGAAAACATATTTTGTGGTACATTGACAATTGTGTCAGGAGTTTAAAGACGTGTAGGTCGCCAGCCTTCAATTCTCTACAGTCATGATACAGTTGTACGACTTCTCTAGACCCAAGGTTGGCTGTGTGTGACCTCTTAAATAATATCGCTTGCCGCTCGAATAAATAAGGTGGAATAAGTGGATCCTCTCAATCCTTCATTTTACAGCGAAGCTCTGTGCGAAAAAATAAGAGGTAGGGTGCGGAAGGACTGAACATCTTTGGCATCAAAAATATTTTTTCCCTACATCCATAAATGATTTCATAGAAACCCTATTCTCTCGAATATCGGTAACGCAAGTTAAATTATGATAGTTTGAACATGAAGCTATTTCTGGGAGCTCTGTAGCGTGGCGTCGAGTTGAGATTAACTATGAACACCGCTACAAAGAAACACGTGCCAAATAAATCAGAAGGCGTAGGTTGAACGTAACCAAAGAAACCCATAAAATCTCCGAGAAGCCAAATACCAGAAGGCAATTAATGGACCAAATCGGGATATATATTTGCTGGCGATCTCGTGGTATCGAAAGGATACCGAGATCGTGCCAGGATACAAGCTTGGTTACAGAAGGTAACCGAATTCGCGCGAAGTTACAATCGAAGTGTAAGTATAAGAATGGAAGCACAAAATAGCTGTCATTAGCACAGTCGAACAAAAGCACGTTAAAACAAACACTGGTACAGTTGGTTATAATAATAATTGTTTTTATTAAACCAGTCGTGTTCTCGTGATAAATGTGAGTCACTACAGCTCTAAAGAGACATCGAACTTGAAAAAGTTAAATGTTTTGTGCGTTGGAGAACGCCCTAAACAGGAACGCTATTATTAATCGAAATATGCCAACTCTGTCAAGTTAAAGGTCAGACGCATAGAGGTTCAAAGTTGCATTTGACAGAATATCGTTATATCAAGGTGTAAGGAATAAGCTGGCTAGTTGTCGTAGATGGGAAGCACGACGTACCTAATCCTGATCTGGTACACATGCGTGACTGAGCGCCTTCAGCTAGGTGAGTCCATTAAAACTAATGACGTAATCATCGAATGTTGAAGACTTACAGAGCCATTGATTTTGGAGATTTACTTGCCGTTACAAGCCATTTAAAGACTTAGCAAGGAAAAACTCCATAAAACTCGACTTAATAAATTATAGCACCGTATTCATTCACTTCAACACAACCTAACAAATAATTACGTAATTTGAAGTCATTGACCCTCTCATGCTTTGAACGCTTTACTGTTGGCGGAAAAATTCTTGCACTAAAACCAACTACTGAAGAAGCATGACTAAAGTCAATACCATATCTATTCTTAGTAATGTACTTCTGTCAGAACGTCGTCTGTGGCACAGTCGTAAAGATAGCTGTGGTACTTAGTTACAGTGAGAAGGTAATTCGCGCTAGGTACTAGTCGTTAATTGTGACTTCGGCACAAACTGGTTGGTCGCGACGTTCATGCACCCAGTTATTTACACGGATAATCTACTATCTCTAAATATCTAGACTGGACCTAAGAGCAAAAACACTACATAAATGATTACAACATGCATAAAATGGCAAAATATAGTGCTAGAACAAGGGAGTAGTAGTTACAACCACAAGTTACCGACAAGTTCAGGAAATATGCGCGCAGAAAGAGTTCAGAACCTGTGAATTTACGATTACAAGGCAGTATTCCAGAATGAAATATTTCACCTCTGTAATCCTGAAATTTCAGCAAACCTAGTATTTAAGCACCAGAATTTCACAAAAAACCTGAAATCAACTTATTTATCTTAACCCGTTTTGAGGTTATTGGACATTGCTGGTAGCAACAGATTGTTTTTATTAGTGTTGTTATGGTACCAACTCAGGGTAAAAATTAAACTGAGGTCATATAGCAATATTGATGTAACATTAGGAACAGCAAAATAGAGATCTATTTACAAACTATTGATTCTTTACCTAGATGGATTAACACCTTTGGTTCGATCACTGAAGTTAGTTGGGTGCTAATAAAGCAAAGAATTTATTTGTATATCACTCTGATTTATGGGTACCTTTGAACGAGTCTCAAGCGACCTTGAGAAATATTAGCTAATCAGGCAATACTCATGCCATTTGACAGCTGAAGTCTCAGCAGCATCTGTAAATGTTGCAGCCAGTGTTGCTGGTTCTGTTATTATCCAATTTGCGACAATTATCATGACTTTTATTAATCTCAATCGCGATCGAGCAAAGAAAGTTCCCATTCGAGCAGACTTCTTTCTCCAACATAAAGAACATCAAAAGACAATGTCACCATGATAGCCTAAACACGATACTGCAGTCATTTGATAGCCGCAGCCACAAATAAAGGAACTTCTTATTGGTCCCATCCGTTAACGGATGTCTTCTCTGAAGTCCACTGTAAACCGATCGTACGTGAGTATCAGGTGCTGAAATTGGCACCGTGACCCAGAAATTCCTCAAACGCTTCTGATTGGCTCGTCCATAAATTAGAGTCTCGCCAGATTTACTCGAACCCAAGCAACACAAAAAGGGGAAATAAAGGCGAACAAAGGGGAAATAAAGGGGTAAATGCTTTGGTAGCGAAAGGGGAACTAAAGAAGAAAACGTATCAGAATGTTGCCTTTTTCGCCTTTCCGGGGGAAATAATGCGGATTTTCCCCTTTTTCGCCGTTTTGTCGACAAATTACCAAGTTATCGCCTAAATATCCGCCGAATTGTCGCATTTTCGCCTAAATATCCGCTGAATTTGCAAATTTTCACCTAAATATCCGCCAAACTGTCGCATTTTCGCCTAAATAACCGCTGAATTTGCGAATTTTCACCTAAATATCCGCCGTTAACGGCAATCCTAGCCATCTGATCAAGTTACACACTTGAGCTCTTATCCCGATATCAAAATTTCTTCAGTTACGCGCATACATGATTGCTGATTGTGAGCGTTCGTAGTGCGTTTTTGTGCTAACTGAGGTCTTTACTCAAGTGAGTCGAGTACTTCCTCAGTTCCTACAGGCAACCGGTCTTAGTCAAAAATGATGGCAAATTTAAATTTCTAAAAGCATATATTGTTAAAATTTGTTAAGGGAAAATTTTGTTGATAATAGTGTTCCTAGTCAATTCTATAGGGTTGACTATCTGTAGATCGACTGGCCGCCCAATTTCGGGGAAAGTTTTACCCTTTTTGAGGAAATTTTGGGAGGGCCGCTACAGAAACTTCTGGAAAGTGGCACAAAAACCCCAAAATAGGGAGATTGGGCGGAAAAACTTTTCCCGGGTGAGTTATTTTTATGGGATCACACAGGATCTAATATACGTTAATTGAAACAAAACATAGCGTAGAAGCATTTTTTCTGCCGTTACTTATAACTGTGTAACCATTAGCCTCAAACTTAATTTGTTGAGCTCTTCCCATATTTTGTTCCAAATGCAAACGTTTGGTTAAAAGAATATGTTGACTGAATGACTTGGAGATTTTAACATAACATATCTCTCACCTTTTGATATAACTCCACGTTCATTTGTACTTTTCAAAATTACCTGGAACTCGCCCTCGCTAATTAATGATAAAATTAGTATTTAATCATGTTTGTCAAAGAGTTTTGAGAGCTGCTACTATGTCACAGCGGAATAAAGATTAAATGTACTTATGGTGAGTGCATGATTGATCAGCATCAATGTTGAAAACTTACAGAACTATTTATTCTGAGGATTTATTTACCGCTGCAAATATGAGAAGTGCTTCTAACGTTTGATTTCAAGAAGCTCAAATTATATCTGGGTCTCCTGCGTAAAGTTCGATAACTTTCATTTTAGTGCTTATGCATTATGAAGTTTGATGTAAGTTACCGCTCATTCCACTCTCATCAGGATTTTAGCAGAAAGCGTGTAATAAAACATTGCAGACTATATACCAGTTAAATACCTTCAAATTTTCCTTTCGGGCCCATCTCATAGTTGTAGGTGCAAACGTTTGCTGCAAAGAAGCCTTTAATTTTCCCTAAATTCCTCAGAAATGTTCAGATTACTTAACTGAAGTGGAGAAGGAAGGTTCAAAACATTATGTGGCCCATAGTTCACCATGATTGCTGTAAGATCATGCTAAAACTGTGAAAACCGTCGCATTTGGTGTTTTTTGACTAAAGTCAAAGTATTTCTCTTCATCGATAAAAGCACGGCAAATCGTACGAAATAAGTAATTGATGACTACAGTTATCAACGGTCCAAATATTCCGAATAACCGTAAACACCAGAAAAATGTATGAATAAGATAAAAGACACAATTTAATGGACGCGAAAGCGAAAGCAGTTGGAAACCGTAAATGTGTGATTTGTGTTGTTCGAAGCTCATCAACAGGGCTTGTCTAAAATGCTGGTAAATTATTAATCCCCGTCTCATTTGGATTCACATCATCCAGTGCCACAGCTAATGACGTTGCTATTAAAATACTCGGGTAGCAACTGATGTCTTTCAAAACTGAAATTTTCACAATTATTGATTACTGACGTTTGACGGATGTTTTATTTGTCTAGTGATCGGTGGTGGTTGAATTCAATCCACTAATTTACTATCGAGTTAATACTAAAAACTTTATTATTTAAGTAGGTATGGTAACATAAGAAATTTTAGTTGCAAGTCTGAACTGATGTTTATGATAAAGGTCAGATTATATGAATTATTTATGAGTTTCATTCATGAAAGTTTTGCTTTGTTTATACAAAAACAGTTTTGCTTTTCAAATAGTCCATAGAGCCCGTTTTATTTTCATTATAGAATTTACTTATTGTTTAACAATGATGGACAGGTAGTTAAATCCTTGACAAATAATTTGATTTTGAAAACTGAATTGCGGTACGAAGTGAAACTGAAACAAACACATGTCAAATTACATTAGCCATCAGATTAAACGCCCGGATATCGTGAGAAGAAATCAAGAAGAAGCACAAAACTCCACACTATACATTTTAAAACAGTATGGACCAACATTTTACTTGCTACAAGACGGTTCAAAGCAAAAATATAAGGTGGGTCTAAAATGCTTTAAACCTATCGCATTAGGTACAACTCGGTGATGTTCATACTTGCTCATGTGGTGATTTTACAAAAAGTCGTGAACTATGTGTTCATTTATGCTGGATATTAATTAGACGATTCAAAGTAGACCCAAATAATCCTGGTATATGAAAAATAGGTTACTGACTTTTGTTTAGTATCTTGGCAATCTGGATTAGTTGAGCGAGAAATATCAGCTCTTTTAGACGGACAGCACTCAGCAACGAATAATGTCACAAATTTAACTCAGCCTAAAGTTCTGAATGAGGATAAATTTGATGAAAAGGTATGCGTGTTACGTATTTTTAACTAAGTTAGCCTTCATATAACCTACAACGCCAAATTGGAGAAAACGATATTTGCCCAATATGCCAGGATTACCTTTTTTCTCAAGTGCGACTTCCAGTAACATTTTGCCGTAAAAATTGTGGTAACAGTCTACATATACGATGTATGAAAGTATGGACAGACTATCAAAGAAAACAAAACCCTTTAGGTAAGCGGAATTTTGAAAATTGTCTCGAAGATAAATCTTTCGTTTTGAAATAATTCAGACTGAAATTTCGAAGCTGTAATATTCACTAATTATCAGATTATCAGGTTTTGTGGGAGAAAAATTACTCCTGTTTATCAATCGCTATCATTTTCAAGGTCATCGAAAAGTATCGGTGTAATAACAATAACTAGGTATGCAACTATTAAATCATTAGTAATTCTGGTCTAGAAGAAATTTCATACTTGCTTTGTAGAATTTCGCATAGACTGCTTCAGAGATTGCGTGTAAATCAAATTAGGAAATAAAATTAAGAAATAATCTTTAGGCCCAATCAAATTCATTAGACAATTGATAATTCTGACTTTTTGTATGATAAAATTAGTTTAGTGTTGAAAGGAATAGCTTCCGATCTTATTTAACTGGCAACGCACATGAGGCCTTTCTTAAAAAAAATGGAACGCTTGCGTGTGAAGACAATTACTAGTTAGATGTAAAGTATTTTAACAAATAAACTTATTTTCATAATTCAAAATTCTCTTATAATAAATTTCCGGGCAAACTTGAATTACTTAAAACTGTTATATTGTAATACAGTTTACCATAGGTATACAAAATGTACCTTAAGCATGATGAACTAACTTGTGGACAATCCTCAGATTACTTTTATTTACCCAAATCACTGCTGAATTTACTTTAAGACTTTGTTTTAGTATTCACTAGTTTAATGAGAGCTCTAACTGAGCGACTGATCAACTAGCAAAAACAGAGCACAAAACGCATTTGAAAGTCAGTTTATAAAACTACTGTTACCAAAAAGATGTTCATTTATTTTTAGAGCAATTAGTCCCTTTGATAAATTTCGATAATGCAATGAGAAGACGAAGTTTATCAGAATTATGTGATATATTTGCGCAATACATTTCGAACAACCTGATCACACATATACTTGTTAGGAACATTTATATATTAAAATTAAAAGGTCAACTAGACAGGTTAAAGGTAAGCCATAACAAAAAAAATATAGTACACAAAAACAAATATGATTACCACTCTGGATAATAAACCAGTATTATCGGGGTAGGTTAACTGTAAGGACAAATTGTTTTTGAATACATAAAGGTGGTTTCAGTTTCCGTATAGCCAAGGCTTTAATAAACCTTAGTATACGTCCTTGAAGGCTTTTGTATAACACCACAAATGGTGACTTGATGTCAACCTTATGGCCAGTCTCATTCAAATGTTCCACAATGGAGGATGATGTCTGTCTATCCTGTGACCTTATTTGACCATCGGAATCCATTTGTTTCTGCAACCATTTTGGTATGTGTTCACCCACCCTTAATTGAAGATCACGATTGCTCCTCCCTATGTACGTGTTTCCGCACATACATGTAAATCGATAGACTCAGTGGGATGAGACACAATCGTTTTCGTGCTGTTTGGGCTTTTAGTGAAACATATACCTTGTCTTTTCGATAACGACAGTTTGAGCTGCATAAAAAATCTAGTTGATAGCTAATTTAAGTATCCGTTTCAATATGAGACTATTTGTGTCGTCTCTGAATGGTAACTTAATGCAAACTCGCTTTTTGGGTGCCAGAAGCGTCATAGGTCTAGTCGTATTGCAACCCTTCTAGCGGTTTATGAACTTCAATGTATAACCATTATTCAGTAACGTATCAGTCAAGAGCTTCGTCTCTACTTCAATAGTTGTCGAATGTAAACTGAATATCATTTAAGCACATAGATAGTAAGTGTTTGAACTTTATGTTGATCGGTTCAAGATTTCAGAGTGCTAGCAAATAGTGTTCATGGTTTCACCAAGTGATAGTTTAACGACCATTAATGTTATATCAAGGAGAACTCTGCACTTTTCGCAAATATGTGGTTCATTTTGCTACTTGACAAACTCTTTTTTCAAAGTTTATCCAGCTACTCGTCGTTAAACATGTTCCTACCTATAATTTGTGTAGCAGACACACTATTGGCAGAGCATATTAACGCACTGATAGTAAAGGTGTTGCTAAAACGCAGTTTTTATGAATCTTCGCTTAGTAATATGCAGGTATTCACTTTGAAATATGTAATAAAATGTGCACGAAGTATGTGTTTGCTTGGAGTCTCTTTTGCATCGGTTGAATATAATTGGTTAACTATGAATTATAAGATGTATCTAGACAGATATGAATGAAGTATCCATTGTAAAGTTCTACTTGTCAATAATATTGTATACTATTATTATCAACATGATGGCAAGTAGTTTACGCCTAAAGGATTCTACAAACCTTCACTTATTTTCGTATTTTTATGCCAGGATTAATGGATTACGTAAAATGTCCTATTTGTCGAGGGGATTTTGCACCCTTACATGTTCTTATTCGGGAATTTACGGAAAATGTGAAAACAGATATTAAAAAGTCTACTGAACCTAAACATATTCACAATATGACCATTATTGGTCAAGCAAACGATGCACAGAGAAAACTGAACATCGAAACAATGCAAACAAGACATTCAAATACACGATGTTTATCATGTTTATGCTCGCCAATATTAGGTAATATTTATCGTTGTGAAATATGCTATCAATTAGGACAAGATGAAAATTTAAATCCATTTTTATGTTCACTATGTTTTCGTTCTAATAAGCATTTACAACATGGTCTATATGTTTATAGAGAGGTATGATAGTTTTAATTATGTTGATATAAATTTTTTTCTCTAATTTAATTGAAACTTAAATATACTGATTTAGTGTTAATTAGGTAGTTTTATGGAAAGTTAGAATAAGTTGAAGATGATTCCAGTCAATAAATAATAAAAGACGTAGAATAGTTGATTTTAACTAGTGTGATATTTCACTGAAGTATTATTCACAGCTTCATATAAAGTCGGAGACAAAAGCTTTAACTGACATCAAGATGGACTTTCCAAGGTTCTAATGACGAGCCTTGACGTATAGGACTGACCTAGTTTTAAATGACTCTCTACTTGATGATAAAAATCTTCGAATTGTTAAAAATTTGTTAAACAAATAAAATTTTAGATAAAAAAACTGATTATCAATGGATATAATTGATTTATATTTAAAATAATAACTAATCTCCATGACTGTTAAGACTTGAGGAATCCAGATCTGTAATTTAGCTATCACTAAATAGGAATCATTGTCAAACTGGGTTTTCGTAATAGATGAAGTGTTATCATCATTTAAAGGTTAGTTTAATGGACAGATAAATCCTTGTTGCAAAATGTTTAACTTCCACTGAATTTATCCATCTATTTATTTCTTGAATAAATTGCAGGAAAAAATGAATATCGAGTTTATTTACCTGCCGACCACTTGTAATTAATTTGTTCAATGTTTTTTTGAAGCTGTGCTTATTAAGTATACGAATTTTTACTACATTTTGCACTGTACTAGTTATATACAAAGAACATCGGATAGCTGCCAATTAAGCATCAATGAAATGAAAATATGTTGTTTGTGTTAGCTAACTTTTCAGTGATATTGAACTGCTTACACTAAACTAATGAAAAGAAAATAAGATATTGAATGATTAAAAACTTCAACACATTATCAATATGAATGGAAATTAACCTTGTATTAAAAAAAAATCATTTACTATGTTAATTTAGCTATTTGGTTCTAGTTATGGTAAAATAATAGTGTACTAACTATCGCAATGTAAAACTACATCTTACAGATAATCAATCATGTGTTACTGTGGCTGAGCTAAAGGACTACGCACAACATGTAGAGTTCAAGAGAAAGGAGAATTAGCAGAAGTTAAGAATGTTTACTATCATATCTTCATTCTGTGCTTTAAAGATAACATATCTTCCTCAACATATACGTGTCCTGAGCTCGTTTATATCTGTTTTGGTTGTCGGGCATCGCTGGACAGTCGGGAGATAAGATGAAATAAATGTCTAGTACCGATGAATTTTCTTCATTTAGTTTCAGTCTATTATGGAGTTTAAACTAAACCTATAAAACATTTATCGACAATATTAATGGAACGTGACTATGTTTTCTTTATAAGGTCTAGGAATGGTTTTTATATGTAGACATTATTATTGGCTTTTATAGGTTTCTAGTTAGGTAGTATAAATAAATAGTTTAGTCACTACTCCAGTTGTTTAAAACTAAAAATAATTGGTGGTGTAAATTGCCGTCTCCTTTTTTGATAACATAATGTGGCATGACGCTGGTGGCTGAAAACTTGTTCTCTTAACAAAAACACTTTACAGATTGAAACGACGGAGGATTACTGATATAGTTGAATTTTTATAATCTTGCTCAGGTTGTGATTCATGATTTTCATATTTTCAATAAATATTTTATGTCCAACTAATTAAGTAAGAGAAGATTCCAATTTTGTCCTTAAGACTTCACACGGAAAATGGCTTGAAGTACCACCCAATCGAGGTGATATTACAAATCTCTCTGGACAGTTAGTTAGCAAAGTTCAAGAAAACAATGAAAACCTTCAGTCGAGGTATGTTTAATAATGGTATTGTGGAAAATTCCTTTGTATTAGTTTACTGAAGGAACAATACGCTTGAAAATGACGCACTTACTTACTGGATAATCGAGGAAGTTGGTTTCTTTTCAATGAATACCACTATTAGAAATATGGTAGTATATATTTATGGCTTAGAAAAAATGTTAAATAAATTTAGTATACTTTTTGTAAAGTTATTTATGACAGAGCTTTTTAATAATATATTAATCTTCGTTGTCAATGTAACTTTACATAAGAATTTTCAGAAAATACTGAGTCTTTTCATCCTGGTTGATTGAGTTTATTTTTTCTCAATCATAGACATGTTTAGTAATCTGTAACCGAGCTTTTTGATAAATTCAACAGCATTCGTTTAGTCACTTACGATAGTGTGGATTAACACAATGATTTTCACTGGCTGATCGCTTTCGTTGGTTGGAATCGAATCAGTTCAGAATGGATGATGAATATTTTTGTTTATGTTTTACATTTTACAGTATTCATCATATTTTCAAAAGTGGTGTGGTGTGGAGTTCATCTCTTTAGAGTTCTTCAAGTATTCTTTTACATTTTCGGTTCACGAATAATGTTCACAGATTTGAGCCATCGAAATTCAATTATTCAACCAAACGCAAATGATGTAAGGTTGAACTAGGTATCTCAGAATACATTTAATCGCATCGCGCCTTCTGAACTACCTATATACTTCATTGTCTAAAAGTTGCCTATAATTGGTTTTGATTGCTAATTTCCTGTAACGTATCAATTTAACTTCTGTATGTAAAAATTTCTAGTCCCTATCATAAATACTCATCATTTACCTATGTGGTGAAGTAAACATTTTCTTAACTATACTTCATCTATTCTTTTAGATAAAATGATATTATTTCACTTTAAGTCAATAGATACATTAAATAATGCCTTGAAACAATATGAAATAAATATATTACAATAATACATTATTTATTATTTAAACACATAAATACTGGTAAAAAGGGGCACCGAATACATTTGGGCTACATAAGTCGCTTGATTTGTGTGTGGGCTGTAATACTGCCCGGGTGTCCGAACCAAATTGGTGGTTTTCTTAGGGGAACATACGCTAGCCTTCGACCTGAAGGTCTAATCCACAAGGCAGTGGAGCAACGTTAGAAAATCCAGTCCAATGGCAGCCGGTGGCCAACAATTAGTTCATACTCTATTTGTTCCCTCAGGATCATGGAACCCATGTACATCATTGATTTGGAGTCAGGGTTTTCCAACCTCCCTAGGTGGGTCCTCCATACCCACCAACCCAGTTAAAGTACTGGACATTCGCTTTTCGTCCTCTCAATTTCATAAACAACACACACACCGAGAGAAGGCAGTGAGTAGGAATTCCCTGGCAGTGGTTGTATGCACGTGGCCACTTGAGAGCGTTTCGGGAGGGAGAGCTGACTCTCCCGACCCTCAGCCGTGCCAGGGCATTTTGGAGCTTAATAGATTGACGATAAAAGATATTTGTCATGTCTCTTCTTTAAAACTTATAAATTATTGCTTCAATACCATGTTTCGACATATCGTTTTTAATGCAAGATAATATTATTTGGTTTCTAAATGAAACTACTTTAGTTTTTTTCATCATCGTTTCAGAAGTTATAGAGTCTTGAATTAACACTTAAAGTGATTTTGATTGTGTATTTTTTAATTTTTTAAGCTCAGCAGAAAAATTCAACCATTTGTCAATTAACGAAGAATGGAAACCTCTTCAAGTAGCTGAGCTAGCTCAAATTCGTCAGTGGACAATCAGAATTCCCAGAAATCATTCTGAATTCATCTCATCAAAATCGTCGGATAAAGAAACTAATAATGATAATAAAATTAAATCTGTGAAAGGAAAGTCATCGACAAGTTCTAATTTATTTCCAGAGCGTTCAGGGATATCACTCTCGATGGGATTGTTATCACCAGGTCGTCAATGCCTTCTTTGTTTAATGTTTTTTAAAGTAAATGATAAAGTTAGACAACTGTCACCTGGCTGTCAACATATTTTTCATTCATATTGTATTGATCCGTGGCTGCTTCATAAGTGAGTTCGTCAATTAATGGTATAAAATTTAATTTATAGGAATCATAATTTAACTGTTGAAAAGAAGATATACAGATAATATACGTGTGTATATCTAAAAAAGAAACTTTTATTTTCGACGAGAACATTTAATAATTCTGGATAATCATACTTATAATGGATTGGTTGAAGTGAGACATTAACACTGTTGGCTCAGTTGTCTAGAGGTTCGCGCGTGAAACCGAAGGTCTTGGGCTCGAGTCCCACTTGCGGGATCGCGGATGCGCACTGGTGAGGAGTCCTATGCTAGAACGAAACGGCCGTGCAGTGCTTCCACGTTTTCAATGGTGTTCTAACATTGATCCATTCATGATATCAATCTATTATTTATAGTTATTTTACGCACAGTAACCTGCTATAAAACAGACTGGCGTTAGGTTATTGGCAGTGTTGGGAAATTTCTAGTATCAGAAAAACGTTTTATGATGCTTTCAAGAGTGATAAGAAGTAGTAAAATGGAGACAGTTTGTAATTGAAGAATGTAAAGGTTCTCTGGCATTGTCTTTTGAAGAAGGTTGTGCCTGAGTTTATTAACATCTTAAAGACCCTATATACAAACACATCAGGCAGAGTAAGGGCATACAACCACCTTTCTCCATTGTCCCATTCAAGCAGTGGGGTTAAGCAGGGTTGCCCAATCTCACCATTCCTCTTCAAGTTTGCCATCGATGACATTCTGGAAACAGCTCTGATGGATGTAAGTATTGGCGGTGTGGATCTGTTGCCTAGAGAAAGACTTCTCAACCTTGAGTATGCGGATGATATTGTCTTACTGTGCGATAATGCCCAAGGCATGCAATCCGCACATGACCAGTTGGCAATCAGTGTCCGTAGGTATGGTATGTGCTTTGCACCTTCGAAATGCAAAGTACTTCTACAAGACTGGCAGGATTCTAATCCTGCACTCACTCTGGATGGTGAGCAGATAGAAGTAGCCGAGAAGTTCGTGTATCTAGGTAGCTGCATAAGTGCTGGTGGGGGTGTGAGTGATGAGATCAATGCACGTTTAGTGAAAGCCAGAGTGCTTATGCCAATCTGGGCCACCTTTGGTGCCTTCGTGATGTTAGTCTGGCTGTAAAAGGTCGGATTTACAACGCGTCGGTGAGAGCAGTTCTGCTCTATGCTTGTGAAATCTGGACTTTCCGAGTTGGGGATGTTAGACGACTCTCTGTGTTTGATCATCGTTGTCTCCGATTGCTGACATCCAGTGGCAACACCATGTTAGTAATGCAGAGGTTAGGCATCATGTGTTCGAGCACAGAGATGATAATTCAATTGGTGTCACCATCTTGAAACACCGACTTCGGTGACTTGGACATGTTCTACGGATTTCGTCCCAGAGAATTCCTCGTTGTGCATTATTTGCCGACACTCGGACTGGTTGGAAAATAGCGGAGAGGTGGTCAGTGTATGACATGGTGTCGTGGTATGAAAGAAAGCTGCGAAGGAATGCCTTGTGTTGGTCCTTCAAGACTCCCTGACTGGGGTCTGAGTGATGGTGCAACACAGTGGATAGAGACGTTATCAGATATGGCTCAGAATAGAAGCCAGTGGCGATCCTGTTGTAATCTTCCTTTACTTTCTTCGTAAAAAGTGGTTGTATCTTCCTCAACTGAAAGAATTATTCCGGTTGTACCTTTCCGTTTCCCCCATTATTATTATTATTATTACACTACCTTACACTAGTCTGTGATCGTTATTGTTTTTTTCCTTATACGCACCTTACCTTCTTTTTTCTCTTCCCATTCTCATTGTTTTGTGTGGCGCATATGTATTTGGTGCCCCCTTGTACCAATATTTATGTGTTCAAATAAATAAATAAATAAAATAACGAATTTCAAGAAGAAAGTCAAATAGTAATGTAGTATGCATATGGAGATAAGAAGGCTTATTGTTATGATAGTGTTGGAGTGATCCAGAATATTGCTTGCAGAGGACAAGCAAGCATCAGGAAACACTAAGAAGCGTTTCGTCCAATCAGCGTTCACTTGAAGTTTTGCCAAAAATATCAAGGAAGCGAAACGTCGCACGTAGAGGTTCTGATTGGCTGGTTGCTGTACTGCTACTATGTTTAGTAGCATTCCAGAATATTATAGCAACCCAAGGACATTTAAAACATTATAAAAACCCTGTATTTTCTGTATTAAAATGAACCTTGGACTAAACTACTTCTCGCATACTTTGAGTTTTCTCTCTCGTGTTCAGGTCGCAATATAGTTCTAGCTTGGGGGTTACAGAATAGCTTAGGAGACGAATATAGCGTTCAATCCGCAAGATAGAATGAAATATCAAACATGTCTCTTACGAATGAACTCACGAACAGATTAAGGCTCTCTTGTGCATAAGCTTCTGATACACCTTTCATTTGAATTCAATTGTTTGATCTGGTAGATAATTTTAAAACTTTGGATGACACTGCATAGCCAGAATTGATATATTGTTCAAGAATCAAGCTACTAATTGACATAAGTTATCTTTTTAATAGTGTTATAACTTGTAGCCTTGTACCCTATTATTATATAATGTAATGATACCGCCAATTAGAGAACAGTGATTTATCAACCGGACCAATGACGCATAAACACGTACGAGCAGTCTAGAGTCTTCATCGGTCCTTCTTCCTACCTAGCCCTGCCTGTTGAGTCCAGAACACCAATCTCAGCCACCGCGATGTTAATCATGCATTTCAAACATACTGGTTTTATATACAAATCAAACAGGCCACATCGTACCATAAAATAGAAAGTAACATTTGTACAAGATCTAGCCAAAAGTGGTTGTGAATGTGAGAGACTGTAATTAATAGATCGGGCATGACTCAAGAATGGTAGGTCGCATAATAATAGTCTGTGGGTCAAAATAAAGCTTATGATAGAGGGAACATGAATAAACGTAGTTTAGCTACATAACAATTATACATTAAAAATATATGTATCGTATTGGTCCATAAATAGTTCCCAAAAGTTACCATTCATAATTCTCGTTAGGATATAACAAATAGGCGGGTAGGTAAATGCTCACGTATGTACATGATTTTTCCATTCGATACTATTTCCCTACAAAGCACAAGTAAACTAAAGGCTTATCTAGTTTTATGACAATAATTAAATCTGTATATCCTATATTTTTCTGATCACTTGAATGCTCTCAAAGTTATTGGTTTGTAATCAAAAAGGCTTTTTGTGACTATTATAGTAATTTAATAGTTGAATTCGTGAGTTAGTTAAAGCTAGAACATAATGGAAAACCTGGAATCGCTGGACAGACGTTTTTTCTTAGTATGGGGCTCAGCTGTGCGTACCCACGATCCCGCTCGCGGGATTTGAATCCAGGATCCATCGCTTTCGTGAGCGAACGCTTAACCTCTAGACCCCTGAGTCGACATCCAACGGTGTTGATGTTTAACTTCAACCAACCCACGGATTTGCGCGACCATCTTCCATTGTCTGAGGTAGATATCCGTCTCTACCTGACACCGTGGTCTAACATTAATCGATCCATGAAACCTCTGGACCACGATAGAGGTTAGGCGCTCGCGCGCGAGACAACACTGCTCACTGCTGAGGAGTCCCATACATGGACGAAACGGCCTTCCAATGCTTCCAGGTTTTCTATGGTGGTCTAGCTTTAATTGACTCATGAATTCAACTTTTAAATTGTTGGTTTGTTTTTATTCTTTATCATGTTAGGTCATCAACATGTCCGATTGATAACACACCTATTCGTCCTATAAAAACAATAGATAAAAAATCATCGACAGTTCGTACACCAAGACAAAGAACTGATGAAATTTTGACTGACAATTTGAGTGAATTAAAAATTTTTGCAAAACGTATTGAAGGCAACCCGAAAATTAGAGCGAACCCTGCTCATAATAACTTAGCGAGCACTGGGGATTAATTTCAAAGAAAAAATTAACTTAACGTAAGTCATAATGAATTTATGCACACGAACCAAAATATCACCCCAATTGACCTCTTATACAAGGGTCATGAAAACGAATCTGTTTGTATTGATGCGAGCCTAAATTAACATAACCCAAGTATCTTGCATAGAAATTCCTTTGTATATATAACTGGATAACGTTTTTTTGAACAAATTTTATTCAAACTGTAGTAGTCCGTAACATCAGAATACTCTGATATCCCTAATTATAATAAGATTTGAATCTAGTATTCGCTGCATTAAATAGTAGATTATTACCGACTAGACTGCTATATTATAACATTTACCTCATGTTTATACAAAATTTGCGAGCTTATGTAGAAATAATATAAGGTTGTGGCTGGTGTAATAGACTATGTTACACGTACGTGTACTATGCCTCAAAACTTTTATCTGTAATAATTAAATCTTTACACCGGAAGAAGTGTTAAGAATGACAAATATGTTTCAATTAGATTTTCTATGATTGTCGCTAGTAATATTGTGGTGTGTACTACTTATATTGACATAAGTAGTATATGATGTCGTGAACAGAAGGTCTGGCAGCAGAGAGACAAGAGGATCGAACAGCAAAGAATGGAAATAAAATTCAATTTGTATGAAAATGCAAGAACAATGAAGTCTGAGTCATTTTGAGACAATTGATGGACATTTTGCAAATTAGGCATTTACTTTATGATTGTTAGATTTTATTAACAAGTCCTGTAACTTTGTGTTAAATACATTTGATTGTCCCAACTCGTGTTCTGTTCACTACAATATCATTTCTTCTAATCACTCGTTGTGGATACTTTTAAATTGTTAATACGTTAGTAATTTCTAACTGTAGTATTTGCCTAGAAATCAAATGATCTTAACAGTGATGTACCTTAAGGTCACTGTTTACAGAACAGTATCACCTTGTCTAGTCAATAGTGATAATCCCTAATCCTATCAAAATGTTTCTGTTGTGGATAATGGTCATTATGATATAACCGCAGCCTCAAGGAATTTGATGTTTCTGAGTGATGCTAAACTAATTTATCTAAAAACCATGTTGCTTTCTTAAATCGCTTATCTTACTGACTACAATGTAACAATTCATATAAAGAAATTGGTTGAGCATTTAACAACACAGGTTTATTCATTATCCAATGATCGAATGAAATGTAAGATTACATTTCACAAGGATACTTGACTACACTATAGACATAAATTGACTCAAAATTTTCAGAGTAAGAAATGAGCATGTGGTGTCAGCAGTCCCTAAGTTTTTCTACATTTATTAAGTGGGTCAACACAATCATTTGTGAATAGTAAATGGAGAAATTAAAAATACACAAATGATCAGTGTGTAGTGGTTATTTGGATTTTATGCAACAAACAATGTGGTAGATGTATTTTCTATAATCATAGGACAAAAGTTGATAGTCTTTATTTGTTTATTTCATCATATTGAAATATGTCTGTATTTTTATTGATGTTAGACCACCATTGAAAACATGGAAGCACTGGACGGCCGTTTCGTCCTATTATAGGACTCCTCAGCAGTGAGCATCCACGATCCCGCACCCCGCGAGATTCAAACCCAGGGCCTTCAGTCTCGCGCGTGAACGCTTAACCCACTGGACCACTGAGCCGGCATCCAATGGTGTTAATGTCTAACCTCAACCAATCCACGAAATTGTTCAACCATCTTCGATTGTACTGAGGTAGACACCTGTTTCTACCCGACACGGATCGGCTCCATTGGTCACGGCTTCTCACCAGAACTTCGAGAATTTTCTCACGAAGCTAGTCACTTATGAGTACGTAGTAATTATAAGTATAGAGGTTGTGGAGATTGTTAAGTTTTGATTGAGACCATGAACCGATTGGTGTTAGACCATCTTTTAAAACCTGGAAGCACTGGACGGCTTTTTCGTCCTATTGTCTAACATCAATCGGTTTATGATCTCAATCAAAACCGAACAATCTCCACAACCCCTATACTGATGTCTGTATTTTATAAATTATTTAAATAAAGTTTTCATTATCCAAAATGTAATGTAATAGAATGTTTAGAGAGAAAACAACTTTCTTCACCTCATATGTCATTCTTTATATCAAGACAAATATGCGCATTTTATTTTTCTCGCTCATGAGATTAAAATGTTTGATTCACTACTAATAAATTAATAATAATAATAATACTGCTTATAACTTTCGGTCTTTTAGCTCTCAGCTTATAGGAGGACAGAACCGTGATTGTGCAACTTGCAAATAAAATATATATGAAAATTGAGGTATTAAAAAGCCGTTCAAATGAAATTTACAATCCATTTAAAGGCCGAACACTATATTATTTAAACCATGTTATTATATTGACAAGATGCGTTTAGTATCAATAAAACTACTTTTTTTACCACATGAATATATATTACTTTACTACTGAAAAAATTGTTAGTAGCTTGTAGATTTCGAATGTAATAAGTTGATCTAACATAACTTACAAGTTATAGCTAAGATTAGATATTTCGAGATATTTGTGAAACAGAGTAGAATGTATTAGGAGTATCACTTTAAATTTAGATTTAATCGTTTAATTAAAAAAACCAATCAATATCTTTTGTGAGGATCCTGTGAATGAATTCAGCATTTGGTTAACTATTTCCGATTTTTCCGTTGTAATTATTTCTTTCTATGTATAAAAAGGTTTCATTATTCTTATATGTAGATATTCATTTCACTGCTGTCTCTCTTATTTAATATTTTTTATTTTCTCAAATATCAATTCAGACTTAATTTTGTGATAGTTTGTGTTTGTCTTATTTAATTGAATATATCATCTTTATTGTTCCTTAAAGTATTTCTGATCATGAATTCCGAATAGATTTTCTGCATTTTGAAGAAAATTTCAACTAATTTGCCCTTGAGATGATTCGAAATCGATTATCAATAAATAAAAAAACATTGACAGCTGAAGTAGATTTGTTTTCCTTTTGTTTTAATTTTGATATGACTTTAAATCATTATTCAATATCAGCTTATATAGAGAGAAGTTTAACCTTCTCTATGTGTTATAGTTACACGAGAACGTATATTTTCTTGTATAAAGTGAAATGACATCTTACAAGATAAAAATATGATAAGTCATTTATCTAGAGATAACAATATAAAATGAGTTCATGTTCATGAAAACTGGTTCAGTTCATACTGTTACATGAATCAACCTCAATCAATGAATATTTCTTATTAGATTTTCACTGATACGAATTACAGTCAGCCTTATCATCACTTTTCATATAAAAAACATAATTATATTGTTTCAGTTGATACTTATTTTATTAGTAGAAAGTTTCGTTAATTTTTTACTTCATGTGCAGTATTGAGTAGTTAACTTTACAAAAGTGAGAAGTCTGGTAAGATATTATTATTTTTTATTTCATTTGATGTGATGAAAGGCTTAAAGATAAGCATAGAAGGTAAATTTATCTAAGAAATAATCAGAGAGAAAATATAGCAGTTCTTCATACACAATTACCAACCTTTTCAGGAAAGTCGTGAATCAGATGTAGGAACAGGCTAAATGCAAGGTCTATTCCTTTATATTTTACCATAACTGTGGCAATTCGGTCATCAATCTACTCATGATTCAATACATTAATGCCTTCTTTTTTATTAATTATAAATTCAACCTTCTTATTCTCGGAGTCACTAAGATCAAGGTTATTACTTTAAAATATGACATTCTCGTCTACTGTTATTCTGAATGAAGCTCTCATTCTCATTAATATCGTTATGTGGTATTTGCGTCAACTTATTTGGTTGACTGTCTGATGAAGTCTTTACGCAGGACCCTTCTGTTTACTCTTTCATACACCCCTTAACAAGCCACATGCTAACGACCATTAATCTATAATATTTGCTTTCACATAGTCTCTGTGAACCTTAAGTGCAATCATACAATTCGGATGAAAAAGCCGAAACTCATCTGTTTTGTACCTGTTTCCATTCTTGTTCTCTTGAAATAAACAAATTAAAGACATTGTAAGTAGTCATCAACTTAAGTGATCAATTCAGTAGTCTAAACAGTAATACAATACTTCTATTATAACAGAGTGAATTTTTCGTTACAAAAGTTCCGTCTACTACAATGTTTGTTCAAGATAAAGGAGGAGACTAATTTTAAGAGATTCGTGAGTTTCATTCGGATACCGATTTTGTTGAGGAGTCACATTCATACTTTGAAAATGAATCAAAAGTTACTACATTATTTTGTTTGAAACATATAGGTCTTTGTTAAACCAAATTAGAATTTAGTAAGTGATAATTATTCATTATTTGACTTCATTTTGCCGAATACAACATTAAATCAGGAAATTATGTGAAGAAATTCATAGTTTCATTGTTAAAAGTAATCATTGTGATTCAAGTTTTGAAAGGCTACTTTCATAATTTGCGAAATTTATCCTTACTTATTATACATCACAGTTATGAATCATGTGAATATTGAGTTGTACACTTACTTGATTAACTCTGCTACCCCTCGTTTCAGGTCCGTGCAATGAAACTGTTTTAAGATTGATGTTGATTCTGACTTTGGTTTTGAGAATTTCAGATATTCTTCCATTATAGGAATATTGCTCTTACTTTAACAATTCATACTTCAAAATATGCGTCCGACTCATTCTCATCGCTGTTGCTGTCCTGGTAAGTAAAGGCTTCCACCACTTCCATAGCATTAACATCAAATTAGGTTTAATTGTAGCTCACTGTGTTGTACTTTGTAATCTCAATTTTGCTTCTGTGAACGTCGATGCTTATTTCGCAGATAGTTGTCGCTAGACTGGTTGTCTTCGTCTGCATCTGTCGCTGTGCATATGATAGCAAGGCTGTCATTTCTGAAGTTCAAATCACTCAGGTGTCTCCTGGTTGTCCACCATAATTCACGTTTTCTTGGATGTGGAGGCCTTCATTATCTAGTCAAGGAAGAAAAAGGGCAAGAGTAAGCACCCTTATTTGAAACCGGTTTTTCACTTGTAATACATCTGTGGGTTTTCCTCAATTCAAGCATTGCAATTCAGCCCCTCATTAGAGTTCTGTAAAGTCTCTAAGTTAGGGGCCCATTGAATTGGGAGCGCTTTGTTGAGATTTCTGCACGGTAGTGACAGTAATTTGATGCCTCGATAATTCTCTCACTTAGTAAGATCTACTTTTAGCGGGATCTCGCTCAGGTATCCCTCTTACAAGTCTCCTGCTACTTATTCTTTCTCCCAAATCTTTATGGATTGTACTTTGTGCATCTTTACAGTTGCTTTAGCTGGTTCAGCCGAACCTATGGAGTTGGCATTCCTGATTTGTAGATTGGTCTTGATAACTTCTACTGCTGGTAAGAAATCACTTACAAGGAAGTCAATGTTTGCTAGCCCAGTATCCAGTGTTCTCGGCGTCACTGATCTATCCACGCACTCTCCATGATGTTTGACCCACCTATCATACTCGTCCTGATTCTCGGTTATCGGTTTTCTTCCTTTGTTCCTGACTGACCAGCTTAACATATTTCTCTACTGGCTCATATTTTCTTCTCTTTCAGTTTGTCCTGTTGTAGTTGTCATGTCTTCTACGTATTTTCGCTTGTCAACTAGAATGTTCTTGACTCGCTTGTTCGTTTCTGTATATTCAGAATGTAGTTTGACTCACTGTGCTTTGTTAAACTATGGGTGACTGTTGTCTTGCTGCTTTTCCCTTTTAAAATCATCGCTAGATTGTCTACAGCGGTCTATTGTTTAATATTGTGCTGGTTGGGTTTCAGCACTTCGTGACAAGTTGAATTTATGGCTTCTTTAATTGTTTTCCAATCGTCGTCTGTCATGGTTTCCTCTTTTTTGAGTAGATCCTGCAAGGTTTGAAACTTGTTGATGACAACCATATTGAATTTGCTGGATTTACTATCATCTGAAAGGAATGCTGTAACAAACTTTTGTATTACTACTTCGCCAACTGTTCAATGCTTCTTTGGCCTCAATTTTACCTTGGCCACTATCAGGTGAAAATATAAGCATATATCAGTCCCCATCCTTGTACATACGTGCTCGATGGACCTGAATATTTTATTTATGAAGACGTGATTAAGCTGGTTTCCCGTATTGTGGTCTGTGGTTTGTGGATATACCTGTTGGATAAACTGGTGCCGGCTTAGTCCACGTTGTTTAATGTTAGGTTTTTCATTAATTTAAGCGTATGAGTTTTTCATTAAATAGTCTATTAATTAACGAAAATTGAGGAAGGAAAACGGAATTTTCGTGCGTTTGTATGGATGCAGTAAATGAATAAGGCTCTTTCGTTCAAAATTATTCCTCTGTTTCCTTAAAACTTTAATAAAAGTAATGTATCACTGCCTCTGAGAGTTAGTATTTTGAGACATCCGGTAGACCCGATCCGTAATCAGGGTAATATATCAATATAAGTGATCCTCTGTTCATGTTGTATACCTATTCTGCAACCCTCTTTTTGTTTAATATCACAATCAGATACCTTTGTAGGATTACGTATTATTACCAGTTATTTGACATCTCTTTAATAGGTTTTATATGAGTTCTTTCATTTCTTATGATTAGCGGTATATCCATGCAGCAAAAGGTTTTTCAGAAGTTTTTGGTGAGCAGAAAAATGCATTTAGCTTCAACTTTCATCAAGTTATAGATAATTTTTATCTTGATAACCTCTCGGAATGCGAAACTCAATAATATGAGCTGGAATCCATCAAGCAGCATCAGTTTCCTCGAAATTGAAGTTAGTTCTTGCTAAATGGTAATAATGAGTTCAATTTGTAAATCTACGTTTTCCTGTAAACGATTAGAAACCACCTAAGCTCAAAATATACTTCAGGTAATATTTATTCACTAAGACTAGAAGTCATATTAGGACTTGATAGATAGGATTTGATCTGCACTAAAGACTAGATAAACGACATGATCATTTTATTTAATCTGTTTGATTTCCCCATGCATAGACACAAATTAGAATTAAATCGGCATGTTACCACTAATATCAGTGAATGTAAATAACCAGTGACATAGTCTTAATGGAAAAGTGTCAAACTTTCTGATTATCCTAGCTCGACCATCTTGAGGCCATCGTTTCATTTTGATCCATCCATAATTCACCATTCAAATCAGCGGTGAAAGTTTTAAACAGTTTGAGCTTCAGCAAACAAAAGACTTGAATCACACTTATCTAGGTTTGATGTAATTTTATATACTGTAAATATATCTTATACATATACATCATTTATTATTTGAATATGTAAGTCTAATGGTTTATGACAGTAAATTTTTTTGACTTAAATAAACGGTAAAATAATTAAGGCATATCTATGGGAAATTTATGTTCACCCCATCTGATATTATGAGAAAAATGAATGAAGAAATAGGTATTAATTCATGCTTAATTTGTTTGTTTCTTACCACAGATTTTAGTAGATTGTAACCAGAATAAAATGGAATGATACGCTTGAATTAATCAAGAATATATCTGTAATGAATTCCTTTTTTTTCCTCAATTGTAGCAATATATTTTATGTAAATCCTTTTTGTTTTTTGCCCAATGTCTACGTATCAGTATAGCCTATAAAAGTAAAGATTTCCTACAAAAAGTCATTTAATAGACATTATATCAATAGAGTAATTATAAATGCAAATCTACTTCCTTTCCCTAAATGTATGGTCGCTTGTTTTACAAATGACTCCTTTCATAAATATAGATAGTTAATATAAAAGAATAATTATTTACATCGTTCAGATAAATAATCGTCATTAGATCATTCAGTTCGTTAAAACACTAAGTCTGGTTTTCATTTTGATGACATAAACGTTGAAAAGCTTTCTTTCTTTTTAAAACTATTATTTAAAATTACAATGACGTTATTTAAAATCCATAACCAATGGAGTTAATTCATTCAAGGAATAAGAAAGATAGAAAAGATAACACTGGATGATGGTATGACTATTTCATGAGTTGACCAAAGTTAGGGACCTTGACCATTGAATTTTGATTAAACAATCTAAACACATCACAATTCCTGAAAGACTTAAGAGTAATAAGTTGTGTTGACGATTA
The DNA here is from genome assembly GCF_000699445.3 of Schistosoma haematobium. Lineage (NCBI taxonomy): Eukaryota > Metazoa > Platyhelminthes > Trematoda > Strigeidida > Schistosomatidae > Schistosoma > Schistosoma haematobium. The sequence continues at coordinate 22,284,739 of NC_067197.1, forward strand.
CCAATCCAAAACAAACACAGTTGTCTTGTAATCGTGTTTATAGCGAAAACTAAAGACAGATCCTTCAGTAAAATGTTAATTACGCATGATCATAACGAACATTTTTCAATAATATACTGTTAGTCAAAGAGTAGTAAACACTTGACGTGTATATTCAGTTAGAATGACTGTAAGCCGAACAAAAATATTTCACAACGTGTACTATTTGTTTACATGGATATTCAGTATTATTATGTGTATATATCAACATTCAAGTAAGTTAGTATTAAATAAATTGACGTCAAAATCATTATTATGTACATAAAGAATGTTAAAAATCTTATAAACATACCATGTTCATTCATAAATCAAAATCATATGATTTTTATTGACGACATATATGCATTTTTTTAATCAAAGATCGTTGAGTTTTCTATTCACACACATGACTTATCTTAGACAAACATTGAAAAGTAGGAAACACTGGACAGCTGATTCGTTTTAATCTGGAATTCCTCAGTAGTGGACATTCACAAACTCGTGACCTTCAGGTCTCATGACAAGCAATTAATCTCAAAACAAATGAACTATCACCTAAGAGCTTTGCATGTCAAACTGCAATCGATTCACAATATTACACCACTGTCATCCATTGTCATTGTTAATATTTGTCTCATTTCCTTAGATTTAAATTTCATATCACCAAAATAGATGCCAACAGAAATGACACAGAAACTCAATTTGAGAATTTATTTGATCAAATTAAAATTTCACCCAATTAGTGAAGAAAAGAAAGGCTGGTTCAAATCTAAACTTGTTGATATTACAAACCAATACCTTGTATCTCCCACGCCACAGTCAAAACTTTTATTTAAAGACCATTTGACAGCATTTTGAAGTCTTAAGCGAAATGATGATGTAATGATACCACGACCAGATAAATGTTCGGGTGTTGTTCTAATGAAAACACAATAGATTATGTCTCTAAGATGAAGTCCTTTTTAAGTGACTACATGAGATTGAAGTTGGATAAAAGTAACAAGGGCTTAACTGATTCATCTGAGAAAAGAATCACGAATGTACTCAGGGATCTCCTGAAAATGATAGATAATTTTACTTGCATCAACCTACGACCTCGTGGGTCGTGTCTGCCCCACATATATGGTTTACGTAAGATACATAAACAAGGTGTTTCTCAATGGTCAACTCACCCCACCACAAAGTTGTACGATGACTAGCGAACCAGTTGCAACCAGTCAGTCAACGATTAGCCACGTATACATTAAAAGATTTACTTGAATTCGCCAACAGTATGAACTACATTAGTACTGATGGTGAGTTTATGGTTTCCTATGATGTGACATCATTGTTTACACAAATATCACTTCTTGAAACCATAAACATAATTTGCCAGTATTCTGACATCCTAAATCTACCAGCATCGTAACTTAAAGGACTGTTAGTCATGTGTACAAAAAGTGTTAAGTTCTAGTTCAATAATGTCATATACTGATGGTGTTGCAATGGGAAGTCCGTTAGGTCATATCCTAGTAGATATTTTCATGACTAATCCCGAAAGAACCAAGATCAAAGGAGCGATTGATGAAATGGTGTGTTATTCGAGGTATGTCGATGACATATATATGGTATGTAGTAATCAACAACACGCAACAAAACTTCTGAAACGTTATAGCGAAGCCCATAAAAATATCCAGTTTACTATGGAACATAAAAATGAAACAAGCTCAATTTTCTCAAAATCACAATGAAACGAAAGAAAGATGGCATGGTCCAACGTTCAGTTTATAGAAAAGACACATGGAATGGGATTTATTTCAATTTCATCAGCTTTTGTCCAATCAGTTACAAAAAAACCCTTGTTGAAACACTATTTCACAGAACAGAAAAAAATATGTACTGCCGATATACTAGAAGAGAAACCAATGAATGATAAAAGGTGTTAAAAGAATAATAGATACCCGCTGAAATTTGTTAAGAAATATGCAAAACGTAAAGATAAAGAACCCAAAGAAACTGAAGTAAACAGAAAACTTATTTTTATTCAACTTAAATTCAAAGGTGTTGATGTGATAGGGTCAATCAATACGAGACTAAAAACTACATTGACAAGAACTTATACTGTAGCTAAACTGATTGCCTTGTCCAAAAAGAAGCAGTAATAAATCTTTTATTGACATGGCAACTACATCCTCTTTTATTTATTGCGTTATTCATTATTTCAACTCTTTCTGAAGTTTATTTACACCATTGTCATTTTTCTTCAATTCATAACTGATTGATTCCAATTTATATCTTTCTTTATTACCATTAATCTGTTTTCCGTTACTTCATTACACAATCATCTAATGTTTGCTAACCTCATGAGTTAAATTACTATTACAATATTCTGGAATTTTCCTTCCTAAAGTTCATTGATTTATCCGAAACAAAATAGATGTTATGACCTTATTGACTCTATTGGAATTTTCGCTATATAATGATATACGTGTATGTATCTCTAATCACCTTCGTATTTAAAAGTATGTCAATATCTGTAATAACGTTAATTTTACATATTTCAGGTTGTATGCAACTGATGAGAACCTAATAAAATAAAATGAATTTATACTATTCTACACCATTCTTCATTTTTGCTCTCATTCAAATAAAATAGCTGTCCAGTCCTTACTGGTTTTTAGTACTCATCTGAATAAGATCAGTCTTTGATGTAAACTGTGAAACATATTTTTTTCCAACTGGTATCTAATATAAATTGGTTATAACTGTTCAAACTGTATAATTCTGTCCTTTCCTATATGTAGTAATTTCTTTTAAACAGCACATTGAAGAAATATCTGTATATTAAATTGTTTGTTTTGATAATGTTACTGAATTGGATACCTCAAAGAAGACAATATATTCAGAATAGAAAAATAACATTGTATTTATTACGCGCTTTAACTTCACACGATGCCTAGCTATCATTTCGTCCTAGTTTAACACTTTTGATTGATGCACAGCAACAGATTCATCTAGGGTCTAAAATAGGGAATTTTCTACCGCTACCTTAGATATCATATCTTGAGTGCACTAACTCAAAATTTACTACTTTAAACTCTAACTGCTTTATGAGAGATCACGAACCATCATTCGATGTAGTAGAAGGAAAGCTGTTCTGATCAAAACATGGTTAATTTCAGCAGTCATTTAGTTTAAACACAACTTTTTTTGATTCCCTGACATTGACTTTGATTAGTCTAGGTATTTTGTCAACGTTCTGTTTATTGTATAAAACAAACGTGTTGCCCAAAAACAATGAAAGCTATTTGTGATGAGAAATGTGGTCCAACAGTCTACTGATATTCTTCATGTGTATAAATCACAAAAAAAGTACTCGTCTACGTCAATTATAAAACAGTTGATTTTTTTCTGTGTTCATTGGGTCGATATACAATATATATTTAGCTTCTGATTGACTATTAGGTTATTCTAAGTAGTGGTATAAAAGTTCTGACAATAATTTCTAAAAGCCGGTTTCCAATAAAACTTTTAGAAAAATTAGTTCGCCCTTGTTGGGATGTTAAAGTATGGGTTTTTCAGCTGAACCTATTCCATACTAATATTAAAACAATGAATTTCAATTAACTAATGGTTAAACTACAATGCCACAGTATAAATTTACAAAACTAATTTATTTAAAATAAATTAGTCCGAACAATTAGCAAATTAGTTATATTGATTGAAATAGATTCAGTAAATAACTGGTGTATAATTATTCTATCTCATGTGCCCATATCATCTGTTGACTAGTAACTAGCTTCGAGACTTAATTCTCGGAGTTGTACTGAGAATCCATGACCAGTGGAGTTCAATTGTGTTGAGTGTGAGCCAGTTGCCCGCAAAATATGATGAAAGATTGTAGTACAATATCATGGACTGGCTGAGGTTAGACATTAACACCGCTGGATGCCTGCTCAGTGGTCTAGTGGTTACGCATTCGCTCAAGACTGAAGGTCTTGAGTTTGAGTCTCACGTGAGGGATCATAGATGCACACTGGTGGATCCCACACTAGGAAAAATATAGCCAGTCGGTGCCCTCAAGATTTTAATGGTAATATAATGCTGATTTCAATAAAACCCCAACAACCTCCCCAAGCCTACACTTACGCCATTTTATTATTTTTCTGAAATTGTATGGAATACAGGCAATTTTTATTATTCGATTCACCTATTTATTTACGGTTAATTGATGATTACAGAAATTAGGCTGAAAGTTCAACTCACTTATTTAATTGATTTTATAATTGTAACTTTATAGAATAAACTATTCATTGTGGTTTTTATGATTTATTATATGAGTAAAATTAAAACGTTAGTTTCAGTCAACAGTAGATTTGCATTATTGAGAGTTATCACGAGATATCTCTAATGAATTATATTGTTACCTTTGAGATGGTGGAGAAGATTTATAGCACAGGTGGATGATTTTGATGGAGTTTTGTTCTCTGAGCTGGATGGTTGTTACCTTTAATTTTGATTGCTGATAATTTTACCACTAAACGGAAATCAGTATAAAAGTAGTTTAAAACTAGGTAGCACTAGTTTGTATCTTCTCAAAACTAAGCACTGACAGTCTTTCCAAAGTTTTATTTGAAACGCTAAGGCCTCTTAGTAAGTGTAATACTGTTTACATAAACCATTCTTCAGTCAATGTTAGTGCCTGGTGAAAATTAATTGTTTGTTATACAATTAGTGTCTTAAAATAAGATTAAATCTGTTTGACTGTAACCATTGAGGATATAAATTAAACCTTCATTCCTTGGGAAATTAAGCATTTATTTACTAAATATTCTAATCAAAAATGATTAATATATTTTTAGACAGACCAATAAAAATATAAATTCATCAGTATATGAAGTGATCATATTGAAGACTGATGTGCATAAGTAGACTGTTTCGTAACAATGTTATTCACTAAAGACTGTTTGAATATCTGGGCTACCTCTTCGTGCCATCTGGATATTTCAACAAGTTATCTGTTTTCTTGTTTATTTTAACACATCATTGTAACTATCAGTCGCATAGCCTATTCAGGTCCATTTGTGAAAAGTTTACAACATTTCGCTGTACATGTTACAAAAGAGCCCAATCAGAGACATCGTGGTTGCTAACAATATGCATTTTAAAATAAATACACATTATTCAGATGTTGATTTCTGAACTGCTAACATTTAAATGGCGACCACTCAATATCTATCGCAAGGGTGGATTAAGAAATATGATAAGTAAACTTGTCGAAACACTTTGTGCAGAGAATTCAATATTGTATCAAAAATATAAAGTTGAATAAAGCCACTAGTAATAATACAGTCAAGTCTTCCCTGTACTGACAATTACACAATAGTTCTGTATTAGAAACAACAGAACGTGTTCTACTGGACGCTGAAGAACAAAAGACGGTTATATGAAGATTTTATTTGTTAGAAAACTAGTTTTACGAAGTTTCATCACATTTAATTTAGTACTTTCATAAGTTATAAATGATAAAACAGTATTAAGGAAAAATATTGAAAGCCACAGAAACGACAAGTTTTTTGAAACATGTTCTGAAATCTATATTTAATACTACATTTGATAAAAATCGTGTGCATGATCATATTTATTGAGACTTTCATCTACTATAAATGTAGTGCTGGCGAAATGGATAGCATTTGTAAAATTAAGAAAAACATCGTTTGTTGAAAAAGCAAGGGTTTACGGATGTACTACTCCTTACCTGAGTTGATGAAAATACTTGTAACCAAACAGAATTCGGTCGCATAACAGTTTTCCCATTCGTTTAATTATAAATGAATCAAAATCCTGACGATTCATTAGATAATCTGTACCGTGGAATTTTTCAATCATAAAGGCGATATTTCACAGATTGAAATCATGAGTCAATTAAAGCTAGACCACCATGGAAAACCTGGAAGCACTGGACGGCCGTTTCGTCCTATTATGGGACTCCTCAGCAATGCACTTCCACGAAATTCCTAAGATCTCCACAAACCCCTTCTGATAATAATTAACTGCTCACTAGTGACTGACTTCAAGAGATACTCCTAGGGTTCTAGTGAGAAGCCGTTACCAGTGGAGTTCAACCAGGTCTGTTGTGAGATATCAACTCACTGAAGACAATGGTATACGATAACGCAACTTCGTGGGTTGGTTGAAGTTAGACATTAACACCATTGGATGCCGGCCGGCCCAGTGGTCTAGTTGGTTAAGCGTCTGGTGCGAGACCGATAGGTCCAGGGTTCGAATCTCGCGGGGCGCGGGATCGCCGATGCGCACTGCTGAGGAGTTCCACAGTAGGACGAAACGGCCGTCCAGTGCTTCCAGGTTTTCCATGATGGTCTAGCTTCAATTGACTCATGATTTCAATCTGTGAAATTTCTAAAATCTCCACAAACTCCTTCTGATAATAAAGGCGATATAACACTCGATTTCCTGAAGTAATGTTCTAGTATCAAGTACTGAGTATTTAGGAATATGGATTTTTTTTTCCGAAAATTACCATAGATTATCATGCACAATTAAAGTGGGAATTTTTCCATATATTTTTACAAGTTGTTTTAGTTCAGTAACTTACTGGCTGTACTTCAGGTTTGAAATTATTCCAAAATGAAAATGTTAGAAAGTTAATCTTCACTATAGCATGAAGATTATAAATACTAATATCAAATAAATTACCTAAATTTAAAAACTACTTAATTCCCTTATAAAAAAACTAATCACAAGTGTTTGTATGCAGTAAGTTCACGTAAAAATTCGTAATGGCAAATTTGCAAGTGATTTCCTTACCACCGGGAAAATTAAAACGCTGAAGAAAGAATAAAGATTAAGAAAGTACTATTTTCCATTCACATATATGTGAAAATGACACCGTGTCCTCTGCCAAATCTACCAAATTAGATAAATGAATGATAATTAGATTTATTAAAAAGTAGTGACCTACAAATTAATAGAAGTTAGAAACACATCATTAAATTCTAGTTTACTAGACTGATATGATCTTCTTTCCTTCATTATGTTGTATTCTATGACATGTTAGATCTTCTGTTGGTGTTGATGGTTTGGACCATCCTGTTCAGAGAACGAAACTCCATCAAGGACATTATTTTTACCATCTTCTTCAATAAGCGATTAAAATTTATCAAAAGAAATCACGTTTGTCATTTTGACATTTTCATTGAAATTAGGAATTCAATATTCGTAGCTTACTTACTTAAAAGACAGATTTTTTTGAATGAATTTCTACGCTACCTTGGTTACATTAAAATACTCGTCATTGGAAAATTACAATCTTATTGAAATAATTGAGATAAAAATGAAAGTAGCAGTGACTATAAACAAAATGATCTTGAACGATTTTATTGTTAGTTTTAACGATGATACTTGACACTTACCAACTTACGGCTGTTAACACTCATGAAGAAACGTAGGCCCTCCACCAGCATTCTGCGTCCAATTCCGTTCTGAGCACTCCTTTCAAATTCTTTCCAGTTGCTATTCATCCTTTTCATGTCTGCTCCCAATTCCCGACTCAGTGTGTTATTCGGCCTTCCTCTCCTCAGTTTCTCTTCAAGGTTCCAAGTTAGGTCTTACCTCGTGATGAAGTTAAAAGTTTTCTGTAATGTTTGTCCTATTCACTACCAAGATCCTTTCCTAATTTTTTTTTCATTTCTACTGTTTTATTTAGAAATCCGCCTGTAGCTCTTCTAGAGTTAATGCTGGTCCCAAGCCCGAGTAAAGGAAGAGAGTTGGGCATAGGGTTAGCAACGCCATTTCGTAGAAAACCAATTCGCCGAAAAAAACCAAGCAAAAAAAAATAATTTAAACTCTATCCTGGGAGTTAGAACGCCTTCATTTAGGAGAGTTATGACGCCCCATGCTGAAAACCATTTTTCCTCTGAAGTCACGAGGTCGATGCCCCTTCTAACAACCAGAGCAACAATTTTTATAGGTATTTTATTCAGAAAATTAATTTTGTTTAACCCATCAACTGAATGAATTTTATATAATTCAATGATTAGAAAAAAGACATCTTTCTGAAAACAAATGTTCTCAAGTGTAAATACAGTGTGGATAGGACATACATAGAAGGAAGCACTTAAATGCTTCGAAAACAAGCCCTCAGTTGGAATCCTCAAGGTCAAGGGAAAAGAAGAAGACCAAAGAACACATTACGTCGAGAAATGGAGACAGACATGAGAAGAATGAACAACAACTGGATGGGACTAGAAGGGAAGACTCAGGACAGAGTGGGTTGGAGAATGCTGGTCGGCGGCCTATGCTCCATTGGGAGTAACAGGCGTAAGTAAATAATATAGCTAAAAATTTTTTTGCAAAGGCAAGTTTCAAATAACACACATTTTGGTTTTTTTTAAAAAGTATTTTTTAAGAATTTTCAATATTGTTGGTAGATTCATTTAGAGAGTTACGTTCATATTCAGTAGTGTTTAGGTTTTTTAAAATAATTCAGAGAATAATTCTGATCGTTGCATTATAAGTTTGATAGTAAATAATTTATCTCTCAAAAAGTCAGGTAATGATGAATGAAAAATCAAAATCTACTAGTTGATAGTATAAGTGGGGAGTAATGACTAATGAATGTAAGAATACAATGTAATTCCAATTAAAGAAGCGACTAGAATAATGTATTTAAAGTATCCGTCATTATTGCCACACTATTTTCTACGACGTACAGTTCTGTATGAAGAAACTTATTCAGTTGATCTTCCAGCATTTATTTATTGGTTAAGTTAATCATTTTAGTTAGATAACAATTGAAAACTGTGATGTAAACTACGAAATTTAATGGTCTTGACAAACCGTCTATAATAATTATAAGCGTACCCTGTACTGACCGATTTCAAGAGGCGTGCTCGGAATTATGTTAAGAAGCCGTGATTAGTGCTGTTTAATTATGTGGCGTCCGAGACAATGACCCAACAGTGTCATAGGAAGATGGTTGTGCAATGTCGTGAACTAACTGAATTTAAACACAAAAAATGAACAATAATTCAGCAACGTGTTGTGAAAGCTCTCTTCTCAGTCCTGGAGGTTGTTGTGGATGCGCAGTGTTGAGAAGCTCCATACTGGGACGAATAATCTATTCAGTGTTTTCTGGTTTTAAACGGTGTTATAATTGAGATGAGTAATTGATATAAACCGCGAAATTCAACTTTCTCCTCATACGTCCTCCTTTAAATAGTACTATGGATTATTAGAGGAGTTTATGCTCTTTAGTTACTAAAGGATTACACTCCAACCTATTTTCCTTTAAGTCTTACCAGATCCAAATCATACCTACCGAAAGCCGTGACGAATTTAGTTTACTAAAAAGGGATCATATGAACTAATTGATGTATCTAAATTAGAAGAAAGCCCATGGTTTACACATATAGAAAGATTTTTGTGACTTCCAAAACGCACTTGACATGGAGCTGTATAAAACATCTTTTTGGTCACTCTTTCAAAGGTACTCACTTTTATTAGGGTTTAATCCTTCATAATTAGTGTAAATCGTCTTAATAATTCCATTGGAAATCAATCACTCCCTCGTTATAAAGAACATAACATTCATTCACTATGTTAGTTGGACAGCGTCCATTGATATATTTCTGCAGATGTTTTCTGGATAGAGTCCTCTGTGTTCTACTCCTTTATGCAACTTATTTCTTAAGAATAAATAATACATAATTAAAATCGAACAAACCATTTCCACGAAAAAAAGGTAGAATAAATCAATCGAATTTGGATGGATACGATCATTAAAAGAGTTGAATTTACTTTGTAACTTATCGAAACAAAATTCACTAGTACAAAAAAATTTCACAATACTTCAGGACATAAACTTTTACTTTATAAATGCTATTATCCAGTTCACTACCCACTAGAGAATACATTGTCGTGAGTAATGATATTGTTTAGTATAGTTACTAGTGTTTTTGTCTTCTTTTATAATATACACAATGTTTTCTTTATATTTTAATAAATGACCTAAAAAGTAAGTCTATACTTTAAATTTGTAGCTATTAGTTTGTGTTTTCATTAACTGATTACGTAAACGAATGAAAGAATATGACCTTCATTGAAAGTAAACATCTATGTATAGAGGTAAGTCAATCTTTTTACTAGTTATCGGTAAGACTAAATCTTATTTATGAGAACCATTAGTGGAATTAATAAAACTATTATGCATTAATAAGCATCAGAGTAGTTATTTTAGTGAAGGGATATAAATCATAAAGTCAGTCTTCTCAGTAGCCCAAGATTAATTTATCCGCATATTTGTTAGTATTAAACATTTGGTCCAAGGTTGTAACATTCCGTTGTTACCATGGAAATTCTTTTAAATAAAGTCTTCATTAATCACTGTAATATAGTGTGGGCAAAGTAATTATCTGTTGAACCTGCTGTCAAACTGTGTTTATGGCACTTAAAGTTATCTTTATTACGCTCTTATTTTAAAGTTTTGCTAAATAGCTGTTAATAAGTTCATTTCATACTAAATTTTCATGCAAAGAATGTTATATAATGCATATTATTTAATTAAGATTATTAATGTCACCAGGTTAATGAGTTTTATGTGATAAATACAAAAGTTTAAGGTTATATTACTTAATAAAATGATAGTTTGTTATTTCATTTTACAATCAAAGTAATTTTTTAAAAAAAACTATTACTTCTGTGGTAATATGGAAGTAGATCGAAGATAGATTTTCTAAGCAATAGTGAAAAGATTTGATCTGTCGATTCAGTAGTGACAAGTGCAATGAAGTGACTCATTGATCATGTCTGTGTGATGATTTACATATATCACAGATTGACAGAAATTTTAAAAAATGTGAATGATGTCAATTTCGATCATTAACTCAAAGGTATGATAGGCACTAAAAGCGCTGTAGGGACTGAATTCGATAAAGTGTACGCCAGTTAATGGTCATTAGGGTGATAAGCGAACACATGGTTAATTCTCTTTTGCTTTCATCAGTTGTTCGAGTAATGTTAATATCTGATAAAATCACATTTAACCGTTACATTTTTCATGAAAACGACAGATGCATGACCAAAGATAACTTTAGATTTTCAAAAATATGTTCATTATGTACAATGGTTTGTTTAATCATATGTCCTTTGTTTTGTGGAATTTATCTTTCCAATGAAAGTACTAAAATTGATTTCTAATCAAAAATATTGTTAAGCTGTTTCTACTAATGAAATGAAAGGTTATGTTTAATAAGTAGTTCACAAAATACATTATCCACTCATAGGCCACCAACCAGCATTCTACATCCAACCCTGTTCTGAGCAATATTTTCTAGTTCATTCATCTTCTATTCATCTTTTTCATGTCTGCTTCCCATTACCGACATAATATATTCTTCGACCTTCCTCTTTTCCGTTTCTCTTCAAGATTCTAGGTAAGTGCTTGTCTCGTGATGAAGTTTGGTGAGTTCCTCAATGTATGTCCTATCCATTTCCAACGTCGTTTCCTAATTTCCTCTTCAGATGGGATCTGGTTTGTCCTCTCCCACAGTAGGTTGTTGCTGATGGTATCCGACTAACGGACATTGAGTATCTTGTGTAGGCAATCGTTTATACATACTTTTACCTTCTTGATGATGGTTGTGCTTATTCTCGAAATCTAGGCTCCGTACAATAGAATTGTCTTGACGTTCTCATCAAAGATTCTGGCACTTATATTGGTTGACTGCCGGTTGTTTCGAGTTTCATATGTTCTTCAACTATAGGAATGCAGCCCTTGCTTTTCCAATCGTTGCCCTTACGTTTGCATCCACTCCTCATCCCTATTGTATTTGAAGACCTTGCTTTTTATTGCCTATGGTGAGGCTCAAAGTTATCCATACGTATATCAATTTATCTATTATGACTTTAACGATATTGAATTACTGTTAATCATGAAAGATTATGGTGTTTTATTATTTCTATAATTCTTTATTATTATTTGTCTTGTAATATTAATAATAATGAAAACTTATCAACAACATATTTATATCTAAACTAAACGTGTTTTCCTGTGGGAAATATACCAAAACAAAAGAAACCAACAAATAAATACTAGGACAAAACGGCCATCCAGTGCTTCCAGGTTTTCTATGGTGGTCTAGCTTCAACGGACTCATGATTTCAATCAAAAACTTAACAATCTCCACAACCCCTAAACTAATAAGTAATAATTTCAAAATATGTTGTGTTTTATAATTAAATTTTTTTGACATAATTTAATTAATGAATAAATAATTTGATATTTATTACTTTTGTTTAAATAATATAACAAAATCATTATTGTAAATATAAAACACTTGCATTGAAATATACTACTAACTATTTGTCCCAAATAGCTAGTAAAAAAATCAACAAAAATTGCTGAGGAGTCCCACAATAGGACGAAACGGCCGTCCAGTGCTTCCAGGTTTTCTATGGTGGTTTAGCTTCAACTGACTCATGATTTTAACCATTGAAATTACTATAATATTCACAAAACCCATCTGATATTAAAAAACTTATGACATTAATTTTCTCAATTCGAAATCAATAATAAACTTAGTAACTTGTTATTAACTGAAAATATCATATCATATTGTTATAATTTACAACAATTAAGTTCTCAAATTATAGAACTTTACCTTAATACACATACATGGATAATTTTGAATAGGAAAGTTAGAAATTGTAGAGTTTTGTAAAAATTGTATTTATCTTTATATATTCATTTCAGATTTTTACAAGATCACATTAAATAGGCAAACGAATGGTGTATTTTGCAAATACTTACTCACTTATTTACTCACATCTGTTACCACTCATGAAGGAGCATAGGTCATCCATCTGCATTCTCCATCCAATCCTGTCCTGGGCAATCCTTTCCAATTCTTTCCAGTTGCTCTTCATCCTTTTCATGTCTGGTTCCAATTCCGGATGAAGTGTGTTCTTTGGCCTACGTCTTTTTCCGTTTCCTTTCAGGATTTCAAGTTAGGGCTTGCCTTGTGATGCAGTTGGATGATTTCCTCATTGCTTTTCGACACTACTCTTTCATTCTTGCTTAGAGTACCTGTAGTTATGGTGACCTGTTCGTAGTGCAGTTATAAACTAAATCAACACTTGATATTCATTTTCTGACTATTACACCGTTGAAGCGTTATCTAGTGACGGTTATGGGGACGAACAGCATTCAATGTTTAAGGGTTATATTAAATACCGACCACTACAAATCTTTGTCAGAATTACATCAAATTCCAACCAAGATGTAACGTCTTCAAACAGTCCATGAGTCAATATTATTAGCAAATAACGTTGTGAAGATACAATTATTTAAATTTAACAAATCGAATGTATTTATTTCAGCCATTAGTGAGCTTTTCTTATCTGTAGCGTTCTCAATTACATTATCTTATCACCATGCAAACAAATGAAGTAGTAATGAAGAAAACCATTTGTCTTATTGTTTGTTTATTTCATATACTTGACGTTTGTGTCATATTTATTTTAATAATCGTTTTTGTGCCATTATGTTTAAGACAATAGTCATTGCTATTCTTTATGAAAATTTCAAAAATAAAGAATTTTAATGAACAAAAAAGTAATCGATAACAATAGGCAACCAATTGTTAACCATCAGATTTGTGATGATTCCGTCTAATAATTGGAATACTTGAATGCAATGTAAATTTTAGTCAGGTTGTCAGTTTAGGCTTTCGTAAATATGATCACTGACTATCATATGAATCATTAAAGGTGTAGCATGAAGAGTAGTAACAGTTAGTAAACAAAAAAATACACGGTGAGATGATAATTTATGAACGACCTCTGACCGATGCTAAAGTGACCACTTGTGAATAAACATTTTTTATGAGTCTGCAATTCATAGACAACGTTTGATAACGTTGAAATGATCTTGGAATGTCCACCTAATTACCAGGGTTATATGAGAGTTATAGATTAGTGTGGGGAATTAGGAATAGGATTTATAGTTGAAAGTTAGGTTTAGGAATTACATTTCATGTTTTCACCATGAGTTGATATCAGTTAGAATGATAAAATGATATTTAAACAAATGAGTGAATGTATTTCGCGCGAAAATCCAAAATGTGTTATCTTAAACCTGATTGGTTCGCTCATAAATTATAGTCTTGCCAAGAAAAACACGTTTCATAAACACATCAGAGAGTAGAATATTTTCAGATAAATAAAATAACCCATAGTGTCATTGAATAAGAAAAAGAGAATTCAGCGAAGAAAATTTTCTTTTCGACGAAATCATTTACTTAAGCTGTACATTCGTATATATAGTTATATGGAAAATGTATGTCTATAGAAGGATAGAAAGGGTTGTATCACAAAAAAATGGATTCGACAATAAATAACAAATGAGGTTAACGCACTAATCAAGGGGTAAGGAAGAACAAAATTTAAGGGTCAGATAATAGTCCAATTGACAGATTGACAGATATGAAGAAAAACGACAAAACAACAAAGGTCATAATAATAAACTGAATGATAATCAAGAAAACTTGTAAAAGGTAATAATAATAAATGATTAAAGTTTAAAGTGCAAAATAGTAATTTAAAAATATGGATAATAATAAAAGTGCATTAGGAAAGAAAAAAAAACAACCTAGCAACATACCCATTAAGGCCAAGGAAGGATAAGAGGCTGGACAAATCGTTTCTGCACGCAAAGTTCAGGCTTTAGTTTGTGGATTGCCAATGCCTCTGCGGTGCATAAAATATTGATTCGAACCCCCTTCGATCCAGTTCCTTTGACTCTGTAAACTATTTTAAACGAAGAGTCTTTTGGAGCGATATGTCCACAGTTGATTAAGTGCTCCTGTATAGAACTCGTGATTGTTTTTCGCTCCCCTTTCAAAAGCCAAGCCGGATAATGTTCCGAGATGCGTTTGGATAATGATCGCTTTGTGCGGCCTATGTAACATGCCCCACATGAGCAAGTAAATTTATAGATACACATTGAAGTGGCCCAAAGCGAAAGTTTGTCCTTTACACACCCCAGAATGGTAGGTCGGCTAGAGAAGATGATTCGAAGTTTAGCTGCGTGGAATGTTTTATTCATTGATTTCGAAATCCGTTTATTTAGGATTTCAGCAGCTGTATCTCCCTTAAATTCCATATTCATAAATAGAGTTTTTTTCTCTACTGTCAATGCTTTATCATGGGGTCTAGGTACCAAGTTTCTATCGATGAATCTCGGTGGATAACCGTTTTTGATGAGGGTCTGTCGAAGATAAAATAGTTCCCCATCTATTGTGTCGTTGGAACAAATTCGCCTGATCCTTGAGGATAAAGAATGAATTAAGTTCCTTTTTCTAATTAATGGAACCCAACTGTGGAAGTTCGTGTATTGTCCATTCCAAGTGGATTTTCTGTATATCGATCTCTGTAATAAACCGTCAGGCATTCTTTTTAAATGGATATCAAGAAAATGAAATTCGTTGTTTGTCTCTGCTTCTAAGGTGAATTGGATTGATGGGTGACAGTTATTGAAAATATTCAAAATATCATTGAGGTCACTGTCTTCTTCGCAAATAATGAAAGTGTCATCCATATATCTTTTATATAAATGAAATCTTTCAATTATTGGTCGAAGTACCGAATTTTCTAGGTTCGCCATAAAACAATCAGCCAGGAGAGGACCCAATGGAGAGCCCATGGCAACTCCATCTATTTGTTTATAGAAAATATCATTAAATCTAAATTGCACGTTGAGCGTACATCTTAGAAGTAGTTCTTTAAGGTAATGTATCGGGATACGCATATCAAGATTATTATTTTCAATATAGTCACATAAAAAGCAAATGGTTTCTGTGAGAGGAACATTTGTGAAAAGAGAAGTGACGTCTAATGAGAACATTTTTTTACCGGATACATTGATATTTCTAATGGAGTCAACAAAGTCAAAGGAATCAAGAGCATTGTGTTTGTTGATATGATTTTTAACAGGTTGTAGAATGTTAACTAACCATTTAGCGAGATTCATCGATAGAAACTTGGTACCTAGACCCCATGATAAAGCATTGACAGTAGAGAAAAAACTCTATTTATGAATATGGAATTTAAGGGAGATACAGCTGCTGAAATCCTAAATAAACGGATTTCGAAATCAATGAATAAAACATTCCACGCAGCTAAACTTCGAATCATCTTCTCTAGCCGACCTACCATTCTGGGGTGTGTAAAGGACAAACTTTCGCTTTGGGCCACTTCAATGTGTATCTATAAATTTACTTGCTCATGTGGGGCATGTTACATAGGCCGCACAAAGCGATCATTATCCAAACGCATCTCGGAACATTATCCGGCTTGGCTTTTGAAAGGGGAGCGAAAAACAATCACGAGTTCTATACAGGAGCACTTAATCAACTGTGGACATATCGCTCCAAAAGACTCTTCGTTTAAAATAGTTTACAGAGTCAAAGGAACTGGATCGAAGGGGTTCGAATCAATATTTTATGCACCGCAGAGGCATTGGCAATCCACAAACTAAAGCCTGAACTTTGCGTGCAGAAACGATTTGTCCAGCCTCTTATCCTTCCTTGGCCTTAATGGGTATGTTGCTAGGTTGTTTTTTTTTCTTTCCTAATGCACTTTTATTATTATCCATATTTTTAAATTACTATTTTGCACTTTAAACTTTAATCATTTATTATTATTACCTTTTACAAGTTTTCTTGATTATCATTCAGTTTATTATTATGACCTTTGTTGTTTTGTCGTTTTTCTTCATATCTGTCAATCTGTCAATTGGACTATTATCTGACCCTTAAATTTTGTTCTTCCTTACCCCTTGATTAGTGCGTTAACCTCATTTGTTATTTATTGTCGAATCCATTTTTTTGTGATACAACCCTTTCTATCCTTCTATAGACATACATTTTCCATATAACTATATATACGAATGTACAGCTTAAGTAAATGATTTCGTCGAAAAGAAAATTTTCTTCGCTGAATTCTCTTTTTCTTATTCAATGACACTATGGGTTATTTTAATTATCTGAAAAGTTGCAAGGATCCTGTGACAGTGAAGGAACTCAGTGGGTTTCTTGGTTATTCTGTCAAGCTTGCTATAGCGAATACTAGAATCAATTTTCTGAGAAGCTCTATAGACAAACGCGAATATCCGAGACCATTTTTCAAATCATTACGCCGTAATCATATTCATCCAAATCATCGTTCGTTAAAACGTCTTACTCTCAATTATGTCGATGAAATTAAGTCTAGAATACCAGAACTAGAACGAAATATCTCATTACGCTCACATATATTATTTGATTTGTCAGAAGATCAACGTTTCAATTCCAAAGATTACATTGATATTGTGAGCAAAAATCGTACTGAAGATGTTATACTGAAATTAATAAAAAGTCTAAAACAGACCGAGACGCAAGCTTCCTTTCCCGAATCTCCAGAGAAATTTGTTTTCAATTACTCAAGTATAACATTATCGACTATTCAGCTACAAGCATTATCCCTTGGTCCTAAATTTTGTAGCACTTCCACTAACATTAATGAACTCAACGCGAAAATCCAGTTTGAAGGCCTCATGAGACAGACAAATGACCTTACTCCAGTGTCTAATGAAGATTTTGAGCATTTTAAAACAACTCTTGTGGACTGTTGTAATCAATATGTAAATAAAATACCTACAATTAGCCGATTACTCACAAAAGAACATAAATCTCAATTATCTGATCTGCGGAGAAATCAGGACTTAGTTTTATGCCGCCCAGACAAGGGTGCAGGAATTGTTCTTATGGATCGTATTGACTATGTTACAAAAATATCTTCAATATTATCTGATCCTGTCAAATTCTCTATTGAGAACGTTCAAAAAGACACTACTGAAAAAACTGAACAAATGCTAATTAAAATTTTGAAGAAAATGAAAGATGAGGATATTATCAATCATGACCTCTATGAACACCTCAAACCATCTGGTTCTGTTGTACCAAGACTATATGGACTACCAAAAGTTCATAAGAATAATAACCCACCACGTCCTATACTGGATATGAACAATTCTCCCTATCACTTAATCGCTAAATGGTTAGTTAACATTCTACAACCTGTTAAAAATCATATCAACAAACACAATGCTCTTGATTCCTTTGACTTTGTTGACTCCATTAGAAATATCAATGTATCCGGTAAAAAAATGTTCTCATTAGACGTCACTTCTCTTTTCATAAATGTTCCTCTCACAGAAACCATTTGCTTTTTATGTGACTATATTGAAAATAATAATCTTGATATGCGTATCCCGATACATTACCTTAAAGAACTACTTCTAAGATGTACGCTCAACGTGCAATTTAGATTTAATGATATTTTCTATAAACAAATAGATGGAGTTGCAATGGGCTCTCCATTGGGTCCTCTCCTGGCTGATTGTTTTATGGCGAACCTAGAAAATTCGGTACTTCGACCAATAATTGAAAGATTTCATTTATATAAAAGATATATGGATGACACTTTCATTATTTGCGAAGAAGACAGTGACCTCAATGATATTTTGAATATTTTCAATAACTGTCACCCATCAATCCAATTCACCTTAGAAGCAGAGACAAACAACGAATTTCATTTTCTTGATATCCATTTAAAAGAATGCCTGACGGTTTATTACAGAGATCGATATACAGAAAATCCACTTGGAATGGACAATACACGAACTTCCACAGTTGGGTTCCATTAATTAGAAAAAGGAACTTAATTCATTCTTTATCCTCAAGGATCAGGCGAATTTGTTCCAACGACACAATAGATGGGGAACTATTTTATCTTCGACAGACCCTCATCAAAAACGGTTATCCACCGAGATTCATCGATAGAAACTTGGTACCTAGACCCCATGATAAAGCATTGACAGTAGAGAAAAAAACTCTATTTATGAATATGGAATTTAAGGGAGATACAGCTGCTGAAATCCTAAATAAACGGATTTCGAAATCAATGAATAAAACATTCCACGCAGCTAAACTTCGAATCATCTTCTCTAGCCGACCTACCATTCTGGGGTGTGTAAAGGACAAACTTTCGCTTTGGGCCACTTCAATGTGTATCTATAAATTTACTTGCTCATGTGGGGCATGTTACATAGGCCGCACAAAGCGATCATTATCCAAACGCATCTCGGAACATTATCCGGCTTGGCTTTTGAAAGGGGAGCGAAAAACAATCACGAGTTCTATACAGGAGCACTTAATCAACTGTGGACATATCGCTCCAAAAGACTCTTCGTTTAAAATAGTTTACAGAGTCAAAGGAACTGGATCGAAGGGGGTTCGAATCAATATTTTATGCACCGCAGAGGCATTGGCAATCCACAAACTAAAGCCTGAACTTTGCGTGCAGAAACGATTTGTCCAGCCTCTTATCCTTCCTTGGCCTTAATGGGTATGTTGCTAGGTTGTTTTTTTTTCTTTCCTAATGCACTTTTATTATTATCCATATTTTTAAATTACTATTTTGCACTTTAAACTTTAATCATTTATTATTATTACCTTTTACAAGTTTTCTTGATTATCATTCAGTTTATTATTATGACCTTTGTTGTTTTGTCGTTTTTCTTCATATCTGTCAATCTGTCAATTGGACTATTATCTGACCCTTAAATTTTGTTCTTCCTTACCCCTTGATTAGTGCGTTAACCTCATTTGTTATTTATTGTCGAATCCATTTTTTTGTGATACAACCCTTTCTATCCTTCTATAGACATACATTTTCCATATAACTATATATACGAATGTACAGCTTAAGTAAATGATTTCGTCGAAAAGTAGAATATTTGTCTAACACTAAAAACATCTAGTCTGGTTTCTTTACAATTAGATTTCTAATCCCAACATATAATACACATATAATGTGTGTATGTTGGAAATTTCGAGTTGGAAAAAGTAACGGAAATTCCATTTAATTAAATTTATATCTTAGCTACAATTACATTTTGTCTGTTTTAAACAAAATATACTTTGATTTACTGACTTTTATAAAGGGAGTTGATCAAACTATGAT
The DNA here is from genome assembly GCF_000699445.3 of Schistosoma haematobium. Lineage (NCBI taxonomy): Eukaryota > Metazoa > Platyhelminthes > Trematoda > Strigeidida > Schistosomatidae > Schistosoma > Schistosoma haematobium. The sequence continues at coordinate 22,304,818 of NC_067197.1, forward strand.
TATTTTTGTTTAAAAGTTAGCATGATGTAGAGTTTTGCACAAATTTAATGTAACTGTTGATCTGTAATTTTTAGAATTATTGAAAATATCATTAATTTAAAATGGAGTACAATAAACAGTTCTGAAAACGAATGTGCTAGATCAATTTGTATTGTTCAATTTAGTAATTACTTATTTTAATGAATTTAGTTCACTTCATGTTCTAAACATGATAGATGTTTAAATTCATTCTATATTGTTTATTTGAATCTTTCTATTGATGTTTAGTATCACAATTGATCAATCTCTTATTAGCATATTTGTATCTTGTGTAGATTGCCTCGATATTGCCTTAAGTCAAAATTAATTTAAACTTTACTTGATTACACTAGCTAGTAGTTATCAGGACTCAGTAGTTAAGTGGATAGCGTGATAACGTTTGAAGTGAACAATACTGGGTTCGAGTTCCAGAGTGAACATCAAATCTGGGATGTAGATACATCAAGCTGACGAGTCTTAAATAGAACGAAACGCACGTACTGGATTCCACTGCTAATCACTATACATCTTCGATTATAGATGTTTGTTGAAATTCAATTGTATACGTTCTTGTGTTAATACATAAATTATGATGCTCGAATTTTTTTAATGTCATTATTGCAAAGAAAAATGATAAAATTGAATGAACAATCACTCAAAACTTAAACTATTTCAGTTATGAATAATTAAAGTTTATGTTTTAGATATGTCTTGATAATATAGTCAGTTATTCTTTGTTTCAAATTCATTGGTTAATAAACTTAAACAACTTTTAGTTATGTATTTTAGTTCTCACTCAATTCAAAACTTGAATTTCAACTAGGAGATTTATTTACAACATCTCAGTTATTTAAGTGAAGCATACAACTGGACTATAAATCATTTACTACATTTTCTAAGAGAAAGGCATTATCCAACATTTTAAAAGGGTAACAAATGAATGAGAAAAATCGTAATTGATCACGATAAACTTAAAGGATGTTGCATGTATTCAGTTTTAACAAGTTAAAATCTCAATTCTAACTAATAAATAACTCTTATAATAAAATATACAACTTTGAATAAACAAATATCCCTTTATAAAAACAGTTTACAAGATTAAATCATAGTTACTTGTAATCAGGTGACCTTTTGTTCATGAACTGTTGATAAAATAATAAGAAGTGATACAAAATTTTTTTTTACTAATTAAGTGCTTGTTTTTATCGATTTAGGTAAAATCAAAATAAGCAAAACCTATGAATTGAGTATATTAGTTCCTTTCAAGAGAATAACTGATTGTTAATTCACTATGGAATATATTGAAGAATAAGTAAACATATCTGTTTGAATTATAATGAACGAAATATACGATTAGTAATTATATAAAATGATTTCTTTGAAACTGTTATGTTAACTAATGAATTGATTTAAAGAAATATTTCACCGGTTGAAATCATGAGTGAATTGAAGCTAGACCATCATGGAAAACCTGGAAGCACTGGACGGCCGTTTCGTCCTAGTATGGGACTCCTCAGCAGTGTGCATCCACGATCCCGCACCCAGCAGGATTCGAACCCGAGACCTGGTTGAACTCCACTGGTAATGGCTTCTCACTAGAACTCCAGGAGTATTTTCCTGAAGTCAGCCACTACTGAGCAGTTGATTATTATCAGAATGGGTTTTGTGGAGAGTTTTAGAAATTTCACAGGTTAAGTTCTAGTGAAAAGCCGTTACCGGTGGAGTTCAACCAGGTCTGTTGTGAGATAACAACTCGCTGAAGACATAGGTTTACGGTGGCGCAACTTCGTGGATTGGTTGAAGTTAGACATTAACACCACTGGATGCCGGCCGGCTCAATGGTCTAGTGGTTAAGTGCTCGCGCGCGAAGCCAGTAGGTCCTGGGTTCGAATCCTGCTGGGTGCGGGATCGTGGATGCGCACTGCTGAGGAGTTCCACAGTAGGACGAAACGGCCGTCCAGTGCTTCCAGGTTTTCCATGATGGTCTAGCTTCAATTGACTCATGATTTCAACCTGTGAAATTTCTAAAATTTCCACAAAACCCATTTTGAAAATATTTCACCCTTTTAGAAATTTTAATGATTTGTATTTTGCATTCATCCCTCTTTATTACGTCTTACTAATTTTGTAACACAATATAGTCTTCCACTAAACATTTGGTCAAATTACAATTGCAGTATTATTTCTCTCACTTTATCTGTCCTATATTTATTCTGATCATAGATCTTAAATTTCATTTAACATATACGCAGATTAGTATCAGAAGGGGTTTTAATAGTTGAGATCATGAGTCAATTAAAGCAGATTCTTTAGTGAAGGAGAACACAGGTGAAGAAAATCGAATTATATTTAGCAGAACATACAGAGTTACTTGGTAAAATAGAAAAACTATAGTATAATACCTAATTTGCAAAATGTTCAATAATTGTCTTGGACTTCATTGTTCTTGCATTTCTACACTAATTGCTTTCTATTGCTGTTCTTCCATTCTTGATCTTCCCAATCTTCTGCCGCCAGACATTACATTCCTGACTCGCATTATATACTACTTATGTCAATATAAGTAGCACGCACCACAATTCAAGTTAACATTCTATATGAGTCATATCAACATTAAAAATTTTCTTGTATTTTGTTAAACGATCCTAAATTCATATGCTTTAAACGTTATACTTTGCCCTTAACCTGGTCATTTTTCGGATTATTAATTTGGATAGATAATTGTAGAAGCTGAAGTGAATTTAGCGAAATGTATATTCTTCATTCAATTTTTAGTCTTTTATTATAAAGATATCTAAAGTACAGAATTGTGATGATATACATGTTCAATGAAACTATTGACATAAATTAAACATGAAATGACATTTTCTTAATGTTTTACTATTTCATTTAAAAACAATAAAATAAGTTTTATTCACTGTGTAACTATTCTTATGACATTCAATAAATAAGCGTTCTTGTTTGTAAATGTATCAGAGATACATATATCGGATAAAGACATTTATAAACGTAAATGATTATATGTCCTGAAACAAGTGATAGGAATTCTGACAACAAAAAACCATCTTACAGTATTCAAAGGTATATTGGCAAGGAATATACTACTACTATGAGATATATGCATATCAACAAGCTCTTGGAACTAGCAGATGAATAGACGTGAAAGTATTTGTAATATATTCCAAGTGTCATTACATAAATTTCAGTTTACTTTTGAAAACGTTTTAAATTATCTACATTTACTTTGAGTTTAAAAATATGTATGTAAAACGAATCTTCATTTACTACAGTTATATTCAACTTCTGAATACGATATACAAAAATATAGAAATCCATATCATTAATGGAATACAGTTGAAAAATTAGTCTTAAAAATAAAATACTAATATCTATGTACTGTTGATGTGGATTTTATTTGAAAAACATTTCATATTGAACATGGTAACTGAACTGAAAAGAATCTCATCTGATTCCTCACAAAAGGGATTAATTTTAAATAGTATCTACACGATTCACATAACTATTTAAATCGACTTACAGCTGCGTCTCTAAATCATAACCGAGTTTTCATTACATCAACGTTTTACTTACGACATTAATTATACAGATGCTTGTAGTTGATAACAGTATGTAATTCACATTTTTCATCCAACTATATATTGATCTTTGTGAAGTGGTATAGACGTAATTATAGTGTTGTTTTGTTATTATTACAACAAACATAACAATGTCTATGTTAATATAACTCATTTAACTTTAACTTCATATATTATATTCTCTAAAATATCCAGAAAACTATATATTTGCTTCGAAAACGTTACAAAGACATTATCGATTTATTAAGTGAACAAAAATGTAATGTAATTAGTAATATTTAAGGTGGACCGTCGTTAATTCTTCTAAGCAAAGTTTGTATCAGTTGAGAAGAATGAAACATTATCATTGAGAGCTGTAAGACGGTAATTTAATTCAAGAATCTGATATTGTTTTTGAAACATTTGTGCCAATTGAATTTTGACACTATGATATAAGATATGATACGTTAAAGTTAGTGATTCTTCGATCCCTTTTCAGTTGTCCTTCATCGTAGTTTCCTCTTTCAGTAGATCCTGTAAGACTTGGAATCTGTTGTTGAGAGCTATCTTGAATTCACTGAGTTTGTCAGTAACTCGAAAGAAGGCTGTACTGAACCTTTGTGGTGCTGTTTATCCAGTTGTTCAGTTTTTCTTTAGCTTCAGTTTTAAATTGGCCACAACTAGGTGGTGATCTGAGGCTGTGTCAGCTCCTCTCCTGGTTCTCACATCTTCCATTGTCCTTCGGAATTTTTTATTGATGCAGATATGATCTATCTGGTTCTCTGTGTGGTGGTTCGCTGAGATCCATGTAGCTTTGTGTATACGTTTGTGTGGGAATATTGTACCGCCTATAACTAATTTGTTGAATACATATAGGTTTGCAAATCCCTCCCCATTTTCGTTTCTCTCTTCCAGTCCATGTCATCCCATGACTTCTTCATATCCTATGTTGTTCATTCCGACGTTGGCATTTAGATCCTCCTTAAGTAAAGTAAGATCCTTTATTGGGCATTTTCCCTTTTTTAGAAGTGATTTTTATTGTCGTCGTTGCTGTCATTGGTGGGTGCATAACATTGGATAACATTAATCGTGATCCAATTCTTATTTTGTTTTGAAGGATGCTTTGATGATTCTGGATCCGTGAGATTCCCATCCTACAAGTGCATTTCGTGCTTCCTTGAACAGCATCTGAACAAGTCCTTGAATGTGTGGAAGATCTTCCTTTTCGTGGCCGGAGTATAGCAGCATCTCTCCCGTATTTAGCCCTTGTTGTCCGGCTTGGGTCCAATGAGTTTCACTGATTTCCAGTACTGCCAAGTCGTATCTCCCCATTTCCGTTGCTAATTGACTGGTCGTCCCGGACTCCCACATTGTTCGGACGTTCCATGTACCTATAAAAATTGTTGTCCTGGTTGTTAAAAGGAGCATTGGCCTCATGATCTCCGAAGGATTTTGGCTTTCATCCTGAGAGGTCATAATTCTTTTTTCAACTCGAAGGGCAGAGTTTGAACGGTATAATTTGTTTAATTTGGTTGGCTCTTTTACGAAAGATTTCGCTCTACGGGATAGGGTCGCTTACCTTATGCCCAACCTTTCTCTTTTTCTCGTGCTTGGGGCTGGCAGCAACTCAGAAAGAGCTACAGGCGGAGGTATCTGCTAATCTAGCTCACTATTATTAGTTCTGTCTGTTAAAGAGAAACATACTGGGCACTTTCATACTTTAAAGAATTGCCAAGTGACCATAAGTACAATTAAATTTGATTTATGTTAAATACATAATTTTTCGTTTCTTGTGAATTAAATGTAATATATATTGTATCAAACGAAGTATTCGGTGGTGAAACCACTAATTTATTGTCTAGCACTAAATTACAGAATATCTTGGTAAAATATTAGAGCATTACACTAAATACTTCATTTGTAAATTTTCATCACCTGTCTTTCACATTCTGTATGATTCTTCCAGTTCACAATTCTTTCCTATTTCTCTTTTTATTCACCTCGATCCTCTTAGCATTCTGCTTTCAGGTTATCCACTTCCGATTGCTTTACATGCTACTTATGCTGACAGACATAAGTAATATATACCACAGTATAAGTTATTTGTAGGCAAAACCATTTGTAATAAATTGCATTATGATTTATGTGTACATTTTTATATTTTTGTACGTTTAGTTTACTATATTTTCACGGTGAATTAAATTATGTTTAATTTATTGAACAAGAAGAAAGTACCGCAATACCACCGAAAAAATAAAGTTTTTTATTGGTTATTAGGTGAAATAATTAAATAAAATTGAAATAAAACAAGTTGATTAATTCCCATTACCCTTTTTTTCAACTAAATAGTATAGTATTAAAAAAAGTGGCGAGGCTATAATTTATGAACGAACCGATCAGGTTTAAGATAACACATTTTGGATTTTGGCACGAAATACATTCACTCATTTGGTTAAATATCATTTTATCATTCTAACTGATATCAACTCATGGTGAAAACATGAAATGTAATTCCTAAACCTAACTTTCAACTATAAATCCTATTCCTAATTCCCCACACTAATCTATAACTCTCATATAACCCTGGTAATTAGGTGGACATTCCAAGATCATTTCAACGTTATCAAACGTTGTCTATGAATTGCAGACTCATCAAAAAAGTTTATTAACCAGTGGAAATAATAATAATATTCCCTTTATTTATTTTACGATTATTCTAGTTGTTTCCGAACGTCTTGAAAAATTCTCGTGATTATAAACTTAAATTAATTTAAGAACAAGATCATATCTTCAAATAATCTAACTAAACATTCGTTAGTAGTTCCTTTTAAGTGATCGAATTTAATTAATAAATTTAATTTGTCAAAACGAGGATTTGTGGGAACTATAGTAATTTTAATAGCTCAATTCATGAGTCGATCTACTGTAGACCATGATTGAAAATCTGGAAGCAGTTTCGTCCCAGTACAAGTCACCTAAGCAGTACTCATCCACGATCCAGCACACAACACTGTAGCCCAGAACCTTCGGTTTTGCTCACGAACGCCTAACCTCTAGACCAGTGTGACAGTATTCAACTGTCTTACAATCAATTTTAATTATGGTTAATTTTGGTTAAGCTCTTTTATTAACTGACTTAACAGACAATGCTATTAGAATAGTAACAATTCGCATATTTTTTGTACCGTTATGTTGATCACTTAAATATCACTCGATGATTCATTCTCTTCCTGATGTATATAATATGTACTCCAATCCTATTATTAGCTTTTGCTTTGACCTTGCTGTGCCCTTATGCAATTTAACTATAAATTTGCCTATGTATTTGCTCACATATACATATTTGCCTATACGCTTCAAATTCGCTTGATATCCTTATAGCATTGTGATCTGCACTATCCGTTAATAAACTGTAGTTGCAGCTTCTGATTTCAAATATCATTGAGATTTATATTATAACGGTTATCGAGGTGATTGATTAACGAAGCAAAGCCACTACAGATCATATCATTTTATGAAGCCAATTTTCACAATTTTTTACACTTACCCAATCTAAATTTTCTTTTTTCTTTTTTCAAACTTTAATAATAGTCTTTGGTTCAGTTTTATTAAGAAAAGCAAATAGTTTAAGTCAAAGAGATAAACTAGAAAACTATTTTGATAACAGGTTAAATATTACCAGTAGTTACCTAACGGTAAAAAGAAGAGTAATAGTTTTATGTAAGAATATGAAAGTGAAAAAATTTCCCCAAAAAGGAGTTAAAATCTCATTTTATTCAGCACTAATCTTCAGCGAAGGTAGAGGGTAAGTACAAAATCTTTTTAGATATAAAAGTTGGGTTTGTGGAGAATCTTAATTGATATTAACAAATATGCATGTATGTAACTAAAATAGAAGACATCTACTGACTTAAATCTACATGGTGTTTTGTCTAAAGTTGGCTCTATCAAATTACATACGTTATACAATAATAAATACTGTAACAATAACCCTAATCTCTCGAAAAAATGTCCAAAATGTCATTGAAGAGGCATATTATCTATCACTTCACTACATTACCATATCATATTAAATGTAATGATTACTCATGATTATGACATCAAATAAAGTCTTTTCATTGATTATTTCATTGTTTCAAATTGTGAGCTTGAAATTCAGAAATGATAAGATCCTTACAGTAAAAAGACTCGATGAATGTAGAACAGTGCAATTCTATCCTAGTGCTTTATTTTACAGGTTGATAAAATAAGCAACGTTTTAAACAATAAACTCATGTTGTTTATGCACATGTATGACCTCTAACTCAAATTTAACCCAAGATTTTCAGGTCTTGTAGCGAGGACGATAGTTTCATGACACAGTTTTGGGAGACTATTGTTTATGGACAAACCAATAAATTAGCGCGAAATTCATTCATTCATATGGCTAAATAGTATTTTGGCATTATAGAATATGTCAGTTTGTGATGAAAACCCTGAGTTAAATTTCCACCCCTAAAGTCCCACTCTAAGTTCTAATACTAAGTCCTCTAACTGATTTATAACCCTCATTTAACCCTAGTAAGTAGGTGGACTTCTTAACGCTACTTAAGTAGCACTCAAAATTCACCGGTAAATTATGAGAACACCATGAGTTGCAGTTCAGTTATTCATATTTTAAAACTTCGGCCTATTCTTATTATAATTTGGTGTACATTGAATGTTGAGTAAATGACTTAATCATGGAATGACTGAAATGTATCTGTCGTAGTTTTTCACTAAGATGTAAGGAATATATTTTGAAGCTAGTCACTAATGGAAACTGTTACAAATCGACTATTCGAACTTTAACTTATGATCTTGATGTTTCATACCATTCACCATGACGAAAACGATTCACTCTGTTATTTGATGTTTTTCCTATTAATGTCAGTTGAACAACAAACAAACAATCAGTTGAAACCCATCACAGTGTTCTATAACTATGATGAACTTCTCTCATTAGAATTTAATCACAATTAAAGTTTATAAAAAATAATAGCATACATTTATCTCTATAGAAATTCGTAAGACATACTAACTGTTATAACAAATAATTCAAGAATAGTTTAACTTCTACCTGAAGTTTATGTTAATGGTTTCGTTCAGGAGAACGTTGAAAGCTCCACGGCTAAACCATCCAGCTCAAAGAACAAAACTTCGGTATTAAGCAATTAATTCAAATATAATCTCATAATTATATAGTTCGTTTATCATTTATCAATCATCTTTATTTCTGTTATATCATTCAATGAATTTTAGCACACTGTCAAAGTTATTAATTTGAAGTTTCTTTTAATTTTTACGATAGTAAAATAATTTTTGTGATAAATGATTGAGTCAACAACATACCCAGCTAATCAAAGGATATGATAAATAACTTAAACAAATATTGTCTTGGTTTTATTATTGATTTCAAACCATTCAAAGAATTATTCAAACTTATACAACGAACGTTACAGTCTGTAAGAATGTTTTTCACTTTAAATTAGCATAGTTAATGAATATTATATCTTTGTTCTAATATAAAACGGTAATTGTCTATTTTTAATACATTCCCATACTAGGACGAAACGGCCATCCAGTGCTTCCAGGTTTTTCATGGTGGTCTAGCTTCAATTTACTCATGATTTCAAACAGTGACAGTTATCTTTCCTTTAAACCGGTATTATCTAATTGAAAATCTTGGAAAATAATTTAGATCAACTTCAAATCTCTGTCTCTAATTAGTTATAATCTAGAAATTCCATTCATGATACAAAGATTATTTTAGTCTTCTGAAAGATTAATTCAATCTGATGTATTGAAATCATTTCTATAAGTAACTTGTATTTGAATTAAAATATGTACTTCAATCAAAAATGATAAAATTATTTAGTAATATGTACTTTATTTCAACTGAACAACGTCTAACAACGAATAACCATTTTGACTTATTCCTATTGAGAGATTTTATGCTGTTTGATGTCATCTAGGGAAATTGTAATAGTTGTCACATCAGATAAAGTTAAATGCATTCTAAATTGATACATCTAGATACGATAAATAAACTAAGATATTTGATTAGTTAACTTTTAGCTTATATTCAAGAATGAATTCCAAAAGATCATTTCAATTGTTGTTAAGTATAAAGCATCCAAAATTTGCGGTCAAATTTTAAATGTCCCATAAATTACTAACGTAGAAATGGTCTTTTCTTTAAATAAATAAAAATAGTGTTGGAATGTTATCAAGTAATAAAAACGTTTTTCACTTCCAGATATTTATGGAAATAAACTGTTTTTTGACATATCAGTGTTATTCTTTTACATAAAATCAAGACATACATAAAACCTTTGTGTATACTCTATTTAGAATACTAAAGATTCCCATTGAAAGCAATTGTTTTTGCTTTTATGTGTTGTTATACTCTATTTAACCAAGAGTATTTCGATATTTATAACTATTGACGATTAGCTTTCCGATATGTGCAAAAACAAATAGCTCTTATAATACTATTTAGTTCTCTGACTGTTGTCATGGATATTTGAAATACCAAGTACTTCTTATATATTACCTGATGATGTAGTTGTTGTAATTTAACAAATGTTTGAAATACTGTTTTAATTTTCATTGTTTGTTAAAGGGTAGCCGTTATTAAGAAAATTTTATTTAAGAACCAAAACATTTGATTCTAAATAGTGGTAAACAAAATGTGAAATTTCTACTGATTATAATGAAAATTTACTTGTGATATTTTCATTTACAATAATCTTTGTTCAAAAAATACTTCATAAGGTTGAAAGTTTATAATAATCTACCAGTTATAATGACCATAAGTTGATATTCCCAGGTGAATTTATTCCATTAGCTTTGGTTAAATAATTTCATAGGTTTGGTTTCATGATAAGAAAACCTTATAGAAAACAATTTGGCTTTCAGGAAACTTAAAAATTGAGAATAGAATAATAGGACCAGATAGCAGGTCTGTTGAAGCACTGAAGTCAGATATAGATTTAAATGAAAATATGCTTTGCCTTGCTCTACGCTTCAATACTATACGTTTCAATAGTTGAAATAATTAGTCAATTGAAGCTACACCACTACGGAAAATTTAGCAGCACTGGACGGGCGTTTCGTTCTAGTATGGGAACCCTCAGCAGTGCTCATCCGCGATCCCGTCCCCGCGAGATTCGAGCCCAGGACCTACCAGTTTCTCGTGCGAGCGCTTACCTTTTAGACCAATGAGCCGGCCGGCATCCAATGGTGTTAATATCTAACTTCAACTAATCTAAAGAATTGCACCACCGTCCACCATTTTCTTCAGTGAGTAACTATCTTACAGCAGACCTAGTTGAACTTTAGTGGTCACTGCTTCTCACTAGATCTCCAGGAAATATCTCTTGAAGCCAATCCTACAAGAGGACGAAACAACCGTTCAGTGTTTCCAAGTTTTTCATGGTTGTCTAGCTTCAATTGACTCATGATTTCAACTGTTGAAATTTCTAGAATCTCCATAAAACCTTTTCTGATTATATATTATTTGTTATTGTTTTCATGTTTTTCCATTTAAATTTTAATCGATTTAAGATTAACAACAATTCACTGTTTGATAGCGTTTGTTTGAAATTTTATTCAAGTATATATAACAAGATAACTAAATGTTACCAGTTAATTGTTTTGTTGCTTTTCACATAGACATGCTAATTGTGACAGATAAATTATTCTGTTACTAATAGACTCATATAACAGATAATGTAACGACTTTTCTATTACATAATATTTCAATGTAGATGATATGAATTTTCAAATTAATTTTGCAAGTACAGAAGTATATAGGCTACACATTATTTACACTTTAAAAATGTGCTGTTTGTTTTTTAAAAAATTTGTTTCAAATTATTTTTTTTTTGACAAATATAAAATATTCTAAACATTTCCCGGTGTTTTAAATTTAAATTTTGAATGAAACATTCGAAAGATTGTTTAATTATTACCTGTTAACCATGTAAAGAATCATGTACATTGTATATATATATATATATATATATATATATATATACTTATGCAAGTCATTTACTTAGATATTGTTTAACAGATTACATATAGAATAACATTGTTATTATGTGCCAAACTAGTTTACCTCGTTACATAATTCATTATTTTTGTTTTCATCATTGATTTTTGTTCGTTCATGTCGTAATGTGTATAGTAAAATAAAGTTTTGTATATTTTTTTTGTTATTATCATAATTAAAACAATTTTCTAGAATATAATGATGAATTGTGAACATTTTATTGATATTCAACTGATTTATACTGGACTAGTACAATAGATGTTTACATTAGTTAATCTATGTGAACTAATTTCAATGTTCAATTTCATTTGAACTTTTAATATTGAAATGACTAACTTTACATAATTGTCCAAAATTCAATTTAATAATATACATTATTTTATTTATTTAGATGATCTTATCACTTATTGATTTTCTATGAAATAATCCAATGACTCCCTTAGATACAATAATAAATATCCTTAGAAGTTTCAAATTACAAGCAAAGTAGGTCAAGTTAATACTGATGATTGAACTCACTCGATTAATTTAATTATTTTAATGTTTAATGAAACTTGAGTATTGATATTTTCATTTTTTTAATTTTGAAAAAGCATATGTTATCAAGAGAGATACTGTAGGCGAGATTATAATTTGTGGACAAACCAATCAGATAGAAGACAACAAGTCTCGGATTTTGGCGCGAAATTCACTCATCCATTTGGCTAACTAATGTTTTGGCATTATAGCTGATATCAGTTCATGATGAAAACTCTAAATCTAATTCCTAACCTTAATCATCAACTGTAAATCATAATTCTAATTCCTCATGCTGGTTTGTAACACTCATTTGGTCCTCGTTATTATGTGAACACTCTCAAGGTCAGTTTAGCGTCTTTCAAAAGCCGTTCATAAATTATAGTCGCGTTATATTGTAAGAATACATTTCACTTCGTTTGAATATACTTGATAAATACTATGTTATTCCTTAAACCAAATTTTATTTCTAAACAAATGATTGAATAATATAAAATGTTCACAGAAATTTATTCCTTTTTTTAAAATTTTAAATATGCAACTGGTACTTTTCGTAATGTTAAAGAAACTTTCTCCGGAATTCATAATACACTTGAATTGTTTTCCTTATATTTTTATTAAAATTATTATTTAAAATGGAATTTTTGTAGTGTATAATGTAGAAATCAGTTTATAACATTCTTACCAAAGGAATCTTAAAGTAAATAATAAACAAGACATTTATTTATTTCATACACATGAATCTTTGTTATTTGTAAATACTTTTTTTAGAAAACAAGTATGTAATGGTGTGTTAAACATGCAAGTAGTAACTACTTTCAAAAGATTTTTCGGCGAGACTATGATTTATAGACGATCTTTGAACGAATCTTAAGTGACCTTGAGGAATATTGGCCAATCAGCAGACAGTAAGTATAGAGTAAAAATACATTATACAAAATCAAAGAAATAAACTGGATACAATTCTGATACATGGTTCAAAAACTTCAGAAGTTCTAAAATCGTAATTCACGCAGTAGAGAAAATCATCCATATGGCCACACAATAGTCGGTCTCTGGAGCCATGATATGGTTGCAAAAACTCTTTCAGCCTTGACCACATAGCTTCAATATTGTTTGTGTGCACTCCAGTTGTTGAGTACACAAAATGCCACTTGTGGATAACGAAACAATGCACATGATAAAGCGTATGTAGGAGTCTGTACGCTCTCAATCATCCGTATATATTGTAGTACATGGCTCAAGCTAGTGTTACTGGTGCTTTTATTATCCACTTCGCAATAATTGTCACAATTCGCCTTAGTTACGAATTATATATAGAGTTTTCATCACGAACTGATATCAGCTATAATACTGGAAATCTATTTAGTCAAATAGATGAAAGACTTTCACGCCAAAATCTGAGATCTGTTATCTTCTACCTGATTGATTCGTCCACAAATTATAGTCTCGCCGTTTTGTTTGTTATCAACGCTCAATTATCACATTTTGTATAAAATCATCTATGAACCAATTGTACGTTAGCATTAAGTACTGAGTTTGGCGCCGTGACCTTGAAATCCCTCAGTCGCTTCTGATTGGCTCGTTCATAATTTATAGTCTCGTCGATTTTTTCGGTATTATTTTAATCCCGAAATCTTCAGTATCTTAATTTTTACTTTAGTTTGTAATAACATGTCTACATCTTAAATAAACTTTAGATTAATAAGGACACAACCTCGAAAATATTTCAAGATCATATGGTGAAAAATCAACACTGGTTAAGTACAAATATATTTGTTTACAGATTTTACTGGTAAAAGGAGTCAATGACCACGTGATGACATGACTAAAGTCAAGAATGCTAAACATTAGATGTTAGTTAATAATTCCATAGTCCATACGATTACCAAGATTTCTATATGTTCTGGATATGCTCCCTAATAAAATTTTGAATGCCTACTATTAAGATGTCTTAGACTAAGACAAAATCTTAACCCAAACTATTGTGGTTTACGGTATATGTTAAGTGAATTCCAATAGTTCTCTTATTATTTTCAACTCATGATACAAAATCATCTACAACTGACTAACGATTAACAATCATAAACGTTTTCCAGAAACGCTATTTCCATTCGGAAATCATTAAATTTATTTCTAATAAATTTTATTTCAGAAATGAAATTTTTTATTTCATAATTCTTTTGTTTCCGGTACGAAATAAAATTTAGCATTTAAACTAAACATCAAAATGGGAAAGGGTTTTGAATCTCAATACTTTTGAATAGATTGAAAGAAATTTGTTGTAACCGTATACTTTCTTAAGAAATTAGAGAGAATTATCAAAACTCAATCAATAATTAATGTTCCAGATTGTGTGTGTGTGTGTGTTTTTTTTCCACCAAACTTCAAAATATTCCATATGTCATGAGTATTGTGTTTCGATTGAAAAATTTCGTTTACTTTACATATGGATCATGTTTTTATTTCAAAATTCCATTTGTCCTCTTTTCCATCGGTTATCATAAAGTTCGTAGTATGAATATGTTAATACAAAGAAATGAAGTTGATCATCTTTAATTCTAGTTAACTATTGAATGAAATATTGAATTGATTTCTTATGCATTCGCTTCATTAGTATATGATAATGACAGACAAGTATACTTTCTTATAATAATTGCTATCAATTAACATTCTGTAACTTTTATAATACGTAAAATTTTAAAGAAAGATGATTATTTTTGTCTGTATATTTCAAAAGAAAAACGATTTCAATTATTTCCTCTATAGAAATTTATAAATTCACTTCACTGCACTTTAAAATATTTCAGGCAATTATTAAGTATCAACCAAAAAAAGTATGTTAATTCAAATTAAAACTGTTATATCCTAGAAAAGAATAAATTATGGGTAACGTCTGGGAACTATTAATAGACTAATGTTATATATATATTCCTATTGTATAACTATTTAGTAACTAGATTATGTATATCTATATTTCTCTTATTATAAGCTCCATTTTCAACTAAAGATTATCATTATACGACTTACTATTCTTAAGTTATGTTCAGTTTATTGATTACAGTCTCCCACGTTCACAGCCACGTTTTGGCTTGATCTTGTATAAATGTTATTTCCTATTAAGAACATTCGGTTCATTAAAACAAATCAAACATTTATGAATTTTTCAATTCACTAATACTACATGTAGTGATGTAGTTTCGTTTATTATTTTTGTTTTTGTAACCAAAGTATACAGCCGGATAATATGTATTCATTTTAGTTTGTTGCGCAACTTATTGAAATCATGATCTTTATGTCTAACCATAAGTGCAATACTTGCATAACATCCGGTATGAAATTTATTTGTTAAAAATCTTACTATCAGTTAATTAGCTTGACAGAATGATGTTTATCCAATGAGGTATGAAAGTTGTGAAATAAAATCGTGGTTTATTTAATTAACTTTGGTGAGAGCGGAATGTTAAGTTAGTGTGACAACCAAGGTATAAGTTGAAAATAAATACTGTGAACTTAAACAATGTACATTTTAACGAGAAAAAAATAACAAAATATCCATTGATTTGATATTGGTCATAATTATAGTTTTTATACATAAAAGATTCATTTAATATAGAAATTTGTGGTGAGACTATAATCTATGGACGGCTTTTGAAGGACGCTAAACTGACCTTGAGAGTGTTCACATAATAACGAGGATCAAATGAAGGTTATAAACATGTATGAGGAATTAGAATTATGATTTACATTTGATGATTAAGGTTAGGAATTAGATTTAGGGTTTTCATCATGAAATAACATCAGCCATAATGCCAAAACATTAGTTAGCCAAATGGATGAGTGAATTTCGCGCCAAAATCCGAGACTTGTTATCTTCTATCTGATTGGTTTGTCCATAAATTATAGTCTCACGAAATTTGTTAGTTACTTCAAACAGAAAATTAAAAACAATCGAATAACTGTAATTTATTACTGGTTGTCTGGAAATTATCGGCTATTATTTCTGTTTTATTGTACGAAAAGCTTCCACTTCATTTCATTCATGACTCTGGTAGTACTGAATTGACGTCTCATTCTAGTATGGAACACCTCAGAAGTATGGATCCATGATCTCTTAATTGAGAAGTGAACTCAAGATTTTCGGTCTTGCTTCCTGGTCTTAAATGATTGTCTATCTGAGACCAGTTCGTAATTTAAATTGTAAAAATCCTATAAATTATAAACGTCATTCAGTAAGTAGATTCAATTTTTCTGGATATATGTGACTGTTTAGTAATGGAGAATTTTTCATATATTCTAATTGGTAATCACATGGATTTAAAGAAACAAGAAAGCTATGTCATTCAAATTTTCTTGTTAAAATGTACATTGTTTAAGTTCACAGTATTTATTTTCAACTTATACCTTGGTTGTCACACTAACTTAACATTCCGCTCTCACCAAAGTTAATTAAATAAACCACGATTTTATTTCACAACTTTCATACCTCATTGGATAAACATCATTCTGTCAAGCTAATTAACTGATAGTAAGATTTTTAACAAATAAATTTCATACCGGATGTTATGCAAGTATTGCACTTATGGTTAGACATAAAGATCATGATTTCAATAAGTTGCGCAACAAACTAAAATGAATACATATTATCCGGCTGTATACTTTGGTTACAAAAACAAAAGTAATAAACGAAACTACATCACTACATGTAGTATTAGTGAATTGAAAAATTCATAAATGTTTGATTTGTTTTAATGATCCGAATGTTTTTAATTCATCTATACTAATGAAGTAATTTGAATTTTTTAGTTAAATGCTGAATCTTGTCATTAAATAATTTATACATGATACAGCAAGATCACTTAACATTTCACCATAAATTATCATTCGTAATAAATAGAGGATAATAACAGTTGACGTGTCCCAAATAGAACGAAACGCGCGTCCTGGATCCCACTGCTAGTCACTAACCATCTTTGATTAAAAAGCTTGTGACTTAATGCTATATCAGAGAAATCCACACAGGATACACATATGCCAATATGAGACCGATCAACTGCAGTCAAAAATAACAATGGGTAGATACAAGTAAAACAACACCAAGTGAATTTAAACTTCACCCCATTGCACAAGCAGGTGGCTACCAGGATTCAGTAGCTAAGTGGATAACGCGATGGCGTTTGAAGCGAGCGGTACTGGGTTCCAGTCTCTGGGTGAACATCAACTCAGATGCAGGCACATACAGCTGACGAGTCCTGAATAGAACGAAACGTGAGTCCTGGATCCCACTGCTAGCCAATATCCATCTTTGCTTAATACCAGTTTATGATATTTAAATGATTGAAATTAATGTTAGATGAAACAAATGTTAGAAATTTACTGCTTGTCAGTCGATTAAGATCAAATTAAATTGTTGTTTATTCATTTAGATTTTCGAATGATTTTGCTGATGTTTTAGGAAGAGGATAGAACTTTGAATTATTAATTACTTGCAAATGTGAAATTTTCAACTTTACTTGAATGAATTAGTTAGACAATGAATCTTCAATACAATTGATTATAACCACATAAGATATGTAAATTTTAATGCAAAATGATATTTAAACTAGCAGTTTACCGATGAGGTAGACTTCCTACGTGTAATATTGAAACATATAAACTGAGACTAACTGGAGAAATCGACATTTTGACAGTTGGTTCAGATTATATCTAACTTATTTAGGCAGTTAAGTTTTGACATACTTGAAATGTGTTTGAAAATTTGATTTCTTATTAAATCGACACATGTACTGATATGCAATGTTAAATCAATGTGGACTATTTTGTCAGCGATTCCCAATTTTAAATTGCTATTCAACTAATCTACAGTTTAAATTACATTAGGCAATTTTAAAATTGGAGCCGAACTCATCGGTATTTTCTGTTTCTTATTATTTCACCATATGCAAACTCCGCCTGGATTCCCTCCGGGGGCTACTGCTGGTCCCAAACCCGGATAAAGGAGGAGGGTTGGGCATGTGGTTTACGACCGCATCTCGTAGAAAACTAACTCGCTAAAAAACGCTAACCAGAAAAACTTACTCAAACCTTTCAAACTCTGCCCTGGGAGTCAGGTCTTCATTTAGAAGAGTTATGACACCTCATGATGAAGGCCGAGTTCCTTCGGAAGTCACGAGGCCGATGCCCCTTCTGACAACCAGAGCGACCATTTATTTAGGTACATGGAATGTTCGTACAATGTGGGACACCGGCAGAGTCTTCCAAATTGCTGCAGAAATGAGAAGATACAACCTAGAGATGCTTGAGATCAGTGAAACGCATTGCATGAAAGTTGGACAACAACAACTAGCTTCAGAGGAGCTTCTATTTTACTCCGGTCATGATGAAGGAAATGTCCCACATACATAAGGAGTTGCATTGACGCTGTCCAAACAAGCACAAAAGGCACTTATAGGATGGGAATCTCATGGACCAAGGATCATCAAAGCTTCCTTCAAAACAAAAGAAGTGGGCATTACAATGAATATCATCCGATGCTATGCACCTACCAACGACTACAATGAAGACGCTCAAGATCAATTCTACAATAGACTGCAGTCAATCGTCGAGAAGTGCCCAAAAAAGGACCTGACCATTCTGATGGGAGATTTCAACGCCAAGGTTGGAACGGACAACACTGGATATGAAGACATCATGGGACGACACGGACTGGGAGAAAGAAACGAAAATGGTGAGAGATTTGCAAATCTATGCGCCTTCAATAAACTGGTCATAGGCGGCACCATATTCCCACATAAACACATACACAAAACCACATGGACTTCACCGGATCACTATACACAAAACCAAATCGACCATATTTGCATCAACAAAACGTTCAGGAGAACTATAGAGGACGTGAGAACAAAGAGAGGAGCTGATATAGCATCAGATCATCACTTGCTGGTCGCCAAGATGAAATTGAAACTCGAGAAGTACTGGACAATGGGGCGGACAATATCACAAAAGTTCAATACGGCCTTTCTTAAGGATACTAACAAACTCAACAAATTCAAGATAGTCCTCGGCAACAAGTTCCAGGCCTTTCATGATCTACTCAATGGAGAAGGAACTACTGTGAAAAGCAACTGGAAGGGGATCAAAGAGGCAATCACTTCAACATGTCATGAGGTCCTGGGTCACAAGAAGCACCATCACAAAGAATGGATTACTGTTGATACACTGGATAAGATTCAAGAAAGGAGGAACAAGAAGGCAGCAATCAATACCAGTCGAACAAGAGCAGAAAAAGCCAAGGCATAAGTTGAATACACAGAAATAAACAAACAAGTGAAGCGGAGCATCCGAACCGACAAACGTAAATATGTAGAAGATTTAGCAACGACGGCGGAAAAGGCTGCAAGAGAAGGAAACATGAGACAATTTTATGACACGACAAAGAAACTCTCTGGAAATCGCCGCAAACCAGAACGACCAGTGAAAAGCAAGGAAGGCGAGGTAATCACCAACATTGAAGAGCAACAAAACAGGTGGGTAGAACACTTCAAAGAACTCTTGAATCGACCAGCTCCATTGAACCCACCTAACATCGAAGCAGCACCCACGGACCTCCCAATCGATGTTGGCCCACCAACAATTGAAGAGATCAACATGGCCATCAGACAAATCAAGAGTGGAAAAGCAGCAGGACCGGACAACATCCCAGCAGAGGCACTAAAAGCAGACGTAGCGGCAACTGCAAGGATACTCCACATTCTCTTCAATAAGATTTGGGATGAGGAACAAGTACCAACAGACTGGAAAGAAGGACTTCTGATCAAAATACCGAAGAAAGGCGATCTCAGCAACTGTGATAACTACAGGGATATCACTCTTCTCTCAATACCGGGAAAAGTCTTCAACAGGGTATTGTTAAATAGAATGAAGGACTGCGTAGACGCCCAACTTCGTGACCAACAGGTTGGATTCCGTAAGGATAGATAGTGTACAGACCAAATCGCAACTCTACGGATCATTGTGGAACAATCAATTGAATGGAATTCATCACTCTACATCAACTTCATTGACTACGAAAAGGCATTTGATAGCGTGGACAGAACAACACTATGGAAACTTCTTCGACACTACGGCGTGCCTCAGAAGATAGTCAATATCATACGGAATTCCTATGATGGATTAAACTGCAAAATTGTGCATGGAGGATAGTTGACAAACTCGTTCGAGGTAAAGACCGGTGTCAGGCAAGGTTGCTTACTCTCACCCTTTCTCTTTCTCCTGGTGATCGACTGGATCATGAAGACGTCAACGTCTGAAGGGAAGCGCGGGATACAGTGGACAGCTGGAATGCAGCTGGACGATTTAGACTTCGCAGGTGATCTCGCTCATTTGTCGCACACGCAACAACAAATGCAGGAGAAGTCGACCAGTGTAGCAGCATCAGTAGGTCTCAACATACTCAAAGTGAACAGTGTGATTCTCAAGTTGAACACAGCATGTATCGATCCAATCACAATTGACGGAGAAGATTTGGAAGATGTAAAAACCTTTACATATTTGGGCAGCATCATTGATGAACAGGGTGGATCTGATGCAGATGTGAAGGCGCGGATCGGCAAAGCAAGAGCAGCATATTTACAACTGAGGAACATCTGGAACTCAAAACAACTGTCTGTCAACCAACACCAAGGTCAGGATTTTCAATACAAATGTCAAGACAGTTCTACTGTATGGGGCAGAAACCTGGAGAACTACGAAAGCCATCATCCAGAAAATACAGGTGTTTATTGACAGTTGTCTACGCAAAATACTTCAGATCCGTTGACCGGACACTATTAGCAACAACCAACCGTGGGCAAGAACAAACCAGATCCTAGCGGAGGAAGAAATCAGGAAGAAGCGCTGGAAGTGGATAGGACACACATTGAGAAAAGCACCCAACTGCGTCACAAGACAAGCCCTCACATGGAATCCTGAAGGCCAAAGGAAAAGAGGAAGACCAAAGAACACATTACGCCGGGGAAATGGAGATAGACATGAGAAAAATGAACAAGAATTGGGTGAAACTAGAAAAGAAGGCCCAGGACAGAGTGGGTTGGAGAATGCTGGTCGGTGGCCTATACTCTATTAGGAGGAACAGGCGTAAGTAAGTAAGTAAACAATTTCGTTAGGTAATGCTTTGTTTGTAAATTGATGCACTGGTAACATTAGTTGACAGAAATCTGTTTTTATTTCTTCCTAATATTAGTCTTACTTTTTCCACATAGTTAATCGTCTACAAACTTACAACAATAAGTTGAGCTTAAAACTGATACATTTTTGTATAAACTATCAGAAAATAAAAATGACCTGGATATCCGCTCATTTTTGATGTTATTTATATTATTATCTGCTGTGTAGTTTATTGCCTATGAGAATATTTATTCACCACCCTCGATTTCAAACAGCTTAAAACCCATCGCAAGCATAATAAGCATTTGATAAATTGAGTGCTTGTTTGTAAATATTGTACATGTACATATATATTCAATTCAATAGAAATCACTTTGTTTCTTCTTTAGGAAATGCAACTCATGTAAAGAGCCGTGTATGATTCTAAAGAATTTCTTTGTTCGTATTATTTGGAAAATACTGACTACATGTAACTATCAATTAAATTATGTCGCAATTTATGATTGTATCGTACTCTTTCAAAGAATACTAGATTCAATATAGAAGATTTTTGGAGATGGCAGAATTTTCATAGTTATAAATCATGAATTGATCTCAGCTAGACTACCATTAAAAACTGGGCATCACTAGACAAGTACATGTAAATTACTTTCCTGGTGAATTTCAACTCGTGATTGAAAACTATGAAAATTCCATAGTCTTCACAAATACTCTATACGGATACTAATCAGGTACACACTAGTCACTGACGGTAAGATACAAATCCTGGAGTTCTAGTGAGGAAATGTGACCAGTGGAGCTCACCCATGTCAAGTGTAAAACAATGGTCTATTAGAGGCAATGAATGTAGGTTAATTAATGTAATGAGTTGAATGAATTTAAACATATGCACTTCAATTTCAATAAATTTGATAAACATCTATGTTCTAATCGATAATTTCATAAAACTGCTGGATTTAAAGTTAGTTCTCATAAAAAAATATGTATAATCTACGAACCCTAAAATTTCAGTAAGCAGTAGGAAGATTTTTTAGAGTTTATGACTCTGGAAAAGTACACATCTATAGAAATAAAAAGAATCAAATTTTTAGCATCCAGATGACACGGTGAACGCTACATATCTTATAAACCATCAAGTTTGATACCAAATATCAGTCACTACACAGTATAGTATGATACGAAATCAACATTATCAACAGTAACTGTTATGATAAAGATAATTTTACATTTGAAGAATTTTAAACAATAGAGAATTTCAAAATCATAACTTAATAGATATCTTTGAATTTACATAAGTAGTATTCACTGTGTTACGTTAGTTACTTAAATGTAATACAAAACAATACAACAGGAATTCTCTTGAATATAATTGATTCCAATAGTTATATATATTGAATGTTTCTATGCAAAATGTTTTTACTCTCTTTTCATAACTTACTTTCTTCAAAAAAATTTTTTTAATTACTAGTCTACCTAACTAAGTTGCTGTTAGATTTTGGTTTATAGTTTAAGTGTAATTAAAGGTAAATACTTGTCAAGTATTTACAATCCTTAATACTAGAAAAGAAATATAAATGGTTTATCAATGATTATCTTTGAATAATTTATTAAAACACTTGATGTTGTTTTACTTCAATCTTCTTATTGATGTGTAGGACTGCAATCGATCAGTCTCCCATTGGATCCCACTGCTAGCCACTATCCATCTTTGCTTACAATTTATTAAAACGTTTTGATTAACGTAATATATTTACAATGGTAACTCGTGATAAGCCTATTATTATGATAAGACAATGAGATATATGAAAGAAAAGAAATATGTTTATTTCTTAGTTGTTTTTTTCACAGTTTACACAGAGTGTGTAACTGTTTTATTTATGGAAAGAGACATATAGTTGTACATAATCATTTATCAGTAATTTATTCAAGGCTATCACCACAAGTGTCTAAACTGTGTTTTTTTTATAGTGAAGGGATAAGAACATAACTATTAGTGACAGATGATATGATTCAACAGTTTGATTGCCTAATATTACAAATGATACTTTGAGTGTAGACATCATTTTAATATTCATAAAGTTAATTGTCTAGTTCATTGAAACATGTTCATTAGTTTCATTGTTTCATGGTTTCATTCACATCACTTATTACTATCCATAGTCTCTAATTCATATAATTCTATTAATAATTATTTTATGACGGAAGAACTCAATGTACAATTTTTTAATAAAATGATCATATCTTATGTACTGTATTTGTCATCGTTTTAATGACATATGATGGTTATTCCATGATGTGACCCAATATATATTGAACTAGATGACGATTAATTCTAGCTTGGACTTTAACGTTAAGACATTAGAATTCTCTATATCTTTTTTCTAGCGCCGGTAAAACACTGCTTTAAGTCTTATTAGTAGAAATTAAGGAACGTTGATTAGCACAAATAACACATGCGTATAATTCATGTATACAGATGTTAAAAATAAGAATAACAGAAGTGCAACTTTAATGGGTTGATTTTGGTATTATAAACAATAATACATTATAATCAGAGAGGGGTTTTGTGGATATTATAGTGATTTTTTTAATAGTTGAATTCACGAGTCAATTGAAGCTAGACCACCATGGAAAACCTGGAAGCATTGGACAGCCGCTCCGTCTTCGTATAGGACCCCTCATCAGTGGGCATTCACGATCCCGTCTCGCGAGATTCGAATCCAGGACCTACCAGTCTCGCGAGCAAGTGCTTAATCTCTGGATCACTGAGCCGGCATCCAAAGGTGTTGAAATGGCCGTCCAGTGCTTCCAGATTTTCTATGGTGGTCTGGCTTCGATTGGCTCATGAATTCAACTATTAAAATATGAATACCTTATTACGTTGATCTGCATGAACCACATGCTTCAAAATGGATATTTCTATTTATGGTTTCTCATTTAAGTCTCACGATGTGGAGATTTTCAAGAATAGCAACAGGTTACCCAGCTCTGAAAGAGAATGAATAATATATGAGTATCAAGTGGCGAAATTGAGAATGAAAAACTTAATTAACTAACTTATTGTCTAGTCAGGTGACCCTACGTTTTTTTCGGTGTCATCCACGAATTCTGTATTCATATGTATTCTTGATAGGTGACGACCATGTATGGACGTACACTTATATGTTTGATATTTCTTGAAGTAAAACGTGGAGTTTATCTACCGCACATAAAACTGGCTGTTTGGGCCAAAATTAATCATTCATTAAAGTGTTCATATAAATTTTTAGGTTTTATGTAGTTAGACAATGGACCAGATTGCTTCTTCTGTTTACACAGATTAGAGAAAAAAAAAGACATTTTATATATTCAGTGTATATTTTCAATAAATAAGTCACTTCAACATGTCAACACTACTTCTCTAAGAAAAGTATGAAGAAAATAAGTCATTAAACTACCTTTTTTTTAACTTAGTTGTTTACATTTTGTGTACTGAAGTCACTGATTAAGCTAACCCATCTTTATGTCGTAACAGTATAAAAGAAATTACGTAAGTTGGATTTAACAGAAAAGATCAATATTCCTTTTGACTGAAAATCATTTTATTGAAATAAGTTCAACTATTGATATAGAGGAATATCATCTGTCATCTGGTTATTTATTTCGAATTTTCGAAAATCTGTTCATCTAATTATTTACAGTCATATATTAGGATTCATTGGACAGAAGTGTGATTAATGATAGTAGGAGATAATAAAAACTTAGTGAACATAAAGTCATAAACATCAATAGGAAGATTCAAGTAAACAATGTCAAATGAATTTAAACTTCATCCCATAGCACAAGCATGTGACTATCAGGACTCAATAGCTAAGTAGATAACGCTATGATGTTTGAAGCGAACGGTACTAGTTTAGTGGTCCGTGATTCTGACTCCAATTAATTCATATGAATGTTTGTTATCATCTATCCTCGTATAAAATCGTTGACTTAAATCACGTTAGTCAATAACGGGATTAAATAAGTCAAATAACGAGAATGGACTCGTGAATACACATATTTTGTATATAAAGTGAATGGAATGGGGAGAAGAGAAACGACACAGAGTGGAGATGGCTGGTCAGCCAACTCCCCTTTAACCAAAGCGTTAATCAATATTTATAGTTACACAAAAGTAAGTTACAGACATGTGATGAGTAATGGGATAAGAAATGTACACACACCTATGCGCTCATATAAAAACAGTCAAGATTGATAAGCGAATAAATAACAAGGTCAGAATGTGACTCAAGTAGAATGAATAGAATAGGCTGTCCGAAAGCTAGAATAAGGTATATGGGCTTAACATAATAACCGACACTACACTGGGTTCAAATTCCGGAGTGAACATCAACTTTGGTATGAAAAACTACCCAACTGATGAGTCCCAAATAGAATGAAACGCGCGTCCTGGATTTCAATGCTAGCCACTATTTATCTTTGCTCATAATGCTGGACATTATTTATCTATGAACTGAGTAGTTTTAGTGCACTTTTACTAGGCTTTGGATTTGTGTCTCCATGTCTAAAATATTGTTTTAGCTATCAAACTGGTCCAAACACTTTAATAAATCTTTTGAATGAATAAACAAGTCGATAAATGAAACTACAATTTGTTTTTTCTAATAGTAGTTTGTAGCTCATTGCTCAGTTCATGTCCATATTTCACTGTATATAATGTTCTCAACAATCGTTAATCTATTGTCATAAGGTTAAAAGAAAATCCTAAATCAATTCATTTGTAGAAATAACTATTCACTACGGACAAAACTACCATTATAAAGTTTTAATTGCTATAGTTAAATAAATTTAAAACTATAACAATAACGTATTGTTAGTCTTTAACATTTGTACTTTTGGTTTTGTATGATTTCTCTACTATTACATCATGTATGACAGCCGAACAAAAAAACGTGAAAATCGTATATTTTTGTACCTTCGTCATTCTAACAATTAATAATGGTTTTGATCGAGATCATGAACCGGTTGATGTTAGACCAACGTTGGAAACCTGGAAGCACTGGAAGGCCGTTTCGTTCTATTGTGTGACACCTCAGCAGTGCGCATCCACGATGCCGCTAGAGGGATTCGCACCCAGGGCCTTCGGTCTTGCACGCGAGCGTTTAATCTACCGGACAACTGAGTCGGCACCCAATGGTGTTAGTGTCTAACATCAACCAATCCCGCGAGCGGGATCGCGGATGAGCAGTGCTGAGGAGTTTAACAATAAGACGAAAAGACCATCCAGTGCTTCCAGGTTTCCAACGGTGGTCTTACATCAATCAGCTCATGATCTCAATCAGAAACCTAATAATCTTCACAGCCCTTATACTGATAATTAATAATGTATCAGTAATTAGATTTTTAAAAAAGCCCATTGAAAAACTACTTGACTATTTTATACATAAAATTATTTGAAAATGCATTAAATTCCTCTTTTTATTTAAGCGTTTTACTTCATTAAACTTTAATTAAATAACTTATGTAATCATATTCAAACGTTTATTCAATGCATTTAGTGACATTCACCAAATAATACATCATTTATGAATACGGTAACTGAAACCGCTGAATATAATGTGAGGCAAGTATATTGATAAGAAGTACAATACAATATCAAAAATTCATATTATTATTATTACTAAGCAAAGGTTTTCGGGAAAGATTGTTCGATTGCAGTATAGTTTAAATATACCACAAATTGGTTTTAACTAAACACATATTAGTATATAGCAAAGATTGCCGTTAGAATCAAATCTACAATGTTTCGGCAACAAAGAGAGTATATCTCCTTTAGACTAATGAGTTTATATTCATAACTTTATAATATCAATTAGGAAGCTAACCAATAATTAGTATAATTGTGTCACTACATCTTGATTTAAAGTTGTTGTCTCCCTGAAAGTATTCTGTAATGTAATGTGTTTTATCTTCTAAACAGTTCGTTTCATGTGTAATAAAGTCACATACATATAATATATCGAAGTCAATAGTATTGCTGCTTCAACAATAAGTGGTATGGGTTAAATTAAATAGTATAGAGATTTTATTCAATAAAATTGAACCTTTCCACCTATGAATAACTGAAATAAAATCTAATCCCAATGATTAAATATTCATTATTTTACCGTTAGATCATAATGGTAAACTAACCTTAACTGCGTGTTAACTGTAAAAATAATACTTACTTATGAGATTATATGAAGACTTAAATCAGTTCAAAAATTTCATTGAAAGATTTTCAAATTAATTGAAAAACCGATAAACATAGAAGGTATTATTCAATTAATTTTATGCCTTATTAGCTATGTGTAAAAAAAGTTGATTAAAGAATTCACTAAATTAACATATCACGTGTGTAAGATCTACCGGATCAGAATGAAATCCTGATGGAAACTCACACTAATGGGAAAGCAATTTTATCTACGAGTTTGAATATGTGAAAATTCACGTCTTATCTGATTAACATACGTTTAAAGTCATTCTTATGCATGAAATGAACAAAGAATATTAACTAGAAAGTATATTTATATTAAGTTAATTGATATACGGCCAGTGGAGTCTAATTTGTGTTGGATGAAGACAGTTATCCACATCAGACAATGAGTGAGGGGTTGCGCAAGATCATAGATCGATCAAAAATAAACATTTACACCATCGGATGCTGGTTCAGTGATTTAGAGTTTAAGTGTTCGCATGCAAGATCGAAAGTCTTGAGTTCGAGTCCCACTTGCGGGATCGTGGATGCGCACTGCTCAGAAGTTCTATACTATGACGAAACAGACATTCAGTGCTTCCATGTTTCCAATGGTAGTCTAGCTTAGATCGACTCATGAATTCAACCATCAATATGCATGTTTTCATCAAATAAGCTGTATTTATTCATTATTCGTTTGATAACCATAATTCGCTTGCAGTAAAATAAATAAAATAGAAATTAAGTTAACTAGTATTAAATTTATGCATGAGAACAATCAAAACATTAAATAATAAGATGTAGAATGAAAAAAAAAGTGAAATATAAGAATGATGAACAATTGTTTACTGCTCTAACTTGATTCGATAAACAATTGAAAACAAGTACCTACACAGAACTCAATAATAAACATTATGATCAAATTAAATTATATTTATCAAACAAAACAAATATTTAGGTAATGACTGATCTCTTCATTATCAATTACGTAATGCTAAGCTGTCAATAAATAGATGTATGTATGATTAGACTAAGTTCTATGGTAATTAACTTACTATCATATTGAGATAAAGAAAGATAATATATCCTATAATCATTCATTTTGGTGTATGAATAAATATAATACCTTTTTGTTGGATCAATAATTTAAAGGGAACAATTAATTGAGGACAATAGAATGTCTAATTTTACTTAAACATTGAACCATATAACATTGGATTATTTATTTAACTGAAATAAGTTATATTAAAAATTAAGTTCTGAAATGATCATGGATGATTGATTTTGACTGGAAAACAAAACCCAAGTTAATAAAAACAGCACAATATTTTTTGTAAAACAGTGAATTACGCATGACTGGTCAATGTTTCTGCTTACTAATGAGTTGAACTGGTTGATGAAATAGGTTTTGGTGCATTCTTCAACAGAGATTTGTATTGGAAAATGTTACTTATTTTGTATTATTTGTTCGAATCTTTCTATTAATGTTTAGGACTGAAATTGATCTGCCACTTATTGGCACATGTGTATCCTCTGTGGATTGCCTTAAGTCACAAGCATTATAATCAAGGATGGATAGTGCCTGGTAGTGGAATTCAGGACGCGAGTTTTGTCTTATTTGGGACTCGTCAGATGACTGTCAGGACTCAGTAGCTAAGTGGATAACGCGATTCTGTTTAAAGTGAACGGTACTGGGTTCGAGTCCATGAGTGAACATCAACTCCAGGATGGATATAGATCCAGCTGACGTGTCCCAAATAGGACGAATCGCGTATCCTGGATTCCACTGCTAGCCACCATCTATCTTTGCTTATATCGAAAAATGTTGTTTTCAAATTTAAGGAGCTAAAATCCTAACTTCAATAAAAATTTGTTAGATGATAATACTTTGACTATAAACTTTTTTGATATGATATAAATGTTAAAACTTTGTTGTAAAATGTCATTTGGTCAACCGACAATCAAGACTATCTCATACTTTAATTGTTTTAAAGATTAGGTCAGTTAAACGTGTGTGATGTTAAGAATAAATTTAGTGATGGTTCTCTATAAAGCCATTAATTCCCTATTCTTTTTCTAAAAACTGATAATTAGTTTTATAATATAATACATTTATAGATGACTTTTTGGATATGAAACATCATTAAGTATCATATAGTGTTTTACATTTAAATGTTATTAGTTTTCTATCTATTGAATTTGGGAATATTGAACTGTAAAAGGTAACAAACTAATTAGGAAAAGAAAGAAATGAATTTTGTGGAAGTTTTTGAAGTTAAAAGTTTGGTGGTTGATAAGCATAGTTAACAATTCGAAAATAATACCCATTCAGAATGTCAAACATATGTGTACAGTATAAAATAAGGTCAGTTTATTTCGTTAGTTCTTTTTAGTTACAAACAAAATAAATTAGGAATTATTGAACATAAGATAAGTATGAGAGATGATGAAGTCTGATCAATAACGATAATAAAATGACGAAATCTACAATAAATTTCGGAAGGTAGAGAGGTTATGCAATAATAATTAACCAGAAAACGTTGCTGTTAATGTTACCACTACTAAATATGACAGTTATTTAATATACTGAGTAATAGTCGCAAGTCTGTAGTAAATTGCACACATTGATATGCTTTACAACTGTTAATACATCTTTCACAAACAATTTCCCTATGAAGTATGAATTGGTGAAGGTATTCAACATTTTAAAATCTATCTATCAGCAGAGATATTAAAATAACTTGAATCAGTATCGAATTAAAGAAGAATTGATCAAGTCTTCAGTGAATCTATAACATGATTTGACTAATGTTCATTAAATTATTTTTATATATTCTGTTGGAATTTGTTATTTTATGTAATATTCATAATTAATGAATTTTTAGATAACAAAGAGAAATGGATAGCTGTTTCATCTTAGTGTGATACACAGCATCTGAGTCTAACTATGTTCTCACGATGGGTCAGATCTGTGACTAATACCATCTACAGATTAAAAATAATTTCCATAAAACTCTTTCATCTAAAGGTACATAAATTTCAGTATAAGGTTTTGTGGGGATTATAGCAGTTTTTAGATTTATTCAACAATTGATCATAGTTAACTCACCATTAAAAACCTGAAAACACTAAAAGACAGTTTAGTTTTAGTATAGGGTTCTTCCACCGTTGGGTGCCCGGTTACTTGTCTGAATATTAAGCATTCGTGTGCGATACTGAAGATCCTGGGTTTTAGTTTCGTGTTCCATAACATGAATGTATACCACTGAGGAGTACCATACCATGGCTAAACTATAACGTAGCACTTCCAGAGTTTTAATGTTGGTCGAACTAAGATTTATTCACGTTTTAAACTATGAAAATATTTAAATTTATTCAACATGTATGCTGAATTTATGCTATTAGGATACTTTGAAATATTCACTATCTTTGATTCGAAATGTTCAAACATTTTCTACAATATGTGTGGTATAGTGTTTATTTGACAGAATACTTACAATTAAGATCTATCAAAGATATTTCTAATTAAATTTATTTAAATTTTATTTTGATTGAA
Source organism: Schistosoma haematobium (assembly GCF_000699445.3). Classification (NCBI taxonomy): domain Eukaryota; kingdom Metazoa; phylum Platyhelminthes; class Trematoda; order Strigeidida; family Schistosomatidae; genus Schistosoma; species Schistosoma haematobium. Next base: position 22,335,936 of record NC_067197.1, read on the forward strand.
ACAATATTACTTTTATTATTATTTATTTATTTCCATTATTACTTGTTTTAATACAAAATTATGATGAACAATTTCTTAACTATTGAGCTTCAGTATCAGAAGGGGTTTTGTAGATATTATAGTGATTTTAATGTTTGAGATCATGAGCCAATCGAAGCTAGATAACCATGGAAAACATGGAAACACTGAACGATTGTTTCGTCTTATTTCCTAGAGTTCTAGTGAGAAGCACCGACCAGTGGAGTTCAAACGAGTCTGTTGTGAGATAGTTACTCACTGAAGACAATGGTGGATGTGTCGCTCAATTTTGTGGATTACTTGAAATTAGACATTATCACCGTTGGATACCGGCCAGCTCAGTGGTCTAGAGACTGGTACCGAGACTGATAGGTCCTGGGTTCGAATCTTGCGGGGGGTGAGACCGTGGTTACGCAAAGCTGAGTCCCATACTTGAACGAAACGTCCGTCCAGTGCCTCCAAGTTTTCTCTAGTGGTCTAGCCTCTACTGACTTGTGATCCTAACCATCAAAATTATTTAGTTTTAAATGACGTTTTCGCAGTTTAATTTTCATATCCATTTTTGTTATCTTCATTTATCAAACATCATCTGTCGTTATTCTGATTCTATGTAATTCATGCTTCACAATACTAAACCGACTTTAAGCTGTTTATAAATAAAAAAGAGGCGAAAAAAACAATATGAATACATTTTCTTTCATTAGTTGTTATAATTCTTTTTATGATGATATTATTGAATGAAATAATTTGTTCTCGGACTTCTTATCAGTGAAACGCTGAATAGTAGAAATGTTCAATAGAAAAGCAAAGTAATTATTGTCTTACTTCAAATATAGAAACTACGGACATCATCATATTTACCATTGTTATTGTATTCTTGTTACTAGTCTAACATTTATAAAAAAGACATTGATCTTTAAGTATTATTACATAATCAAATGACATAGAGCAGAACTAAAAGTCCTTTAGTTATATATTTATATATACATAGATTTAGTCAGGTAGATAGACGAAAAGATAAACAAACAAACAAGCAAACAAGATGACTTGATAAACCGATATGTATATTTGATAAAAGCTGAGATTTGATTCAATAATTAATGTTCTGAACAATTAGAATGATATTAAGGTAATAAAGACTTTTGTAAAGTACACTTACATTTTCGATGATGGAACAATGTGAATTATGTAGTTTGTTTTCTAAAAGACATAATATATCCTTGATACACAATTCAATAATTTAAATTGAATCGACTCAAGAATATGTATTGTATGCAGTAAATTATTAGAAGTAAGCTTTTTTACTTAGAGTCAGCTGAAAATATTATAGAAATCAAGAATTTGTTATTGCTAAACTAAACGATTAAAACTTTTCTATATTTGGCAGATCTTGATTGATAACTACTGAAAAATACATTGTATCTTCGTTCTTCTGTGATCAGCTACGATGTTCCATTGACCTAGGAAACTGTGAAAATACAGAGTATCTTATAACCATTCAACTCTTTTCTAAAAATTCCAGTTAGATAAAAGAAGCTGTGTAGAAACTTTATAATGATTACTTTGGTAACAAGGATAATTTCTATGTTTTTATCCATTTCTGATGGCATTTTCAATGATGTTTTACATTCAGGTGAATTCTCATTATAAAATTGTAACCAATGTAGTTCAAACATGTCACAAATCAGTGATCGACAACAGGATTCGAAAATAATAATCTCTTGATTATGTTAAATAACCCATAGTACAAAATATGGAATATAACCACATATATCAGTTTCAATCCATTCAGCTTTAGAATAATCATAAAAATACTTGTAAAAATTGTTTCCTACCGTGATTAGCTATTGCATACCTTTATCTAGAAAACATTTCCATAACACGTTTTCCACTAGATACATTTCACACAAGAATTAAATGTAATCTCATCTTTCTACAAAATATAAATGTTAAGTGAAATATACTGATAATTATTGTGATTCTACTTGGATTTTATCATAACTAGGTCTGTAACTGATTCTAGGCAGGTTCTTTTTACTAAAATTCACTTGAATACACCAAACAGCTAACACATATGATTAACCAGTTAAAACTATTTTAAAAGCTGAAAAATTCCCATTATATTAAAACATAATTAATATGAGTCAATTGAAGCTAGGCCATCAAGGAAAATCTGGAAGCACTGGACGCCGTTTTGTCCACGATCCCGCCTCCGCGAGATTCGAACCCAGGACCTATCAGTCTCGAGCGCGAGCATGACTGACTTCGAGAAGCATTTCCTGGAGTTCTAGTGAGAAGCACCGACCGATGGAGTTCAACCACATCTGTTGTGAGATAGTTACTCACTGAAGACAATGGTGTACGGTGGTGCGATTCCGTGAATTAGTTGAAGGTGAGAGAGAGAACCTGACACAATTCATATTATTCTACATATTACGCAATCTCGGATTTTTTTTTCCATTATTCACTCTCTCTCATCCCATGTTGACCATGTTTATTCTGATCATTATTTACCTCACCATTTCATTTCACTTATAAACTGATTGAGGTTAAATGCACTTGGTGTTGTTTTACTTGTATCTTCCTATTGTTATTTAGGACTACAATTGACCACTCTCATGTTGCCATATTATTATTATTAGCTTTATTCAATATTATATTTTTGGTGCAATACAGAGTCCTCTGTACAATGTATCTCAATAAGTTTCCGTTTCTTAGTTCTTAGTTGATCCTGACGACAAATATTTAGTGGTCTCCAGTTAAAAGTTAGCAGTCCAGTCAATCGACAACTAAATAATATACATTCATTTGAGGCATATTGCCATTAACCACGACATCATTGATTGAGCCCTTTTTAACCTGTACAACGAAAGGTTTTATACATTTCAGAAAAGCACCTCAATAAGTTATATCAATAATAACCATAATGATGTATCAAAACAAACAAAATTAGATAACTTGTTGAAATATCTAGATGACAGAAATAAATAACCCAGATGTTCAAGCAGGCTGCATCATGTACAGATTGTCTTAATATAGCCTTCAATTACAAGCTTTTTAACATTTCATATTAGTCAACCCCAATATTAACACTTTTAAAATTGGAAAAAAATATCGTTGATTTGTTTAAACTTCTTGTTTCTCAGTTCAAATAGAACAATGATGAATATGTTCAAGTAACAAGTAACCATTTATTCCTTTTGTTGAAATAACCATTATATATCTTCTTCTTCTTCTTCTTCTTCGTAGTTTCTTTTTTCTGATAAAAAAAATAATCTTTTTGCTCTAAACTTTAAATGATTAAATCAATAATATTCATTCAACCAAAAATCATTTAAACTTGATGGGTAAATTTTTTTTTTTAAAAAAAAGAGAAAACAAATTTTTTTATTGAAAAATCAAATAAATAAATGAATCTTTATTTTTTTAATGGATTCATTTAAATGAATAATTTTTATTGAATAAATGAAATAAATATTTGGATATTTATATGAGAATGAATGATTGAATGAATAATAGTTTCTTTATGGAAAGAAAAAATATTAATCGTAAAAATAAAGATTTCAATACGACAAATAAATATTATCGGCGAAACTATAAATTATGAACGAGCCAATCAGAAGCGACTGAGGGATTTCAAGGTCACGGCGCCAAACTCAGTACTTAATGCTAACGTACAATTGGTTCATAGATGATTTTATACAAAATGTGATAATTGAGCGTTGATAACAAACAAAACGGCGAGACTATAATTTGTGGACGAATCAATCAGGTAGAAGATAACAGATCTCAGATTTTGGCGTGAAAGTCTTTCATCTATTTGACTAAATAGATTTCCAGTATTATAGCTGATATCAGTTCGTGATGAAAACTCTATATATAATTCGTAACTAAGGCGAATTGTGACAATTATTGCGAAGTGGATAATAAAAGCACCAGTAACACTAGCTTGAGCCATGTACTACAATATATACGGATGATTGGAGAGCGTACAGACTCCTACATACGCTTTATCATGTGCATTGTTTCGTTATCCACAAGTGGCATTTTGTGTACTCAACAACTGGAGTGCACACAAACAATATTGAAGCTATGTGGTCAAGGCTGAAAGAGTTTTTGCAACCATATCATGGCTCCAGAGACCGACTATTGTGTGGCCATATGGATGATTTTCTCTACTGCGTGAATTACGATTTTAGAACTTCTGAAGTTTTTGAACCATGTATCAGAATTGTATCCAGTTTATTTCTTTGATTTTGTATAATGTATTTTTACTCTATACTTACTGTTTGCTGATTGGCCAATATTCCTCAAGGTCACTTAAGATTCGTTCAAAGATCGGCCATAAATTATAATCTCTCCATAATTTCTTTGTGAACTTTGTTTTTTTATTTTTTTTAGTTCTATTTTTCAGGTGACTGATATAGTTAATTAGTTGGTTCAGTTCAATAAAACAATGAACGTGAGCTCGACTCTTTATGGAAGAAGAGATTCAAACTAAATCTTATTATTTTCTTTAAATTACTTAATAAACTATACTTTAAATTTAATCAAGTAATTCAATACGAAGAAATTTCTTAATAAGACATTCGTAACTCTTTGTCAATAATGAAGCATACTCATTGTAAATCATCTCTCTATTTGAATAAGTTCCTAGACTATGGAATAATCTAACACAATCTATTCGTACGATAAAATCACTCTCATTCTTTGTTCGCTGCATTGATGCATACCGCTCCTCTAAGAATGCATTAAATGTTCTAATACATGTATGTGTATCTTATTCCACGTGTGAAATTTCTAGTCATTATTATTAATGAATTCCTAATTAAAATCACCTACCTGTTGTGACTTTAGGTTAAAACTGTACCTAGCAACCCTAACTAATTTGAATAATATCTAACATTAACAGTATATCACTATAATATATGACAAATGCATTACGGTAGACCTGATTGACATATTTTGGTATTTATTGCTTTGTTGTTCCGGGCTCTCTGCTTTCGTTTTACTTTCTCTAGTTGTAGATAATTATCAATATTTCGTTCTGGTACATGAAATAATCTTAAGTATACCGTTTATAAATCAACAGGCTATCTACTTAAGGAAAATTAAAAGTTCCTGGCGGATGCGTTGGATTGCTGCAACTTATTTACTGCCTAAACAATCACTGAACTAGTATACTTAAAACTATCTTATACCACATTGTTTGTTCTCTACATCTAATGTTACTATTTATATCAAATTTATCATGCCTGTAAACTGGCGTGAATTCTGTGGATACACTTAAGAAAACTCAGTTCTAATCATCATTGAAATAACTGATTCTAGTTTCATGGAAACATGAAAAGTAGTCAAATGTCTTTCATTTAGAAGGATTTCTATGTATTATTTGAATAGTGAAGTACGATTTTTCTAATAATATAAACTCACTGTTTGAAACTTTATTCATTGTCATTCGAAAATATGTACTTTACTAGTATCAATGTGTGAATACCCATGACTTATTTAAAGTAAGAACAGATATTAAAATCTGCATGATAAACACGCTGGTTAAGTGATCATTTAATTTCGGTATGGTAGATTTGTGGAGATTGTTCAGTTAGAAGACAGTTTGTATTATATTCTGAGTTTAACTAGATAACTACTGAAAACATGATGTCATTTGACAACTATTTTCTTATCACTAGTAAAGAAGCACTTGCTATCCAGTTGATCCATACGAAATTAGGGGTTTAAAACTAATGTCCAAACCGAGTTAAAAGAAAATCTAGGATTCAGTTATTGTCTGTGATCTCAGTTATTTTCAAAATTTATTTAAATGATGTATCAGTTAGACAACAAACTTCAAACAAGGTTTTACTACATACAAAAATGATGAATAAATAGAAGAAAATGTCAATGAAATACACGATTTCGATTAGACATAAATAAATATGGAATGTGGAAAAAACTGAATAATTAGTTCACAATATTTGATTCTTATGCAACTGGCACTGTAATCTTTTCCTGATTTCAATAGCACTTAACGTCAACCTGACGACTGACCAGTGTTGACGGCTAAATCATACAGTTGGTCATTTTTGCTATGATAACATAGTGGATTCATGTTTCACAAGTTGGAATATTTAAAGTATATCTAAATCACTACTTACATCAAAACTTAATATTGGGATTATTACAGACCAAACTGTGATCTAGTACTGATCAATATCTTAGTTTTTAAGGGAAATCTTTAATTTAATTTTCAAAAGAACATAGACATTATTTTTCCGAGAAAAATAAACCATCTCAGATGAACTTCGGATTCTTAAAATGAATATCATACACTAATAAAATATTTCTTTATTGTTCATAAAATGATTTTACGTGTAAAGCTAAAATCTAAATAGATACCAGTATGGTAAACTTATAAACTTAATAAAGTGACAATGAAAGTAAACTATGATATGATTCAAGGCTTGTTGATATAGTTCAGCAAATAAAATTTTCTTTCCGATATCATTCACTCAAGCTGTACCATCATATTTGTGATTAATTTATACATAAAATAGTCGACTGAAAATTAAGACGACGATTATATCATATTATGTATCGAAGAAAGTGGCTTTATAATCGTGCGTTGAAGAAAGATAATAATAAAGAATTAACTATGCGAAAAATAATTGTCCACTTGACGAGTATGAGAAAAATGAAGAATGAATCAACAACATGGTGATTATAACGAACAATTAAAATTAATAAGATTAAAAACATTAGATGAGTGTGATGAAATCAGATTACCATTTATAAAAATCAAGCGTTGAAGCCATGGAAAAATGGTTCTCACATATCTCTTTTGACCAGAGTTCAGTTTAGAAAAGATTGTTTGCTAACGGCTTTGCAGTGCATAAATTACTGATATGCACTCCTATCAAACCAAATTATTGATCGTTAACTACAAGACAATCTCAATAAAATTTAGTCTTAATTAGTGAACACAATTTGTATGTAAATATAAGAAGGTACATCAACAATGTGAAAGTTAAACTATATGCGTCCATGAATGGATATCAGCTGAGATGTAAGGATATCCTGGTGACTAGTCCTGTATAATATAAAATGAGCCTTCTGGACTCCAATGCCAGCCATCATTTTTTGTAGGATTCTAAGACATTCATTGCAATTTGAAACCTCCAAGTTTTAAAAAACCATAAAACATAGTCGAGCCACTGTAATATACAGTAATGTATTACTTTGTAGCTAGTGTTTCAGGGTACAATCGACTGTTTAAAAACTTCAATAATAAGTAGAGAAATAAATTACTTCAGTCTGAAATATTCTGTTGTACGGTGTATTTCAAAAAGTCTCTGGAACAGCTTAAATTTCACATCAGTCATAGACTACATAAAATGTCAATGTGCTTATATATTTTCTACGTTTAATTCGACTGTACACTTTGTTTTTATTTTTGATGACAACACAAGTAATGAAGTAAAGAATATAAAGATATATTTTTACCATACAAATTAAAGAAAACTTCATTGGATTTTTAATAGATTCGCTTAATTTCACTTCATTTATTCTTTTCTTTATTCGGTTTGTTCTTTGCAAAAGTTTTTCGACTGATAAATTTTAAACTTAATAATCATAATAATGAATAAAAACAGCTATGAAACAACATAAAGAAAGGAGGATATGTAAATGAGAAACGAAAATAATAGCCACAGGGTATGACAATCAGCAAAGAATAGGTATGTGTGTGTGTGTGTAAAGAAACTGAAGACAATCACAACAACATTTATGATAATGGTGATGTGTCAATAACAATATAACTACAAACAAACAGTTACGGTGACGAATAAAACAACGATAAATAGAAGTTAAGACGAACACTTGATGATGTATTAATGTAGAATTCTCACTTATTTACACGATAGAAACATTAAAGATACATTAGTTAAACAATAATTCATTTCTAAATTATAAAAAATAGATTGAGGGGTCATTTTAAATAAGAAATAATATCAGTAGCATAATCATCATTGTGTTCGAATACAACAAATCTCCATGAGATGAGTCTAATTTCAGTTCAGTAAAACTAAAACCAAAGATATATATATGTATAATACCCAAATAAACACTAAAACATATATACTGATATACTTTTCTTAATAGATGATCATTACTAATCGAACACTTATTACTTACTATACTTCTATCACCAAGTCCATTATTATTTTGATGTAAAACTCAATTAAAAGTTACAAATATACAAGACTTTTATTCTTTCAAAATAAATCATTAAAACTTAAATAATGATAATAATGATATTGACAAATTCCATTAAGAGATTTCTTCATTCATTTACTTTTCATTAGTTTTCATTTAATTTGTGAGATTTGCAACAACAAAATAAAAGAAAATTGATAGATAATTGTTATGAAATAATTTATACTTATGAATGAGAATAAGAAATAAAGTTGAATACATTGAAAATGAATACTTTGAATATATAACATTAGTACAACTTCTATAAGGAAACAAATTGATCAAACTATTCTGATGAAAGACACATATAAAACGAAGAGAAACCAAATGAGCATGGAGGGAGAGAGAGTGACAGAAAGAGAAATATTGAACAGTCAAAATGACCTGTTTATTTTTCCAGTTTTAAATTCAAGCTGATCTAAAAATCATAATCAATCAGCCTGAACAATAATTAAGAAAAGATTTAGTTCAATAAACTGAAATTATTGAATTAAAATTTCTTTTGAAATAAACAAAAGCATTAGTTAAAAGCACTGAATATCAGTAGTATTAGTAGTAGTAGTAGCACCCACAAAAATACAAATAATCACTATAGTTATATATTATAATGAAAGCAAAAGAAAAAAATCATGTAACTATTCAAGAAAGAATGTTAGTAGAAAATAAGGAAATATACATTTTTTAAGAAAAAATTACTGTTATGATGTTGATGATGGAGAAATGACAGCGTTAGGTGTATTGACATTTGTTGCCATTGTTGGATCAGCCGTAGATGAATCAGCTATATCCATACGTTTATCAGATTCATATGATTTTAAACGTAGACGAGCGAAATCTTCAAAAATCAAATCATCGTCATCATCAACACCGCCACCAACACTACTGACTAAATATGCTTTACTGTTTTTGTAATGATTCGTTGTTTTGAAAAAAAAGAATAGCAAAGAGAAATGAATAGATTAGTTTAAAGAAAAGTCCGTTTTTTCACATGGTATTTATTAAAATCATGAGTTCTCACAATAGATATGGTTTTATGTTAATTACTCTTTACAAACCAAGAAATGAAAACATTTGTACACGCACATTCTGATTGATCTAATAATATCCAAGTTAATTATCTTGTCAGCGAGAAATATAAATCTGGCGACTGAAAAGTGCTTACGGTGTTCTGTTTTCGTCATTCAGGCAAGTAAGTTACTTGTTAGAGGCAATTCGCAGTTAGGAGAGGAATACAGGACATGGGTTTAATCGAGTTTACGATTGAAAACCAATACGTACCGAAATTTCACTGCGCCTTACATCTAGTAACCATCATTTTAAATGCCAACCTATCGTTTAAATTGCCTACCGAGTTCAAATAGCTAATAAATTGTTGAAAAGGCATATATAAATTTCTCATTATTTATTATTTCCAACCGTTAGTAATAAAGACCTGAAATGTGTAGTCTGTGTTGGGATACGTGTATCGTGGTAAAATAACCTAGAGATGTTTATGTTACGATTTAGTAAATAAAAATATTGGCACATATTCTGATTTATTCTACAGTACTAAACAGATTGAATATCTGAATAAATGCTAAAAAAAAGTAGATTAATAACTTATGGATTGATTACGGTTAGCCAATAAAAAGCCATCAAAATTTAAGTTCTGTTAGCCAATATTCAACAGAAAATCGTATCTCTCATTATCAGTAACCCAATGACCATTATACGACTCTAACATATATCATACATTGCCGGAGATGTTACTATAGAGATTTACAGGCTACGGACGACAACTAGCACGAATTTCGGTATTAGAGCAATCGTAACAAAAGAATCAACAAAATAATTTGAATGAATAGCCTTAAAGCATAAGAATATCAGATTACCATTAATTTACAACTATTAGGCCCTTTTATCTTATATAAAGTGATATTATTATCAGAATATCACAGTAATGTCTAGTCCACACGATTGCTTAAATAAATACTGTTAAGCTTCATGATATTTGTTGTTTTCCTAGAGTTATATTACATACAAGTTTGAAAAAAGGTATACTACAACTTCACATCATCTGGGCTTAGAAATGTATGGAGTTATGAAATATCAGTATCTCGACGACAAAAAACATTTAGCATAATAATCCTTATTGTGCGATAGGCGCGCATGTTTGCTACCAGATTATAATATTTTTGATCAATAATCCATCTATTCTCTTCTTTTTAATGTACACTTGCAGACATACATGCAGAGATCCAGACAATTCAAATACATATTCACACTCACATACATAAAATACCTATCCTGTAAATAGTACGCTAGCTAACTACAAATAAAATGATGATTAATTCATTTCAACTATATTTTCAAGAAATATATATAATGTCAAGCATAGTTGTTCAAGTGAAAAAGGTAAAACACTTTATTGAAATCAATCGTAGATATATAACACATTCGAAAACCAAGGGGAATATTAATGTGTAAATATTAAATCCCATGTTGTTATTGTGTTTTTTTAGAGAGAGAAGATTTTTTCTAACACCTTCCATCCTGGGTTCAAGTCCCAGGAGGCGGGATCGTGGATGCGCACTTCTGAGGAGTCCCACAATAGGACGGAACGGTCGTCCAGTGCTTCAAGGTTTTCCATGGTGGTCTAACATCAATTAACTCATGATCTCAACAATTGAAAACTAAGAATATTAAAAAGATGCTCTCAGCTCTAAGTTTTCTTAAGAAAAACTCTTGTTCAAATATGATTAATCAACATGAAGTGAGGGAATAAATATTGTTAACCAGATTGAATCAATAAATTTACAGTTGATTTAATTACAAGATATTGAAGTCATATTATGTATTCTATAGATAATCAAACTATTATATTCAACTACAAATAAATACCTCACAGTATTCATTCACTCAATTATCATGTGTTTATTGTACATTTGAACTAAAACAAATATAACACACAAATGCAAATAATCACTAGTTTTATCAATAACTACAATACCACGTGGTTATAAAGTGTGACTTTTTAGTCTTGTTGTGATAAACTATTGATTAATATATGATCTAACCTATGTAGAAAGAAATATACCATGAATTATAAGATTGTGTAACATGATTACTTCGACTATTTAATTGTAGATTTATATTTTTAAAGAAGAAAAAAATCAAACAAATTTTCAGTCCTTTTTATTCGTTGGACATAATTCTAATGATTAATGATGTTGAGGGGTCCAACAATAGGACGAAACGGCCGTTCAGTGCTTTCAGGTTTTCCATGGTGGTCTAGCTTCAACTGACTCATGATCTCAACCATTGAAATTACTATAATATCAACAATACCCCTTCTCAGATTAATAATGTGTTAGTTTTTTTCAAGATAAATATTACATTATTCTATAGTTGCTTTAAATAATAATCCAACTATTTAAATGTTTAATACACATAATAAATCATTGTATTATAGATAAACTATATTAATAAGGAATAAGCTTTAATATCAGTATTATTTCTGTTTAATATGAAAATAGTTTTCATCATAGATAATACCAACAGCTAATAGATTATTGGAAATCAAAGAACATTGGATAGTTAGGGTTTTGTTTTAGTATATTATATTATATACGATGCAACGAATTCTTAGTATAATAAAGTACCGAAATGTATATCAAATCACATTGAATAGTCTATTCGTTACTATTATATTAATTGATTAGTTTTGATCAAGAAAAATAATAGATGTATTTATGATTATATTAAATAGTCTTGTTATTTTATGATTGTTGAATAAAATGTTTAACCTATGTTTATTAATCTGTAACTATAATCAAAATATTTTGGTTACTAATGTATCCAACTCACTTATCATTTATTCCATCATCCAATTTAATTAAATCATCTGTAATATTTACATTACGATCAGATGAACTTTGTTCGTTTGAATAAAACTGGGATTGTTGCAAGATATGCTGATTATGTCTTAGTCTATCATCAGATCCAGATAACAAAGGATGAAGGATATCATTATCATCATCAATAACTAGTTTTGATGAAGTACCATTGACATCTGAATCAGGTTTTGGATGAGTTAGTGTGAATGGAAGTTCCACGCTGACATCACTAAGAAAAACAGTTGGAAAAATTATAAACAGAAATTAAGTCGACGTATTAATAATATCAGAAGGGGTTTTTGTGGATATTAAAGTAATTTCAGTAATTAAGATTATGAGTCAATTGAAGCTAGACCACCACAAAAAATTTGGAAGCACAGGACAACCGTTCTCGTCCTACTGTGCGCATCCACGATTCCACCTCACGAGATTCAAACCCAGGATTTATAGTTCTCGCCCACGAACACTTAACCTCTAGACCACTGAGCGGCCGGCACCCAACGGTGTTAATGTCTAACTTCAACTAATCCGCGAAATTGAGCGACAATTCCACCATTTTCATCAGTGAGTTCCTATCTCACAAGAGACCCGGTTGAACTCCAGTGGTCATTGCTTCTCACTAGAACTCCAGGAAATACCTCTTGAAGCCAGTCACTAATGAGCATATACTAAAGAGTCCCATAATAGGACGAAACAGCCGCTCAGTGTTTCCAGGTTTTCCATGGTGGTCTGGCTTTAATTGATTCATGGTTTCAACTAATTAAATAACAATAATATCTAGGTCACAACTGAATTAGAAAGAACTATCTTCAAACTATTCAGTCATATGCTATTGGTGTTTCTATCTTCAATAAATAACTAAAGCTATTTTTCTACTCAATATCAGCAAGATACAAAATTCCAATTCTTATTTGTTTAAATGAAAACAATACATTTGCATTCAATACTTGTAATGGTAACATGAATTTTGACAGTCAGTGGTTGAAAACTTTTTTTGTGTGTTTAAATAATGCAACCGCATATTGCATTATTCATAAACTTTCGTAATCATAACATTTTTTTGACTTTTAATGTCTTTTCAATGCAGTATTTAAAGTAGAATTTTAACTAAAGTATTTCTCAAATACGATTCACAGATATTCATAAATAACATTTTTTTCTGTGAAAAAAACCGTCACATTTTAATTAAATATTAGATTGGTGACAATGTTGTCTTAAATAAGGATAAATGAAATTCAAAGCATTATGTTTCTTATTATAACATCATGCAAAAAGGTAAAAAAATACAAGTGAAATGTTGAAACAAATATTAATAACATCTCAAATAAACAAACTATTTCGATATATAAGTAGTATATCAGTTAGTGAAGAATCAAATGTAACAACACACTCGGGTTGACAGGTGCAGACTTCATAGTTTAAGCCCTTGTTATTATTTCAATCGATGGTTGACAATAATGTGTGAAATTGTTATGAATAGGTCGTAATGTTGATTTTATCTTCCATGATATACAGAATTTCAGTACTATGTTGCATATTTATATCACAACTTATTTGTCAAAACTTTTATATCACTAGTATTACTGTCATTACTTACAGTAATTATATGATGTGGTAACTTAAAGCGTTTCACATATGTGCCATTTTCTACGTTGCGTATGACTAATTGTAGTGAACAGACCATCCATATGAAGTAAATATATGAAAAGCGAACACGTAAGTACTAAATGCAAATAATTTTAAGTTACATGAACAAGACAAACTTTTACTTAGTAAATGGAAACTATTCTCAAAGATCTGTATTTACAGTTATGGCAGCTAACTACGAAGCTTACAAAATAACCTGTTCAAACAATTAACTTCAACTTACCACGGAATATATCAAGTACAAAAAGCCATGTATAATTATCGAATAAGTTATGTAAATAGAGACTATTCGTTCCTATAATTTATCAATACAAAGAATACAGCATTCAAACAAACCTCAACCGAATTCCAGTGAAAACAACAACGCTTGTATGCAGGTTCATCTAATTGATGGGTCCCAGATAAAACGAAAATTGAAAATTAAACTTAGTTGATAACCACTATCTATCAATTCTAAGTAGCTTGAAACATAATATTTACATCGAGGCAAATCCCATGTAATCCACATATGTCAACAAAGATTGACAAAAATGAGCCCCTTACTAACAATGATATAAATGCAACATTTATTTTGAATAATCTCGATAATGAATGCATGCTTTTGGGTTATTTTTTTAAATAAAAAAAAACCAATATTATCAATAAATTATTAAAACTTAATGAACCCCTAGTTGTAAGACCTTGAAGAAGACATAAATAACATACACAATATTGACTTACTATCCCGAGAAGTGTGAACATGAATTTCTTTGTTAGTTATCATGTTCTTTTCTTATGTTCCAATTATCTAGTTGACTTTTATTTCTCATATACAAACATACATACATACATACATACATACATACAAATATCATAAATAAATATGTGGTCACATTGTTCGACATGTATTATGCTATTATATTAAATAATTCTGGGAAACCATACCTTCATACGGAATCGTTCAGGTTGAATAAAATAATTAATTATTTTAAAATATATGCTGACGAAAATAGATGAATGAATAGTTTATAAAACTAATAAATAAGAATGTACGACCCTCTCACCTTGACACGAATCCTAATACTAATCGAACTTTTACACGATACTGAACAGTCATGCCAAGATTTTCTTTATGGTTCGGATTGCATATACTGTTAATATATTAAAATTAGAAAAAAAACCTAAATAATGATCCACTTCAGTCAGAAGTATTATATTACAATTGAAAGAGTATATTTAGTAAGGAGGAAAATAATTTGGTTGTACAACTAACATCAAAAGAATGTACAACCTAAATGCAATGACAATAATAATCAACATATGCTCACTAAGGACTGGCTTCAAGAGGTATTTCCTGGAGTTCTAGTGAGAAGCAGTGACCACTGGAGTTCAACCGGGTCTCTTATGGGATAGGAACTCACTGATGAAAATGGTGGAATTGTCGCTCAATTTCGCGGATTAGTTGAAGTTAGACATTAACACCGTTGGGTGCCGGCCGCTCAGTGGTCTAGAGGAACGATAGGTCCTGGGTTTGAATCTAGCGAGGCGGGGTCGTAAATGCACACTGCTGAGGAGTCTCATACTAGGACGAGAACGGTTTTCCAGTGCTTCCAGGTTTACCATGGTGGTCTAGCTTCAATTGATTCATGATCTCAACTATTGTTATTTTATCTTAGTTTGAAATCATCTTTACAATTTCAAATCAGATTGAAATAATAATTTTAAACTAAACAATCAGAATAATAGCAATAATATGAGTTTTGTTGTTATTGGATTATTCAATAATATAATATTTATAACTGCTAATTTATTCAATGGATTTCATGTTCTATCATCTATTTCCAGTTTAGAAGTATTAAAAACTTTGTTTAGCAAAGATTCAGATAAACTATTTGACCATGACCATATATATATTTAGAAATTAATGATTTTTGTTAACTCATGTCATGCTTTCTGGTGAGTGACCTATGTTCCTCCACGAGGGGTAACAGGCTTAAACAAGCAAGTAAATAAGTAAGGGATTACATGAAGTAAGGGATTATATGAAGCAATCTAAAGAAATAACGAAAACAAATAGTTAGAAGATATAGGTCAGATATTGCTTATGGTAATATTATGATAGTAATATATTATTATAACTATTATTATTAATAATATATTGCTATGATAATAATATAAAAATTAAACATTTAAACTTGATGTTACACCGTGTGTAAATAATGTTATTATTAAGGTGTTTTACTCTTTCTTATTGAAATCAATTACAATTGAATATAACGTTTATTCTATGGTACAATATTGTGAATAAACTTTTCTTTTAAAACAGAGAAAATAATTACCCTAAAAAGAATGAAACATAGAGCATTAAGTGTTAAATGGATGAAGATAATCAATATAAAGCTTAGACAGTTAAAAGTTGTCACAATAAACACAGTATCATTGAATCACTGAGTATCCATACAAAATTCAGTCAAAATGCAATAGTATATATCTATATTTTAAAATAACAATACAAATAACAAACTTACATTGTAGATGAAGCTAGATTAGTATCTTCATGTTTTAATTTACCATCTAATGCTAGACCACGTTTATGTCTGTTATTGGCAAGTAATGGACGTAGTTTATATACTTTACACCAACCCGTTTGACTTGGTAAAATAGGAAATGACTCACTATCAACCAAAATAATATTAAAAATGTTAACAAATGATTATTGTAAATATTACTCAAAATAAATAGTTAGAAAAGAATAATTGGAATGCATGTAAACTTATCAGAATCATTCTACAAAACTGTGGTAATATTAATTAATGATATTATGGTTTATGTTACCAATCGGAAATGAAATGCATGCGAGCAGAAGATTGAGAAGATTCAATTGAAGAGAACAGAAAGAAAAACAGAAATTAGCTATGATAACAATAGAAGTGAAAGAATCATGAAGCGTGTAAAGAACAACTGATGGGGGATATGCAAATTATATATTAAATGTATAGCTTTCAACAATAAATTGATCTTCCCCACTTAAGTTCTCGTTTACTACGACATTACCAAGGATAATGATGATGATATGAATGATAAAAACAAGTCAGACATATACAGTAATAAACTTAATCAATTATGAAAAAGATACGCATTTACACTTAATGATACTTTTTTATCAAACTTACGATCATTGCTTTGAATTAAAGGTGTTTAAAATTTTCAAAACGAGTTCCAATAACACATACTACGTCTAAGTTGCATTTATAATCCTAAGAGAATTTAATCGTTTTCGCGGAATGCGGTCTTATATCAGTGAGTATCATACAGAGATTACTATTCAGCCGTTTGGGCAATAACTCTCCTGTTATAAGGATGAGATGCTCGCATTAATTTTTTTCTGAATATTAAAGAAAATTATATCATCTAGTCCTAGTAATTGTCCTCATTCCATCGATCATCCCTATGGTGTGGTCAATGGTTCAAGTGACTCGACATCATAATTAGCTTTGTTTGATATTAAATAACTTTATGACAACAGCAGAAAGTGTTGAAATTCGATCAGTAAACAACGATTAACACTAAGTACTAAATAACATAAATGAAACTTATTCGTCGTAAAATCCAATGTAAATAATAACATTAATTGGACAGAACGATTATTTGAAAATTTTTCAGAATAATTCAACCATAAAAGATTTATTGCAGTGAATGAGAGTGATTGATTTCTAAATGTTATAGGGTCTACAATGACTGTGTGTTCGTTTTATTAGGTTTGAATTATATGTGTTGTTTCTTGATGACTAAACACTTAATCTTAATATATAACCAGTTCAAAACAATTTTCAGCTCTTACACTGATTACTAAGTAAGCTGTTTATTTTATAACAACGTATTCACTGAATAAAACTTATTCAACATTATAATTACCATGTTCATTCCAAGCTTTGAATTATTTTCCTAAATATTCGTTATCATCATCATCATAACTGTCACCACTAATTCTGATATTGAATTGCTCTCAAGCAATCGTGTCCATTATCTAACCGACATGTTTTTCTATACCTAATCGTAAAATTCAGTTGTACTAGTTCAAAGATATGTTAAAAAGCTTAATCGAATAAAACATTTTTCTCATTAATTTGTTTAGATTATTCGAAAATCAATTATTGAATAGTAGAATTAGAATTAGAGAAAAACTAATAAATCAGATAGTGAAGTCACTCAATGGCTAGAAAATTCATGTTTTAATTTTCAAATTAATAGAACATTGACAGTACAAACACCACTCTTTATTAGATACACTATGCTAGTCAATGTACATTTTACTAAAGCTAATTACTATCAATGAATTCATTTTGTATACTGGATATTCAAAGTGATTTTTTTCTCGTTCAAAGTAATTACGTTAATATATACGTGATCACAAATTACATCCCATAATTAAAAATCCCTATAATTGATCATACAAACTATTTCGATAAAATAAGTCGATATTATCATTCTATTATGCTCGAATAAGTTGTATAAAACCTAATGATACTACTCACACTTAAAAATAATAAACAAAATTTGTATTTAAAATCTAGTGGTTGAAAGGGAATTATTTTAGTAAATACGAAACCACAGCTCAACTATATTCAAACAAAAGATAAATGACACCTCCTAGAATTAGTTAGTTGAAATAAGTTGAGACGGGATGTGAATCATAAGTATTGCTACAATGAATCTACTGATAAAGTACAAGCTGAAAACAATATATTGGCTTGACAATGACACCCTCCATGAAGTACTATATTTATTAAAATACTGAGTTTGCTAGACTTATAAAGATACCCTGTTTGATTTAATATCCATAATAATCGAAATCTTTCGAATGTATTCACATAAATTATAATATCGTAATTCATATTGTTTGTGCAAACTAGAAAAATCGTTAGTTTAAAAGTTGAACTGACCCAGTACACTCGACAATGTAGTGCAGTAAAGTTTATGTAAAGATATTATTATGTTTTTGCATAATAATAATAATAATAAGTGAAGGAACTTTTTCGAATTTAACAATGATTTTGTACATAAATACATTCCTTTTTAATTAGAAAAAGAATATACATTGGAATTTTGTAAAATATTTCCCACTTAATAATTTCATGTTATATCATAATTTTGTTTCTCACTGTAACTGCAATTTATCGATTCAGTAATCTTGGCAAACATTATGTGCGCTTTTTGTCGAATAATATCTCATTTATACAACTTCGACATAATTTCAATATTAATTCAATGTAAACTAAGTAAAGTCCCAATTTTATTGGCTGATAAGTGATCAATTACCATTCATAATCATTTTATTGTATTATTAGTAGCCATTTAGTCGTTTTGTCTCATGATATCTAGTCATTTACAACCTCACTACTATTTTTTTCAGAAGTAAACTAGCTTTGAACGATTGAGAGGTATCAATTCAGGTTATCAACTACACAGGCGAATGCAAATAATATACTTCTCTATTACGATAACGATAACCAATTGACAAGATTATTGAATTATACTGTTAAATAATAGCAGAAATAAAACAGAGATGATAGTGGCCAGCAGTACAATCCAGGACGCGCATTTCGTATTGTTTCAGGCTTGAGATGGTGGAGAAGATTTGTAGCTCAGGTGGATGATTTTGGTGGAGTTTTGTTCTCTGAGCTGGATGGTTTGGTCGTGTCCTCTGTCTAAGATTTCTACATTTTCCCAATCGAATGAATGTCCGTAGTTATCCACGTGTATTGATATAAGTGAAGAGATATCATGGCGTTTGACTGCTAATTGATGTTCATGTAGGCGTAGGTGGAGGGGGCGTCCGCTTTGTCCGATGTAGTGTTTGTCGCAGTTGGTACAATTTATTTTGTAGATGATGTTTGATTTGTTTTCCTTTGTTATTTCATCTTTTGGTTTGCATAGGATTGATTGTAATGAATTTGTTGGTTTGTGTGCCACACCTATCCCGAAGGTTTTCAGCAGTCTCGTTGCGGTTTCTGATATTCCTTGTATGTACGGTAGGGTGATCCTTTTGTTGATTTTTGTGCTTGATTTGGGTTCTGATGCTGTGTGCCGTTGGTGCTTTTTGATGAAGTTGATTGGGTAGCCGTTCTTTTGAAATATGTCCTTCAGGTATTTCTCTTCATTTTTTCGTGCTGCCAGTGTGCTGCAGTGTGTCCTCGCCTTCTTGAACAATGCGTGTACGCAGTTGATTTTGTGAGCTCTTGGGTTGTTGCTGTTGTAATTGAGGATTTGATCTGTATGGGTCGGTTTCCTATATACTTGAGTTTCCAGTTTTCCTGTATCGGTTCTAGTGATCAATATATCCAAGAATGCTAGTTGGTTGTTTGACTCCTGTTCCATTGTAAACTTGATGTCGTTGAAAACGTTGTTGATCAGTTTGTATGTGTTTTCCAGTTCATCCTTTTTGACGATGACAAAGGTGTCGTCTACGTAGCGAATCCAAACTTTTGGCTTGATCACTGGTAATATCGTGGCTTCTAGTCTTTGCATCACTGCTTCTGCGATCAGTCCTGATATTGGTGATCCCATTGGTGTCCCTTTTGTTTGTTCGTAGATTTTGTTGTTGAATTGAAAATATGTTGTTAGGCATAAATCGATGAGCTCCAGTAGACTTTTAATTTGAAGTGTCGTGTATTTGGTGAGATTTGTGTCGTTGTTGAGTAGCAGGGATATAGTTTCTTTTGCTAGCTGTGGTTCAATTGAGGTGAACAGTGCTGTTACGTCGAAGGATATCATGAGTTCGTCGTTGTTGATTTGAATATCCTTAATTTGGTCCAGGAATTGTGTTGGGGATTTGATGGAGTGTTTGGCTGAATCTACTAGATGTCTCAGTATTCGTGAAATTTCTTTTGACAAATTGTATGTTGGCGTTCCGGGGAGTGCTACTATTGGACGTAGTGGAATGTTTGGTTTGTGTATTTTGGGTCTACCGTAGAATCGAGGGAGTACTGGTCCACTGGATTTCATCCTCCATTGGTCTTGTTTTGTTATTTCTCCTGCTTTGACTAGCTTGTTTAAAGTCTTTGAGATTTGATTGTCTAATTTTTTGACGGGATTTGTGTCCATCAGTTTGTATGTGCTCTTATCTTCGAGTAGTTCTTCGGCTTTGTTGATGTATTCTTCTTTGTCCATGATTACTGTGGTGCGTCCCTTGTCCGCTGGTATTATGATAATATCTTTTCTATTTCTGAGTTCTTTCAAGGCCTTTTGTTCTTGTGGAGTCAGTTGGTTGTTTTTTTTCACCTGTTGAGTTATCGGTACTATAGTTTGCCTTATTTCCTGTTGTGTTTCTTCACTGATTCCGGAAGTTTTGAGTGATGACTCTAGTGCTGCGAAGAACTGTAGTTTTGAGGCGTCGCTTGTATTGTAGTTTAATCCTTTTTGGAGCAGGTGTTCTTCCGTATTTGTCAGTGGTTGTTTTGACAGATTGATCACGCAGTTGTTTGTGTTTTCTTCCATGGGTGGTTTTGAGATCTTGATTAGTTTTTTCTTTAAGGTGTTTCTTCTTTGTTCTCTATGTCGTTTGCATGATATCTCGATGGCTGTTGTCACGATTTCCAAATGTTCTGATGTGAGCATCCTTTGTAGCTTTATCTTTTGGTCTTCTATGACGTGTTGGTATTTGCAGATCCTGTAGTGTGCATCCGTTATCATTAGGTGTACCATTTTTCTTCCACTTTGCTCGGCAATTCTCCATCCTAATGGGCAGTTGATTGGAGGTCTATATCTTACACTTGTTGGTAGAACATGCTGGCGAAGACACTCATGGAGAAAATATAGTTGTTCTCGAGTGGAAGCCTGCCTTTTGGCGAAATTCTCCCATTTTCGAACAACGAGAAGCGTATTACGCTCATATGATTTTGAGATGGTGGAGAAGATTTGTAGCTCAGGTGGATGATGACGACCAAACCATCCTGTTTCAGGCTTGTCAGCCAGATGTTTATGCATGTGATAGTTCAGGTTTGCTTCGGGACCCAAATGAGACGAAACACGCGTCCTGGATTCCACTGCTAGCTACCATCTAGCCTTGCCTATAATGTTTGTGACTTAAGGCAATATCGAAGCAATCCACACAGGATGCATATATGCCAATAAGACTGATCAATTTCAGTCCTAAACATCGACAGGAAAATTCAAACAACCAATACAAAAATGAATTATTTATCATTAATTTGCAATAAGTAATCAATATATTTATGAAAGAATTCTGATGTTGTTAACTGAAATGGAATAACCGGAAATGAACAGTTCTAATTAAATGTAGAAAATGTACAATCTTAGCCATATATACGTATATTATTACGCGAAATGTCATAATGTTTATAATTTGTTGTAAAACACAATAGGTGTATCATCGAATACAGAATAAAATCTAAAATCATTCATAATGAAATTACAAATGAATATGATGAAGTTCACTAACAGTTTTAAATGTAAATAAACTCTAGTTTCAATGTATATGTGGCCAAAACTCACTTTATTAGCATGTCATTTATATTAAACAATGAATGATATGATTATGAGAAATAACTAACATGCACAAATAGGTATGTGTAAAGGAATATTTAAAACATAAAGAAGATTCGAAAAAAACTTTAACAACACTAATACTGTATGAATGAATAAAGAATATAAAGTATGTATACACAATGATCATGATAATCTAACAATACGATAATGTATAAAACTTACTCAGTTTCTAATTCATCCACAACACAGTTATAACGATTGTTATTGTGTAAGCATAATTGAGTATACTGACGAACTACGTAGAGGAGTATAATATGACGAGGCATAGCAGATACATAACATATATGTATATATAGAAAGATTGTGCAAATTTATCATAAAATCACCCAGTGAACAACATCCAACAGAGATTATATGTGTAAGTAATTGTACATGCCATTAGCATTTTATTATCATCATCATCAAACGGTAGAAATAATCAAAAACAGTAGTAGATTAAAGTGAGTTTGAACCAATGGACGAACGAACGAACGAACGAGTAGGTGAATCAATAAACCAGGTCAACGAGAATAATTGTAGCCAAAAAATTATTGTAAATAAATGCATGCATTGTGAAAGAAGAATAAAAATGATAAATAAAACTGGATAAAATAAAATTATATAAGGGTTATAAGAAAAATATGCACATACACATATATAAAAGCATAATTCTAAAATAATGAAAATATTCATTATCAACATTTTGTATTTATTTTTGGATATTACTAATATGGAATTATTGTAAGAGTTTATAAATCAACTCAGTTTATTACATTAAGATTAATTGAGTCAATCACAAAAAATCATAGTTTATTTGACATATGAAAGAGAAGACGATAATATGTAAGTCAACACTTGTACTGAACTATTTTGTTTGACGCCCAATTTGAAAGAGTATATTTTTATTTAGTTAAGTTATTCCGGTTTCGGTAAACTTACTTTTGAAAAATATGTGTTTATTATTAATAACTTAAAATCGTTATAAGATATCAACAACATTGGAGTCAATTATGAGAAGACTGTAAACAGCTAGTAGGTATAGAAAAAAGTCGTAGTTCATTGTAACGCTACCCAGGTATTAATTAACAAAATTTTTGATTCTTTGTAAATGATTAGTATAACTAGAATGAACTTCCATTGAACCAATTTATGAAGCATATGTAGACTATAGAAATGATTATTTGTTCAATAAAGTTCGAAATCAATAACTGCATTGTGTTATTTGATATACAAAGGCATTTTAGTCAGTGAATTGGATTTTCTACTCATTTATTCGTACAATAAGCGGATTGATTAGCACTTGCGAAAATCACGGTTTTACAAGTGCTGCTGTAATAAAATTGGATTCTCAGATTAAAAAAGATTTGCTAATGTTAAGGTTGAAAAATTTCGTAAAATTATCACCTAGTAACAAAGTAATAATCTTATTTAAAAGTGATTAGTCAAATGGTATAGAAACATATTTATAAAAACAAGTATCATATAAACATACGTTTCGTGTAATCAATTGTCATTTCTAATTGTTTTATCTGAGTCTGCTTTCAACTTTGCCTTAATACTTTACGTATTTTTCTAATTTAACCTAGGTGTAATGTGTGGGAAATTCAAGCTGATAATAGGAACAGTAAGTTTTCATTAGTTTAATCCTAATATAGAAATGACGAAGAGCTTAAATGGTAGACGAGTGAAATTCTACATTACCATAGTTCATGAAATAAGCTTACATGTAATATTAAATTTTATACTTACAAAAACAACCGCAAATAATTTATTGTAGTTTATATACATGTCTTGAAAAGTATACCGAGATGAGGTGATATCTGAGAACCCAAAATGTCAAAGTGATGAAAATCTCACACATGTCATAAGTTATTAAGGGAGATATACTAATGGTGATTCGGTACGAAATTTTGGATTTCAACCGTGTCTGCATCTTATTACGTGGAAGTATATGGTCTTGCATGCCACCCTTATGAACTCTCAGAAAATTAACGTCAGTATAAATGCCTCGTTCAAAACAAAGAAAGAGGGTATTTCAATGAACATCATCCAATGCTATGCGCCTACCAACGACTACAGAGAAGACGCTCAAGATCAATTCTACAATAGACTGCAGTCAATCGTCGAGAAGTGCCCAAAAAAGGACCTGACCATTCTGATGGGAGATTTCAACGCCAAGGTTGGAACGGACAACACTGGATATGAAGACATCATGGGACGAGACGGACTGGGAGAAAGAAACGAAAATGGTGAGAGATTTGCAAATCTATGCGCCTTCAATAAACTGGTCATAGGCGGCACCATATTCCCACATAAACACATACACAAAACCACATGGACTTCACCGGATCACTATACACAAAACCAAATCGACCATATTTGCATCAACAAAACGTTCAGGAGGACTATAGAGGACGTGAGAACCAAGAGAGGAGCTGATATAGCATCAGATCATCACTTGCTGATCGCCAAGATGAAATTGAAACTCAAGAAGCACTGGACAATGGGGCGGACAATATCACAAAAGTCCAATACGGCCTTTCTTAAGGATACTAACAAACTCAACAAATTCAAGATAGACCTCAGCAACAAGTTCCAGGCCTTTCATGATCTACTCAATGGAGAAGGAACTACTGTGGAGAGCAACTGGAAGGGGATCAAAGAGGCAATCACTTCAACATGTCATGAGGTCCTGGGTCACAAGAAGCACCATCACAAAGAATGGATTACTGTTGATACACTGGATAAGATTCAAGAAAGGAGGAACAAGAAGGCAGCAATCAATACCAGTCGAACAAGAGCAGAAAAAGCCAAGGCATAAGTTGAATACACAGAAATAAACAAACAAGTGAAGCGGAGCATCCGAACCGACAAACGTAAATATGTAGAAGATTTAGCAACGACGGCGGAAAAGGCTGCAAGAGAAGGAAACATGAGACAATTTTATGACACGACAAAGAAACTCTCTGGAAATCGCCGCAAACCAGAACGACCAGTGAAAAGCAAGGAAGGCGAGGTAATCACCAACATTGAAGAGCAACAAAACAGGTGGGTAGAACACTTCAAAGAACTCTTGAATCGACCAGCTCCACTGAACCCACCTAACATCGAAGCAGCACCCACGGACCTCCCAATCGATGTTGGCCCACCAACAATTGAAGAGATCAACATGGCCATCAGACAAATCAAGAGTGGAAAAGCAGCAGGACCGGACAACATCCCAGCAGAGGCACTAAAAGCAGACGTAGCGGCAACTGCAAGGATACTCCACATTCTCTTCAATAAGATTTGGGATGAGGAACAAGTACCAACAGACTGGAAAGAAGGACTTCTGATCAAAATACCGAAGAAAGGCGATCTCAGCAACTGTGATAACTACAGGGATATCACTCTTCTCTCAATACCGGGAAAAGTCTTCAACAGGGTATTGTTAAATAGAATGAAGGACTGCGTAGACGCCCAACTTCGTGACCAACAGGTTGGATTCCGTAAGGATAGATAGTGTACAGACCAAATCGCAACTCTACGGATCATTGTGGAACAATCAATTGAATGGAATTCATCACTCTACATCAACTTCATTGACTACGAAAAGGCATTTGATAGCGTGGACAGAACAACACTATGGAAACTTCTTCGACACTACGGTGTGCCTCAGAAGATAGTCAATATCATACGGAATTCCTATGATGGATTAAACTGCAAAATTGTGCATGGAGGATAGTTGACAAACTCGTTCGAGGTAAAGACCGGTGTCAGGCAAGGTTGCTTACTCTCACCCTTTCTCTTTCTCCTGGTGATCGACTGGATCATGAAGACGTCAACATCTGAAGGGAAGCGCGGGATACAATGGACATCTAGGATGCAGTTGGACGATCTGGACTTCGCAGATGATCTGGCCCTTCTATCCCAAACGCAACAACAGATGCAGGAGGAGACGAACAGTGTGGCAGCAGCCTCAGCAGCAGTAGGTCTCAATATACACAAAGGGAAAAGTAGGATTCTCCGATACAACACAGAATGCACCAATCCAATCACAATTGACGGAGAAGATTTGGAAGATGTAAAAACCTTTACGTATTTGGGCAGCATCATTGATGAACAGGGTGGATCTGATGCGGATGTGAAAGCGCGGATCGGCAAAGCAAGAACAGGATATTTACAACTGAAGAGCATCTGGAACTCAAGACAATTGGCAACCAACACCAAGGCCAGGATTTTCAATACAAATGTCAAGACAGTTCTACTGTATGGGGCAGAAACCTGGAGAACTACGAAAGCCATCATCCAGAAAATACAGGTGTTTATTGACAGTTGTCTACGCAAAATACTTCAGATCCGTTGGCCGGACACTATTAACAACAACCCACTGTTGGAGAGAACAAACCAGATCCCAGCGGAGGAAGAAATCAGGAAGAAGCGCTGGAAGTGGATAGGACACACATTGAGGAAAGCACCCAACTGCGTCACAAGACAAGCCCTCACATGGAATCCTGAAGGCCAAAGGAAAAGAGGAAGACCAAAGAACACATTACGCCGAGAAATGGAAATAGACATGAGAAAAATGAACAAGAATTGGATGGAACTAGAAAAGAAGGCCCAGGACAGAGTGGGTTGGAGAATGCTGGTCAGCGGCCTATGCTCCATTGGGAGTAACAGGCGTAAGTAAGTAAGTAGGTAAGTAAGTATAAATGCAAAGGATGAAAAATCTCTCGGATAAATAAAGGTTAATTAGTCATGTTATGAACGGTGTGCTGTTAAACAAGTAGAATTTATTGACAAGAATGTGCACTTTTGAATTGCCGAGTAACATACTTCATATATTTTGGTAGTCCCCTCTCGTTATATTGAAAGCCAGTGTGATTGAGATGCTGTAATACATGCTATCATCGGTAATAACAATGAATTTCACAGTCATGTAAGCGAGGTGATTCGGAATTAACTTGTTCTCGCTAAATGTAACTAGTTATTGACCAATACAAATATATATACATAAAGGGTAAGTGATCAATTAGGATTCTTGATATCGTTATGGTTGTGCCACTGTACTAATCTGTGATATTTATGTTATAAACTGCCAAGATGGCCTTTAGTGTTCCCTTATAACCAGCCTAAAAGTGAATTATCCTGTTGTAAAATCTAATTATGAATTTACTGGTTGATGCTGTTAGTAGTTATACGTTTGTTTTGATAGCTAATGAATCAATATCTACGACAACATCGCAAAAGGAACATCAAACCAACTAAGACTCAGATTTTAAACGGTACTGGGACGACTGCAGCAAGTTTTGAGTTTATATAGGTTAGTGTTCTCTGATTCGCGAAGAGGATTGTAAATTTATTAAACCGGAATTCACAAAACTGAACGAAACATTTTAAATCTTGGCTGCGTTTACTATCTCATTAATATTCATGCCTGATAACGGGTGACATATTAAAAGATAGCTATATAATTAGCAGAAAGTAAAATTTAGAACAACATATATAGGCGAACAATATTGTTTTCGATTAGATCCTCATCAGGCTTTACTCGAATATATAGTAATATTTATATGCATATATGAAATTATTAAACCAATCAAGGTAGTTTGTGAGTCAATGATAACAATGAAAACGATTACATAAGTGAAAAGTGAAAAGTACAAATTGGTAGTGTGATAACAGGTGCATTAGTTTTGATAAGAATAATAAAGGCTCAAACCAATGTTACATAATCGGAAACAGGTCAATGATTAGAAAAACATAGACAGTGAGATAACATTTATAAAATGACGTAATAGGAAGTGTTCAGATAATTGGACCGTGAAACGTATATTTGAGAGAAAATAAAATAAAATCGTAGAAGGGGGCGAAGAAAAATAATAAACGAAGAGAAAGTTTGAAAAAATAACAAATAAATTCATTTATTAAGGCCAAGGAAGAGATAAGGGTGTTGCAAATTTCTTCTGAACAGAAAGACTTTGCTTGTTGGCTCGAATTCCTATAGCTTCTGCTATGTATAAGAGACGAGAGCGAACACATTAAGGAAAACTGGTGGGAATACGACAAATAACTTTAAATGACTTGTTTTTGTCCACTACATGACCGCTATCGATCAAGTGTGATAGAACCGAGCTGCGTATTGTCTTGACGTTACCTTTTCCTAACCACGAAAGGAGGTGTTCACTAACTCTTCGGTTCACTTGCCTGGTAGTGCACCCAATATAGCTTTCTCTACAGGAGCAGCTGAATTCGTAGACGCACGGACCTCTCAAAGAGGTTATCAATAAGCTTGATTTTTACTGTCCTTACGTTGATGACACTTTCATCATTGCCGATCAGAACATTAGAGAAGAACAACTACTAGAACTATTTAATAACAAACATCCTGCAATTAAATTTACATATGAAGAGGAAATAGATAACAAACTACATTTCCTTGAAGTTTTGTTAAATAGAAAAGAAAATGGTTCTATCAATAGAGCTGTGTATAGAAAAAGTTCTCCTTCAAGCCAATACACATATTTTTTTAAACTTTGTGCCTCTTCAATATAAGAGAAACTTAGTCAAATGTCTGGCAACTAGAGCTATTAAGATATGCTCAGTTGACACAATTGTTAAGGAATTAGAGCATATTCATAATATGTTGATTGGATTAGGTTATCCACAGGATTTCCTGAAGAAACACCTGCGTGTAACAAGCAAGAAAATAGTGACACTAACGGCTCATAAGAAACCTCTATTCTTGAAGCTGCAATTCAGTGGTGATGTAGATAGTGATGTATTACATGATAGACTGACTAGAGCAGTAAAGAGAACGTTTAATGTTGCCAACCTCTGCTTATCGTATTCGACCCGATCGATGGTGATTCCACAATTGAAGGATAAGTTACCTGGTTATGCCACTTCTATGTGTATCTACGAACTCAGGTGCGCCTGTGGAGAAAGCTATATTGGGCGCACTACCAGGCAACTGAACCAACGAGTTAGTGAACACCTCCCTTCGTGGTTAGGAAATCTTTACTCGAAGACAACCGAATTCTTTTGATAACCGTCAGTAAGAAAATAAGTTAACATCAGATCATTGAAATAATTTGCTTTCCTGTAAGTTACGTGAATGGATTTTTAATAAGTGGACTAAAATATTTTACTGTTTAAGTAATCATAGAATAACACTTAGTACGATTGTTACTCACAAGAAATGCTACAAACTAATATAAAAGACCAACGAAATAGTAAAAACCTTACAATTTTTAAAAATTCTCCTATTTTATTTAAAAACTGACAAAACTTTTTAAATATTTCAGCGATAAACAATTTAAAGAACCAGAAGTCTTAAGAAACGGAATATGTTTGAAACTGCATGATGAGTTGCAGTGAGTAACAAGTTGACTGAAATACTAAAGATAGCTAGTAGTAGGGTTGACTTTATACGTTAAGCCCAAAACTTGATGTATGTTTTTGAAAAACAATATACTGATCGATTTGTTGCTATTATCAAACATATGAAAATTATTAAATGTACTTCAACATGAATGAAATGTACTCACAATTCCATTTGAAGTATAAGCTATTTACAAATAAACTTGCTTCTGGACACAATACGTTTGCAAATACTAAAAGTTTATGAATATTGTTACTTGCTGACATAAACATTACATAAATGGAAGTTTATTTCTAGAATAATATTACAGTTTAGCCGATTGAACATGTTTTAACATATCTAAATGTATAGGAGCTAAAATTTAATGGATCTTTCCTCTTAAAATAAGTAAACTAATGTACCCTATAGAAAAATTAATAAACATACACAAATGACGTATTTATTTCAGAATAGACAGATATATATATGTATCGAAATAGTTTATGGATTTGACAAAACATCAGAAAACTGGTTAGTTTTTCGGTGAGCTAAGTGTAAATAAACCATTTGGTTAAAAATCCTCATAAATTTTCATGATTGTTATTGTTAATAAATTCTCATCAAACAAATAATTAATTTAGTAAAACAAATCTATTTTCGACGATTTCATTGACTAAGATGTACAGAAACAATTATATATTATTTGTAGGCACGAGATCATAGAAGAATTCTCGACCCTAAAACAACTACTAGTGGGGAACGTATACTAGCCAGAATTTTTTGAAGAGAACGGGAAACTCAAACTTTGCAGAGATTCATTAAAAAAGATATATATAATAAAAATTGACCTAGAAGGTGACAAAGAGCACCTGGCTTAAAGGAAAAGTTTCTGGTTCTCAACACCTTTAAGTTTGATATGCTTTAGTCTACTCATATTTACCAGTAGAATAGAGGAAGAGACCTCAGACTCAGCCACTCCAGTATTTGTTCTTGTGAAGCTAGGCATAAATTGCTTGGTTAAAAAGATACAGTAGTAGATTCACAGTAAGTCAGTAATAGATAACTCGTGAACATACAGGTCAATCGATCAGAAAGTGCTAATCATTTAAAATCCTATACCAGATGAAAAATTACCTGCCAAAAGTAGTTAACTTTTACATCCTTCGAGATTTTATTTACATACAGAGGTCAAAACTATGTAACCTAAATAAAATTACTCAACCTATTCTCCTACCACAAACACAATCACTAGCTTTACTAAATTATCACCTATTCCTTCTCTGCTCAATTAACATACTCTTAACAGATTTATTCATGCTTTTAAACCCTTTATGACCAAAATTTTATCTTATCCTCATTTGTAATTTATTTTTATAATAAAATTAGTTGCCTAGTTTTTATGGCACTCTTTAAAATTAATTTCTAAAGATTAACCAAGTATATTTCCAGTTTGTTATTAGAAACAATATCTCTGTAATTCTGATTATTTCATTTTCTGTTGTCATATTCTGGAAATTATTGCTACTATCGCTAGATATAAAATATCATTGTAAAATAGTATTCTCTTGTATGACTATATGACTTTATTGCATGTTTTCCACTCAAACAAATTATTAATTGAATAATTATCATATAAACAATATGAATGAACTTGTATAGAATGGACGTAGACTTCATCTTAGAAAAGTATAAAACTTTACTGAAGTTTACATATTCCATGTTGAAGAGTGAATACTTGGTAATATAAACAAAACAGTTCAAATCTATAAATGATTGTTTATGTACAGTGATACTTTTCCATGAAATTTATCGTATAGAATAGTACTTTATGGAACCTATTTATGTCATCCCAATTTAGCTTAATAAGTTGTTTTTTAGTTAACTATTCAAATGCAGTAATAAATGATTTTCAAACGATTTAAATAAAAGGGAAATTTTTTAAGCATAATTGAATATTCAACCGTGTATACAACTATTGAAATCATTTAAACAATTGGGAGATGAACAATTCTCTTGGGAATCTCATAAATAACTGAAAAGAAACAACAATAACAACACAGATATAACACACAACAATAATAATTTTAAAAGAAAACATACCCAAAATCGATATAGTAATAAAAACAAGATGAAAACTATTCCAACATCACATTCACAAAAGGTAAGGATATATGATCATTCAATAAACTCCATGAATAAAGAGTTATATATATGTATGCATAATTATTTAAGTTATATGCATTAAAGATAACACTAAACTAATTCTTACTCATATTCAGCTTCATCAACTGTACATTTGTATACGGCACGACTAAACAATGTAATGTCTGTAATTTGAATAACTTTAAGGGGGAAAATGTGATCAAAAACAATTACGACAGGAAAAAATAGAAATGCATACAGAAAGATGAAAATTTATGATACATCAATTAAAAATGACGTTTAATTATCTTCTACTGTTTAATTAATGAGAAGGAAAAATAACAAAGGAATATACACTTAATTGCAACCATGAACAACAAGTATACACAGAAGAAATCTGATTATAAAGAGATTTTACGTACTGAAGTGAATAATGAAATACTCATAACAATAAAACTGAAATTAGAAAGAATAATAAAACGGAAGTGTACACAAACAAACGTATATGTAATATATTTGTAAGAATGAAATTTGGAAAAAAAGTGAGGTAATAGTAGTAATAATAATTAGTATAAGCTACCATTCAATCACATTCATTCAAAGACAATTCTTAAATTATATGAAATCGTTTCCTGTATGCAAAAGATGTAATCACTGAAATAAAAATAGTTCTTGGAATAACCATAGACATAAATTCAGTATAAATAATAAATATTATCCAAATATTCATGTAAGAACATCAGAAAGATCCAATCAACAGAGTTTGTTTAAGGCTGACAGATATTCGTCTGTTGTGCTTGGATTGAATAAAAAACACTTTTATCTGAAAATAATCCCGTATACATTTTTTCAATTATAAACTTAACAAACAAAAGAATAACGACTTCTGTATATCATACGTTCATTAAGGTATATTTAATGAAAAAATTTCATTGGTAGAAACGCCTAAATACCTAAGAAATTTTGAATATGTTCAGGAAGAATCAAAATTCTTGAAAGGAAAATTGGGAAACTTTACATTTACTCGTGATGTCAAGTAAATCAGTTTAAAATCTTTCAATGTGATGAATAAACAATCTAATCGTAACCTTCCCTACTTTGATTTGATTGTAATAATCAAAAACTTATCGACTAACTTAAACCTTTATCTAACCAGTTTAGTTTATTAAACTAACTAACATTTCTATTCTTATTTCAGAGTTTTACTACAATAGTTAAACTGACAATACCAGTCAAGGCTATGGAAATCCAAACTTAGTAAGCAATGAAATTATTTGAATATTTACAACTTTAAAAAGAGAAGAAAAGGAAATGAAATATATTACTCATTATAATTTCATTATTATTTTTATTGGATAATATTTGATTGATTGCAAAAATTTTAATAACATATTAAAGTACTAATTTTGGAGAAAATTACTTAATCATATTGACAGTTGACCAAAACTACTATTTCAATCAACTAAAACATACAATCAAACATTCACCAAGCATGAATATTTATAACAATTAGTATCTAAATTATTCAAAATGATTCTGAACTATTGAATAAATAAATAAATCGACAAAAGAAATACTTATTTTTGTACTCTGTACTAACACTGAAAGTTTTTGTTGTAGTTACAATCATATAGGAATATAAATCAAGATTTCTTGTAGAGAAACAAAAAAAAAGGAAACAAAACAAGATAAGTCGAAAGTTGTTGTTTATCATGATAAGAAGGAAAAAAAAATACAATCGGTGTTTTTTGATGGAATCCAAAAAAGAACATGGTAAATTTGGTAAATTTTGGTATTTTTGATTAAGTAGAGAAAACTAGTTTTAATGACTAGGATTACTTATTATGACTATAATAATAGTAATTATTATCATTATTATATTTTTTTTATTGACGTCATGATTAATCTGGACATTGTCGACAAATAAACGAATTTTTTTCAATTCTCACGAATTATTCACAGACATTTCTTTGGATAGTTGTTTACAACAATTTTTGTGGCTATACAGTTAATGATTTTATCAGAAAATCGTGTACGTCAGAAATACTGTTTGTACAATATATATATATATATATATAATCGAGTTTTTCAACCCAATTTCATCTGATTTACATTATATTACATCTGTGACAGTCCAAATACATCCTTAATAACTCAGACTATTAATTAAAAGCAAATTGGGTACACATAAAATAACGTCGAAATTCAAGGAAAACACCTTTGTTAGTTCAATTCTCAAATAACGATTTTAATATAGCTCAAGTTAAGAAAATACAATAGATCATGTTGGACAATAAAAAAATGTCTGCAAATAATAGTCATAATAATTTGTAAGTACGAACCTGTGTAAATGTTTGCCTATGTATGAGTGTTTAGAGAGAGAGAGCGATACTTACCTGACAATTTGATTTTTCTCACTGTCTTATTTGAATTATTGTCTACCAAAACATTGATATCTATTGATTCACCATGATAATATTTCTGTTTATTGTTGTTGATGATGGTATTATCATTGGTTGGAACAAGAAAATGAATGAAGAGGGAAATGAAGGAAAAAAGCAAATAGATGAGAAGACAGATCAATGGATGTACATTTATAATCAATGTAAAATCAGTGTTGTCAGTGTATATTACTGATAATTATTTAACAAGAATATTGGATATGAGATAATTATTCATGGCAGGTAATGCAAGATGGTCAAGCAACATTGCTAACTGATTGGATTCGGACATCTACACAATCGGTCCCCGGATCGGCTGTCTAAAACTTAAACGTTCGCGCATGACACCAAACGTTCTGTGTTACATCTCCGGTAAGGACGTAGATGTTTCTTGCTTAGGATTTTAGTAATAAGACAAAATAGTTTACTGATGCTTTCTGATTTCCAGTATCTGTTTAATTATGATCTATCCATTATGCTTATAATGCTTTACTAGTGAATCTCAGTACGTGATAAATTCTGCTTTTTAAGTCATAAAACGATTTTCGCGAAATTCACTCTATATAAATATAGCTACAATGTTGAATAACTTAATTGTTTTTTATACGGTTTGAAACGAAAAATAAAGTGATTCATTTATAATTCATTGGAGAACAATATAAGCAGTTTTAATAATAAACTACAAAATATATGTATTTAAACCCTTTACAAAAGAATTAAAAGCATTCATTGCACTCCAGAATTACCTAAGGAAGCATTCTTTACGTGTAATAAGATATTCGACTCGAAAATAGAAAACATAATGCATCAGCCTCGTATGATTATCAACTATCATGTGATGCTATCTTCTGATATCACTTCATTACATTTTGGATTATGTATTTAGGTTTTATACTTGAGTATAATCCCCGAAGAAAACCACTTTTGATATTTTTACATGGTATCAATAAATGATAAGCTTACATGATGAAACGATGACACGTTCATAGAAACGAAATTATGTTTCTTAATATAGCAATAAAGGCAAATATATATAATACAGACCAATGAGTGTGACTGTGTAATATTGAAGTGATTCTTCATCAAACATTTAACATCTTATGTTTGACTGTTACTATTTGTAAACTAATGGATCTATTTAATTACAGTTTAGTTTGATGATCAGTAATTGTAATAACTTATTGAGTAAAACAGATCATTAAGAAATAATTTTGTTCAGTTATTCAAAAGTAACAGGATGCAAGTATTCGGTAATCAGTATTCCGAGAAAGTCCCATGGAATTTCATTTACAAATCGGATATCTAAAATTCAAACAAATACAATCCACACACAAGAAAAAAGAAAAGGTTTATCCTTGACTTAATCAGTAAGATACTCATTAAAAAGAGGAAAACGGTTGGAGTTTTGGGCAGACTGTTATGGTGTGGCATTCTTTGAAATGGATAGATTGTGAAGCATTCATTGTCGCGACTTAACCAAGTGGCTCTTAAAACTCAACAATACCAAAAATGTGCTTAAAAGTGACTGGCTTCATGAGGTATTTCCTGGAGTTCCAGTGAGACGCCGTGGCCAGTGGAGGTCAACTATCCAATGTAAACAGTTACTAGCTGAAGACGATGGTGGATGGTCGTGCAATTTCGTGGATTGGTTAAAGTTGGACATTAACACCGTTGGATACCAGCTCAATGGTCTATAGTTTAAGCGCTCGCGCGCGAGGACGATAGGTCCTGCGTTCGAATCCTACGAGCTGGATCGTGGATGAGCCCTGCTGAGGAGTCCCATATCAGGACGAAAAAGCTGTCTAGCGCTTCCAGGTTTTCTATGGTGGTCTGGCTTTAATAGACTCATTAATTCGACTGTTAAAAACTACTAAAAGTGTTATCAGTAGGGAAATTATGTGTCAACTCGTAGACTTTATATTACCATTCCCTTCTCTATTCATTTTATAAATCAATCTTATCTTCAAATAATATTTATTTGGGTTATTTTTCTATAGGTTCTTAGAGATTTTAAAATCTGGAATGAAAGTATTTAAAGCAAATTGATTAATCCAAATAAACAGAAAAAGTTTAAAATCAGTAAAACAACTACCTACTTCTTTATTTAGAGAGACCTCCAAACGAAGTGTACCTGGACTCATAATGAATTCTTTAAGGACCACTGCAGATGGTTGTGGGGCTGGTTCTTCTGGTGCATAAGTCAGTTTACGAATAGCAAGTCGAACAGCATTACTATTGATTTCGAAAAATATAAATTAGAGAATGATAATAGTTTAACGCTAAAGTCAACTTTAAGAGAAAACCATTCACGCACAAAAAACAAGTATTCATCATAATTGTTGTTATTGTGAATTTATGCTACACCGTATTGATGAGATTTTGCATTATAAAACAGTTTAGCGCAGGTATGGATTACAGAAATTTGTTAACTAACAAAAAAGTCACTCCAAATATCACCGTATACATTAAACTTCTCTTATATAATGGAATAGAATAAATTATAATAACTGTCTCCTGTTTATCACCTCTATTTTCATAGATACACACTCAAACACACAGTCAGTCATTATCAAAGTTGAGTGGCTTCAAGTTTCCATACCACAATAGCACGATGAAGCGAAATTAGGCGAATGAATAGCAAAAGTGATCAAAACAACGTAATAGCAATCACGGTTTTAAAAAAAAGGGTTCAAAAATCCATTGGGAAGGTATACATGAAGGAGTATCGGAACACAAAATCGACAGTAAAATAAAATTGAGTATATCTGAGTCATTGTAAACGATTCTGATTCATTTCACAAAACGTCTCCAGATACTGGTCATGGTTATCACACTGACCTTGCCCAAATAGTCTGCATCTGCCAATATGCCTCGAACCAACACTCTATGACTTCATAGACTGTCACGTTTTTAGTTTTATTGCAACTACCTTTCTTCCAACCTATTTTTGCATTGCTAAGCATTCCTCATCGGAGTAGGCGGTGGTTAGACATACATAGAATCTCTCCTGGTCACCTTAGTCGATAAAGGTTCACTACGTCATCGACTGGTTTGCCAGTATCCTATGCCTAACTTCAACATTGCTTGCACCCAAACAAACACAAAAAATGTTACTTGTACTATCGATTTGTATCTACCACTTTACTCGATCTTGTAAGACATGTTATATTAACAGTATAGAGTTTGCATTTGCCAGACGTCTATTTGGGCACTACCTTGCATTACTACGTAGACAGTAAACTTGTGCACTGCTGAGTCTATAGTAATTCATTAACTCAAGCATGATCTCAGTGAGAAAACATCACATATTCAGTCTTCTATTTTATTATCCAAGGACTTCTTCCACTATTAAAAATTTTCAGTATTAGTTATTCTCTTATTCTTTGTCTTCGACATACAAGTATACAGCTCAAGTAAACAATGTCGTTGAAGACAAATGTTTCTTTTATTGAACCATCTTCATTTTGTTTCTTATGTATTTTTCCATTTATCTATTATTTCTTTTATGTTAATTACAATTTAATAGAAGTACGAACTCAGTTTTAAACACTCAAAAAAAGTTAGTTAATCAAGTATAGGTTAATCAAAACTTCTTTCTTTCATCGGGGTTCTATTAACATCAATAAGGAAGCAGAAAATGTTAGTTAATCTTACTTATTATAATTTACATTACACCACGTTAAAATTTTCAGATATTTTTACAATATAACATCACCATAAATATATAAACCAAAACACTCAGAGCAATTTTAGTTTGATTAATACCAATATTATTAATTGTTAAGAATTGCAGTTATTACTATTATCATTATTAGTATTAGTATTATTGTTGTTAATATTAGTATTCACCGTTTATTACACTGTAATTGATTGTCCGGGCGGCAGCTTATAGCTCCGCATAAAAACATTCGGCTGCAAAAATTGGAGTAAATGAGCTGTAACAGTTTAATATGAAAAAACAAAAACATTCAATCATATTATAGAAACGATCAATTATCACCAAAATAATTGGCAAATTGAATTTTGTTTTTAGAAAAACAATGCACACACGTATAAGTACATACACTCAGTGAATGATAGAAACGATGATCTTGATAAAAATAAAATAATAAAAATCGATCTGTTTTCAAACATTAATCACGAGCTCATGAGTGAAAACATTAGTAGTTTAGTTACTTTACCAAGTGCTTTTTTAAACAAGTTGTTCAAGGCAATCATTTTCATCTTTAATTACTGAGTTACAGATTCAGACTTCATTTCACATACTTCAATTTGAGCACTCAGATAGTATTGCCAACTTTTAGATGAACAGTCTGGCTCATAATTAGGTATGAGAAATCCACGGTTTTATTCTGTGTTCGGCTATTGAAGAAGAGGATGTCTAAAAAACTTAGTAACATCTTAAATGCTCTGTACATAAATGCCTAAGGAGGAGTAAGAGTATGCAACCAACTCCCTCCACTGTTACATTTCAGAAACTAGGTTAAATAGGCTTGTTCAATCTCACCCTTTCTCTTCAACTCTGACATTGATGACATTCTGAGAAAAAAGCTTTAGAAGAAGTGATTTATATCCGTTATAATATGTATGTAGATTACATTGTCTTGCTGTGCGATGAATCACAAACAATACAAATCTTACTTATTCAGTTGACGACCAATATTCGTAGACGGTAAGTAGTTAGAATAAGTTGAGATGTGCGTGCGTCTGCGAAGTCGTGTAAGTATTCGTTGAAGCGTAATTGAAGAGATAAATCTACGCATAGTGAAAGTCAAAGCGGTTTATGCTAGTCTGGACCATCTTTGTCGAATTCATGATTTTAATTTGACCTTAAAAGATCAGGCTTACAACTAGGCAGTAAAATCAGTTTTGCTGTATCCATTTGAAACCTGACCCTTCTGAGTCGGTGATGCTCGGTGACTATCTGTGTCTGATCGTCGTTGTCTCTGAAGGGTTGCTGGTACTCGGTATAAACACCATGCTAGTTATGGGGATATTTTTTAACATGAATCTTTGTATAGTGATAATAATTCCGGCTGGTGTCACCGTCTTGAAAAACCTGCTTGTTTGGCTTGGATCTGTCGTCCTAGTGACCTCCACATTGTAACATTTATCGACGCTGAGACTGGTCGAAAAAAGCCTAAAGTAGGTCAGTGTATGACATGTTTGTGGGTTATGAAAAAGATCTGTACAGGATTGGGATCTGTTGGTTCACCATCACTGCTCAGTTGATATCCTAGAGACATAATCAAATATGGCTTAATATAAAAGTCAGTAGAAGCTCTACTATAGTTCTGTTTCACATTCTTTGTAAAAAATATGAGAACCTCATTTAATTTTAAAAAAGTGTCCTCTGATGTACTTTTTATTGAAGTACATCTTTTACTACATGCTACTCTTGTTTACTTCTTTTTGTTCCCTGGATTATTTTTCATTGGACTTCTCCACTTTTCTTTATTTCTTGACAAAATGTGGCATTTTTTACGCTTTAGACTTTCTTGGTTTTTAATAAAATGGTCAATAGAAATTCAGCAGTTGGTTAATTTAGCATAGTTTTTTTTTAAAAAAAAAAAAGAAAGCGTGTATTATGAATAACTAGAAGATGAACTTTTAACTGATATTCACATAGTTATTCAGAATTTTATCTACAATTATATCTGAATAAGGAGTTGATGTTTTATGCAAACAACTCATTTGTAATTATTTGAATAATTAATATTGAATAATACAACACAATTTATGGTTTGAATGTACAATTCCATTTATCGTATTACTTTAAATTTATAAAAGAAAATGTTATTAAAATTAAAGTTTTTCTATTAATTGATCTAAACACTACAACTACATATACATTATTGTTCATCAGTATTTCTCGATGAACTCCATTGTACTGAGAATAATAATATACTTATTAATGACTAGCGTCAAGATGCAATTCCTGGAGTTCTAGTAAGGATCCGTAACCAGTGATGTTCAATTATATCAATTGTGAGACAGTTATCTACAGTAGACAATCCACGGTAGTCACGCAATATTTCGAATTGGTTGATTTTGGACATGTAAACCATCAGATGCTGGATCAGTTGCCTGAAGCTTAAGTGTTAACCTACGAGAATAAAGGTTCTTGGTTAGATCTGCAGCAGGGTTGTGGATTTGCTCTTCTTGGAAGTCCTGTAGTAGGATAGACCATTTGTCCAGTGTTTTCTGGTTCTCAGTGGTCATCTAACTAAGCCCTAAATATTAGTATTTTCTATTATTGGATTTCGATATTTAAGACTATTCGTACGTAACAGTTATATGACTTTTAGTATTTTGAAATAATCTCCTGACATATGCACAGCCGGTTATGTGTATCTGTGCACGTTTTTATATTTCACATCAATACGAAACTATATGATAAACAAGAAACAAGGACCCTTGCATCTGTAAACACAGCTCGGACTAATAGTCATCGACTTCATATACTGATGGCATTTATTGGTCTGGTAGCCTATAGCCCTTCTCCAACTTAGTTCAATGATAGTACAGCTAAGTGATCGGTAGTAGTCAGATATGTGAAAAATTATTAGTGTTTCGTCTCACAGTATGCTGAATAACAAAGTTCACTTCTATTAAATGTTCTGTAAGATGGATTTCATGGTGGATACGTTTTTTCTTGTTGTTAAGATAAAATAATAAAAACACTTCAAGAAGTAAATACACATCACAAAATACTTAAACATTCCCTTATTTATTGTAAGGAATTGTAAATTACATAAGCATTTTTCAAATAACATATCATCATCTTGATAAAACATAATTTTGATATTGTGTCGAGCATTGAACAGTTACACACCTACGAATTGACATTCAAGTAGACACTATAAAATATTTCATAAGATTAGTGATGAATCACACCACTTTTCTACGATTTCACTAGTATTTTTAAAATCATTAAAACTAAAAAACATAGTTTAAGCAAAATTAAATATGATATTTTCAACTTCCAATAAACAAGATCTTTATAACTAGTGTACTGGTCGAAACAGGCATTGGTATTAAATGAACATTGTATAGGATGAGTAATTATCATGAGACATACAATCCACAGTAAAAGACATTTATTACATGGTATAATATATTCAACGGAATATAAAAAAAGAATAATATTAATTTCACCAGTTCGAAGGTCCCTTTTCATGCTACAGACGTCTATGCGAAACGAAAATGTTTTTAAAATATGTGATGTACAAATGCCACACGCGCGCATTTCCATACTTATGGCCACCATAAATAGATAATGAAGAAACTGAATTAGAATTGAGGGATATCGATACATTAAAAAAGATCAAATTAATACAAAGGGTTGTTTGAACTACCGATGTAATATTATATTATCTTTACTAATTCTACTTACCATCAATCGAACACTCTTAAAAGACTAGCGTTCATCTAAACTTAAGGAGTCCTAGTGAGAAATGACTTGTGAAGGACAACCACTTCATCCACTGTCGTTGATTGATGTCACTTAACAATGTAAATTGTTTCAAAGTAAAAATCTGTACCTTCAAACTTCAACTTGTCAGTCTAAAGATAATGAACTCGTAGCAAATTTTGAAGGTCTTCAGACCGATTTTTGATAAAGATGTGCGTATTATCTGCTTAGGAGCCTTACACTATAGTTAAACAACTATCTGATGCTCCCTATTTTCCAAGTGTTTTCCACTTGCTATCAATTTATGATGAAACTCAATTTGTGATCTGCTTTATTTGAATTACTTATGTTTTCTGTTCGGTATATTCACACGTTACTTTAATATACTTACCAAATTCACCGAAAATGTGTTCAGAATACATTTTTACAGTTGATTAGATTGTTTTTACAATAGAAGTACGAAAAATATACAATCACCTACTCACCTCAAACAGGTTATGTGCACTGAATATTTATTATCCTTGCCTAGCAAGGCATTAAATTTATGCGTATGCAATCATTTATATCATATAAATGAAATCAAGATGACTAAGCCATACTATGTATTTTGGAACATAATACATAAGTAAGATCGTAATAATCAGTAGAATCATATAAATGTACAGTTAGTTGAGTAGTTATCAGAGACATTTTGATGATGAAATGGCACTGTTACCAGTTGATCAGAGCAGGAAATCCATTGTATTTCAAACACGCTAAGTCAGTAGCATTATCTTATCTATGATACATGAGAGTGTGTCCTTTTGAGATGTCCTAAGCCAAGAAAAAATAGGTCTTTAGCGCTCGCGAATCTGTATGCTTCTTTCTGTAAGGACTGTTTTACAGTAATTTTGTTTGGTTACAAAGTAATTGAAACAGCAATTAACTTTACAGTTGATTACTAAGTAGTGACTGATATCATGTTTATGTAGTCTTTAAAACGCGTTTAAAATTGTGAAGCTTGATGAAACTGTATCGAACTCGTAAGCGAAAACTAGTTCTGTCAATATTACAGCTATACGATTATAACGAGTGTAAAAGAACATGAGACTTGAATAAATAGTCTCCAGTCGACTACATCTGACCAAATAATGATTAATTTTGCTAAACAACATAGTCATCTTTCTCTAGTTTCAGCTCTTATCAATGTATCAGAAGAATTAACCTTACATTAACTTATTTAATAACAAATCAGAAAAAGTCTGTATACAAATACTAAACAGCATTATATATGATATACTTCATACACATTAAACTAGACATTGACCATCCATTTGTATTATGAAAAAAGAACTAATAAACCTTAATTCAAATAAAAGAATTTACCACCATCATATAAATAAAAACTAGGCAACAAATATTATCAAAATCTTTTTTTTCAGAAAAATTCCTTAATGTATAAAACCATGTTACTTTTTTATTATTTTCCGCCTATTTATTTATTTATTCATTCAAATAAACCTCTCATTTTTCAAAAGTATTTTGTTAATCATTATCATATATTGTTATTTTGAGGGAAATGCAAACAATTTAGTCGGAAGACATCTAATTTGTTTAGAAGTAGATCATTTCAAAAAAGAAACAATTATTCATATTCAAATGAGAATAATACTAAAATTACTAAAGAATTATAAACTAATCATTTTAAAGATTCATTTTGTATGTTTAGAT
Source organism: Schistosoma haematobium (assembly GCF_000699445.3). Taxonomy (NCBI): domain Eukaryota; kingdom Metazoa; phylum Platyhelminthes; class Trematoda; order Strigeidida; family Schistosomatidae; genus Schistosoma; species Schistosoma haematobium. The sequence goes on from NC_067197.1 coordinate 22,379,301, forward strand.
GAAAAGTTTCAATAAGTAACTATTGTTCTTTGTTAAACAGATTTCTCACAAGACAAGAGAAAATTAAAATATACCCTGATACAACAAAAAAAATATGGGTTCGAAAACTTATTTTTAACCATAAAATAGAACTTATACAATATTGATTTATTATTCTTATTAATGGCTTTATTTAACATTATATTTCTAGTACAATATAGACAGGACAAAATATTTCAACAAATTTTTTTTCACTGGTTGAAATCATGAGTCAACTGAAGCTAGACCACCATGGAAAACCTGGAAGCACTGGACGGCCGTTTCGTCCTGGTATGGAACTCCTCAGCAGTGCGCAGCCCCGATCCCGCCCCCCACGGGATTCGGACCCAGGACCTAATGGTTTCGCGCGCGGGCACTTAACCATTAGACCACTGAGCCGGCATCCTGGGTTCAAATCCCGTGGGGTGCGTGATCGCGGATGCGCGCTGCTGAGGAGTCCCATACCAGGACGAAACGGCCGTCCAGTGCTTCCAGGTTTTCCATGGTGGTCTAGCTTCAGTTGACTCATGATTTCAACCAGTGAAATTTCTAAACAATCTCCACAAAACCCATTCTGATAAGATTTCTTTTTCTTATTGCTTGATCGATTCTGACGATGAATATTGAGTGGCCGCCAGTTAAATGTTAACAGTTTAAGAATTGGCATCTGAATAATTTTCATTTATTTCAATGCATATGGTCAGCTACCACGATGTCTCTGATTGCACTTTTTTGCTAACTTTACAATGAAAGGTTTCAAACCTTTCATAAATGCGCTTGAATAGTTTATGCGATCAGTAGATATTACGATTTGTTAAAACAAGCAAAAAAAACAGTTAACTTGTTGTTGTTCTAGATGGCAAGAACAGGTGGCCCAGATATTCAAGCTAGCGGCTAACTGCCAGTCATAACTCAACATATAATATACTTGATCAGGTTTTATAATTTTATCAAACTTCTTCCAGTTTATTTTGTTTTAACTTTTCAATCAATAAAATTGTTAATTCTTTATTTCCAAAAATAATACATAACTTACCGTTTTTGTAATTTATCATCCGATGTCTCAGCCACATAAGTTCTTAGTTCATAGTCTACACCACATGGCTAGAAAAATAAATTATTGTTTTGAAGTATACAATGAAAAATCACAGTTTTGAATAATTTACAAATGTTTAAATGAAAATAATTAAAAAACTTTGGATTGCATGTCTCAGGATCGGTCACAGTGGCGCGGATATTTCGACTCTTTAATTTCCTCTTCATTTTGTATTCCAGTAATCCTTTCTATTTAAGTTTTTGAACCCTGTCTTCTCCGACCACATTTCAAATGATCAGTTTTTGTTTTTGTTAGCGCCACTCAAGTGCCTTGATCTCATTTGCTATCCACCTTGTTAGTTTCATCTTGCTGTGCTAATATCATATGGTAGCATCCGTCAAAGCACATCCCAGGCTCTATACTGAGAAAAACTAGCTGACACGAATATTATAATCTCATTTCAATCAAAAGTTAAGACAGAATGGAGATTTAAATGGTTTTTGGTTTGAATATCTATCTGTTCACTAAATAACATTTAGGTACTTTGAGCAATGGGCATTGAATTTTTGCATTTAGAAAGCGTTTAAAGTACAAATGAAATCATTTTAATATTTTCAGAAATCTTCCATGTACGAGGATATTTTGAAATTATCTGTGAACTAATACTGAATTTATATTATATGGTAGACAGAACATTTCACTTACAATTAAAAATCACTAGTATAGGGGTTGTGGAAATTATTAAGTTTTTGATTGAGATCATGAACCGATTGATAATAAACCACCTTTTGAAACTTGGAAGCACTGGACGGCCGTTTTGTCTTAGTGTGGGACTCCTCAGCAGTGCACATCCCCGATCCCGCTCGCGGGACCCGAACCCAGGGCCTTCAGCCACGCGCGCAAACGCTTAACCTACTAGACCACTGAGCCGGCATCCAATGGTGATAGTGTCTAACGCCAACCAATCCACGAAATTGCGCGACCAACTTCCATTGTACTGAGGTAGATACCTGTCTCTACCCGACATGGACTAGCTCCACTGGTCACGGCTTCTCACTAGAATTCCGAGAATTCCCTCATGAAGCTAGTTACTAGTGAGCACATGTTGATTAACTAGTATAGGGCTTGTGGAGATTATTAAGTTTTTGATTGAGATCATTTATGTCACAGGAAAATATTGTTGGAATATTAAATGAAAATTAGATAATTAACACTTCTATTCTGTTCGAAAGATTTACATTAACACTTGTCGATGGTTTGTGTCAACATTAGATTCATACTATTAATAATTCATATCGACGATGCTAGTTTTTGAATATCAGTATATGGATATACTGGCAGATCTTTTTAAATTGTAAGGACTGATGACATGATAAAGCCCGTTTCATGATGTCATGATTCGTTGCATAAAACTTGTCTGACACAATTACGTTAAATATTCATATAAATATTCACGAGACACTTGATAATTTGATCGTCGGAGACACTAGTTTTTGTGATTGTGTTGTGTCAAGAAAACACTAACAGTAGGGCCTCGCAAAATGGCTATAAGCTATGTTCGGACTTTTCCATGTACTTAGGGTGGTAGTTATGCATTAGATATTGCAATTCGATGACTGTTGTAACTGGTCAGGATAAAACTATAATAACTTTAGAATTAATCTTATAATCAGAAACATCATATCCGCGATAGTGCCTGAAACATTTATGAAACTACAGTTAATATCACTTAGGCATATGAAACAGACCAGATTTGTAGGTAATTTTGCTAAGGCTCGGTTATGGTGATAAGTGTAGTTTAGACAAAAGAAATAGATTTCAGTTCAAGAAAACAATTTTCATAGTGAAACCGTCTGATCAGTATATATTGCTTTATATCCCTAAACAATTTATGCTAAACAACATGAAATTATTTGTGCTTTCAACAACTTTATTATAAAAAGGAGATTAATGTTTGTACAACAACCAACAAGGAAAATTCAATGGGATATCCATCTATCAAAGCAACTAAACACAATGCGCTGGATAAAATGATAAAGCCATTAGTAACACATTCACTGCCAACAATTCGTACTATAGCGTCTATAAAGTCATCAAATTCGGAAATTAATTTAATGACACTGTAAAACAAGAACTTTCTTGCTCCAAGGTAGATACCACTGAGACGGTTTGTTATCATAGTGCAAGTGAATTTTCTATTCCTGTAGTTATCTAATACTCCCTATCTATAAATGGATTAAAGTTAGGTGGATATGTAGAAACCTCAAGCAAACTTTGTAATAGAAGGCAAATTATTTGTCTTGCTTACTTTGCCGTTCTCATTTGGACCTGGCTGAAGTGTAACTGAAGCAGGTGCGTCTGCAGGAAGCTTTAACAAATAAATGTATGTAAAACGAAACAACACGAGTTGATAAATATCCTGAAGGACAAATGATATGAAATAACTGACTATAACATAAGATAAAAGTTTATTTTTCAGTATCTGAACACAAGTTTAGAAATCGGAACGAAGAAACTTCAGGAGATTTATTGTTTATTTCAAGGAATAGATCCTGTCTTCTCATATTCAAAGCCACTTTGTATACAAACGTCCATAATCATCAGAAATCTTTTCGATTATTCCTCAATTTACTCGTGTAAAAATACTAAGTCATAAAACAGTGAATAAAATGTGTTTTGTTTGACACTATAATGCATCCTTTTTTATTTCGAAAAGCATAGCAGTCTGAGTTAAATATCTCTTCTAGAAACACGATTACTGAAAGTTTGAATAGTCTGGTTAGTTAAACATTACCAAGCATTTCAAAACGTTGTCCAATACCAGTAAACTGTTTTCACAAACATGAAGTATATATCGCGCCCTAAACTTTTTAAATCATTTTTGAATACCTACTAAGTATTTTGTCAAAACAAATGTTGTACAAAAAGATATATATCCAACATCTTTGTGAATTTAACGGCAAGTTTTACTCATGATCCGAAAGAACAGTTGGTGGCTATGTATTAAAAAGCAGTTATTCAACCAATACAATTCTTATATTTCTCCACACTAAATATATTTAACGTGAACCAGTAGATGGGTGACGGGATAATAAACGAAAGCTAAGTTTGTCTATAAAATCACTGCATAAATAGACGGAAATTGAATTTGGGCAGATTTCAGAACTGGTTGAAAAAAATCAAGTGTTTCTTTGCCATTGTAATTAGCCCATAACACTCAACGTCTATGGTTTATAGAAGGGATGGTACTAAACTTCTCCACAAATATCCTCATCAAACACAGTTTTGAATTCATTCCACGCAAACAGCTGGCATGTTAATCCACTTTATGCCAATTGTCATTTCAAGGTGATGCACAATATCTTATGTAATTTCAGCAAAGGTGTTCATGAGTTTGACTTGAAGTTTGTGAAGGTAAACCTTTCGTCAGAATTGTTTTGGGAACATAAAGTGTGCAATTATCATCTTATCAAGACCCGCTTTCCAAGCTATGTGTTGCAAAAATACATTTATATACTCCAGCAATCTGTACTAGGTCAACCAAACGCTTTTTAGTTAGCTGCACTTTTTCAAACAATCAAGACGCTTCTTTCGGTGAGTCTTCCTATTTCTGTTTAGTTTGTTGCTTTTATTACTGAGCAACCACACGACCACGATGGGCAAAACTTTCCGATAGTTGAGTTATTTTGACATTCTTGTTGCAAAAATTTGGCAAGTTACCTTTGGTGCCTAGGGACCATTTCTGGTACAAAATATAAATAACTCGAAGTTAAAAGCTTACCTTGAAGTAAAATGGAAAGGCATTACTTCCTAACTTTTTAATAAGACGTTCTTGTAGTCTTGTCAGTGGAAGAGTACCAGAGTGTAAACTATCATCTGTCCCTTCAGAAACTTCTGGACCAGGAGGCTTAGAACTTCCACAAACAGCTGTACTTGCCGGATTTAATAGAACCCTTCCACAGTTATCGGATTCGGATGCATAAACTGGAGGGTAAACTTGAGCTGAGGCTAGATAGAGATCCTTGCGAAATGTCAACCCAAGTACATCCAAATCTTCACGTCCATAACGAAATGCTGATAAAACGTGAGTGAACACCTTCCGTCCCTTGACATACTCTGGGTCAACCAATACGACGCCCTCTGAAAAGTAGAAGTTGTATATAAATCACGTAAACTTTGAATTACGATTTCGTATATTCTGTTTGACTAATATGACTAGCTATGCTTATATTACTATATTACTTTTAATATTTATGTGAGGAAACTGAGAGTCCAACATGTAAATGTCTGTAGTGCAGAAATAAAGTGCCATAACTTTAACTTTTAGAATGTTATTCTGTCGTCTGATATAATTCAAAGAAAACATTTGATAAAATATCTTTGTATCCACCTTCCAGTTTCTCAATTATAGCCAAAAACGGTTCCTCAATAAGCCACTCCAATTGCACATATGGATTTAGAAGTGCAGTTGTCCTGCAACCAGATGAAATCATAAAGCACTGTAATAATAGATCATTCTAAATAAAATTTGGTTGGAATGAGGTTTTGAAATAAATAAGTACAGCATATATCATCCAAAAATATGTGGTTTCTCTGACATCGCGAAACTTTTGTAAGTAACTACAGACATGTAGTAAGTAGAACGAAAAGTTACTGATACTACAAGCTTGATATAAAGACAGTTAACATGTCATTTACACATAAAAGTATATTTCGAAATATACATTCCGAATTCGAAATACATATTAAACTCAAATAGATTACACAGGCCTCACCAATCGGATCTACATCTGCTAGACTGTCGATGAAATCCCTTTTGCACAAGTATGTTGTGATCTACGAGAAAATACAGTTAAAACCACTATTACTTTTCCATTTGGGCTGCTTTTCTTGAAGACCCTATAATAAAGAAGTAAAGGAAAACTGCTACATACTAACCTGGTACCCTGTTTTTTGTGAAGATTATTTCCACTGTCATCCATAATATCATAGTGTATTTTAGCTAATTAACAAACTGTCATCTCCCACAACAAACGAAGACACCAATCGACGTCAAATTGGCGCTTTCCTTTCATTCATTACATTTAACCTAGGAGTTATTTCTTGGTGTGAGCAAACAAAATATCTGATTCGTTAAGAATGACTGTGTGTAGTATTTTAAGGGGGACAAAAATCAAAGACTAGAAACAGTATTTTAAGATGATATTGTTGTCTATCAAAAAAGCTGATGTATTTTGTGCAACAATCATCACACCTTTTTTCAACCCCTAGCACCAGAACTAATAACTTGGTTGGTTTTACTATCTATTATATGAGATCCAATAGAAGGGTGTGATGCAAATGTAGTGGGTTGTTTGTTCTGTCATGGGAAGAAGAGGGAGAATTAGAAGTACTGGGCCAATATTCATGTTCGTTTGTCTTAGTTTCTATATGGATAGTGGGAGAAGAATGGTCAGATGGTAGTTTGGCGAAAGAAATATGTTTAGGAGTGACAGGTGGAGTAGAGTGGGTCGAATGGATAAGAAGGGTATTTCGGGAGTGGCCAGGAGGTTTAGCCAAAGAGCCTTTTATGGTGGAGGACAGTCATCAATGGAGAGAAAGATATATCACTCCTCTTTAGGTTGGAGCGTATAAAGACTGGTCTTAAAAGAGTGGGATCATCGCCCCCGAGACTTCCCAGAAATACTGTCAAGAGGTGGAAACAAAAATGGGAGAGGTGGTGTTAATGTCGAACTGAGGAGACCAAAGAGTTTCGTAGAGCAGCTAGACTCGGAAAGTGTCTAGAATCACTAAGTGGGTGGCCAAATAGGCCAATGCTGTAGCTTTCTTGAGTACTTTGGATCATTACAGCCCTGTTATGGGTGGCTAAGCGTGTTGTGTGTTTCGGGTTAGAAATGAGACATTGTCTGAGATTATTGTCAAGGGAGGTGTTTCTATTATGTATGGTTGTGTTCTGATTCTTGGAACTCTCAATACTCACTCAAAGTAGGCGTGATGCTAAATAGGTATAGTCTAGCACTAGAATGAGTGGATGTTGTCAGTTCACAGTGTTTGTTTTAGGGTCATCTAGTGCTATCGACAGATGCAGGTTGTGAGCTATGTGTGCTGCATTCCTTGTGTTATTTCGCATTTCCGTGATCGAGCAGCTACAGATATTATAACAATTTCTATGACATTTTAAGTCTTTTTGGACTTTTATCGAAGCATCTGGAGTGATAATGGGGAACTGTAAAGGTATAACTGGATTTAGATTCAAAAGTATTTGAGCGTTTTAGCTTAAGAGGAATGATTGCAGCTGCTTTGTGTACAGTTTTGTAATTTAGTGATCGGGATTCACCGTTACATTAACTAGATATTTGTACGGTTATGAGTCGTGAATAGTTTGATTGAGGTTATGTCCCGCTTGACTGCTCTTAGAGTTGCCAATGATGAAAGTATTAGGGTTTGAAATAAAATTGTTATGGTTGACATGGTTGCCTGCAGACGTGTTGCAAGTGTCTATTGAGTGATCAAGTACACTAGTGCACATGTCTCTAGTGCTAGTTACTCCCGCCGTTTACTCGTGCTTGGTTGAATTTCTTCACTTTGACATTCAGAGCACTGGGCATAAATCACATTGCGTCAAGACCAATCAATGGACACCGTAATGCTTTGTTTTTATTAGACAGTCGGATCCTTCTGGTCCGTGCCAGTTCTGAGTTAGCCGTCGCGCGCCAGTTCATGGAAGTACAGCCGCTTGACGCGACGTGGAACAAGTCCTCGCGCGTTGCTGGCTGCAGGACACTAACAGCTGAAACTACTTACGATCGACCCGGGTCAGAGTTCAGTAACCTAACCACAATGAGCACCGAAGCACGCAAAGCAGCAAAAAAACCAGCCCCCAACTGGACCGACACGTACCTGATCTCGGTCTGTCTGACTCGGCCCTCAGAGCCAATCCTTCTCCCGAAGTTACGGATCCAATTTGCCGATTGGCCTCACCTAAATTGTTGAATTGCCAAATGCTGTTCACCTTGGAGACCTGATGCGAATATGGGTACGGCCTGCCACGAAACTTATACTGCTTCGCTCAGATTTTCAAGAGCTGACAAAAGCGTTCCGGACACCACAAAAATGGTGGTGCTTCACGGAGGGTAGCCCCCTATCTCCGGACAAGCCGATTACCAGGGGGTGGATGAACTCCTAACAAAGAAAAGAGAACTCTTCCCAGAACTCCCACGTCTCCGAGGTCGACTGCATTATCGCGCTGGGCGCACGCTGAACCAAAGGCCCGACACGCATCAATCTCCGTGGACAGGGTCGGGAATATTAACCCGATTACCTTTTGCTACAGGGGGCTGCAATGCAACAGTACTTTGCAGATTATTGAACAAAGCCCTCGAACGGACAATGTCAGGCACCCCTGTCTCTGTTCCGATTTACCGGATCACTTAGGATCGCCAGACCCATGGTTAACTGCTGTTCCCATGGAACCCTTCTCCACCTCGGCCCTCAAGGTACTCACTTGAATATTTGCTACAAACATCAAGATCTGCGCCTGTGGTTGCTTCACCTAGGCTTCCCGCGAGCCACAGCGACCCTCCTACTCGTTGCCGTTACTCCATACCTGAACCAAGTGCAGCTTGCCATCACACAGCATAGGCCCAGCTTACAGCAATGGTCCGGTATAGGTCCAACGCTCAAGCACCATCCATTTTCATGGCTGGTTGATTCGGCAGGTGAGTTGTTACACACTCCTTAGCGGCTTCCGACTTCCACGGTCACTATCCTGCTGTCTAGACCAACCAACATCTTTTGTGGTATCTCATGAGCATCGTGTTAGGCACCTTAATCGAACGTTCGGTTCATCCCACAGCACCAGTTTTCCCTTCCAAAAAATGGCCCACTTGGCTCTCACATTCAATGCAAAACTCCAATTAAGCGAGTTCAGCTTCTCACCCACTGATAGTTTGAGAATAGGTTGAGGATGATTTCTCCCAAATGCCTCTAATCATTAGCCTTACTGGATAAAACTGTTTATTTCTCAGAATGCCAGCTATCCTGAAGGAAACTTCGGAGGGAACCAGCTACTAGATAGTTCGATTAGTCTTTCGCCTCTATACTCACCTTATACGATTGATGTGTACGTCAGGATCGCTACGGTCCTCCACCAGAGTTTCCACTGGCTTCAACCTTCACAAGCATAGTTCACCATCTTTCGGGTCTCAACGTGTACGCTTTTGCTCCGCCTCGACGGTGCACACTACACGAGGTCACATATCTACGTCATGGGACGGGGCGGTGATGCGCCCGCTGTTCGCAACCTGGAAAGTACAAGCAAGACAACAGAATCTCACTTCAGTCCGGACAAGCCGAACATTAACCGTCACTTCGCCTTTGGGTTTCGTAACACACGATGACTCGCACACATGTCAAACTCTTTGGTCCGTGTTTCAAGACGGGTTGGGTAGATCGTCTACCACTACACTACAGACTATTGGCCCAATGCAAAACACACACGCAACCGCTAACGTGACGAAGTCAAGCCGTCAGCCGACCAGCTGAAGGCAGTAACAAGCCGACAAGACTCGACAATGCCCGAAGGTCTAGGTACGCATGCGAAGCCGTCATCTCCAACACACCGCACAGATCCACTACAACCGGTTAGTAACTCACAGCTCATAGATGAGCCAAAGAGTCACCTGCCGACCCAACCAAGACTGAATACACAAGCTGAATACACAGAAGTAAACAAGTAAGTGAAGGGGAGCATCAGAACTGAAAAACGTAAATATGCGGAAGATTTAGCAATGACGGTGGAAAAGGCTGTAAGAGAAAGAAACATGAGACAATTGTATGACATAACAAAGAAACTCTGTGGAAATCACCGTAAACCAGAACGGCCAGTGAAAAACAAGCAGGGCAAAGTATTCACTAACATTGAAGAACAGCGAAACAGGTGGGTAGAACATTTCAAAGAACTCTTGAGTCGACCAGCCCCACTGAACCCACCTAACACCGAAGTAGCACTCACGGACCTCCCAATCAATGTTGCCCCACCAACAATTGAAGAGATCAGCATGACCATCAGACAAGTCAAGAACGGCAAAGAAGCAGGACCAGACAACATTCCAGCAGAGGCACTGAAAGCAGACGTAACAGTAACTGCAAGGATATTCAACATTCTTTTCAATAAGATTTGGGATGAGGAACAAGTACCAAAAGACTGGAAAGTAGGACTTCTGATCAAAATACCAAAGAAAGACGATCTGGGCAAGTGTGATAACTACAGGGGCATCAATCTTCTCTCAATACCACGAAGAGTCTTCAATAGGGTGTTGTTAAATAGAATGAAGGACTCCGTAGACGCCAAACTTAGAGACCAATAGGCTGGATACTGTAAAGTTCGATAGTGTACAGACCGAATCGCAACGCTACGGATAATTGTGGAACAATCAAGTGAATGGAATTCATCACTCTACATCAACTTCTTTGACTACGAAAAAGCATTTGATATCGTGGACAGAACAACGCTATGGAAACTTCTTCGATACAACGGCGTGCCCCAGAAGATAGTCAATATCATACGGAATTCCTATGATGGATTAAATCATGCAAGCAGGACAGCTCATAGACTCGTTCGAGGTGAAGACCAGCGGCAAGCAACGTTGTTTGCCCTCACCCTTTCTCTTTCTCCTGGTGATCGACTGGATTATGAAGACGTCAACATCTGAAGGAAGGCACAGGATACAGTGGACATCTAGGATGCCGCTGGATGATCTAGACTTCGCAGATGATCTGGCCCTTCTATCCCAAACGCAACAACAGATGCAGGAGAAGACGAACAGTGTGGCAGCAGCCTCAGCAGCAGTAGGTCTCAATATACACAAAGGGAAAAGTAGGATTCTCCGATACAACACAGAATGCACCAATCCAATCACAATTGACGGAGAAGATTTGGAAGATGTAAAAACCTTTACGTATTTGGGCAGCATCATTGATGAACAGGGTGGATCTGATGCGGATGTGAAGGCGCGGATCGGCAAAGCAAGAACAGGATATTTACAACTGAAGAGCATCTGGAACTCAAGACAATTGGCAACCAACACCAAGGCCAGGATTTTCAATACAAATGTCAAGACAGTTCTACTGTATGGGGCAGAAACCTGGAGAACTACGAAAGCCATCATCCAGAAAATACAGGTGTTTATTAACAGTTGTCTATGCAAAATACTTCGGATCCGTTGGACGGACACGCTAAGCAACAACATACTTTGGGAGAGAACAAATCAGATTCAAGCGGATGAGGAAATCAGGAAGAAGTGCTTGAAGTGGATAGGACACACATTGAGGAAAGTACCCAGCTACATCAAAGATAAGCCCTCACATGGAATCCTCAAGGTCGAAGGAGAAGAGGAAGACCAAGGAACACATTACGCCGAGGAATGGAGACAGACATGGGAAGAATGAAAAAAATTGGATAGAACTAGAAAGGAATGCCCAGGACAGAGTGGGTTTGAGAATGCTGGTCAGCGGCCTATACTCCATTGGGGGTACTTGCGTAAGTCTGTCAGTGGACGCAAGGGATGCCTAGCTTGGCAAACATACTCGTGATCTGATGAGGATGCGTGGCCGAGAGCCTTCAGCCAGAGTGTGTCCAGTAAAACTAATCAGACCACTATCAATTTCGAAGACTGACGGAACTAATTATTTTGAGGATTTACCTCTAAAAGGGGTTAGTTGCTTCTGCCTACTCAAGAATTAATAAAACACGTGGTTGAGTATATGTTTTCGGCATTTTGTAGGTGCAAAGTACAACAATCTACAAAAATAAAATATATCCTCTTCTGTCTTTCAATTACAATTGACCTTCATATATACAAATGTCAACGCAGACAAATCAAGCGCGTAACGTAGTTGGGTTCGAGGTATCGGATATTGGGGGTCTTCGGAGAGTGTTTGCAAAACCAACTTTTAACAGTGAAAAATGTGAGGAAGACATCATTCTCCGTCTTACATTTTTACAAGCTTCGCTCGTTAGTTCTAACCCTTAAATACCAGAGTTTATAAATTTATAAACTCTCCCAAGTTAATTTGGGAAATTGGGTAGTGTATATCCTACCATGATTGGATGCATTGTCATCTCACTAGAGTTTTGAGCCTTCCGAACTATCGGAATCCTAGTGAATAAAATCACTTTAGTTATATAGTTGGGTGGAAAGTAAATACAGTTAGACAATTGCCATTTGACAGTTAACTGTCACATGGCCTCATTTCTATTATTTGTAACTCGTAATTATTTTATATAATTTTTAACCCCTAAATGCCGTGGTACGGCCGAGAGTGGAGAGACTCAACTCGTCCTCTCGAAATGCTCTCACGTCCACGTGCCTACAACCACTGTCAAGGGAGTCCTACTCACTGCCTCCTCGCGGTATTACTGTTATTTACGGAATTGAGAAAACGAAAAGCGAATATCTGGAGCTTTGGCCGGGTTTGTGGACACAGAGATTCTACCTAGGTTGGAAAACCCTAATTCCAAACCAATGATGCACATGGGCTCCAGGATCCAAGGGCATATGAACCAATCGTTGATCACCGGCAACCATGGGACTGCATCTCTTTACGTTGCTCCACTGCCTTGTAAATTAGACCTTTAGGTCAAAGGCTCGGGGTGTGACCCCTTAAGAGAACCACCTGCTTCGGTTTGGACACCTGGGCAGTATCCTAGCCCTCACACAAATCAAATGATTTATGTGGCGCATATCTATTTGGTGCCTTTCTGTACCTATGTTTATATGTTTAAGAAAAATAAATTTTAACTCCAGAAACTTCAGCAAAAGAATATCACTTTGGTTCGCTTAACAATTCTAATATTTTTGAATTCTTCAGTTGCGAAAAATGTATCCAAAAATGGAGATACGGCTACTAGCAATATGCTGGAAAAAGTTAACATTATATCCTCTGAAGCTGCCAGCAAGATGAAACGTGCAGTTTTTGAAAATTACAAACTGTTTATTAAGGCTGGTAAAGCCGCTAGCCAATTAGAAAATACAATGCACCAAATTCACAACGAATTTACTGAGAAGCAACGTGTAATGAATACTCTTACTGAGCTATCTTTATTTAACGGTAAGATGTTCTTCTCTAAGTTGCTTGTTTTTCTGTATGTACATTGCACTAGATAGTTCAGCGGCTTATTATCCTAATAGAGTAAACTGAATTTTCAACCGAGACGTCCAGTATCTGTAGCCACTACAATTCAATTAGCAGTATATTTACGATTAGTCTCACAAAGTACGTATCTTTGTTTGGTTACTCCTCAACTTAGTTCTAGTATGTTTACAGTTCATGATTAGGCTAGATCATGAGCTAGGTCATGATTTTGATAGTGATATCGTTTACGGTTAATCTACTCATGATCTTCAGTGGGCGTAACCAGTAAAGCAACCCAATTATTTTGGTTTATGACAGTACCATATGGTTTGCGTTTTCTTCCTAGTACACTATCTCAATAGTTAGCTTAGTAGCTTTCGTAAGAAGAGCATCAACTTAGTGTTTACTCATTCATTTGATCATAGAACAGTTAGTGAATCTTATGAGTTATGTGGAGAACCTGTTTAAAATGATTACCGCACCAGATTTGTATATTTATATTTTCACAAATGAATAAATTGACTCCTATGTTAATGAACTCTTGTAATCAGTCGATTGATTAATTAGTGTCGATTTTCCATTGTTTTTATGAGTTTTTCAAAGACGTTTCTTTTGCTAAACCGGATATGGTGATTCCATGAGGTTGGAAAAGTGTTGAAAATACGGCAAAATTAATCTTTGTCGATACTAAAGTATCTCCTGACATTGAAATAGGTATTTACTAATAACTATGTATTCCCACAATGGCCTGAGATCTTTTTATCGTTCATTCTATGGGCTTCTTATGTAATACAAGTGGCTGCACAGCCATCATTTCGTGATCTTCAGATAAATAGTTTTTAGAGCTACTATATTATTATTTGTGAATACACTTATCGACAAGTCATGTAATGGGAGCTTATTAGTGTTCCTTATTTATTGTTGCCCATTTTATGGTTGAGGTGGATTATCAATTTTAAATAGTGGCCTCATAAGGGCCGTAAGTATTGATTACCGGATTATGCTGTTATCATAAACTTAAAAGGTCTTGGTTCCTATTCTAATTACTAACGAAGTAAAAGTAAAATCTAACTTTTCAGTATTTTTTCCTCATCACTTATTTTAAGTGAGCTTCGCAAACAGCAATGTATTGCTCACTAATTTCTAAGACGTGTGACAATATTAGATCAAATTGTTTGCTTTTTCATGTTTTCAAGACATTATTACTGATGTATCTGCTTCAGAACGTGCTGTGTCCATATCACAGGTTGATGAAAAAACTGAAAACTTACCCTGTAGTGAGCATTCTGGAATTTCGGCAACCCAATTGGCCGAACTGGTAGAGGGAGCTTCTGTAAGTTTATTTGCTTTCAAAATTTAGACATGTGTAATCTAGATTGATATATTAGATATATTTTTCTTGCATTTGGGATTATTCACTGAATGATGCATTTATAAGCAATTTGAAAAAGGTTTATGAAAGCGCTTGAAATCATTACTTTTATTTTCATCTTAACATAATCCTTAGAGCTGAAAATAATTTATCGATTGTGCTTTTCGATGCAATCTTTGGTTATAGAATTATCAGTTCAGCTAGATACACTGGTCTTTTACCATATCAGTTTATTTGTTACTAAGTATTTATTGGTCAAAACAAGCTACATATTTGTTCTGGTCACTCGGTTGTTATTTTCCATTCTTTCCAGTAGCCCCAAAATGCCCTGGTATGGCGTTGGTGTCGCACTAAGCGCTAGAGCTGAGGCAGCACTAGTCGATTGGATCCCCATTAACAGTCAGTTATGTGCTGTTAGGTTAGAGAGTTCCATCAAAGTGAGAAGCGATGTCTTTTCGTCATCGCCTATGTCCCGACAGATTGCAGCCCGGATGCAATCAACGGTGAGTTTTACCACCAGTTATCTGTTCTCCAGAAAGTGCGTTCGACAGATATTGTAGTACTGGCCTGTTAGCGGGACATAGACCGGATCAAAGCATGCTCAATTCACGATTGCTTTGCTGCACGCTGATTGGCTAATTCTTATCCAATCAGCACTAGTCGATAGTTGGAGAATACTCTGGAATCTTCTTATGTAAAAACTATAAATATACTGACGTTTTCCCCCTTGTGCTTCTGACTTCCATCTAACCTTGTTATTTGGAATATAATCTCTTCCTGTTCAACCGTGTTTTAATTTGGGGACTTGTCGAGTGAATCGGTGTCCGAGAATACTAAGCAATAGGAATAGCTGGGTCATAACCGTAAGAAAAGCGATTTATAACAGTGGCGACGGGGAAAAAGGAAAACAAATTCAAGATGCCCATATCAGATGACCAGCTTAACCGAATACTACAACAACAACAAGCACAACTTGATGCACAAATGCGGTTGTTGGAGACTCTGACTCAACAGCTCAACATCCACAGCTCGAGTTCACACGCTATTTCAAGTTCGTCTTGTGATGCAGTTGCTAGCAGCATCCCAGAATTCATCTATGATCCTGAAAGTGGAAATACTTTTCTCACGTGGTTCAGACGTTGGGAAGATACATTTAGAACAGAATTCTGTAACCAAGACGATGCGTGGAAGACCCGATTGTTGGTACGTAAGTTGGGAAGCAGTGAACATGCACGTTTTGCTGACCATATATTGCCAAAGTTACCTCGAGAGCTCAGTTTCGAGGAGACGGTATTTCAGTTGTCAGAGATATTCGGCGAGTCATCCTCGTTGTTTAGTATTCGATATCGGTGTCTAAATTTGGTGAAACGCGAAGCTGATGAATATGGTGTTCTAGCAGACATTGTCAACAGAGAATGTGAACGTTTCAAGTTACGCTCGTTGACTGATGACCAATTTAAATGCTTAATATTCATCAAAGCTCTTCAGTCACCACAAGATGCTGAGATCAGGACGAGACTCTTAGCTCGACTGGATCAAGACCCAAACGTCACACTCAGAACATTGACAGATGAGTGTAAGCGTCTACAAAGCATCAGACACGACAACGAGTTGATTGAACGGGTAAATCCTAATTTAACCTGCGGTAGTGTAAATACTATTACTAGGTTAAAAGTTCAGAAGCCGGTAACAACTCGTAACAAACCAAGGACTGCGTGCTGGTTATGCGGTGATTGGCATTATGCCCGATTCTGTCCATTCAAGAAGCATAAATGTCAGGCGTGCAACAAACGTGGACATAAAGAAGGTCATTGTCCACCGAAGCGTACGCCTCAGCCTAAGAAGAAGCATAAACGTCCTCGACATGTGAAATCAGCCGAGTCCAAATCTCTTTCTTTGGTAGCTGCCTTTCAAACAAACTATGACATTCAGAGAAAGTATGTTACCATCCAGATAAACGGCATATCAGCTCGTCTTCAAATTGACACGGCATCAGATATCACGTTAGTGTCTAGAGAAACGTATAACTTGCTGGGTAAACCGCCAATGAAGCCATCTAAGAAAACGGCTAAAAACGCATCAGGTGGTGTGCTAAAACTGGTTGGTGAATTACAGTGTGAATTTTCCTTCAATGGAACTAACTGTACAGGAATATGTTACCTAACAGAACGGCCGAACCTTGATCTTCTTGGTCTAGATATGTTAGACAAACTTGGAATAATGGATGTACCAATTAACAGTGTCTGTAACGCATCACGTTCATCATTGGACACCCCAGTACTTCCAAAGAAGACAGGTGATAGGTTACTAGGAAAACCGAAAAGAAAAATACGAACACATTTCGATGTCATCCGTCCTACGCCAGCTATTGAACCCCAACGAAACCTATCGATGGAGAATCAGTGCAACCGACATCATGGGGCACAAAGACGATTGTTCACGGTGGGACAAAAAGTGCGTGCTATGGACTATCGTGGGAAACATCCTACATGGACAGCTGGTCGGATCTTGAAAAAGAAGGAGAGTGTGGTTTACGAGGTGTCAGTTGGCTCAGAAGTTTGGGTACGTCACGCTCACCAATTGAAAGCAACTTCGATAGCCAGCAACAAGATTCAATATCGATTACCTCTTGATGTTCTGCTAGACACCTTCGAAATCAAAACGCCGGTAACAGACACGTCAGTTTCTGTGCAAGAAAAAAGTGATACTTCTCTATTGCCTAGACGATGGACTAATCAAAAGCACAGACCAGTCACTCGGTTGCAGTTGGACCCTAGCACCAGATCCTACGAATCTGCTCAAAGGGGAGGTGTTAGCGGGACATAGACCGGATCAAAGCATGCTCAATTCACGATTGCTTTGCTGCACGCTGATTGGCTAATTCTTATCCAATCAGCACTAGTCGATAGTTGGAGAATACTCTGGAATCTTCTTATGTAAAAACTATAAATATACTGACGTTTTCCCCCTTGTGCTTCTGACTTCCATCTAACCTTGTTATTTGGAATATAATCTCTTCCTGTTCAACCGTGTTTTAATTTGGGGACTTGTCGAGTGAATCGGTGTCCGAGAATACTAAGCAATAGGAATAGCTGGGTCATAACCGTAAGAGAGAGAGAGAGTTATAACATGGCCAGAGACTTGAATGCTCAGGTCGGGCGTCTAGGCACAGAAGAGAGTCGTTCAGGTGGCCGATGGGGACTTGTTGGTCGCAGGACAGATAACGGGGACCGTCTACTGCAACTGTGCACAGACCACAACCTGTTTCTGGCTAGCACTAACTTTCGGCACAGTCATCGCCGATGCGTCACGAATTGTTATGTCCGGTTGTCGCTAATTGTTACGTCGGAATCGCTTGTCACTTATACTTGTAAGATGAAGAACCGTTGCAATTCCTATGACGCTAAAGTAAAAACACAAAAACTGGTACAAGTGAAGATTTATTAACCCCAAAACACGACGACGACCCTAGTCGATAATACACTCATTTATGTATTGATTGTACACCTATTTCAATTATTAATTAGGATGGAATCACATAAATAATAGTCACAACAAATCATATGCTACATGTCATGCTGAGCATACTTCATGTTAATTCAATACAAGAATATCGTATCTTGAACAAAAATCACAGAATAAAGGAATGTAATTTTGCGTTTTAAACCCAACATTCTATTGTGCGACCTATTGAATAAGTCTATATTACGTATTTGGGCACGATACAGAATAGACTGCCCCATTTGAAGTTTATTTACGAATTATCTTTAAGATAAACTGTTGTAAAATCTCAGTAGTGTACCCCATCTTTATCCCTTCAGGTTGTTGAGGAATGTTAAAAGATTTTCCCAAGTATGATTTACGAAACCCCACGGTTTTTCTTCTAGATTGCAACCTGTTGTTTTTCTCATATGAGTTTTACGAAAGGCAGATTTATTCTACCTGTATGTTTCTATTTATTATGGAAATCTTGACGTCCACTTCCGTACAAACTGTGGTTAGGAGTTTCGACACCTATAATACACAGTTGATATAAGTAATTGTTTGTTATCGCTCATTTTTATAGATCAATCTGGTTTATCCATTTTAATTGGTAACCTTGTGCTGATGAGTTATGAATGTTACTGATTGCTACTAGTCACCATCATAGACTAAAAGGAGGTCTCAATAATACTTTCTACTATGAAGTTCACCTATTTTTAAAGGATGCTTAATTATTCCAATTTACACTTAATACTTTACCCCTATTTCATGCTTTTACGTTACTTCTTAACTTAACACTGGCTTGGTGAGTTCATGCTCCATTCTTTCCTTCATATTTCTAGTGTCACCCGTATCAGTGGTTTAGAAATACAGTTTTGAAACCCTTTTGATCGAATTAGTGTCTATAAATGTGGATAATCTATAGGTATTCGCTTTTAGTTTGAGATTATGTACCCTAGCGACGCCAAGTCATTAAGCAGAACTTTCCCGCTGGTATAAATAATCATAAAACAGAATGAATTAAATCCATTGATCAACCATATAAAAGCATTTGAGCAGATTTGAATATGGTCATAGTTATTTAAAAATAAGCATTTTCTTGTATCCGTAATATTAAAAATCTTCGTTTTGTTAATATTTGATATTTTCGAACCAGGTTTTGGTCGGGGATTCAAGTCGTCGTGTTATATTTGATGGGGATCTGCGCGAATTAAGTATGAATGATTTCACTTTTGTTTGCATGGCTCGGGTCTTTGTATTAACAGATACTTTGGTTATTGCATATCACAGTCAATCTGGTTCGTAAGTCTTATTAAAACTAATACTTCAGCTATGAGTATTCACTTATTTCAAGTTATTAGATAGATCAGTTTTCCATTTTCATTTATAGTCATAGTATACAGTTGATATTGTCACATATCCCTCTTTGTTTGAATTGTGGTTAACGGCACATGTAATACAATAGACAATGGTGAGCAACCATTGATCTCTCTATGAGTTCCACTTTCATCCCTACCAATCCAAACCATTTTCGTTGAGCATTTTATGTTTATGTAAGATTTTTAATTCCTTAACAACTGCCATTTAGCTAGCGGCTTTATCTTCTGGGGTATATTCGGCTAGGATTTGAGGAAAATTTTCCATTTTACCCACTTCAGTCATTTCATTAGTGTGAACACTTACTTGTGTTCTGTCATAGCAACATGCTTCGAGGTTCTTAACTTTATTGAGTAGAACCAATTCGATTTTTGGAGGATAAATTCGAAACTTTTTAGTGATTAAGACAATCAACGCAAATTGATCATCAAATAAATAGGAATACATTTAAAAGATTGGTCATCACTATCGAGACAGATTTTCATACATCAAGAGTTTACCTTAAATTAAGGCACTGGGCTAGGTCCTATTGTAGAACAAATATATCTGCTATAGATGAACAACATGGGTGAATTGCATTTATACCTAGTAGTCAGTACTTGCTTGTCTTCCTATGTATTTTGCGTAATCAGTGTGTAGGCATTATTGAGGGCTACTAATCAATGGTTAATGTACAATCAAAACATGTTACTTGTCCTAACTTATTTACTCTCAATATATGATGTTAGCTGTAATACATGGAAAGATTATATAATAGGAAAGCTTGAAGTCAAGAATATATATGTTAACACAAATTTTACTTCCGTTTACAGCTCGTACCCATATCGTCTTCAGTCAACGTATGATTTGAACAACTTTGCTGTGGCTAATTTTCCTCCCATGGATCGCCTTCAAACTCCAAATAATGCGTTTAAATTAATAGTTTTTCCTACTAATCGTCTTTTCCAAACTGAAACGCCCAGTGACAAGGTATTAATAATGATTGTATCTGCCAAATAATCGGTTCGCTTTAACTTATTTATACGTATTAAAACTACATTCCTTGACATCTGAACAGTAATCAATGTTATACTTGGCTTATTGTCTCAATTACAGTGCTTGGATTTAAAAGTAAATTAAGACAAACTACAATATTTTTCGAGTTGTGCAATTTATGGACACATCTTCCAGCTTGTGATTTTTCATAAACTTCATATATACATACATTTATTCATAGTATTGTCCGAGTTTCCAGTTTTCATCTTCAAACAATAAATTATGTGCTTAATATGAAATACTGTATGGACTGTCATTCGATCAACACTTCATTATATTAAAATAATCCACGCATTTCAGAAGACCATACTTTTGGTCAATGTTTTAAAAGAAATTCGTTCGTCAAATACAACTTTATACAATTGAATCTAGCCACACTTTTCGTGTTAAGGCTGTAGATACTAACTGGTAGGGGAAAGGGTTTTCAAATATGCTTATTACTCAAATCTCTCTGAAATTCTTAGAAAATATTTCGGCGAATGGTTTAAAACAGTCTCCGATATTCCTGTTTCTCCACACATCAGTTCCATGAGATTATGTTTTGTAATATTCTTCAATATAAAACTACAGAAACTAGTCGAGCTATTTTCTTGAAACGACAGAAAATCGTCAAATCACCATATAAATTTGAATAAGCAATTTTAGGAAGCCGTATCAGAAACATCCTCCCCACTAAGCCTCTTATTTTTCACTTGTTTGAAAGATATATATGATTAGTACATCAAGTTAGTTTCCCTGATGTAACGTATCCACCTGAAAAAATAAGTTACTGTTTGTCCTATTTATTTCTGTCTAGATAGTTACTTATTATCATTAATTATATAGTTTATAATTGCTTGTTTTGTATCTCTGTTAGAAACTTGATCTTGTGTCTTTTATTTGTTTTATCCATGTAACTCTATTTTGTTCATTTTATTTTAGAAACGTTGGTTAACATTATTGGATGAAGCGATGCGTAAATATCGAAATACTAATTCGTATGTTGCATCAAATTTAAAATCCGATTCCCATATTACTACAAATTCTTATGACGTTTTGGATCACAATTCTATGAAGTTGAGTATGTTACCTCCAAAGGTATCTGCTGAAGCTGTTGTTGCTGGTCATAAAGCTTTGTCTTCCACTTTACCTGATTGTGTAGACCTCTTAACACCTATCGATAAATTGGACTTGTCTGCTAAAAAAAATCCTTTTGATGATTCCCATGAAAGTAAGTTTCTTTGGTAAATGACACGCCATATTTCGTTAAAATGTAAAACTCATTTTCTGTTGTTAATGTAATTCGTCTTTATACTCGTCCACCTATCATTTGTGCGTATTTCATTTCTATTGTTCGATCATATGCACTTGTATAAAAATCTTGC
Organism: Schistosoma haematobium; assembly: GCF_000699445.3. NCBI lineage: Eukaryota > Metazoa > Platyhelminthes > Trematoda > Strigeidida > Schistosomatidae > Schistosoma > Schistosoma haematobium. The sequence continues at coordinate 22,401,121 of NC_067197.1, forward strand.
TATTTTGGCGCTTTCGGGGTAAATAATACATAATTCATTCCATGACGATAACAGTACATCTCAGGAAGTTTCCAAATAATTTGTTAGCATCATTATGTTTTAGCGGTCCAGGGCTACATTTTTAAAATTCGAATCATGTCAATCATTGTCTTCCGTATGAAATAGCAACATTTGAAAACTTCTGAAAATCAGGCAGTATCCATTGTGGCACGAAGCTTATCAATCACACATCATCAATTATTCTGTAATATAATAAACTGGAAACCAAATTCTCTATATCTGCTTCATTCGGCGCAATTCATCTCTGGTTTCATCCGTAGATATCCATCCTCCTTTTTTAAGTATTAGTGTTTTATAATGAAAGTAGTTTCTCTCACTCTCAGCAACCTCACATTTAATATTTATTTCAAAGTAAGTTTTCCGAAGTTGTTACTGAAGGCTGTTACTTGTGTCATCAGCCACGATTGGGCAGAAATATCCATTAGGATCATTAGATAACGACTTAGTCATGTTAATAATTACCTAATGTCCGAAAATCTCAAACATTATTTACGGATTCACTTTCTGTAAAGCCGAATATCTGTTAGATAATTCAAACGTTTAGGTCTTCATTCTTGAATGAAGCGACAGATGTCAAATATTTATTGCTTAATTGCTATCGGATTGTAATAAAAGTTCCTCTTATAATTAATCAACGTTTCATGAAGTTGTCTGTAACTATCTTTATGCTCCAATCATTTAAATATCCAATTGTTATCTAGCTTCATTTTTCTTATTCATGGATATATGGATGGAATTCTTAAAATAACCTATTTATTGTTTTAGTTCTTCAAAATGCACTTATTAAAATCTTAAATTGTTTTCCTTTCTATTGAAAACGTAGCTGTTAAATCTCCCATGGCAAAAGTTGGAAGTCATAAATCTCGACATAATTGGTTATGGGATGTACCAGAAGATTTAGATGTAGCAATTTCTGAACGAAATTTTCAACGTGCTACTAATTTAATTGTAAAAGCTAAAGAATCATTAAATCAAATACTGACTGGAGATATATCAAAACCATCTATGGATACAAATATACAGTCATCTAATTCTAGTACACCAGGTCAAATATCTGATACTGTTGATCATAGATCTAAAACAGATTGGGAGAAATTATCTAAGCGTATTGAACGTAACGAACGAAATCTTACAGAATCTTTGCAATATGAATTAGTATCAGCAGCTTGTAGACATGGTATGTAATGCTTGGAATCTGTATTTGTTAATGTTATTTCTATTTAGTGCTTGATATTTTTAGTTAATTCTAAACCTACTCAGTCATTAACATTAGATTAATGATAACAATCGGTCATTTGAATATAATTGGTATCATATGATTTGATTCTTAATTTCTCCATTACACTATTTCCTTAAAATTTATTTTTCATTTCCGTTTATTTGTTAAAAAATATTTCCTCTCTAAAGGCGCTCCTAAATCCGTGAAAGCAGCTGTTTCTCAATTAGGTTTACTTGGTAAAGCATCTCTTGCAGCTGAATTATTTCTAGTTTATCGTTCACAAGTAATGACAAAGTCTTTAACACATGGTGTACATCAAGAAGGCAATCAATTAATCTATTTAAATAAATTATCGCTTACTTTCCATCGAAATTTAGCTGAAACAGCTGTAGAATGGTGTCAAAGTGTAGTTAAACCGTTGGGTGAAATTCTTGCCTCAAAAACTAATGGTATATCACCGCAACAATTTGAAAATATCTGTTCTTTAAGTAAGTTTACATTGTAAGCGTTGCTTAAAGTCACATTATAGTATGTTATTTTTAAAATGTTCTTGAATTGTCCAGTCATTTTATCGCATGGAGTTTACAATTTCCCCCATGATGTTAATAAGCTTCCCTTATTTAACATTGTCTTTCATTTCATCTAATAGAAACTGTTCTCCAACTCATTTATTTTAGTTATATATTATTGCTTAGATGTATTTTGTAGTTACTTGTTTGATAATTATTGTTTGTTTATTTATTTGAACACATAAATATTGGTACAAGGGGGCACCAGCTACATATGCGCCACACGATAGTGATGAGAATGGGAAGAGATAAAAATGTATGGTGCGTGTGAAAAGAAAGAAAAGAACAATGATACTTTCAATTGGGTAATAGAGTGTCTTTAATTCCAATATCAGGGATTAGTACCCAATAGTTACTAAAATATATTGTAATTGTAATTACGAAACGTTTATTTTCGTTTTTAGTTTTGATTGTGTTTTGCATCATTACTACCAACCACTTGATAATTTCTCGCTTTAGGTAATTAATTGACGAAAATATCATTATTAATTTCATGAGATCCAAGTATACATATATTGTAAACAGTTTAAAATGTTGAACGTAAACTTGGAAATTTTATTTTTTTACCGCCATCGGTTTCGTGTTATCACTGTATAAAACCATCCAAATATCCGATAAATTATCATTTATCAACATTGTGGATGTTAATTAGTTTGTTGGAGGAATTATTAGGGTTTTTGTTATTTTATGTTTGGTTTCGATTTTTCTAGTTACCATTAATTGTCTGTTGCAGTCAGGTGGTATATTTCTGGAAACAACTAACTTATCGCCATCGATTTTCACTTATTTTTCTTTATTCCGTCTTACTCTGTTGTTAATTATAAACTCTCAAATTAGGTATCAAAGATAAAGCAGATTTATAAAGTCTTTTTGCATAATTTTAAATTGGTACTTAAATTAACAGATATGGCTTGAGATGTTAATTTCATGATTGGAGGTATCTCTTGTCCAAACGACACAGGTCTTGAAAAATCATTAAAGTACTTACAGTGTCTTCACAGACTATTCGCTCATAGAACAGTTCTTTTAATTGAGATTGATTTGATTTCAGAAGACAGAACCAGAAACCAATTGATTGATTATTTCTCAGTGGAACAACTCTGTTATTTAATATTATTGTTGTAATTCTTTAGGTATTGACCTTTTAATGTCTTGTATCAGGAATGAAACTGTTAGTTATCACTGTAGATTAGACGACTACTATGTAATGGCTCTTCAGCGAGACAGCCACACTCGGAAATAAGAAAAGAAGGCTACGTTCTTCTTTAACCGATCAGCCTCCTCAATGACAGCTCTCTGCTAATCACTGACAAGTTAAACGCACGTAGAACTGATTCAAGGAACATGTTCTTCGCTTGCTGGTCTTTTAATCTCTTTAGCTGGTTTTCATAATGAATTTACTTTTGTTTGCAGTCTTCAGTTCATATGCCTCATGTCCTCTGCGATCCAAAATGTACTTGCTCCTTCATTTATCACTTTCTTTCTCACAGTTTTAGATTGTATCAGCTTACTAGACAATCTTTTTTTTATCAGTTTTGTACAACGATCCTGAGTGAAATCGATTGCATTTATTCATGGTGCATATTTCGAAACATTTCAATGGTTGTGCATAAACAGGTAAAATTTGTCTCCTCAGATTGTCTTATAGGTTCTCAAGAAATAAGGTTTAACACATCTTTCTTCCTTACATCTGAGTTGCTGGAGGTGTAATGATTTGTGTTTTGTGCGCAGAAACTATTATGGTTCTCAACTAAACGCCTTATTGATGCAGCTACTGAATGAGTCACACATTACTATTCTTAAGCTCCAAGTGTCTTACTATTTCCAAAAAATAATACATGGTAAATAAATACGACCCTGATAACCGACCAGATAGTTTTCAGTGTGTTCTCTCTGAATTTCAGATTTAATGCAATGGTTAAAATTCTCGAAACGACAATTAAGGTAAACTTTGACAGTCAACTGTGCTTGATTTACCGGGGCATCCAACATTTCTCGATAACTTTGTCAAAAAGCCAATTAATTGATAAAAAAAACCAAATGTGATTTACAAAAGCGATTATGGTCACCAATACATGGGACTATTTTATTACTCACTAACTTAAAATATTTACAAATCTTGGGTAGGAAAATTTTCATGCCGTAATCATAAGAAACGAAAGACTCGTTTTACTTTTAAATAGTTTAACAAGATTTATTTTCAAATATTTCCATTCCAATTTTTATTAAAAAAGCTTTGCTTATTTTAAAAAACAAATAGAATTTTATAGTTGGACATTGGATGAGACCGAGAAATTCGGTCAACAACTTCGTGTTCTACTGATCGATAGTCATGCAGTATCATTTTATTCAATGGCTTATGCTGCTCAACGAATTAAGGCACATGCTGATAAGGTGAGAAATTAGTAAAATTTATCTAAGAGGACTGAATTTTTTTCATGCCTAAAAGGATGGGTTGATGGTTAGAGTATTCGGATTCAAACCTAGAGGTCATAAGTTCTAACATTGCTCCGCCTAGTGCGACTTAGACAACTGCGTAATATTACTTATTAACTCACACAAAGGCGTGGTTCAAACCCAAGGTTTTAATGTAACTCACTTACCAAGTACCGTTTCTTATGCTTAACTTTTGAACCACATTGTTTTTGTGTAGGCCTAGTGATACTACTTGGCCATCCAGACGGAATTAGGTGGAGAGGCTCCGAGCTATTGGTTGAAATCCGCATAGATGAACCTGCACTTAGTAGATGTGGTTTGTAACCTCTACTATTATTATTGAATATTTTTATTAAGATATAATAATTGTTATTAATTCGCTTGTTAAAAAGCCTTTCAGTTTCTTTGTATACATTTACACATCTAATAAAAAATCTGTTTGACCTTAATATGTATTGATATTTGTAATTAGTCATATTCGTAGTTATATTAATTGTTTTTATCTTATAAAGTAAAAAAAAATAAGTACATATTTGTTATCGATCATTTATGCTTTCCACACAATTAATACATGCAGAAAGGAACCCAGGAATATTCTATCATATTTAATCAATGGTCTTTCATATGCTTGGCAATTATGATAGTTCGTTATAATTCTTTTTTTTCAATGCACCATTGTATATTGAACTACTGTTATACCTAAATTACTATTGCAAATTAAAACAGACATGTATTGTTTTTCTTTGATTAGCTTACTGAATTACTGAGTGTTGATATTTCTTCTACTCTCAATCGAAGCTTATCACGTGCATGGAAACGTGCTGCTGATGAACAGTCACGTTTACTCTGTGAAGCTGTTGAAAATCGTGCAAAAGTAACTATCGTATTTTTCAGTCCATAACTTGTTATTTTAATAATAGAAAACTGATGTCAATAAAGTTTTGCTTACATTAAGCTGCTTCTTGAATGTCGTAAAAGAAAAAGATCAATCTCATAATTACTGGTCAAGTTACAACTGGTTTTAGTCATCAAACTTATGGTAAAAAAAACGAGAGAATATGTTAGTTGTTGTGTAAGATACTTCGGTTCGTTCTCAACCTGGTTCTCCTATGTAGATGCAGAACAGACTTTACATGAGGCGTAATACAGTGCTCGTGTTTAATTTTAGCTTGTCTTTGTTACATGCCACTCACCAAACGAGAGTTATATTAAGAATCTTACATCCTATTGAATCATTTAGACTGTGAACTTGACCGCTACTATCACGATGTGGTGATCAAGCTTACTTATTTAAGCCGTAATACTGAAAATTCATATTTATTAAGATCCTAACATGCTAGAAAAATTGACTTTAGTATTTCAGACTTAAAAGCACCTCTTTTCAGAGTGTAATTAATTTGGATAAGAAAAAGTTTTCAATTATGAAATCGTGCTTTTGGATCAACTGAAATATCACAGTCGTAAGATATTTCTTATAAATAACTCAATCATGTTGTCCTCTCTCTTTGAATAGGAGGGGAGTAATTAAAACTGACGCTAAAGTTTGCAAAACATACCCTTACCGCTTATCTTTTGTTTCCAATGACATGATTCTTTGAAAGAGAAATAAAACTCCCCAAGTACCGTCACATCTAAAAACGCTATGTTTGACCAATGATTAGCAAGTATCTTTTGAGTATCCTCCAGTTGACTAATTACAAGTGTCAGCTGTCACTCACTAATTCAGATTTTCTTTAGCTTAAACTTTCCATCTGTTAATCAGCAATCATCTTTATCAGTGTTTTTTGTCCTGTTTTCATTACCGTCTCCGTTTTAAATATCCATTTTATAGTTTCCGCTGTTTTGAAAGTATCATTTCTCGTCGCATTAAATGACAGTTGTTTATTTAGTACTGATGATTCCAACATCTACAGGCTATATCCTATTTAACAATGGACTTATGTTAGGAATCACATTTTAAGATACGGGTATTTGTTATGCTCTTTGAAATGAACACGGAAGATCCACTTGAGGCTATTCACTCGAACTTGTCTAGTTGGTATGATGAATTAATACCAATCTCTCAATGGCCCTATGGGATTATAAGTAATCGGTTCTTGTTAACTGTCCGAGGTATGGATACCATTCAGTTTTGGACAATTGGTGATCAATCGTTTAAACAGTTTTCCGTTGAACGGACCTGTACGAACTGAGAGCACTGTAAATTGAAACAAAACCTATAAGTAACATTTGGTTATACACCTGATTGCAGTTCAAATAACATAATAAATGAGTTTTACTGAGTTTTATGTAGTATTTCTTCGAGGACTCTAATATGTAAATGTACCTTAATTTAAAGGCTGCTGTACTATGGAACTGATAAAAATGTGAATTGTATTGATTTCATCTTCGGAGTTATGCGCGGACGAATAACTAATAGTAAGTGTCTCTTGCGATTTATTTCAAGTTGAACAATTCTGTCTGTATAACAATGGACCTTATGTCACGACAAAAGTAGCAAACTAAACGTGACAACAATCAATCAAATGACAGCCAAAGTCACTGTGGAGATATGAATTTCAAGACGTTATCGCGATCATGTTCACAGAAAAATTCCAATAGTCATTTACAAGAAACTGAGGCGTCATTAGCAATTCCGTCGCATATTAACGAATGAGTTGGTAAATGCAACTTGACACTCCTGTTTGCCTATTTTGATTGACTCAATTTTACTCATACACAACCGTAACTGGTGATAATTGTAATATAAATAAATGTTCACACTACCATACACCACATCACGGTATATTCTGATATTGTTTACAAACAAATACATACACTTCTCTGTTGAACGTTTAAAATAAATTTTTCATTCTCTATTTTGTAATCACTTAATATGCATGTGAAGATTACAGTTAAAGTACTTGTCAGTGTATATAGTAAGTATGTTTCTGATTTATTTTCTCAGCAAGAATCTTGGGAAACTTTATCAAATCTACCTAAAGGGGAACAAGATAAAATCATTGCAGATCTATTGGAATTCGGAATCCTCAACCAATATACCGCAGCTGATTGTAAGTTACATTTTAAACGTGTTGTTCATTCATATATATAAGGTCCCTTAATTTATGTCCCCTTATTTATATCATGAATTCTTGTCAGGTACTTACAATCTAGAAACAATGATAATAATTTATATGTATCAATGCTGAGGTTGGACTTTAAAGTTTTAAATGAATTGAACATTTTGTAGGAAGTTAACAATAAATGTATTATTGCGATATTCCAATGAGTAGAAAATTGTATTTCTGACATTTCGTGACTTAATGTAAGAAGTAATTTACATTATGTCACGAAACGTCAGAAATACAATCTTCCAATGATTGGGATATCAAAAAAATATATTGCTAATGGTAATAATTATTTTTAAAAATTGTAGAAATGCTCAAACATTTGATTTGTGTGACTTCTAAAACACTACCCACCCGCCTAAACCAAAGCAGGGGGTTTTCTTAAAGTATACCTCCCTGAGGCTTTGACCTAGAGGTCTGATCCACAAGGCAGTGGAGCAACGTTAGGACATGCAGTCCCATGGTAGCCAGTGACCAACAGTAGGTTCATACACCATTTGTTTCCTCAGGATCCTGGAGCCCATGTGCACCAGTGTTTTGGAATCAGGGTTTGCCTATTCCTCTAGATGGATCTTCCATACCAGACTTCTTCACTACCTTAATAACTTTGATTTATAACATTTAGTGAGGTTAATATCTTTTTTTCTTTATGCTGTCAATGCTGAACTACTTTTTTCATTATTGTGTCTCTTTTAAACATATTAATTTATTGATCTTTACAGTCATTATTACACAGTCTTATCGTCACTTTTCATTTTCTAGAAACTTGTCTTTGTATATTTTAAGTTTTTCTTACGTCTACGATTTTCACGTTGGTTAACATTGAAATATTTAATGGTTTGGACATTTTGTAAATCCTCCATATTCACTAGACTATATACACTTTCTCGATATACTTGTGTTATAGTTCTTAGTCAGCTTGATACAAGAATTTTACTACTGAAAACTGAGACAGAAAACATAAATACTGGCAAGCATTTTGAAGTATCTCAGTCAGCTATAACGTAGGATCAGGCACATATATGCATCGGTCCAGGTTGCCATACCTCATTAGCACAGCAAAATGAACACCGAATTCATAGTAGTTAATTTAATGGTGGTAATATATAAAAGAAAGATTGTATATAAGGATATAGTACAAGAAGAAAAAAATTAGTTCGTAGAAAGAAAGATATGAAGCGATTTTAATCTCAAAGTATAAGGGAAGACAGAGAGTGTATACACCGACGCCATTGTGACCGATTCTGAGCCATGTCACCAAGAGTCTCCAACCATTGGTTGCGACAGTCACGTGGACCCCAACCAAGTAGTCTGCATCTACCAACATGGCCCAGACCAGAAGTTAGTGACTTCAAGGACTGATGCCACGTTTTGGTTTGGCTGCCCCTAATTTTCTTCCAACCGTCCCCAACACTAATCAGGATTGCGCGTCGTGGTAATCAGTGTTCAGGCATACGTAACACGTGGCCCATTCATCTCAGTCGATGAAGATTCACAACCTCATCAACTAATTTACCATCATTCCCTAATTCCCTACGTCTAACCTCACTATTATTTACCCGGTGATCCCAGCAATATTTCTAAGGCATCTGTGGTCAAATACTAGTAGCTTACGAGTGTCTTCTACTCTTAATGGCCACGTTTCGCAGCCGTAAAGTAGAGCAGAACGAACTGCTGCGCAGTATACTCGTCTTTTACTTGATAGGTGGATATCTCGCCTTCGCCAAAGGTGACGTAAGTTGTCAAAAGCCAAACGAGCTTTTCGAGTCCGTGCTGAGATTTCGTCAGACGCAAACCTATTAGGGCTGATCAGACTTCCAAGATAAGTGAAGTTGTCGACGCGTTCAACTACTTCACTCCCTATCCTTAGTTAAGGTGTTGACGCAGACCAGTCCTGAAGCAACAACTTGCATTTAGAGGTGGAGAAGCGCATCCCAAACATCCTGGCATTGTTGCTCAGTGTTACCAAAAAACTGCTCCTTATCACCTTCTTCACCAAACTGGACTGTCATTTGCGTATTCTAAGTCAATAAGCGGACATCCTGCTAGGAGATCAATGTCCGAAAATTCAGTCGATGAGAGTGATATTTCCATCAGTATGACTATGATAAAGTTTGACAAAAATGGAGAAAGTGGACAGCCTTGACGGATACCACTTGAGGTTGCAAAATCAGATGACAGTTCGCCATAAGCTCTGACTCGATTAGTAGTGTTCAAGTAAAGAGCTTTCACAAGGTTTATATACTTTTGAGGTACACCTTTCAGCGAAGTATCTACTATTGATTATTTAAGTCTACAAAAGCTTTTGCAGGTTGGTAGTTTAATTATTTATGTTGCCATGCAGTCAATTATTTGAAGTTTATTTTTTTATCGTTTTTAAGTCGTAAGTAATGAGTACAATAAAAAATTATTCTCCCTGTCATCTTCCTCTTCTGATAGAAGGTAACTTGTGGGTCAACAAGCATTTAAGATTTTTCCGTTTTTATTTACAGTCACCGTAACATAGCCCAAGAAAAGCTCGTTACGTTACTGGTTTATGAAAGGATCACTGGTCCTACAAGCAATATAAGCAAATAAGTCGGTTATCGAACTAGATAATTCAATTTCTCTCATAGTAAACAGCCTGATCACACAGATTCAATGCAATTCAAGAATGTGTTATTTTAAGAATGCGACAAATCCTAAATTTGGTTCTACATAATTTGTATTATCATACTTTACTATCCTTTTATTATTATTTTTCAGATGGTTTAAAATTAACAATGAGTACATATTACCTTATTCGGTCCCTACGACAATTTATTCAAAGTGTCCATCTATTAAATTGTTCCGAGTTAGATTTAACTTTAATATCGTGTTTCGTACAAACATTAAATTCAGAACTTGATTGTTTTGAACGTGTTTCACCTATTGATATTTCTGATCCGGCTAGAGTAAGTAATCTACGACATTCCATTTTAATTTGTTTACTTGATCTATTTGTTTTGTTAAACCAAAGCTAAGATTTGGTTGATCAACTTAATTTTGTTACAATGTACGTGGTGAGTATTTGTTTAAAATATCTGAATTATTGATAGAAAAACTTTTCATAAACGAATATTAGATGACATAATGACTGTTTAGCAAAGTAAATTGTACTTATATAAAGGAATTCTATACATGTTTACAGAATATTTAATAGAAAAATAGTTTACTGGATGGGATGGGTGGAAAGTTTGTTGAGATTGTTGGATTTTCCAGCTGACATCACGAACTGCTCTTAGATAATCAAACCGAAAAGCACTGGATATCTATTTCATCCTAGTGTGATTGTTCGATACCGCAAAATGATTTAAGCTATTAACTGCCGTCACAGCTGTTTAACTGTTAGGCGCTCGTTGCGAAACTTGATAGTCTTGTCCTTAATCCCCGATCGGATCATGGATACCCGAAACAATTGTCCACTGTTTCTTGGTTTTCAATGGGTTTTTTACTAAGATCAGTTCGTGGTGTACAGTAGAAAGATAGATTTAAGGATTTATATAGAATATAAGGGATTGTCGAATTCCGATTTTGTAGGTCATTTATCAGTCGAGTAAAACTATGGCCTAACTACCAGACTCATGTATTGCTTACTATATCAATAGTGTAACTGATATATATATATATATATACCTGGTTTAGTCACATAAGAATCAGTTCGAATGTCAATTAGTAGTCTCATTGTTAACAGAAGTTTGGGTCGCTTATGCATTAGAAAATCACTTGAGCAGTGTTAGTTGGAAAAAATTTTGTTCATTGACCCTTATAGGAAAAACCATAACAATTTTGTTCATGAAATTACATGTTCATCACTTTTGTTTGGTTAATTTTCATTCCATGATTTGCGTAAATTTCCTTGTACACATTTTGTTTTGTTTTTATATTTTAGCAATCTGTCATTATAATCAATTTAGAATTTTTAATCAAGACCATTGTGCCCAAATTTGCTAATATTTTAAATTGTTCCGAAAATTCAACTATCCAACAACTGGTCTGCAGTTTGAAAACGTCACTTCAAAATATTAAAGGTTTAGAAGAGGAAGAAACAGTGGTGGTGACGACGGCGGCGAAAAAATCGAATGTTGTTGTTGACGAAGAAGGAAATGATGTTATATAAACCTTTTTTCTCGTTGAGCAAGGCAATGGAAGGGATTCCTTTCCTCTATTTTATTTTCTCTTTTTTTAATTAAACTCTTATTTTGGTATGTTTTAATAGTTTGACAGCTGTGTCTTGTTTTATTGATATTTTCAATTTTATTTATTTGAAATAAACATTTGTTTCTCCATTGTGATAATAATGATCAACACTTAAAATCATTGTTTTCAATTTAACCGCTCTGTGTATTTTTGATTGAACGTATTAGATTACTACCTGGAGCATGGTGGAATTATATTGACCACTGACTAGTAACCAGCGTCATATTTGTTTGGTCTTTCAGTTTTAATTGATTTCTATCAATCTAGTCGCAATATGTCCACTACTCCAAGTAGTTCGGCATTTTGTGGACTACATAGAGTTGTTATTTAGTTGAAAGAAGTTGATAAGAAATGCCTGACGTATGTTTCGTTCTACCTGGCGCCTGTGGACAAGGCTTACTTGTAATCTTCAAACGACTGATCTCTACAGGGTTCCAGTTTGTATTACTCAGCTTCACATGAGAAATCTAAAATTAACAGTAAGGGATCAATATGTAACATTTTGTCAAATTAATCATAGTGAAACACAGTTATGGAACACTTCTTGAATAAAGAAATACAAGTTGTAAGATAATCAGTCCTTGATGATTACGATTCCTCTTAAACTCAATTCATCGATTTCAATGTGGTCTTACAAAGATTTCCCATTAGTCATTGATACTACATCGCCTTCACAGATATGCTTAGTAAAAATTATAATCCTGTTTTTATATTAAATTCATGAATTTCAACGAATCTCGAGTGAATATTTCGAAGTGACTTCTTCAAGATTCATTTTACGTAAAAAGTAAACACTGATACTCTATTCGTATATTGTCAAATCATCAAGACCAAAGTGTTTTTCCAACAATCCCATAAAGTACATGGTAACATGAATTATCATGAACAAAGATATTCTGATTTTTATTGCTGACTAACTCCATTATAACTCCGCCTGTAGCTCTTCTAGAGTTACTGCCGGTCTCAAGCCCGGGTAAAGGAGGAGGGTTGGGCATGGCGTTAGCGTCCCCATCCCGTAGAAAACTAACTCGCTAAAAAAACGCTTACCAGAAAAAATAATTCAAACCATTTTAACTCTGCCCTGAGAGTTAGAAGGTCTTCATTTAGAAGAATTATGACGCTTCATGGTGAAAGCCGAATTCCTTCGGAAGCCACGAGGCCGATGCCCCTTCTAACAACCAGAGCAAAAAATTTTATAGGTACATGGAACGTTAGAACAATGTGGGAAACCGGGAAGACCAGCCAAATAGCAACGGAAATGAGGAGATACAACTTGGCAGTACTGGGAATCAGCGAAACCCACTGGACCCAAGCTGGACAGAAAAGGCTAGCTACGGGAGAGATGCTGCTATACTCCGGTCACGAAGAGGAAAATGCTCCACACACACACAGGGAGTTGCTCTAATGCTGTCCAAAGTAGCACGAAATGCACTTGTAGGATGGGAATCCCACGGATCCAGAATCATCAAAGCATCATTCAAAACAAAGAAGGAGGGGATCTTAATGAATATTATCCAATGTTATGCACCCACCAATGATAGCAACGACGACATTAAAGATCAATTCTACGAGCGGCTGCAGTCAATCATAGAGAAATGCTCAAGAAAGGACCTCACCATTCTGATGGGAGATCTAAATGCCAAAGTCGGAATAGACAACACTGGATATGAAGATATTATGGGACGACATGGACTGGGAGAGAGGAACGAAAATGGAGAAAGATTTGCAAATTTGTGTGCATTCAACAAATTAGTCATAGGAGGCACAATATTTCCACACAAACGTATACACAAGGCTACATGGATCTCACCGGACCACACTACAGAGAACCAGATAGACCATATTTGCATCAAAAAAATTCCGAAGGACAATGGAAGATGTGAGAACCAGGAGAGGTGCTGACGTAGCTTCAGATCACCACCTAGTTGTAGCCAATTTAAAACTGAAGCTAAGAAAGAACTGGACAAGTGGACAAACAGCAATACAAAGGTTCAATACAGCCTTCCTTCGAGATACTGACAAACTCAATGAATTCAAGATAGCTCTCAACAACAGATTCCAAGCCTTTCAAGATCTACTGAAGGAAGAAGAAACTACCATGGAGGACAACTGGAAAGGCATCAAAGAAACATTGACTTCAACGTGTCAAGAGGTTCTGGGCCTAAAGAAACACCATCATAAGGAATGGATCTCTATAGAAACACTGGACAAGATCAAAGAAAGGAAGAACAAGAAGACAGCAATTAACAACAGCCGAACACGAGCAGAGAAAGTCCAAGCACAAGCTGAATACATAGAAGCAAACAAGCAAGTGAAGAGGAGCATTAGAGCCGACAGGAAGAAATACGTGGAAGAATTAGCAACGACGGCAGAAAAAGCTGCTAGAGAAGGAAATATGAAACAGCTCTACGATACAACGAAGAAACTATCAGGGAAATACAGTAAACCAGAGAGGCCGGTCAAAGACAAAGAAGGCAAGCCAATCACTGAAATTCAACAACAGCGAAACAGATGGGTAGAATACTTCGAGGAACTCCTGAATAGGCCGGCTCCAATGAATCCACCGAACATCGAAGCAGCACACACAGATCTTCCTATAGATGTCAACCCACCAACGACGGAAGAAATTAGAATGGCCGTCAGACAAATCAAGAACGGGAAAGCAGCAGGACCCGACAACATACCAGCTGAAGCACTGAAATCAGACGTCGAAGTAACCACAAGCATGCTTTACCCTCTATTCAAAAAGATTTGGGAGGAGGAACAAGTGCCAATGGACTGGAAAGAAGGACACCTCATCAAGATTCCAAAGAAAGGAGATCTGAGCAAATGTGGAAACTACAGAGGCATTACACTACTATCAATACCAGGGAAAGTCTTCAACAGGGTGTTGCTGAACCGGATGAAAGACGCAGTGGACGTCCAACTTCGAGATCAACAAGCTGGATTCCGAAAGGATCGGTCGTGCACAGACCAAATTGCAACACTACGGATCATCGTCGAACAATCAGTTGAGTGGAACTCGTCACTATACATCAACTTCATTGATTATGAAAAGGCATTCGACAGTGTAGATAGGAGGACATTATGGAAACTTCTTCGACACTACGGAGTTCCTGAGAAGATTGTCAATATTATCCGGAACTCATACGACGGACTACAGTGCAAAGTAGTGCATGGAGGACAGCTGACAGATGCATTCCAAGTAATGACCGGAGTCAGACAAGGCTGTTTACTCTCTCCCTTCCTCTTTCTTCTGGTGGTCGACTGGATTATGAAGACCTCGACATCTGAAGGAAAACACGGAATACAATGGACAGCTCAGAACCAATTAGACGATCTGGACTTCGCAGATGACCTAGCCCTCCTATCACGTACACGTGAACAGATTCAGATAAAGACAGCCAATGTAGCAGCAGTCTCTGCATCAGTAGGCCTCAGCATACACAAAGGGAAAACCAAGGTCCTCAAATTCAACACGGAGAACAGCAATACAATCACCCTTGATGGCGAAACTCTGGAAGATGTAGAATCCTTCACATATCTGGGAAGCATCGTCGATAGACATGGAGGTTCAGATGCAGACGTAAAGGCGAGGATTGGCAAAGCAAGGGCAGCATTCATACAATTGAAGAACATATGGAACTCAAAACAACTTTCAACCAATATCAAAGTGAGAATCTTCAATACGAACGTCAAGGCAATTCTACTGTATGGAGCTGAAACTTGGAGAACTACAACAACCACAATCAAGAAAGTACAAGTATTTATAAATAGCTGTCTACGCAAGATACTCAACATCCATTGGCCGGATACCATCAGCAATAGCCTTTTGTAAGAGAGAACAAACCAACTTCCAGCTGAAGAGGAAATTAGGAAAAGACGATGGAAATGGATAGGACATACATTACGCAAATCGTCAAACTGCATCACGAGGCAAGCTCTAACTTGGAATCCTGAAGGGAAGCGGAAAAGAGGAAGGCCAAAGAACACATTACGTCGGATAATAGAAGCAGATATGAAAAGGATGAATAACAACTGGAATGAGCTGGAAAGGATTGCCCAGGACAGGGTTGGATGGAGAATGCTGGTGAGCGACCTGTGCTCCTTCACGAGAAGTAACAGGTGTAAGTAAGTAAGTAAGTAACTCCATTATGTGTTGCGTAAACAAATGTTTGTTGTGATGCTTTCATCTTACACAATAATCAAAGAATTAACATGCAAGGGTGTAAGTTTCTTTGGCTAAGAAAACTTTGGGAGTTAATGTTTGTAGAAAGGTTACTGACTTGTAAAAATTACATGATAGGACTTATTACTGGTTAATGTTAATTGCAGTCGCTTGTGAAAAGACGTTTTATTAATCATTTTAAATATGGATTTCTTCATAGCACTTTTTATAAACCTAATTATCTTTGAAATTCCCACGTATAACTACTACCTTTAACTACGTAAATTTTCTATCTGTTTGTTGATGGACCAGCCAGTTAGTGTATGATACAAGCTGAAGTCATTTACCAAATTAAAAGAATCATGATTCAAAATCATATAGTTTGTGTGTATAAAATTTGCTTTATTTAAAGCACATAAATTCTATTACAGTTTGTCACTAAACCAAGAATGCTTCACACATTAATTAATAATATTGAGGATAAATAAGTGTGAACTATACTACAAATGATTAGGAAATAAATAGAAATAATATTTGGTAAGAAGTACAGCCAAGAGCTAATCATTTTCGCCAATGAAGCTCATCTCATTGTTATAACATACTACAGTAACTTTGCGACTTACCTCTGTTCTGAGCGATATTTGATAATGGTGCACAATTAGGAAGTCATGATGAAGCGACAAATTCCAAATCTACATAGTTATTTTCCATATCATGGCGTCATTTCATAAACATACTAGCTCATTGCTCTTTCCATCCACTTCCAGCGTCTGCAAATAATGCGCAATGTGGAAATCACTTGGACGATATTTATAACATGACCAAACCACCAAAAGTCCATTTTTCGCAATCGTGTCGCTTGTTAAGATGTCCGTAATAATATTATGGTATTTTAATCAGATAGTTTATGTGTATATAATCTACGATATTAAACCACACTGAAATTCTCTTAGGTTTAAACCACACTCTTGATTTAGCTTATATATTGATGCTTAGTGAATGAAAACACTGGCCTAATCTATGTAACGACCAATTAGTCGAGTGAGTTGGTATAGTAGCAGCCAAGAGATTGCATAAAATGACATGGATGAACTATAAATAGTTCTACGTTCTCTTGTTCCTTGTCTTAAACTGGATAGAGGGTGTCAGTTTTAGGTATATAACAGAAATTCTTTATTCCAACATTCTTGGAATTATTTTTGTTCGATAATCATGGCTTTTTGTATATGAATATTAATTAGCTTAAAAAATGTTAGCTTGCTGTACTAATCAGATCATGCAACATTATGGATCACAATCTAGCGTGAAAAAAGTCTACTTCATCACAATTGGCTGCCCAAAAATCAAAGTAATTTGAGAATTGTTCTCGAAATATGAATATTTTAGGTTGTAATATTAAACTATACTTAGAAATAGGCAGAAGCTAAAACATATTAATTAAACTAGCTACTTTAGTATCGAACGTTTTTCCCATCAGTTTAATTGTAAATTGACATGAAACTTCAGATTTATGAACTAGTAACGTTATGCTTAGACAAAAAGATTTACTTTGGAATTTTTAAACAACACACTAAAAAGCCTACAAACAGATGATTTGTACGTTTTTAAAAGAGAAGTAAATTATAAACTAGTGTACACTTTATGGAGTTTGTAAATCTAAGTTGTCTAACTTGAGTCAGTTCGTGATCTCAGTAAAATTCAACAATTTCCATGACCCTTCTTAGTGATGGCATCTGAATAATCCAAACTGTCATCAGTATTGTGTATGATGACGTCATACTGAAGCAACGGACATCACCGATCCGAGGTTTTGTAACCAGAAGGCGATGATGATAGAAAGGAGAAATATTTTTGATCTTGGGCAGATAGATAGGCTTGAGACTACTAGGGTGATTATTTAGATGGGAGGAGAATCTTTCATGAAGTGTGCCGGTTAATTGGTGAGGATGTTTGATCGTGCATCGTCAACCAGTAATGTCCGTTGGAACGAACAAGGTTAATATCACTGGTGAATACATACTAAGCTATTTATTTTGTGATATTTTTTCTGTTACATTTATGTTTCAGTCTCTAACCGGTGACAATTTTTCTTAACTGTTCATTCATTCCAACGTATTGAACAAATAGGTTTTCTTTCAAGTTCTCATATAACTTCATTTCAAACAACTATTTCCAATCGATATTTATTTAAATAATAATATTAATCATTCGTTAGTGTTTAGTGGAATGGCGCAATTCCCATCTCTATTTCACCTACTCGGTGAACAACCTAAGTAATGTTATATTTTAAATTCTGTACTGATTGCTATTACTCATTAACATTCGTAATTGTAACATCTCTCTAAAATTTATTTGAGGTGTGTTCATTCTTATCTAATGATCCTAGTGTCGAAGTTTCACTTCGTACACCCTTGGAAATTTTATCTGTTCGTTGTACGTCTTTGGGGTTTATTTATTTTGTCTACGGATTGTTAGAGAATTTCTTGCACATAATTCATCTAGTCCTGCTAACTAACGCTCTGATTTGAAATTCGGTCTATTACTGTAGTGTACTTCAAAAATATAATTGTTATTTTCTTTGGCCTGTCAAATATCACATAACAAATTTGCTAACCAGAATACTGACTTTAATGATCTTTTGTAATGATGCATCAGAACAGCACTGGCAGCATTGAGTCAACTCTGCATTTTCACTGGTCCACTGTATATTATTTTCTCACCTAGTCTAGTCTAGACCATAAATATCGTATTCGTCAGATATACTTGCTTTATATATGAGCAACCCACAACACATTAAACCATATTAGTTATACAATATCAAGCTAAAAGCGGTTGTGAATAATCTTCCCAAAATCTTTTTTGTTTGGTATCCCATTGTTAAAACTGGGTAGTTTAATAATGTAACTAGCTTAAGAAAATATCCGAAATTGGTTGGGATCTAGTATATTTGTAGTCAAATTGCACTCCAAGAAATGCACTATTAGACTTGTACATTTTTTATTAGGCCAATAAACTAAATTCCTTTTAATCACGTGATAATATAGTAACTACAGTAAATAGTAGGTTAGCTGTTAAAGCATTTGTATTTCAACTAACAGATCACAGGTTTACAATTCTCTTCAGCTACTCCAGTTTGAACGGCCAAATATATTAACCTGGGTTTTGTAACTGTTTTACACTTATCTATTGTTATGAACATGTTATGTGTTTCAAAGTAACTTCAATTGGTAGCCAATTACCTGAATACTTGCAATACCAGACATTCATGTACTTTTTAAAGTCAAACTTCATCATATCAAGCGCGTAGTGAACTTGAACAGATGAAATCCATTATAACTTGTGTATTCATTTGACTTCAAACACTTCTACAACCAACTAATTAGAAATATTATACAGGTAGCGCAGAAAATCTTGGTATAATTTGTAAGCGCACTGAATAGACCTTTTATTTAATTACCTACATACAATTTATAAATGTGCAATCGATAGCCAATAGAATGACAATGAGCTGATATAACAGAATGTCATTTCATTAGCCAAATACAGTTTAACTGGTTTTGTTAATAAATCAGATTCTATATGCCTCAATTTAAAAAAATAAATCATAATCAGATAAATAAAACCTATTACTTAATATTCGCGAAAAACAACACAGCAATATTATAGCTACTCTTCTAAACAAATATGTATAAATAATGGATGTATGCGAAATTCAACGACTGGCTTCAAACTAATCAGAATTGATAATTATACTTATGCATGTATATATACACTGAAACTACATCCACCTCCTGTTTAACTCTCGCTCTCTGTGATAACACGAAACATAACAAAGAGGTTTTTTACAGAGTTTATACTTCCCAGTTGTTAGCATTTTGAACTAAACAAATCCTCAGTGATAAACAGGCTCTCCTATTAGTCATTTTTCGAAATACTGCCAACCTCTATATTTAACTGGAATAATAGCGAACCGATCAATGTTATACCACCATTTAGAACTTGAAATCACTGCATGATCGACTCGTCCTAGTATGGAACTCCTCAGTAGTTCGCATGCAAAAACCTGCACGCCTAAATCAAACTCAGGTCCTTCGGTCTTGCACAAGAGCACCTAACCTCTAGACCATTAAACCAGCATCCAACGGTATTCATACTTAACTTCAATCAACCCACGATATTGCATGATCATATTTATTATCAAGTATCTATTCGAGGAACTTATATGCTAATGGAGATTGACTAATTAGTCTTTTGCATATCAACAGCGAAAATATACAAACCCTTACAAGTCATAAAATATTATACTCAATGAATAATTTAGCGACTGATGGATAATAATGTTTAAAGTTATGATAATTTGGTGAAAATAGAAGCCTTAGGATTCAGATGCATCTAGCTGACGAGTCTTGAATAGGGAGTGGGTGAATACTTGTACCATATTCAACTCTCAGCTTCCATCTAAGATTAAGTGGTATTCAAATAATTCTCTACAAATAAACTACGCTAAAATAATACTTTAACTGAGAATAATCCCTTTTAATTTAATAATATCAACCGTCAAACATTCTATAAATTCAAATTTTCATCAAGTCTACTGAAAATATTTTCACTTTAGAAGATTAACTAAATGAATTGTAAGTAGAAAAGGGATCAAAGCAAAATCTATTATTATTGGCATGTTATCTGAATACACTTTAGCTACTCTTTAGATTTTATCCCAGCTTAATTAAATTATCATAATGATTAAACGTTAAGTTGGATAAATTATCAATTATTGAACAGTATAATTCAATATGACGGAAGAAATCAGAATGGCCATCAGACAAATCAAGAACGGGAAAGCAGCAGGACCCGACAACATACCAGCTAAAGTCAGACATCGAAGTAAGTACAAACATGCTTCACCTTCTATTCAAAAAGATTTGGGAGGAGGAACAAGTGCCGATGGACTGGAAAGAAGGATACCTCGTCAAGATTCCAGAGAAAGGAGACCTGAGCAAATGTGAAAACTACAGAGGCATTATACCACTGTCAATACCAGGGAAAATCTTGAACAGAGTGTTGCTGAACCGGATGAAAGACGCAGTGGACGTCCAACTTCGAGATCAACAAGCTGGATTCCGAAAGGATCGGTCGTGCACAGACCAAATTGCAACACTACGGATCATCGTCGAACAATCAGTTGAGTGGAACTCGTCACTATACATCAACTTCATTGATTATGAAAAGGCATTCGACAGTGTAGATAGGAGGACATTATGGAAACTTCTTCGACACTACGGAGTTCCTGAGAAGATTGTCAATATTATCCGGAACTCATATGATGGACTACAATGCAAAGTAGTGCATGGAGGACAGCTGACAGATGCATTCCAAGTAATGACCGGAGTCAGACAAGGCTGTTTACTCTCTCCCTTCCTCTTTCTTCTGGTGGTCGACTGGATTATGAAGACCTCGACATCTGAGGGAAAACGCGGAATACAATGGATAGCTCAGAATCAATTAGACGATCTGGACTTCGCAGATGGCCTAGCCCTCCTATCGCATACACATGAACAAATGCAGATAAAGACAGCCAATGTAGCAGCAGTCTCTGCATCAGTAGGCCTCAGCATACACAAAGGGAAAACCAAGGTCCTCAAATTCAACACGGAGAACAGCAATACAATCACCCTTGATGGCGAAACTCTGGAAGATGTAGAATCCTTCACATATCTGGGAAGCATCGTCGATAGACATGGAGGTTCAGATGCAGACGTAAAGGCGAGGATTGGCAAAGCAAGGGCAGCATTCATACAATTGAAGAACATATGGAACTCAAAACAACTTTCAACCAATATCAAAGTGAGAATCTTCAATACGAACGTCAAGGCAATTCTACTGTATGGAGCTGAAACTTGGAGAACTACAACAACCACAATCAAGAAAGTACAAGTATTTATAAATAGCTGTCTACGCAAGATACTCAACATCCATTGGCCGGATACCATCAGCAATAGCCTTTTGTAAGAGAGAACAAACCAGCTTCCAGCTGAAGAGGAAATTAGGAAAAGACGATGGAAATGGATAGGACATACATTACGCAAATCGTCAACCTGCATCACGAGACGAGCCCTAACTTGGAATCCTGAAGGAAGGCGGAAAAGTGGAAGGCCAAAGAACACATTACGTCGGGAAATACCAGATATGAAAAGGATGAATAACAACTGGAATGAGCTGGAAAGGATTGCCCAGGACAGGGTTGGATAGAGAATACTGGTGAGTGGCCTATGTCACTCCACGAGGAGTAACAGGCGTAAGTAATAATTTAATATCCATTGCATAATCTATTATCTAGCTGCTGGATGCAAAAAAAGTGTGAGCGGATTTCTAAAATTATGTTTCATGATATTAAACTGATTGAAATTATAGCTTTTAATATAATCAAAATTGACTGTTTGTTTATTTTTAACTCCAATGGTAAAAGTATAAATAAAGAGACAAACTTGTATGATTCTTAAAATAACCGTTTAATTTTAGATCCAGTTTTCAATAAAAAAACACTATGTAAAGAAAAATGTATTTACCAACAGAAGTAATGAAACTTATTAGAGTTTTGTGCTATTAGAAAGTTAATTGATTTTTCAAGAATTATTATCAGTTTCTCGATCACAGTATTACGAATATATTGCTATATAGCCTCATTATACTAGGTGTGAATTTTTTCATGCTAATATTTTCTGAACTTTTCTAATAGCCAAAAATAGTTAAAGGGAAGATTCATCACCACATACAAAATCTTTATTGATAAATTTGTTTGTGTCAAAATATAGAACTTATGGTAACACGTAAATTTATTCATTTTTATGATCTGAACTAAATGTATTACTTATATGTATCGATTGTAAAATCACTTTCCATTGTTACCTACATGTATACTTACTTTACCTACCAGCATGCAAATATACATCTAGGTTCATCATTCTTTGTTCTGTTTTAGTGGCTACGGTAACCAACCAGAAAGTTTAACAACATTGTGTACGTTTTAGGCTATTACTATTATTATTAGCTTGTCTCAAATCGTAAACACTGTAAAACTCATATTTCTCTTCAATAAGTAGGCATCAATTACACAGAAGGAAGTTGAACAATGGGATAGACTATATTTTTAGTGTTTTAGAGGAAGGAATTTCAGGAAGTATTTTTGTGTATTATATGTTATTATTTTTATTATTCAGTTTATATTTGTTTGGAATATAATTCTGTAAGTTTTTCACTTACATGTAACTATTCTCTTTACATAGTAATTTATTTCAACGGTTTGCATTACTATAAATTATGGGTAAAACCAATGTAACCGTATTAATATAATGAAGTTATGTGTAAACATTGTTATCTATTTTAGCGTTCCTACTTCATCAATTTACCATTGACAAATTGGACTAAAAACAAAAACTCATTTATTCATATGTTATGTAAAAAAGAAATTGCCACTTGATACACCTAACATTATCATTTTTAATGTAGGATGATAAAAAAAGAATATTACTTGACAGATTTTGAGTCCAATACAAAGCTATTACTATCACCTATTTTACGAGATTTTTGCGTTAAATTTTTTCATCCATATGGTGAAATGGCATTTTGACATTATAGATTATTTCAGTTTGTTATGAAAAGTCTAGCTCTCATTCCTAATCGTAATTTATAAAGTTAATTCTTAATTTTAATTCCTCACACTAATTTGTAGCTCAACTTCGACTCTAGTATGTGGTTAGAGTTTCCCAAGGGCACTTCAGTATCTCACGAAATTCGTCCACAAATTATGGCCTCGTCACGTTTCATAATTCAGATTGGTTGCTATTAGTTACAGAAAGCTAACAATCCTTGAGAAAAAAATATTGAAAAAGAAACTATTAGAGAAAACTTGCAATTATTTATTGAAGTAATCACGAATAGAGTCTAATTCATTCATACAAATAGAGGTGTTTATAATTATATTTTGGCCGAATAAGTAACAAACTTGCAATCGCATGTTTCTACAATTATGATGATACTAACTTATAAAACAGATGTGTAATTATGTGATAGCCTTTGTAATTTAACTAGTTGGGGCTATTCAGTATTTCATTTAATTCGTAAAGCAATAACAACCTACAATAATCTATATTTATAGAAGTTAAATTAGAAAGAGACGGAATAATCAGCTGTTGTTCTTAGATTTGATATACGAACTTCATAAAATAATTTCATAAAATTTAATTGTTTGAATGATCAAAAACGAAAATTGGTTGAAATTAAGTTTGACATTAGTAGATTAATTATAAAGTGGTAAAAACGATAGAATTAGTTAGCTTTTAATTCAAAACTTTTTCGATGGGAAACTTCTCACATATACAACAAATATAGTAATAATACCATTAGTAATAATGGTAAGGATAAACATGTGAATATGGGTGTTATTTTGTACATGTCATATGACTGATGCATTCAATAATTGTTATTTTGTTAATTTTAAAAGATACATACATAATAAGCAAAGATGGATAAGGACTAGCACTGTAACCCAGGACGCGTGTTTCGCCCTACCTGTGACTCGTCAGCTGGAAGTTCCTGCATCCTAGAATTGATGTTCACTCCGGAACTCGAACCCAGTACCGTTCGCTTCAAACGTCACCGTGCTACACACTTAGTTACTGAGCTGTGATAGCCATTAGCTTGTACATTGGTGTGAAGTTTAAATTTACTTGTTATTGTTTGCTTGTGTCTTCCCGTTGATGTTTAGGACTGCAATTGATCAGTCTCTTATTGGCATATGTGCATACTGTGCGTATCGCCCAGATATTACCTTAATTTACTAGCACTATAAGGAGTGAAATTCAACTCTAGGATCCAGGTACATCCAGCTGATCAGTCCCAGATAGGATGAAACGCGTGTTCTGGATACCATTGCTAGCCACTGTCCATCTTTGCTTATAATGCCTGTGAATTAAGGCAATATGTACAGTATGTATATATGCTAATAAGTGACTGATCAATTGCAGTTCTAAATGTCAATTGGAAGATTCATGTAAACAATATCAAGTGAATTTATACATGCATAATGTATCAAGCAAGCATTATAAAACAAATTGGAATATTTAAAAAAGAGAATAATTAAGCGTGTGTTAATTAGACAAATAATTAAAAAAACACTGATTCGTTATTGAAAAGAATGAAATTTAGTTTAAAGATTTACAGAAACTGTAGACTGTTTTTTCCTTTCAGATCACGTACTGACATAACTTTATAAAAACATTAGCAAAGTCAACACCAGTACTGGGTGGTCATTTTAATTTATATCTTTTGAAGTAATTCACACTATCGATCTGGAACAGGATCGAATAAAATATTTTTAGAAATATCATGATTTACATTTTGTGGTAATATATTGATTTAATTAAATAGGAAACAATATTTGAAACAGGCTTTAAAGACTGAACTTAGTTGAACGATCATTGAAAGCCAGGAAGCATTGAACAGTTTTTTGTCCCCCCATGAGACTTGTTAACAATGTGTATCCACGAGCCCATTGTGGACTGTACCGTCAGATTTCGACATGAGTGCTTAGCATTTAGATCAATGGAGCTCAGTCATGTCAAGTGTGAGGCAGTTAACTATCAAAGGAATAGGCTGGTGATTATGCAATATTGTTAAATTCATAGAGCTATACATTAACGCAACTGAATGGTGTCCCAGTGTTCTGGATATTAAAAGCTTACAGAGAGGCCTGACGATGTTAGGTACAATCACCGGTATGGTTGTAAATGAGAACTTCTGAAGACTAGGAGGAAACATCTGCAATTAGCTCGCTGGTTTTCAATGCTTGCATAACTAAGATCATTCCGTTATATTAACCATGAAATTCAGTAAAAACGAATGAGAAAGTAGTGGGAAAGTTTTAAAATAAGTAAATACACGATGCTTCTGATGAGCATGGAACGAAACAGATTCCATATTTAGATATAGTTAGCTATTTTTGCAAATTATAAATAGTAGTTTACATTTTTGTTGTAAAATTAAATAAATTCAACTACATTCAAGTAACTAGATTTGATATATACATCAAGCTTATCTTATTATCAAGCGATAAGTGGCAATTGTCTATGCTTGAAGAAACTCTAATGTTATGTTCAGAATTCTGAAACTAACAAAAATGATTATGATGTAATAATGAGCAATACAAAGATTGCTAATCAAAAATCAATAGGCAGACAATAATTAACACAAATTAATTGATTTTCTATTCTTAAAAAACATTTTCTGATACAAAACAGTGAACATGTCATTGTTTGAAACTTTCAATGACTATACTATGTCAAAATCTGTTGTTATAGTGCAATCAGTAACATCTTCATATTAATTAATCAACAAATTAGGGTAATCAGTTCATCATTGACATTTTTAATGATTTTTTTAATATTCGTATCATAAATATTTTTCCTCGTCTCATTTTTATTGATTAGTTTAAATATTTCACGTGAGAGTTTTGATTTAGTTTTGACGTTTCCATTATAATAATGACATTACAGTATATATATGCTTATAAAGCTTGTGAATTAAGGCAATATCAAGGCAGTCCATACAGGATGAACATATGCCAATAAGAGACTGATCAGTCGCAGTCCTAAATAACAATTGGAATATACAAGTAAACAACATCAAATGAATATATATATACTTATGAAAATCTTTCCGAAATTGTAGTTGAACTCTGACGTTTAGCATAAAACTTACTTGATTTCATTTAGTATACAGTAAGATACTATGTACAGAGAAATAGTTTTGTTCAACATCTAAACATAACTTCGATTGAAGATAGTCTTGTCTTATATATTCATTTAATTAAAGAATGTAATCATGTTGTTTGTTTGTTTTTTAATTTTGATATAATATAGTCAGATGAAACTACTGGTTTCTTTCATTTTGTTTTTTAGTTCAAAAGAATAAACATTGAGAAACGATGGGAAATTAAAGTGTTTCTACTTATAAGCTTGGTTTATCAATAAATGTGGTATAATCAATTCAGTTATGTTTTCTATTAATTCAATATGTATTAGTATTTATAATTACAGAATGTATGTTAGATATTGAATGTTTATTAAATTCCTTAAATTAATCAACAACAAAACAGAATTACTTTTCGGTAGTCTAAATATTGATCTACAAATAACACACGTATCCAAAGCTGGTGACCTAGAGATCACCATTAATTTAATTCCATTTTGTTATAAGATGAATACATTTATTCAACTATATAGTTTGATTACTTAAAATAACATAACTAGAATGACATGAAAGATTTATTGTAATTTTATTACGTTATTGTAAAGTAAGATGAATTTTATCGAATGATTGATGGTAAAGGAAAATAAATAAGGGATAACTTCTTTTTTTTCTTTATCTTCTATAAGCCAATTCCATGATAAAATGAATTCATTATTTGTATTGTTACTTAAGGGACTGAGTCATTATGAGATGATTAAAAACCAAAGAGCACTAAAAAATTGTTCTGTCCTAGTGTAGGCTTAATCAGAATTGCACATCTGCAAATTGAGAACCTTCAGGTGTCAAAGGAAGAACATAGCCTTCAATTTATCGAGTTGGCATTAAATGATTTACATTATTAAACTAATTCATTTCGCTGGTTTACAACTCATTAGTCTAGGTGCTTATCTATTATCTCAATCTTAGAAAGCCATTGGTTTGGTCTTTGGTACAGTCATGGATATTTACTACTTATGAGTTCCATACTAAGCTTAAACATCTTTCCAGTGCTTCCTGCTATCTAGTGATTTGAAGCTTCAATCTCAACAGTCTTTACAACAACATAATAGAAATCTTAATTTGTCATCAACAAATAACTGATTATTTAAATGGATTCTCATGTGTTTACAAGTACATTTACAGTGTCCAATTGAACACAAATCATACTAATTAGTATAAATCATTCAAAAACCAATAGCAAAATAAGATTAAAAGTTTTAGGAATAAAAAAAACATTCTTAAGAGATTTCACAGGTTAATGTAACATAAAAATATAATTTAATAAATTTGATTGAGATCATGAACCGATTAATGTTAGACCACCATTGAAAACCTGGACGCACTGGACGGTAATCATGAACCGATTGATGATCTCAATCAAAAACCTGATAATCTCCACAAACTCTAGACTGATAATTATCATGTGCTCACTGGTGACTAGCTTTGAGAGGGAATTCTCGTAGTTCTAATGAAAGGCCGTGACCAGTGGGGCTAATTCGTGTCGGGTAGAGACAGGTATCTACCTCAGTACAATGGAAGATGGTCGCGCGATTTCGTGGATTGGTTGAGGTTGGACAGTGACACCATAGGAGGCCGGCCAGGTGATCTAGAGGTTAAGTGTTCGCGCGCGAGACCGATCAGTCCTGAGTTCGAATCCCGCGAGCGGGATCGTGAATCTAGACCACCATGGAAAACCTGGAAGCACTGGACGGTAACTTTGGTGCATTAGAAATCTTACGCCATTAGATTATTAGACTTTCTCAATCTTATGATTGTGTTGTTACTAACTAAGGTGAGACTATAAATAATGGATGACTGATATAACAGGATTAAAAAGCAAAATTACATTCTTTTACTCATTGTGAGCTATATTCAACATTACTTCAGTTTAAACTCAATATGATGATTATTTAATGTAGTATTTTGTTTTGTTTTCCAGTGTGATAATTTATTTGACATAACATTAATCGAGTGTGGCGTTCAGGATATAATATTCTTGTATTAAATTAACAAGAACTATGCTCGGTATGACACGCAGCATGTGATTTTTTATATCTCCGAGTATTTTTCATATATGTGATTTCATCCTAATTAATAGTTGATATAGGTGTATAATCAATATATGAATGAGTGTATTTTCGATTAGAGTCGTAGTCCTGTTCCGGGTTTAATAGATCTTCACTCGTACTAGTCTTAGTGTTTTTACTTTGTGCCGTGGTAATTATAGTGGTTCCTTATTTTACAAGTAAAAGTAATAATCAATTCCGACATAAAAATTAGCGACGATCAGACATAACGACTCAATCATAACAATGTCCTTTGAACGAATCTTATGTGGCCTTGAGAAACTTCAGCCAATCAGAAAACAGTCAGTACAGGGTAAAAATATATTATACAAAATTAAAAAATTAGAGTGGATATACTTCTCTAAAGACTTCTCAAGGTTAGAAAGAGGCTCTGCAGTTCTGAAATTATAATATATACGGTACAGGAACTAATCCATTTGACTGCATCATAATCGACCTCTGGAGCCATGGTGAGGTCGCGAAAATTCTTTTAACCTCCACATCGCTTCTATATTAGCGCTGTGTACTCCCATTGTGGTAACTACAAAACGTGGCTTGTGAACGACGATATGATGCACGTAACTATGTCTAGGTAGGCATCGATATGCTCTCCAGTCATTCGTGTATATTGTGGTACCCGGTTGCACATACTCTCGTATAATTGATATCATCTTTATATCCTGTCGGTTTCTTACGCCCTAAAAGTATCCCTTTTGAGATAACCAATCATATAGACCAAGAACCTGCTAAGTATACTTAAGGGAGTGCTACTTACCCAGTCTGCTCTAACACTTCAATCTCGACTGTTTCGTCGATTTCTACGATTCTCCCGATTTCTCAAAATGACTGATTTAAACTTGTCATTTTCATGGAACATATATATCGACAGTATTCGTGCCATTGAGCTGCCGAAGCTTCAGTAGCATATGCAAATTTTGCAGCCAGTGTTACTGGTGCTTTTATTATCTAGTTTACAACAATTATCATAATCTGTCTTAGTGTCAATCGGGATCGAGTGAAAAAAGTCCCCGTTCTGGCAGACTTTTCCCTCCAATATTTATTACATCGAAGTACAACATCGTTACGATAGTCTGCACATTTTCCAGTAGAATTTTGAACACCGCTTCTCAGTAATCCCGTCTGTTGTAACCGCTCAACTACAGCTTCCTTTAAATCAGCAGTAAACTGATTTCTGTGACACTGAAATCATTCACTCGCTTCTGATTGACTCGTCCATAAATTATAGACTCGCCCTAATTGATGTCTATTGCTTTCACTATTTAGTGCTTGTACATTCTATATGGCTATTGGGTCATTAGCTCACTTTTCTTTTTGTCTGTTTTACTTCGAGAATCTCGCAATCCCCCAGCACACAAGGTACTTTTAGGTTGAACGCAAACCTACGAAAAGGCTAAACACAACATTTATTCCTATTAATGTTTCTCCTGTTAACCAATAAATAAACGCTAACATCCATTAATTTGATTGTCTTTTCTTGAAATATAAAGGCTGTCTTGCAAATTCCGAACTTCTCTTTTTATTCGTTTATCGATTAGATCCGTCCTCGTATTAATAGTATTCCCCAACTTTAATATTTCAGAGCCTAATTTGTACAAATTACAATAAGTTTAGTTTCAGAAATAATGCGGTAAGAAAACGAATACGGGAAAAGAGAATGGAACCTTTGATTATTTATTGGTGAATCTTATATACCTAAAACCTACTGCAAACAATTTACGTTTTATTTGGATTTAAAAATCAGTCAAATAGTGAATATAGCAAATTTAGCTGAAATATCGAGTCTTCAATAAAGGACTGTAACCACACTCCTACTTGGCGTTGAAACTTCTATTATTATGTTTCGATTTATGTATTTAAAGGAAGTCATTGTCACGAGTCTAGGGTGTTTCATTTTTAAAGCTAATCCATATAATTTTCTGAATATAAATTTAATAAATGTTCCTATGAACTTCGTTCACTTAGAAGTGGTAAAAACTATCATTTAGGTATAGTCAAACAAAATCCAGGGACCCAACTACACTTGAGAAAATGCGTTTCTTCACAGTATAAATTAGCCGAATCTTTTGTTTCGACACATGGAATAAGAAATTAGAATCGCACATTTATCAGACATTCCATTCATAAATAGCTATTCAAATCGAGACGTGTAAACAGTTTATTTCTTTACCAAATCAAGCGGTTCATGGATTTTATCTTCCTTGCATTGACTACGGGTAATAAAAATTCCTTCCAAGACTGTTTTTCAATAAAAACGGAAAAGTATAGTTTGATGTCATTAAATACATTGGACCAATATTAAACTTAATATTTCTAATAGATTATATCTGCATGAAAAAACCCTAGATTAATATCATCAACTAAGAGAAGTCTGAATTCATCTAATATTAATGATCTATGTTTCATGTTAATTAACCTATGGATTATTTATGTAGATGAAAAACAAAATTGTCAAAATAGTTCTCGGAATGGGATTTGGACCTAAGGTATCTTGGTAGGAAATAACTTGTTTATAATGTGATTTTTCTATTTTACAATTCAATAGTTCATAAATTCCCGTGAAATATAGTGTTAAAATCTTCACAAAATCGTCCTTCTGTTCACTTCGAGTCTACAAAGTCATCGTGGTTTATATGCCTTTTAAAACTTAACCCTAGAACATGATCACCACACATCTTAAAATACAAAAGTTTATAACGTTTTTACTTTAGTAAACGAGTTAGCAAATATAGAAATGTTTTACAAAGAAACGACTTGTATTTTAAACATAAACCAATTACAGTTCATAACAGTTCTATATTTAAAACATGTTCAGACCTTTCTCACTTATACCCCAACATAACGATTTCTCCATTTTAAATTTAATTTAACTAATGACATAAGTTGATTCATGCACTTTTACTAAAAGCTTACAACTTATCATGAAGCTAAATATGGAAATTCGAACCAAGCCGCAATAGGTGTAGAGATACTTTTCTTTTATGTGTCTTTTATAAAAAATAGAAGGAGGCGACGAAGAAACTATTACTAAAGAACAATTCATTGTAATATTGTATATTTCGTGCTGAAAATTCTTTACTATAACCAAGACAAATGTTGCTGAAGAAATTGACTTTTATTATTTTTAATGACTTTAATTTGAAAATCACTGGTCCCTATTCCTCTACTAACTATTATATTAAAGGTATTTTCCACAATACACTAAGTAAAAACATAAAACAACGAGAATGGCAAAAGAAAAAAATATATACAGCAACAATTAATAAACAGTTGAGATTTACCCATGTTTATTATTAACATTATTGCTTTCATTACTAATTTACACAATTATTTCAATAACAAACAAACAAAAGAACACAACTTATCTGTACATTAAAACAAATAATTGATCATAGTTAATATGGATGAAAACTATACTAACAATTATAACAGTGAATATTGCTTATTGAAATGAACAAAACAAAACAAAACATTTCCCCTAATATCTTTCTTGTTTTACATTAATATACATTACAAATAAAAAATATAGATTAGTTGGAGAGATTATTTCATATGATAATTAGTTTTTCTTTCAGAAGAATGAATATCTCCAAAAAAAAGGAATTAGTTAGTTAACATTTATGAATTAATTAAAAGTAAAAAATAAACGAGACATGAAAATTGAAATGATAATGATTATAGTGATTAAGAAAGGCATTGAAAAAATCTCAACATTTAAACAATACAATTCAATGTAGGAGATTCATCAAAGTAAAATTTGTTAAGTTACATAGTAGGTTGTGATTATATAACAACTGTTATTATTAGTATAATAATTGGTGAACTTTGGCAATTGAACAATAATCTTTTGAGATCAAGAAGGAGAATGAAAAAAGGAAGAGAATCAGTAATGAGGAATGTACACATGTATGTATTTCTCTATTTCTTACTTAGAATCCATTAGATTCAAAAACAGACAAACATGTATTGAACAGCAAGTCTATAATAAGTAGTGCTGGTTGTTTGGTGAGCAACAGAGAACAGAGGTAAACACATATAGTTCCTGTGTAAAAATAAAATAGTTGGAAGGAAACAAGCAATGGAATACAGTAAACAAGAAAGTGTTGATGAATGATGACTCAGTTTAAAAAACAAAACAGTGACAAAACAAACCAACAAAATAACCGCCATAACAATTACAATGATATAGGTAAAAAATAAGTTAATTTTGATAGTATTGCAAAATAAATTATTTACGTTAATCAATAATAAAGAATTTTCTTCTAATCGCATTAGTAGTAGTGACAATCATAGTAGTACAATTCATGTAATCTGAAAAATGTGCAACATTAACAATGAAAAAAAGACACATGTATGGTCTGATTGAGTAAAGACAATGGAACTATCTTTTTGGTAACATTTTGTTTTCCCCTTTCCCTCCCCTACCAACATACACACTCGTTTTCTCCCAAATAAATGAATTAGGGAACCAGAAAGTAAATATTATCCGTACACATTGAATTGATAAAGTGAAGAGAATAAGTCACATTGAGGATTTTATTTCTTGTTAGTAATGATTTTGCAAACTGTACAGTTATATATATATATATACGTGTACATGTAACATTTTCCAGATAATTGAGGATAAGATGAACAAATAAATAGTACGAACTGTAGTATATATATTATGATGAGGAATGGAAATACCGGATATGAAAGATAATCATACAATTTATGAGTAAGTTTTTCTCTTTGTTCACTTTACTCTTAATTATACATAATACCAGTGGAATTTTTCTTATTCATAATTTACACACATGCAAAAATAGTTAATTTTGTTTACAAACAATTAACTAATATGAATATAATTACATTAATGCCCTTTTTCACATTAACGAGAAGAAATGAAAATAATATGAATTGGGTTTCATTAATAGGGAGGAATTTTCTTTTTTGTTCTTTTTTGGATTGACTGATTGGTTGTGGAAAATATATATATGTTTAATAATTATAAAAATCATTTTATGACCTATATTTGTGTGTGTGTGTGTATTGGTAATACAAATATCACAGTATAACACAATAAATGATAACTCAATTTAAGTTTATTTATTATTGAAAAACTTTATTAGATGTTGAGGCAGATGAATCCCAATCATTTGAATGACATAGTGGTATTTGATTAATCGATGTATTTTCTTTCACTTCAACCTGAAATTTGAAGGTGAATAACAATAAAGACCCTTTCACATGATAGAAAATTTATTTCTAACACATAATAAGCAAATGAGTATGGATAGCACATATGAATACTAAATATGAACTAATATTGTCTATATAACATGAATGTTATCTGTATAAAGATGACGATTTATGAAATGATGAATTTTAGTCAATTGAAAAAGTAGTGTACTATCAAATTGTATAGTTAAAATTATATTGAAATTTGAAAAGGTGACAAGTTTCTTCGATATTGACACAAACAGATAAGCAGTAGTTTGACTATAAGCACTTCAACAATATCCACTATGATGAATTATTTCCAACCTCGTTGATACTAATTCACAATTAATTCCTACCGTTAAGTGGTTTATTTAGTGGTTTTATTCGTTTCAATATCACCCTATTTTTATGGATTTATTCTTTGTATATTACTTACTATTTGAACTGATACATTTTTCTGAAGACTTATACGTAATTTTATAAGTCTGATATTAAATATTGTTCAAATATAGCGTTATGTTAAATCGATACACCTATTAGATTGCATTTGGTTTTTATCATTTCAGCTGTGTATCAGCCAACTGGATTAAAAATTCCATATTCTTTACCTCACGGAACATCTCTATTGATATCGGTTAGCAAATATACCAATTATCCACATATTTATTACATTTTGAAATGAATTGAACGAACTGTAATGAATTAAGAATATTCTAAATTTTTTTTTTTTCTCATTCAAACTGAACAAATTACACCATATTGTGTTATACTCATGTCAGTCTTGAATAATTGCGACAATATATGACGTTGAAACAATCACTAAAGTATTGAGTGATAATTATAAATAAAATCACATAAATTAAACATTATTACATAAGAAATAACTTACAGGTCTTTGCCATGCCAAAAACAAGCCTTGCTGATCTACAATATGAATCGTATCACGACGAAAGACAAGATCAGTTACTCGATCCTTTAAGATTCGTGTACATACAAGTGGTTCAAGTATAGGTACATCACTGATTCGAGGGCACAGCGGAGAACCGAAAATACTATAAAAAAAAATTAGAAATGACATTTTAAGATCAACCGATAGCACAATAAATAAAGATGGTTTTTACAATAAACCGTTAATGGTCAACTCAAATGTGGAACTTATATTGAGAATGTAATGATAGTGGTACGTCATTTTAACGCCTAAGCTGGTAGAATTAGTTAGTCCCAACGTAGAACCTGGTACATATGCACATCCGTTCAAGTTTTCATAACCCATTAGCACAGAGAAATGAAATTGTCAGGCCAAATCTCAGAATAGTGGAGGTAGTAACAGTATCAGTGGTGATGAAACTAGGTATCAAAAATACTATACGACAGGAAAATATAAATTAGTGAAATAAAAGCGAAGAGTGACGAGAAATCTATGATCTCAGAATCTGGGAAAAAAGAATAAATGCACCTGCGCCACTGCAAACGATTTTGAGCCGTCATCCAGTCTACAACCATTGTTTACGATAATAGCGTGGACCCCAACCCGGTAGTCTATGTTGTGACTTTGAGTCTGGCTAGTTATCACGTGATTTATTCGCCAATCGAAATACGACTTATCCACTCTTGCACTGTGCTAAACCAATAACTAGTATGGGGGTTGTGGAGATTGTTAAGGTTTTGATTGAGATCATGAACCGATTGATGTTAGACCGGTATGATCAGCCTAGTGTCTTTATTATTACTTTGTTCGCCTAGCCCGTCCAGTTGAGTCCAGAACACCAATAACAGCTTCCACTATGCGAATCACTTATTTCAAACACACTTCGTTTATAGATCAACCAAACAGACCGCATCACATCATAAAATAGGAAATAACATTTATACACGATCAAGTCGAAATGTGGCTGTGAATGTGGGAGAGTGCAATCAATAAACTGAACATAACTTAAGAACAGTAAATCGTATAATAATAATCTATAGGTCAAAATGAAGCTTATAATAATAAGAATATGGGATATATAAGCTAGTTACTGAATAGGAATATATATATCGGAAGTTACTCGTAATTTAATCTTCACTAGGATATAATAGTCTACACCTATTAACATGGCTGTTTAATCATCTGTGACTTTATGGACTGACACCATGTTTTTGTTTGGCCGCCCCCAGCTTTCTTCTGGCCTACTCATACACAAGAAAGCATCGCCCGTTGAAGTAGGCGGTAGTTCGGCATACGTAACACATGTCCCAACCACCTAAGTGATGTGAACAGATAAACATAGAGGCCAGGACAAACAACGGAGGCTATTTTTGGGGACGTTATTTCACTCAATTCAAAGTTGGTGGAATACTAATATTTAATTTTCTTTCTAGCTTACTGTATAAACCATGAGCTTTCGTTTAATGTATGATTCACTGACATACCCATTTCTGTTCCAAAGCTATTTTTATTTAAACTCAACCTTTTGTACTCTATTTTTCTTCCCCAATGCCCAGTTCGGACGTAATTGTATTTTTTTTAATTTTATGTGTTGTGGTCGTGTTGGCCACATATTTATTTATGTATCTTTTTACTTTAATCTGAGTGGAGAATCGGGAATCATGAATAAATTGAATGGTGCTCCAACTGACTCATCTTTTCTGTCGCTTGTCAACTAATCAGATGATAGAATAGTTTTTGTATCTCTACCCAAGGCCGTCAATATCAGTTCGGACTCACGCATTTCTAGACCCAAGGTTAAACCAGTTAGCCCGTCGTGTCAAGGCTTTGACCTAGATTGAGATAAGTTCTTTTCTGTGTATTATTGGGTAGACAGATCAAGGATGTAATACTCAGTCGGAGATTTGCTGCCACATCAATCGATCAGTCATCCTTACTTAATGCCCTATTCCTACTTTAGGCATTGTTTACTCCGAAGTCCCAAAATACACGGGCAATACTTCGCAGACACCTACGATCGAATATTAGTAAATAAAAGGCACTTTAACAAATCTTACGGTATCGCAGCTCAACAAACAGATGACGGTAGTTGGCTGCTGCAAATAACCATTTGTTCCCAGCAAGCACTAACTTTAAGTATAGAGACATCGTCTAACATGCAAACCCTCACAATCAACTCAACGATGGACATGAACACACCATATTGTCATCAACTAGTGTAGTACAAACTCGACAAAAGATTACAGCTTATTTTAGAGATGCTAAAAATCTGATAATGTTCTAGTGTGAGAACAGTTTATCTAAATTTTACTGGACGCAGAAAGCCACAGTAAGAAAATCCATAAGAGTTAACTTTATCGGTGAAGGTCGGGAATATATTTCAGAAACAATTAGCTAATCCGTAAGTCAAATACGAAAAAGATATTTACACTGAGGTGACGTGGCACGATAGCAGAACACCTGTGTAAACAGCAATACTATTAATCAGAAACCAAAATCAAAATGCGAAGATAGACTGAAATGATGAGCTTGTGTCACTTTTTACTTTGCACATCATTGACTGACTGAAAGGATTACTTATGAAAAACTCTTAAGGTGTATACGTAAGCTATTGCAATCACGATAAATGACAGGGTAATTTAAGGAATCAAGATTGCTTATAGAATTTTATAATTATGAATTTCCACCAATGTCACATAAAAATCGAAAAACTACTAAATAAATGTATTTAGTGTCAGGAGCTTTCATCATATTAGGCCTTGTTAAGAAGTCAACGACTGATAAGTATTTAATTCTAAAAATTGTGCTCTGAATATATTTCCACTGACGTTTTTAAGTAAGAGTTTTCCAAGTCTTTTTAATTAACTACACTGTGAGTGTATGTTTCGGTGATGCTGCGCGGTTGTCCAAACCAAAGTGGATGGAGTGGGGTTCGAGCCTGAAACTCAAACTCCTTAACCACCAAGTCATCACTCTATGACTATGTGTAGACTCAAATTACATTTTTCTTACCGAGAAAAAGGTAGTAATAACAACAGACAGACTACGAGGGCCAACCAGAAAATAAATGAAACAAAAACTATCAAGTACCATTGAGGCTTTATTAGACCATAGTCTGAATTTTATGCTTAAAAATTGTCTAAATTCAATGGGATTCTAACTTGTCTGTTTTTCCAATTATACAAAAGTGTTCATCCGAAAACAGCCTTGAAAAATACTGATTTTAAAACCTAGTGTGAAAGTAGTCAGAAAACATACTTATGTTCAGCTATTGATAACATCCATCTAACTTCACTTAAACGACTCAGGTTACAAGCTTTAAGTGAATTAGTTGCAGATCCATTAAACTTTTCTGAATTACCAAGACGAGGAAACCGAACACTTGTACTAATTCGATTACTTGAATTTGAATTTGACCAGTGGAAACCACGAAGTGGGAAAATGGATTTGGATTTATCGGATCCGCTACTGTTTGTCCCGTTCGACGAAGGACCAGATGAAGGTATGGGACTGGCAACATTCTTGCGTTTATTCAAGAAACGGCTATCACTCAATTTGACTGGAGGTCGGGTGGAGTGAATATGTGGAGAAGAAACAGTTGAAGAAGTAGATGAGCCATTTCCTGACTGTGGAGATGGTAAAGTTGTAGATGTATTACAGCTCAAAACAGAACTAGACGTCATATTCAAAACAGAAGAGTTTGTTATATGAGGAAAAGTAGTATCACAGGTAAGATTCCCGAAGCTGTTGTCTGAATTTTTTATTGCTGAACGAATAAATGCAACTCCTTGACGAATTATATCATCTGTCAGATCCCATAAACACAACATAGTGTCATGCCCAACTGAGCCAAGACTAAAAATTAAGAATACAAAACATTTACACAAAAGTTAGGAAAATAATGTGACAAAAACTGGACTAAACTGTTGAAGTAGTTTTATGGGTGCTCATAGGAATTATTTCAGGCATTTTACATACCATTACAATACTTAATTGGTAAGCTTACACCGTAAGTAACAGCAATGCAAGTCAATTGTCGGCTAAGAAATAAATATGGAATCACTCACAACGATTTCATACTTTCCAGTAACGCTCACAAGTTACAAGACTGTTTACAGTAGTAATCACGAGATGAAACAA
Organism: Schistosoma haematobium; assembly: GCF_000699445.3. Lineage (NCBI taxonomy): Eukaryota > Metazoa > Platyhelminthes > Trematoda > Strigeidida > Schistosomatidae > Schistosoma > Schistosoma haematobium. The sequence continues at coordinate 22,440,040 of NC_067197.1, forward strand.
TGGTCAAAAGCAACAACGATATGGAACTATTTGTACTGAGTTGCCTTTCAGCAGAAATGTTCACTAAAGACAACAAAACAAAAGTGTGACTTTTGAATCATCAGGTGTTGCAATCTCTATCGACAAGGTTCTATTTATAGTAACTGATGAATACAAGTGACATAGACAGGCGAAAACGTAACCACGTGCTTCTACAAGTCCGAAAGTAAATCCACGATATTATTTGATACAAGACTGACAATATCAGTCAGTCAGTTAGTCATAGCTTAACGTAAAACGTAACGCATGTTCATCAGTTCAGTTTTTGATATCATATTAGCACAGAGATTTATTTATTTATTTTAACACATAGATATTGGTAAAAGGAGGCACCAAATACATATGCGCCACACAAATCTCATTCGATATGTGTGAGGGCTGTGATACTACCTGGGTGCCCAAACCGAAGCAGGTGGTTTTCTTAGGGGACCACTCCCCGAGCCTTCGACCTGAAGGTCTGATCCACAAGGCAGTGGAGCAAAGTCAGGTTTTGCAGTCCCATTGTAACCGGCGACCAACGATTGGTTCATACGCCATTTGTTCCCGCAGGATACTGGAGCCCATGTGCACCATTGATTTGGAATCCGGTTAAAGCGGCGGACATTCGCTTTTCGTCCTCTCAATTTCGTAAACAACACCCCCGCCACGAGAAGGCAGTGAGTAGGACTTCCCTGGCAGAGGTTATATACGCGTGACCATGTGAGAGCATTTCGAGAGGAAGAACGGACTCTCCCCACTCTCGGCCGTACCAGGGCATTTGGGGGCCAGAGATTAAATTATTAAGAAAAAAATCCTAGAATTGCAAAATTAGTAATAGGATCAATAGTAGAAGGAAAGGTTAGGCATAAAAAGGTTGTAGGGAGACTTCGGGACTCAGGTTCTAAAGTAATACATAGAGTGAATACACCTGCGCCATTGCAAATGATTCTGAGCCATAGCAACAAAAGTGTATAACCATTGGCCCCTAACTTTCTCCCATCCCCAACACAAGACAGAATTACACGTCGTGGTAATCGGTGTTCAGACATACGTAACATGTGGCCCATTCATCTCAGTCGATGAAGATTCACGACCTCATCAACTGATTTACCATCATTCCCTAATACCCTACGTCTAACCTCACTATCACATACCCTGTGATCCCAGCAGATGCCAGCAATATTTCTAAGGCATCTGTAGTCAAATACTAGTAGCTTACGAATATCTTCTACTCTTAATGGTCACGTCCCGACCGTTGTTGCTACCTTGACGTGGTGGTCGGGCTTGCCTATCGTGATGAAGCAACCGAGCTATACTGGCTGGAACAACTGTTCCCCAAAGTCCTACCATGTCAGACAGGTCGGTTGAAGAGCGGTAAGACTAAGAGCAACAAACCCAAGGTCCGAAGGCGAAGTCGTACTGCTGACTGTACAGTGTGACAGCAGTAAGGTGTTTCCTCCAGACAACCAGCATGACAGCGATGCTGCCTTCCCACAAGGAGGGGTGGGGTTAGAAAAGATCGACCCTGAAAATAAACACCTCACCTTATCCCACGGATATCCGTCTCCGGCGGAAAGGTTTCAACAAGTACGGAGCTGACACAAAAATTACTCATAGAAAGGTACCTCCAGAAGAACCCTTCCACGGTGTGAGCAACCCGGGAGTGATAACCGCCCTCATACCTCTAACAGCACTCAAGATCACTGTATTCCTAATCAACCTCCGTCTTCAATTCCTATTATTCCTCCTACATCGACTTCCACTTCTAAACTTCCTCTTTCGGCCTCCCCCTCAAGTGTCACCATAGCCAACGATTCTAGTGCTCAAAACACTGTCCTAGGTCTACTGAAACCTCGCTCCAAACTTCACATTAGAGCCTTCAACGTACGCACCCTATGTCAAATCGGTCAACAGGCCTTCTTGGCTAGAACCCTAGAATCTCGTACCATTGATGTATGCTGTACCTCTGAAACACGCATACAGGATCCCAGTGTGGTCATTCACTTGACCTCACCTCGGCAAAAAGGAGAACCAACGAGATACACCCTCCGTGTACCTGGTGACCCGACGGCCAGCTCTCGTGGACTGGCAGGAGTAGGGATAGCACTAAGCATGAGGGCTGAACAAACACTGTTAGTGGATCCCCGTTAACAGTCGTTTATGTGCTGTTCGGCTAAACGGCTCCGTAAGAACTCGGAAGGATAGGGACACACGTCGTTGCCTTTTTGTCGTTTCTGCCTACGCTCCCATCGACTGCAGCTCAGATGAAGTGAAAGATGAATTTTACAGAAAGCTGTCAGAACTTCTTCAGAAAGCTAAACGCTCAGACATAGTACTCGTAGCAGGTGACTTTAATGCTCAGATAGGTAGCTTAAACCAAACAGAAAGACATTTAGGTGGATATTTCAGCATTCAGACACAGCGAACAGATAATGGTGACCGTCTGATGCAACTGTGCTCAGACAAGCGCTTATGTTTAGCAAACACAAATTTTAAACATAAGGAGAGACATCGTCTAACATGGCGACCCCCTACACCAAACCAACGATGGACTCAAATAGACCATATTGCCATCAGTCATCGTTGGAGAGGGTCGGTAGAAGATTGTCGCTCATTCTGGAGTACCTGCTTGGACTCCGACCACGCCCTAATACGGGCACGCAACCACTTGCGCCTCACTGGACGCAAAAAAGCCACACCAAAAAGACCCATTAGAACTGAATTGAGTAGCGAGAAAACCAAAAGTAGGTTCCAGGAACAACTGAGGTCGCGCGCCATTTGTTCCTTCAAGATACTGAAGCCCATGTGCACCATTGGTTTGAAATCAGGGTTTTCCAACCCCCCTAGGTGGACTCTCAGTGTCCACCAACCTAGTTAAAACGCCGGACATTCGCCCTTTCAAATTCGTGAACAACACCCCTGCCACGAGAAGGCAATAAGCAGGACTTCCCTAGCAGAGGCTATATACGCGTGGCCATGTGAGAGCATTTCGAGAGGGAGAGCGGACTCTCCACTCTCAGCCGTACCAGGGCATTTGGGGGCAGTACAACTAAACATTTCTGACTGACTTTGATGACCATAACTCGATAAAAACACCTTTTCAGTATGTATTTACTTTGTACATAAAATATTAGGTGATGATAACATATTTAAATACAATTTGCACATACGTCATACAAATGACTTCTGATGGGCTAAATATTGCTATCTTAACTTTTAGGGCAACTGAGTTGTATGACATTTTTCACTGGTGGAAAAGATGAGTGCTTATCAGAAACTCAGTATTATTAGATGTTCCAGTCTGATTATAATTAGTAGTCCGATTTTCAAGCAACGGATATTTGAGACATAGCTAGTCCAAGTTAAGCACAGACTGGGTAGAAAACTCCGCGATAAATACTGATTCGGTACACTTAAAGTTTGAAAATATTGATTGCACAAGATCAACAGCCCTCTTTCTATTTGTAATCTTCCCTATAATTCGGACACTGATATGTTAAGCATAATGCTGCAATGTTACGTACAGTTTCCAGTATTTAGGGACAAAAATAGACTTCATAACACTTGAGTAGGAGTGTCGCTAACGAGCAAATAGAATCCGACATAGTGTATTATCTTAAGCGATACTAATGGGATAATTGACAGTTACACACAGCATTCGAAGCAAAGCAAAAAGGATTGGCCTTTGAGTGGAAAAGAAATATAAACCTTTGTTAGTACCCCGAGGTTTGAATTTTAACTTATAAGTAATTTGCCAAAATAGGTCTTCAAAACCATTATTCAAGAAAATAAAAATACCAAAATACTAGAAAAGACGTAACAAGAGAGCAACTAACCGGTAAGTTCTAAGGTCATTACTTTCACAAACTGTAACAGGTGAATTTCTAATAACTGAACTTTCGTCCAACTCTTCATGGTTCGTTGTAAGTGAGTGGGAACGTGAGGAGGCAGATACTGAGTCATCATTAGAAATATCATTATTAGTGGGGCATAGATATGGATCGAAGCGCACCATGCTAACCCAAGATTTGTGGCCCTGACAGCGACAAATAACAGCTCTGTCTAGAACTGACCAAATCGTTACTAGGTCATCTTGTCCCCCAGTGACAATAAATAAACTATCTGGAGACCAGTCTACACAAAGTAAACCACCAAAGTATGAACGCATGAACCCCTATAACAGAGAAAAACACCCAAAACAACCAATATTCTAAACAGCCAATTTCAACATAATGCTGTGAATTATAAGACTAAGAAAAAACTGGTAAATTTAATACACTGAAATCCTGTTACATTGTTTCATATTTAAAACCTCATAGTATTTGAAAATGAGTATATGCACTGCGACTGATCAGAACAAACATGCAACTGGTGAGTTTACTAGTTACTTACAAGTCCCTTCAAGTTTGGTGACGAAAGGCACGATAATCTATTAGATGTATGTGGTACGAATCTCGAGAGATATAATGAGCAATGTTTAAAAACTAGATCCGGTTATTAGTACCAGTTTTCACACAGTTCAACAGGTAGGAATAGTTACCCAAACGACTCAAACAAGCACTAAATAGTTCTCATTTCGGTAAGGTAAATTCAACTGATTTAAATACATTTACATCCAAAGATTTAACAACTAATTTCCATTTAGCGTGTTACACCTTCCACTTGGAGGTTTTACCACACAGGACAAGCAGTTAAAGTACTACTAGCTCAATACATGTAGATTTTCAGTATCTATTAAAAAGGCCGAATTCCACGACTTTGCAATAAAACATACTCAATTACTGCTGAATTGTCACTTTACAAGATACAGAAAATTTCTCGTCATATGAGCTTAACGTATCTATGCTGTTTTCGATGATACTATAAGCGCTCGTACGTCTATCAAGTTAGATAACGCAGAGGTAAGCCAAAATCACTACTAAGAACATTGCATTCCATTTATTATATTCTTCAGTAGATGCTTGATACAGTCAGAAGACTTTCCTGACCACAAACGATCAACTGTGACTAGTCTCACGAATTAAACTACAGTGTTCTATAGTGATAGGATTACCTTTGACGGGATAAACACTAATCATAATTTCGACCATAAATAAACGTCCTGATGGGTGAGTAGAAAGAATGAATTTGTTTGATTGTGACCCACAAATTCACATGACCTCTTGTGTAAGGATAAATGTTTGAATTTTTGAGATACTTTTTATTAAATTATTTGCTCATATCCATACTGTCACTGAGTCAAATAAACTGGGTGCTATAGAGATATATACTGTAAACTGAGCATAACCCCAATCAAAACCAGGATATTCTTACTCTAGTATGGGTGCAGTTCTGTAAGACAAAGATAGAACACCTTTCTCAACGCTTTGAAAGACTGTGAATCTCTGATGAGTTTTTTAATATGAATGTGGGATGATGTGATAAAACAAGTACAAAACAATACCTAGACTGTAAGAGTTCATCAAATTTACTTTATTTTTTAAAGCCACATCGCTCTTCATGGTTTGGTTGTCTTTTACTGAAGCCGATTTTCCACCTTATATAGAATATAATTGGTCTTAAAACATCACTTTACGTCCTTATTTGGATCTACAACCAAATATTGGACGAAAACTAATGCACAAAACATAGCCTAGAAGTATTTGTTCCATCCTGTCTCAATACATTTGTAAATCCCAATAGTGAATTATCACATTTCAAAGATGAGAAAGAAATGCGCTTTTAGTTGTTTAAATATATTAAATAATGAGGCAACATGCAGTAAAAACTCACGTATAGCTCCATCTCATGATACTCCATCACCCTCATGTAACCATCTTCTGTAATGATGGCAAGGAAACGGCCACAAGGAGAAAATGCAAATTGATTGATGGAAACATTATTATCATCAAACAATGAGCTAATAGCTGATGAGTCGCAACTTAACGAATCGGTCTGCGTCTCACATATTTTGTTGGCAACGAATCCATTAACGTGGTCAGAAGTTTTCGACGGTGGTTTCGTGTTATCCAACTTTGATGTGTTAGGACTTCCCAAAGACCATCGATACAATGGGTTTCTTGTAGATTTCGTCTTACAGGTATGTACTGAAAACCCAATACCTTGTTTAAATAGGTTATATGTTGGAGCTGACAGCTGTGCAAGTGTTTCATCGTACAAATACATACACCCACTGGAATGACTGACTAAGAACTGGTGAGGTGAATGAGGAACCCAGCCGACACAAGTTACGGGAGTTTCATCGACAGACTTCTATGAAAGCATGAAATGTAGAAAACACACATACCCCTTCATTGAAAACTTTGTTTGGGTCTTCTTTGAGAGGATCAATCAACTTTATTTCACCATTGGCCAATCCAATCAATAACTGAGAGTCTCTTACTTTGTCTGTGGCACGTCTAAAGCAATGTGATGTTAAAGGTGCTCTGAATCTAATATGGGCTGGAGAACCACCACAGAATCTGCGCTCGTTCGAAGAATGCGCGTGATCCCGTGTATATATGCGTATTTCATTTCCTACGTTAATGCAAAATATGCTGCCTAACAGAAGTTACAACCAGTAATTTTAAAAAGATCAACGAACCATCGATACTTGTGTCTGTTTGAAAATGAGGAGTCTCATTTTTGCAGTAGTATTCAAGAAAAGATAAGCGGATGGCAGCGTTACCGACGCCAAATTGATTCATTTGTATCTGCTTCTCCAGCACACATGGTTCGGACGTAAAAGATTGATATCGACCTTCTATTGCATCGAAAGAATGTGACATAGGCGGAGATAGACACAGGTTGATATACTACGACACGACACACCATATGAAAAAACCACGACAATCTCTTGCACCCATAGAATACTTCCAGCAATCCGCCAACCTATTCCATGTGACCTAGAGTTAGTCTGTCTTGTAACAACTTTAAACAGTGTGGTTTTGTTTCATTTCAGAGACTTTTAATTAACTAGTAAGGTTGGAATATTTTAGTGAGCTTACATGCTTCTAAGAAATTCGACCTTTCGAAATAATGTAACTTTTGTGCCCAGTGTTGATTCAGATCCAGAATTGTGTAGTAAGGACAGAAGGCCTACGGCCTATGTTGTTCCTTTTGTAGTATGCTTCTCTGAGTGTCTAGTCTTCTCTTGAATGAGTCGATTGAAGGTGCGGACACTACTACTTTGGGTAATAGGCTTCAAGAATTAATTATTCGGTGTGAAAACCCGTATGCCACGGGTATTTTGTTTGTTATTGGCTTTTCTACTCGACTGCTATGTCCTCTGAGATATCCCGATCTAGTGAAAAGAAGAAGAGGGGATAGATCAGGTCCAACATTTTTTCTAAGTATCCTATATGCATCAAAATCAGATCACATCTTAGTCTGTGACAGCACAGAGTAAGAGGTCCAGCTTTCCAAGCTGCTCTTTGTATGGCAAACATCGGAGTTCTGGAACTGCACGGATAGCTGCCCTCTGTACTTTTCCAAGGATATCCGAGTCACCTTTTAAACAGGTGCTTACAGTCTGAACGCAGTTTTCAAGCTTAGTCCCCACTAAGATTGTGTATACTATAGTGAACATTGTAGTATCTAACGTGGTGAAGGTTCAGCTTAAAGCCCATAGGGTTCCAAACCCCTTACCTGCAATCTCCCAACAGTGAACCGTGGTCTTAAGATCATGACTCACTATCACCCCAAGATCCTTATGAGATCGGACTACGAGTACAGGCACTTCCTCTATGTTGCATCTATTTACCGTTGTATCCCTAAAGTGCATATAGACACACTTTGCCGCGTTGATAGGCGTTAACCACTCTTTAATCCGGCTAATCACAATATTTAAGTCTGCCTGAAGTACGCATGCATCTGTGTCTCCCATTATTTCTCGTCAGATTTTTACATCGTCAGCGTATAACAGCATTAGGAACTTGACTATACTAAACTATACAATACATGTAGTATAAAAGGTAAAGGAACTAAGACAGAACCTTGAGGTACTCCACTTAGTACTGGTCTCCAGGTGGAACACTTTCTGTCTAAGACCTACTAGAGAATCCTTATACCATTTAAGGAGAGGTCCGGCAACGCCTATATTTTCGAGTTTCAATAGCAGTTCATTTGTTAGCAGCTTGTCAAATGCTATGCTGAAGTCTATATAGACAACACCCACTGATTTTATATTGTCTAGCGCTTTTGTCCGTTGTTTCCTTGCTATAAGGAGGTTAGTCATGCAAAGTCAACCTTTTCTGAAACCATGTTATTCGCTGTTTAACAAGTTGTTGGTTTTCCACCTATGTAATTATGGTCCTTATGACTATTCTTTCCAGTACATTACCTACGACACTGGTGAGGCTAATAGTTCTGTAGTTCGATAGAAGTTGCCTCGGTCCTGTTTTATGAATAGGAGTGACGACTGTATCTTTCCAGTCTGTAGGTAACACGACTTGGTCAAGTGACATATTGAATATCGCAGTTAGTGGGGTCCTTAGCGTATCGAGAATGAGTGTGCAAGTCACTGTGCGTAGGAAAAATTGAAAAGCACAAAAACGAGGAGGGAAATGGGTAGATGGTTCGGTAATATCACAATGAGCACTTAACTTTATTAGAGAAGAAAACCGACAGTGATCACCAGTAACGTAAGTCGTGTGTGAATGTGTTAGGTACGGTATTTCACCAAAATCCATATTTGTAATTTTATAATATCGATTAACTTATCGTTTAAGTGTTTAAATAGCAGTCAATTGGCGAACTTATCGATTAAATATTTGAATGCCTGTCGATTGATGAACTCAATGAGTAATGTTTAAAAACATTTTACTAGGACATTATCGATTATATATATATTCGTATATATACGTGTAGATCACCAACGTAGATGATCTATGTCGAAATGATTGGAGGCCTACTCGAGTTAGACGTGAATAGTGTGACGAACCAACTAACGTCGAAGTCACACCTCGTGGTCAGCACCTTACGTGGACTACCCCCATTGACGTAACAAGGTACTATAGATGCTTTGAAGACTGTAAAACACAAAGGACGTTATTACAGAAATATATTAGTTAAAGTAGATACAAGCGAAAGTAAGACCACTGCCGCATGGGCCAGTCCATGGCGTATGATTAACTAATGCGCGTTGCTTGTACATGACCTTGGCAGGAGCGATGATCTGTTCGACATTCAGTGATCCAACTGCCAGATGATTTGGCTAGGGCTCGGTGACATTTCACTGGCCCTACAATACTCCCCCACCAGATTCAACGGCCGTTTGAATCGGTACCAAACATGTTGGGAGCAGTCGCGCGCCGGAGAGTGCCAAGCGAATATTATAAATCCTCCAGGTATTGCTTATCTGTAAAACAAATGGAAAGGAGGCGGCAGAACTGGTCGGGAAACAGCGAGTCGTAATATGTTAGTAGGACGTTGCTTAAATGTAAATTGATTAACCATAGAAATAATGAAAAGAACAAAACGTTTTAATGTTGCATCAAGTCGCGCTGAAATATATAGCCTTGATAAGTAATTCAGTTCCTCCGATGACAAACGTTAAGTCTGCCGCAAGAGTAATGATGCTATAGCGATAGTAGGATAAGTGTATTATCAATCGATATCCATATTTGTACTGTCATTAGTTTAAAGTTGTAAGTCGGACAGTGTCGTTGACAGCTATTAATTAGTGCCGAATTCTAGTTATATCTATATCTAACAGACTAACCGTAAGTACAGAAGTATAACAGTGAAGAGTGGTCGTGATTTCGTTGTGCGAAGCTGTTGACCAACTTGTAGTCACAGTTTGAAAAGTCGATGACTGCTGTTACAGTCAGTAAGGGTTGAAGGCTACAAATCCATAGCAAAGGTGGCACGATGAAGTCTCTAAAAGATGATAAACGGTGAGTGCTGCGTGTTTGTTCGGTTAGTGAACAGAAAAATATCGAAAAGAACATAAGAAAACAAGAGTGTCACTCTGGACTCATGTCAATGATACCCGTGAAAAACGCTGTCAGTGTTGGGCTAGAGGCGACAATATCGTTTTCAGTTTGCAGGAGATTCGCTCGACTGCATAAACTGATGATTCGCGCGAATGATATTGTCGTCAGACCACCAATTGAACTGGACAGGTTGTAAATCGTCGAGTAGTTGAACAGCTGATTGATGTACCGAAATCATCTGTTAAATAACAGCCACGAGGAAACAATACTTCATAAAATAAAGTACGACATCGAAGTAGAATAACTACAATAGTTCGGATGTGTTACAATATCAAGTCTAAATAACATCGTTCTTACGTATACTGACAGTTGCACTGAACGTTCGTTTAAGCATTATTAGCGTAACAGTTGGATGTGTGAATAAAAACATATACGAAAACTATGGTTGGGTTCGTGGAGAATTTTCGAGGACGTTTAGATATTTTCCAAACCCGTATCGCATGTAAATAAACCGAAAATAGAATTAAAATGACTGTCGTGTAATAAGGAAATGGAGCCATGATTACCCGTGTGAATTAATAGCAAATACAAAGAGTATAATAAACATTAATTAAAATGGTAACCACCAATGTAACTAAGGTTTAGAGGGTCCAGGTAACGTGGCCATTTCGTAAAAGGATGATACAAAGAGCTTATTACCTGGCGTTAAGTGACATATTAAGTACGACAACGTGTGCACTTGGGACATGGACTAAGCGTGCTCGTGTACATGCAATATGTTTTACCACAGTATGTCGACTAACGAGTCATAAATGTACATGATTTCGACTAAAACTTGACGGCAGTGACAGAATATATGACTAGTTTACGTGAAAGCAACTACAAAATGTTATCACGCATCATAAATATAGTACGAAATAATCTAATGAAATTATGAAACTCGCCTGTGTTACCCTTGCCTTTAAGTAATGAAGTAGGCAGTAGTTTGAATCTGCATTATGTACGAGGTACTGTTGATTAAATTTTTCGATTAACACAGCATTGTAGACAGAATTTGTATAAGTCCAGAATTAATTTAAGCCGAATACATAGCATTACCTGACGAACAGTCTAAACGAGATCTAAGATCGCAGGAAATTTATAGTTCAAACTCACCGTAAATTTCTAGCATTCGTATCCTCTGTTTGGCCATGGAACTCAGCAATTGGAAATTAGGCATACGGTGGTAAAAAAAAGCAAAACATTCTAGTGGATAGTGGTTAAGCAGAAAAATGAATTTGTAGTCGATAGTTAATCTTGTCTTATTTATACCAGTGGATAAGTTACAAACAGATGTGCGTTCGTGTTGCCTTGTGGCTATACTCACGAGTGGTTTATATTTTAACAGACATATTACACAGGAGCATTTACATGCTGCTAATGCTTGTTAAAGAACCATGATAGCCGATTGTAATCGTAGTTGATTGGTTAGTTCTGTCGATTGAACTAAGTATCTAAGTTTAAATACTAATCAACATTGACATGAAGCAACGAAAGTTCACAGTAACAGATTAACATAGGCGATGATAAAAATGAAAAAGAATAAGTATAGAATGCAAAAATAAAGATCATAGTGATAGACTGCGTTATTCGAAGTCTTGCTCACCAGTGTAGATCACCAACGTAGATGATCTATGTCGAAATGATTGGAGGCCTACTCGAGTTAGACGTGAATAGTGTGACGAACCAACTAACGTCGAAGTCACACCTCGTGGTCAGCACCTTACGTGGACTACCCCCATTGACGTAACAAGGTACTATAGATGCTTTGAAGACTGTAAAACACAAAGGACGTTATTACAGAAATATATTAGTTAAAGTAGATACAAGCGAAAGTAAGACCACTGCCGCATGGACCAGTCCATGGCGTATGATTAACCAATGCGCGTTGCTTGTACATGACCTTGGCAGTAGCGATGATCTGTTCGACATTCAGTGATCCAACTGCCAGATGATTTGGCTAGGGCTCGGTGACATTTCACTGGCCCTACATACGTTTACAATTGCGTTTCTGGGCTCGCTCGATTTCTAGCTGTTTGCAGAATATATTTTCCATACCAAGCTTGGACTTCTCCTTCTAGATAGCGGGGCTGGGACGCATCAATAGCTAGATTACTGGTCTTTGGTCACTGAGTCTTGTTCTCATTCGCAGAGTAAGTGAACTCGTGAAGCTTCAAACCTAACAATTTGGCGACGGTAGTTTTGGAAAGATGAATCCTTCTAAACTTGAATTATTACTCCAGCAGCAGATGAAACTTATTCAAATGTTAGCAGATGCAAAGCTTACGTCTAATCCTCAACCAAGCAGTTCTAATCCTACTACTACTGCACCATCAGTTGATGGTATTGCTAACAGTATCTCCGAGTTTCATTACGATCCAGAATCCAATGTCACGTTTGATATGTAGTTTCGACGTTACGAAGACTTATTCAAATTCGACTTTACTAATCAGGATGATGCTTGGAAGGTCCCCTTGCTGCTTAGAAAGTTGTATCCTAGTGAACTAGACAGTGTCAGCAAGCAGCTAAGTGTAACGTGAAAGTACTGCCGGTCCCATGGCCACAGCCTGAGTATCCCTGGTCCAGGATACATGTCGATTTCGCAGGCCCAACTAATGGAATCACCTATTTAGTCGTTGTTGACGCCTCTTCGAAATGGCCAGAAATCGTTCCCGTCATGCCACCAACGACAAGCCAAACAATGCAACTTTTGACAGAGATGTTCTCCCGCAACGGATTACCGGATATAATCGCATCCGACAATGGTTCGCAATTCACTTCAAGTCAATTTCAAGAATTTTGCAAACGCCTATCGATCAAGCATTTCCGCTCTCCACCTTACCACCCACAGTCAAATGGCCAGGCAGAAAGATTTGTGGATAGATTCAAGAGAGCTCTAATGAAGTCGAAAGGAGAGGGGACGCCAGTAGAAACACTGTAGAATTTCTTGTTTGTTTACCGAACAACACCTAATGATGTGCTACTACAGCAGAAGTCCCCGGCAGAGATCCTGATGGGAAGGAAATTGAGGACGATCCATAATCTGGTGTGCCCAAGAACCAAACCACCACCATCTCAGACCAAATCTCAGAAGCTTCCAGCGTACGAGGTCTGATGCCCGGTGTTCGTTCGAGACTACAGAGCAAATCATGGTCCTTGGATCGAAGCACGTGTGGTTGGAAGACTAGACCAAGTTATGTACGAGGTAAAGGTGGGAAGAGACACGTGGACTAGACACCGAAACCAACTATGGAAGCGGATAGCCCCAGACCACCCATCAACAGGAGTAAATCTTCCCCTCGACACCTTGCTTGATACTTTCAACTTACCTGCAGCCCCACCACAAGGGGCTCAACAGCAAGCTGATCCCCATCCCAGAAGGTGGCCTCTCTGTCAGCGGCGAACTACAGTCAAGATGCAAGTCCACCCCAGAAAAGTACGCTATTAAAAGGGGAGGAGTGTTGAGGACAGTATATCCCCAAAATTCACATTTGTAATTTTATCATATCGATTAAGTGTTTAAATATTTGAATGGAAGCCAATTGATGAACTTATCGATTAAATGATTAAATAGCAGTCAATTGGCGAACTTATCGATTAAATATTTGAATGCCTGTCGATTGATGAACTCAATGAGTAATGTTTAAAAACATTTTACTAGGACATTATCGATTATATATATATTCGTATATATACGTTTTAAATTGTGTTTGTGGGCTCGCTCGTTTTCTAGCTGTTTGCAGAATATATTTTCCATACCAAGCTTGGACTTCTCCTTCTAGATAGCGGGGCTGGGACGCATCAATAGCTAGATTACTGGTCTTTGGTCACTGAGTCTTGTTCTCATTCGCAGAGTAAGTGAACTCGTGAAGCTTCAAACCTAACAATTTGGCGACGGTAGTTTTGGAAAGATGAATCCTTCTAAACTTGAATTATTACTCCAGCAGCAGATGAAACTTATTCAAATGTTAGCAGATGCAAAGCTTACGTCTAATCCTCAACCAAGCAGTTCTAATCCTACTACTACTGCACCATCAGTTGATGGTATTGCTAACAGTATCTCCGAGTTTCATTACGATCCAGAATCCAATGTCACGTTTGATATGTAGTTTCGACGTTACGAAGACTTATTCAAATTCGACTTTACTAATCAGGATGATGCTTGGAAGGTCCCCTTGCTGCTTAGAAAGTTGTATCCTAGTGAACTAGACAGTGTCAGCAAGCAGCTAAGTGTAACGTGAAAGTACTGCCGGTCCCATGGCCACAGCCTGAGTATCCCTGGTCCAGGATACATGTCGATTTCGCAGGCCCAACTAATGGAATCACCTATTTAGTCGTTGTTGACGCCTTTTCGAAATGGCCAGAAATCGTTCCCGTCATGCCACCAACGACAAGCCAAACAATGCAACTTTTGACAGAGATGTTCTCCCGCAACGGATTACCGGATATAATCGCATCCGACAATGGTTCTCAATTCACTTCAAGTCAATTTCAAGAATTTTGCAAACGCCTATCGATCAAGCATTTCCGCTCTCCACCTTACCACCCACAGTCAAATGGCCAGGCAGAAAGATTTGTGGATAGATTCAAGAGAGCTCTAATGAAGTCGAAAGGAGAGGGGACGCCAGTAGAAACACTGTAGAATTTCTTGTTTGTTTACCGAACAACACCTAATGATGTGCTACTACAGCAGAAGTCCCCGGCAGAGATCCTGATGGGAAGGAAATTGAGGACGATCCATAGTCTGGTGTGCCCAAGAACCAAACCACCACCATCTCAGACCAAATCTCAGAAGCTTCCAGCGTACGAGGTCTGATGCCCGGTGTTCGTTCGAGACTACAGAGCAAATCATGGTCCTTGGATCGAAGCACGTGTGGTTGGAAGACTAGACCAAGTTATGTACGAGGTAAAGGTGGGAAGAGACACGTGGACTAGACACCGAAACCAACTATGGAAGCGGATAGCCCCAGACCACCCATCAACAGGAGTAAATCTTCCCCTCGACACCTTGCTTGATACTTTCAACTTACCTGCAGCCCCACCACAAGGGGCTCAACAGCAAGCTGATCCCCATCCCAGAAGGTGGCCTCTCTGTCAGCGGCGAACTACAGTCAAGATGCAAGTCCACCCCAGAAAAGTACGCTATTAAAAAGGGGAGGAGTGTTGAGGACAGTATATCCCCAAAATTCACATTTGTAATTTTATCATATCGATTAAGTGTTTAAATATTTGAATGGAAGCCAATTGATGAACTTATCGATTAAATGATTAAATAGCAGTCAATTGGCGAACTTATCGATTAAATATTTGAATGCCTGTCGATTGATGAACTCAATGAGTAATGTTTAAAAACATTTTACTAGGACATTATCGATTATATATATATTCGTATATATACGTTTTAAATTGTGTTTGTGGGCTCGCTCGTTTTCTAGCTGTTTGCAGAATATATTTTCCATACCAAGCTTGGACTTCTCCTTCTAGATAGCGGGGCTGGGACGCATCAATAGCTAGATTACTGGTCTTTGGTCACTGAGTCTTGTTCTCATTCGCAGAGTAAGTGAACTCGTGAAGCTTCAAACCTAACAATTTGGCGACGGTAGTTTTGGAAAGATGAATCCTTCTAAACTTGAATTATTACTCCAGCAGCAGATGAAACTTATTCAAATGTTAGCAGATGCAAAGCTTACGTCTAATCCTCAACCAAGCAGTTCTAATCCTACTACTACTGCACCATCAGTTGATGGTATTGCTAACAGTATCTCCGAGTTTCATTACGATCCAGAATCCAATGTCACGTTTGATATGTAGTTTCGACGTTACGAAGACTTATTCAAATTCGACTTTACTAATCAGGATGATGCTTGGAAGGTCCCCTTGCTGCTTAGAAAGTTGGATCCTAGTGAACTAGACAGTGTCAGCAAGCAGCTAAGTGTAACGTGAAAGTACTGCCGGTCCCATGGCCACAGCCTGAGTATCCCTGGTCCAGGATACATGTCGATTTCGCAGGCTCAACTAATGGAATCACCTATTTAGTCGTTGTTGACGCCTTTTCGAAATGGCCAGAAATCGTTCCCGTCATGCCACCAACGACAAGCCAAACAATGCAACTTTTGACAGAGATGTTCTCCCGCAACGGATTACCGGATATAATCGCATCCGACAATGGTTCGCAATTCACTTCAAGTCAATTTCAAGAATTTTGCAAACGCCTATCGATCAAGCATTTCCGCTCTCCACCTTACCACCCACAGTCAAATGGCCAGGCAGAAAGATTTGTGGATAGATTCAAGAGAGCTCTAATGAAGTCGAAAGGAGAGGGGACGCCAGTAGAAACACTGTAGAATTTCTTGTTTGTTTACCGAACAACACCTAATGATGTGCTACTACAGCAGAAGTCCCCGGCAGAGATCCTGATGGGAAGGAAATTGAGGACGATCCATAGTCTGGTGTGCCCAAGAACCAAACCACCACCATCTCAGACCAAATCTCAGAAGCTTCCAGCGTACGAGGTCTGATGCCCGGTGTTCGTTCGAGACTACAGAGCAAATCATGGTCCTTGGATCGAAGCACGTGTGGTTGGAAGACTAGACCAAGTTATGTACGAGGTAAAGGTGGGAAGAGACACGTGGACTAGACACCGAAACCAACTATGGAAGCGGATAGCCCCAGACCACCCATCAACAGGAGTAAATCTTCCCCTCGACACCTTGCTTGATACTTTCAACTTACCTGCAGCCCCACCACAAGGGGCTCAACAGCAAGCTGATCCCCATCCCAGAAGGTGGCCTCTCTGTCAGCGGCGAACTACAGTCAAGATGCAAGTCCACCCCAGAAAAGTACGCTATTAAAAAGGGGAGGAGTGTTGAGGACAGTATATCCCCAAAATTCACATTTGTAATTTTATCATATCGATTAAGTGTTTAAATATTTGAATGGGAGCCAATTGATGAACTTATCGATTAAATGATTAAATAGCAGTCAATTGGCGAACTTATCGATTAAATATTTGAATGCCTGTCGATTGATGAACTCAATGAGTAATGTTTAAAAACATTTTACTAGGACATTATCGATTATATATATATTCGTATATATACGTTTTAAATTGTGTTTGTGGGCTCGCTCGTTTTCTAGCTGTTTGCAGAATATATTTTCCATACCAAGCTTGGACTTCTCCTTCTAGATAGCGGGGCTGGGACGCATCAATAGCTAGATTACTGGTCTTTGGTCACTGAGTCTTGTTCTCATTCGCAGAGTAAGTGAACTCGTGAAGCTTCAAACCTAACAATTTGGCGACGGTAGTTTTGGAAAGATGAATCCTTCTAAACTTGAATTATTACTCCAGCAGCAGATGAAACTTATTCAAATGTTAGCAGATGCAAAGCTTACGTCTAATCCTCAACCAAGCAGTTCTAATCCTACTACTACTGCACCATCAGTTGATGGTATTGCTAACAGTATCTCCGAGTTTCATTACGATCCAGAATCCAATGTCACGTTTGATATGTAGTTTCGACGTTACGAAGACTTATTCAAATTCGACTTTACTAATCAGAATGATGCTTGGAATGTCCGCTTGCTGCTTAGAAAGTTGTATCCTAGTGAACTAGACAGTGTCAGCAAGCAGCTAAGTGTAACGTGAAAGTACTGCCGGTCCCATGGCCACAGCCTGAGTATCCCTGGTCCAGGATACATGTCGATTTCGCAGGCCCAACTAATGGAATCACCTATTTAGTCGTTGTTGACGCCTTTTCGAAATGGCCAGAAATCGTTCCCGTCATGCCACCAACGACAAGCCAAACAATGCAACTTTTGACAGAGATGTTCTCCCGCAACGGATTACCGGATATAATCGCATCCGACAATGGTTCGCAATTCACTTCAAGTCAATTTCAAGAATTTTGCAAACGCCTATCGATCAAGCATTTCCGCTCTCCACCTTACCACCCACAGTCAAATGGCCAGGCAGAAAGATTTGTGGATAGATTCAAGAGAGCTCTAATGAAGTCGAAAGGAGAGGGGACGCCAGTAGAAACACTGTAGAATTTCTTGTTTGTTTACCGAACAACACCTAATGATGTGCTACTACAGCAGAAGTCCCCGGCAGAGATCCTGATGGGAAGGAAATTGAGGACGATCCATAGTCTGGTGTGCCCAAGAACCAAACCACCACCATCTCAGACCAAATCTCAGAAGCTTCCAGCGTACGAGGTCTGATGCCCGGTGTTCGTTCGAGACTACAGAGCAAATCATGGTCCTTGGATCGAAGCACGTGTGGTTGGAAGACTAGACCAAGTTATGTACGAGGTAAAGGTGGGAAGAGACACGTGGACTAGACACCGAAACCAACTATGGAAGCGGATAGCCCCAGACCACCCATCAACAGGAGTAAATCTTCCCCTCGACACCTTGCTTGATACTTTCAACTTACCTGCAGCCCCACCACAAGGGGCTCAACAGCAAGCTGATCCCCATCCCAGAAGGTGGCCTCTCTGTCAGCGGCGAACTACAGTCAAGATGCAAGTCCACCCCAGAAAAGTACGCTATTAAAAAGGGGAGGAGTGTTGAGGACAGTATATCCCCAAAATTCACATTTGTAATTTTATCATATCGATTAAGTGTTTAAATATTTGAATGGAAGCCAATTGATGAACTTATCGATTAAATGATTAAATAGCAGTCAATTGGCGAACTTATCGATTAAATATTTGAATGCCTGTCGATTGATGAACTCAATGAGTAATGTTTAAAAACATTTTACTAGGACATTATCGATTATATATATATTCGTATATATACGTTTTAAATTGTGTTTGTGGGCTCGCTCGTTTTCTAGCTGTTTGCAGAATATATTTTCCATACCAAGCTTGGACTTCTCCTTCTAGATAGCGGGGCTGGGACGCATCAATAGCTAGATTACTGGTCTTTGGTCACTGAGTCTTGTTCTCATTCGCAGAGTAAGTGAACTCGTGAAGCTTCAAACCTAACAATTTGGCGACGGTAGTTTTGGAAAGATGAATCCTTCTAAACTTGAATTATTACTCCAGCAGCAGATGAAACTTATTCAAATGTTAGCAGATGCAAAGCTTACGTCTAATCCTCAACCAAGCAGTTCTAATCCTACTACTACTGCACCATCAGTTGATGGTATTGCTAACAGTATCTCCGAGTTTCATTACGATCCAGAATCCAATGTCACGTTTGATATGTAGTTTCGACGTTACGAAGACTTATTCAAATTCGACTTTACTAATCAGAATGATGCTTGGAAGGTCCGCTTGCTGCTTAGAAAGTTGTATCCTAGTGAACTAGACAGTGTCAGCAAGCAGCTAAGTGTAACGTGAAAGTACTGCCGGTCCCATGGCCACAGCCTGAGTATCCCTGGTCCAGGATACATGTCGATTTCGCAGGCCCAACTAATGGAATCACCTATTTAGTCGTTGTTGACGCCTTTTCGAAATGGCCAGAAATCGTTCCCGTCATGCCACCAACGACAAGCCAAACAATGCAACTTTTGACAGAGATGTTCTCCCGCAACGGATTACCGGATATAATCGCATCCGACAATGGTTCGCAATTCACTTCAAGTCAATTTCAAGAATTTTGCAAACGCCTATCGATCAAGCATTTCCGCTCTCCACCTTACCACCCACAGTCAAATGGCCAGGCAGAAAGATTTGTGGATAGATTCAAGAGAGCTCTAATGAAGTCGAAAGGAGAGGGGACGCCAGTAGAAACACTGTAGAATTTCTTGTTTGTTTACCGAACAACACCTAATGATGTGCTACTACAGCAGAAGTCCCCGGCAGAGATCCTGATGGGAAGGAAATTGAGGACGATCCATAATCTGGTGTGCCCAAGAACCAAACCACCACCATCTCAGACCAAATCTCAGAAGCTTCCAGCGTACGAGGTCTGATGCCCGGTGTTCGTTCGAGACTACAGAGCAAATCATGGTCCTTGGATCGAAGCACGTGTGGTTGGAAGACTAGACCAAGTTATGTACGAGGTAAAGGTGGGAAGAGACACGTGGACTAGACACCGAAACCAACTATGGAAGCGGATAGCCCCAGACCACCCATCAACAGGAGTAAATCTTCCCCTCGACACCTTGCTTGATACTTTCAACTTACCTGCAGCCCCACCACAAGGGGCTCAACAGCAAGCTGATCCCCATCCCAGAAGGTGGCCTCTCTGTCAGCGGCGAACTACAGTCAAGATGCAAGTCCACCCCAGAAAAGTACGCTATTAAAAAGGGGAGGAGTGTTGAGGACAGTATATCCCCAAAATTCACATTTGTAATTTTATCATATCGATTAAGTGTTTAAATATTTGAATGGAAGCCAATTGATGAACTTATCGATTAAATGATTAAATAGCAGTCAATTGGCGAACTTATCGATTAAATATTTGAATGCCTGTCGATTGATGAACTCAATGAGTAATGTTTAAAAACATTTTACTAGGACATTATCGATTATATATATATTCGTATATATACGTTTTAAATTGTGTTTGTGGGCTCGCTCGTTTTCTAGCTGTTTGCAGAATATATTTTCCATACCAAGCTTGGACTTCTCCTTCTAGATAGCGGGGCTGGGACGCATCAATAGCTAGATTACTGGTCTTTGGTCACTGAGTCTTGTTCTCATTCGCAGAGTAAGTGAACTCGTGAAGCTTCAAACCTAACAATTTGGCGACGGTAGTTTTGGAAAGATGAATCCTTCTAAACTTGAATTATTACTCCAGCAGCAGATGAAACTTATTCAAATGTTAGCAGATGCAAAGCTTACGTCTAATCCTCAACCAAGCAGTTCTAATCCTACTACTACTGCACCATCAGTTGATGGTATTGCTAACAGTATCTCCGAGTTTCATTACGATCCAGAATCCAATGTCACGTTTGATATGTAGTTTCGACGTTACGAAGACTTATTCAAATTCGACTTTACTAATCAGGATGATGCTTGGAATGTCCGCTTGCTGCTTAGAAAGTTGGATCCTATTGAACTAGACAGTGTCAGCAAGCAGCTAAGTGTAACGTGAAAGTACTGCCGGTCCCATGGCCACAGCCTGAGTATCCCTGGTCCAGGATACATGTCGATTTCGCAGGCCCAACTAATGGAATCACCTATTTAGTCGTTGTTGACGCCTCTTCGAAATGGCCAGAAATCGTTCCCGTCATGCCACCAACGACAAGCCAAACAATGCAACTTTTGACAGAGATGTTCTCCCGCAACGGATTACCGGATATAATCGCATCCGACAATGGTTCGCAATTCACTTCAAGTCAATTTCAAGAATTTTGCAAACGCCTATCGATCAAGCATTTCCGCTCTCCACCTTACCACCCACAGTCAAATGGCCAGGCAGAAAGATTTGTGGATAGATTCAAGAGAGCTCTAATGAAGTCGAAAGGAGAGGGGACGCCAGTAGAAACACTGTAGAATTTCTTGTTTGTTTACCGAACAACACCTAATGATGTGCTACTACAGCAGAAGTCCCCGGCAGAGATCCTGATGGGAAGGAAATTGAGGACGATCCATAATCTGGTGTGCCCAAGAACCAAACCACCACCATCTCAGACCAAATCTCAGAAGCTTCCAGCGTACGAGGTCTGATGCCCGGTGTTCGTTCGAGACTACAGAGCAAATCATGGTCCTTGGATCGAAGCACGTGTGGTTGGAAGACTAGACCAAGTTATGTACGAGGTAAAGGTGGGAAGAGACACGTGGACTAGACACCGAAACCAACTATGGAAGCGGATAGCCCCAGACCACCCATCAACAGGAGTAAATCTTCCCCTCGACACCTTGCTTGATACTTTCAACTTACCTGCAGCCCCACCACAAGGGGCTCAACAGCAAGCTGATCCCCATCCCAGAAGGTGGCCTCTCTGTCAGCGGCGAACTACAGTCAAGATGCAAGTCCACCCCAGAAAAGTACGCTATTAAAAAGGGGAGGAGTGTTGAGGACAGTATATCCCCAAAATTCACATTTGTAATTTTATCATATCGATTAAGTGTTTAAATATTTGAATGGAAGCCAATTGATGAACTTATCGATTAAATGATTAAATAGCAGTCAATTGGCGAACTTATCGATTAAATATTTGAATGCCTGTCGATTGATGAACTCAATGAGTAATGTTTAAAAACATTTTACTAGGACATTATCGATTATATATATATTCGTATATATACGTTTTAAATTGTGTTTGTGGGCTCGCTCGTTTTCTAGCTGTTTGCAGAATATATTTTCCATACCAAGCTTGGACTTCTCCTTCTAGATAGCGGGGCTGGGACGCATCAATAGCTAGATTACTGGTCTTTGGTCACTGAGTCTTGTTCTCATTCGCAGAGTAAGTGAACTCGTGAAGCTTCAAACCTAACAATTTGGCGACGGTAGTTTTGGAAAGATGAATCCTTCTAAACTTGAATTATTACTCCAGCAGCAGATGAAACTTATTCAAATGTTAGCAGATGCAAAGCTTACGTCTAATCCTCAACCAAGCAGTTCTAATCCTACTACTACTGCACCATCAGTTGATGGTATTGCTAACAGTATCTCCGAGTTTCATTACGATCCAGAATCCAATGTCACGTTTGATATGTAGTTTCGACGTTACGAAGACTTATTCAAATTCGACTTTACTAATCAGGATGATGCTTGGAATGTCCGCTTGCTGCTTAGAAAGTTGGATCCTATTGAACTAGACAGTGTCAGCAAGCAGCTAAGTGTAACGTGAAAGTACTGCCGGTCCCATGGCCACAGCCTGAGTATCCCTGGTCCAGGATACATGTCGATTTCGCAGGCCCAACTAATGGAATCACCTATTTAGTCGTTGTTGACGCCTCTTCGAAATGGCCAGAAATCGTTCCCGTCATGCCACCAACGACAAGCCAAACAATGCAACTTTTGACAGAGATGTTCTCCCGCAACGGATTACCGGATATAATCGCATCCGACAATGGTTCGCAATTCACTTCAAGTCAATTTCAAGAATTTTGCAAACGCCTATCGATCAAGCATTTCCGCTCTCCACCTTACCACCCACAGTCAAATGGCCAGGCAGAAAGATTTGTGGATAGATTCAAGAGAGCTCTAATGAAGTCGAAAGGAGAGGGGACGCCAGTAGAAACACTGTAGAATTTCTTGTTTGTTTACCGAACAACACCTAATGATGTGCTACTACAGCAGAAGTCCCCGGCAGAGATCCTGATGGGAAGGAAATTGAGGACGATCCATAATCTGGTGTGCCCAAGAACCAAACCACCACCATCTCAGACCAAATCTCAGAAGCTTCCAGCGTACGAGGTCTGATGCCCGGTGTTCGTTCGAGACTACAGAGCAAATCATGGTCCTTGGATCGAAGCACGTGTGGTTGGAAGACTAGACCAAGTTATGTACGAGGTAAAGGTGGGAAGAGACACGTGGACTAGACACCGAAACCAACTATGGAAGCGGATAGCCCCAGACCACCCATCAACAGGAGTAAATCTTCCCCTCGACACCTTGCTTGATACTTTCAACTTACCTGCAGCCCCACCACAAGGGGCTCAACAGCAAGCTGATCCCCATCCCAGAAGGTGGCCTCTCTGTCAGCGGCGAACTACAGTCAAGATGCAAGTCCACCCCAGAAAAGTACGCTATTAAAAAGGGGAGGAGTGTTGAGGACAGTATATCCCCAAAATTCACATTTGTAATTTTATCATATCGATTAAGTGTTTAAATATTTGAATGGAAGCCAATTGATGAACTTATCGATTAAATGATTAAATAGCAGTCAATTGGCGAACTTATCGATTAAATATTTGAATGCCTGTCGATTGATGAACTCAATGAGTAATGTTTAAAAACATTTTACTAGGACATTATCGATTATATATATATTCGTATATATACGTTTTAAATTGTGTTTGTGGGCTCGCTCGTTTTCTAGCTGTTTGCAGAATATATTTTCCATACCAAGCTTGGACTTCTCCTTCTAGATAGCGGGGCTGGGACGCATCAATAGCTAGATTACTGGTCTTTGGTCACTGAGTCTTGTTCTCATTCGCAGAGTAAGTGAACTCGTGAAGCTTCAAACCTAACAATTTGGCGACGGTAGTTTTGGAAAGATGAATCCTTCTAAACTTGAATTATTACTCCAGCAGCAGATGAAACTTATTCAAATGTTAGCAGATGCAAAGCTTACGTCTAATCCTCAACCAAGCAGTTCTAATCCTACTACTACTGCACCATCAGTTGATGGTATTGCTAACAGTATCTCCGAGTTTCATTACGATCCAGAATCCAATGTCACGTTTGATATGTAGTTTCGACGTTACGAAGACTTATTCAAATTCGACTTTACTAATCAGGATGATGCTTGGAATGTCCGCTTGCTGCTTAGAAAGTTGGATCCTATTGAACTAGACAGTGTCAGCAAGCAGCTAAGTGTAACGTGAAAGTACTGCCGGTCCCATGGCCACAGCCTGAGTATCCCTGGTCCAGGATACATGTCGATTTCGCAGGCCCAACTAATGGAATCACCTATTTAGTCGTTGTTGACGCCTCTTCGAAATGGCCAGAAATCGTTCCCGTCATGCCACCAACGACAAGCCAAACAATGCAACTTTTGACAGAGATGTTCTCCCGCAACGGATTACCGGATATAATCGCATCCGACAATGGTTCGCAATTCACTTCAAGTCAATTTCAAGAATTTTGCAAACGCCTATCGATCAAGCATTTCCGCTCTCCACCTTACCACCCACAGTCAAATGGCCAGGCAGAAAGATTTGTGGATAGATTCAAGAGAGCTCTAATGAAGTCGAAAGGAGAGGGGACGCCAGTAGAAACACTGTAGAATTTCTTGTTTGTTTACCGAACAACACCTAATGATGTGCTACTACAGCAGAAGTCCCCGGCAGAGATCCTGATGGGAAGGAAATTGAGGACGATCCATAATCTGGTGTGCCCAAGAACCAAACCACCACCATCTCAGACCAAATCTCAGAAGCTTCCAGCGTACGAGGTCTGATGCCCGGTGTTCGTTCGAGACTACAGAGCAAATCATGGTCCTTGGATCGAAGCACGTGTGGTTGGAAGACTAGACCAAGTTATGTACGAGGTAAAGGTGGGAAGAGACACGTGGACTAGACACCGAAACCAACTATGGAAGCGGATAGCCCCAGACCACCCATCAACAGGAGTAAATCTTCCCTCGACACCTTGCTTGATACTTTCAACTTACCTGCAGCCCCACCACAAGGGGCTCAACAGCAAGCTGATCCCCATCCCAGAAGGTGGCCTCTCTGTCAGCGGCGAACTACAGTCAAGATGCAAGTCCACCCCAGAAAAGTACGCTATTAAAAAGGGGAGGAGTGTTGAGGACAGTATATCCCCAAAATTCACATTTGTAATTTTATCATATCGATTAAGTGTTTAAATATTTGAATGGAAGCCAATTGATGAACTTATCGATTAAATGATTAAATAGCAGTCAATTGGCGAACTTATCGATTAAATATTTGAATGCCTGTCGATTGATGAACTCAATGAGTAATGTTTAAAAACATTTTACTAGGACATTATCGATTATATATATATTCGTATATATACGTTTTAAATTGTGTTTGTGGGCTCGCTCGTTTTCTAGCTGTTTGCAGAATATATTTTCCATACCAAGCTTGGACTTCTCCTTCTAGATAGCGGGGCTGGGACGCATCAATAGCTAGATTACTGGTCTTTGGTCACTGAGTCTTGTTCTCATTCGCAGAGTAAGTGAACTCGTGAAGCTTCAAACCTAACAATTTGGCGACGGTAGTTTTGGAAAGATGAATCCTTCTAAACTTGAATTATTACTCCAGCAGCAGATGAAACTTATTCAAATGTTAGCAGATGCAAAGCTTACGTCTAATCCTCAACCAAGCAGTTCTAATCCTACTACTACTGCACCATCAGTTGATGGTATTGCTAACAGTATCTCCGAGTTTCATTACGATCCAGAATCCAATGTCACGTTTGATATGTAGTTTCGACGTTACGAAGACTTATTCAAATTCGACTTTACTAATCAGGATGATGCTTGGAATGTCCGCTTGCTGCTTAGAAAGTTGGATCCTATTGAACTAGACAGTGTCAGCAAGCAGCTAAGTGTAACGTGAAAGTACTGCCGGTCCCATGGCCACAGCCTGAGTATCCCTGGTCCAGGATACATGTCGATTTCGCAGGCCCAACTAATGGAATCACCTATTTAGTCGTTGTTGACGCCTCTTCGAAATGGCCAGAAATCGTTCCCGTCATGCCACCAACGACAAGCCAAACAATGCAACTTTTGACAGAGATGTTCTCCCGCAACGGATTACCGGATATAATCGCATCCGACAATGGTTCGCAATTCACTTCAAGTCAATTTCAAGAATTTTGCAAACGCCTATCGATCAAGCATTTCCGCTCTCCACCTTACCACCCACAGTCAAATGGCCAGGCAGAAAGATTTGTGGATAGATTCAAGAGAGCTCTAATGAAGTCGAAAGGAGAGGGGACGCCAGTAGAAACACTGTAGAATTTCTTGTTTGTTTACCGAACAACACCTAATGATGTGCTACTACAGCAGAAGTCCCCGGCAGAGATCCTGATGGGAAGGAAATTGAGGACGATCCATAATCTGGTGTGCCCAAGAACCAAACCACCACCATCTCAGACCAAATCTCAGAAGCTTCCAGCGTACGAGGTCTGATGCCCGGTGTTCGTTCGAGACTACAGAGCAAATCATGGTCCTTGGATCGAAGCACGTGTGGTTGGAAGACTAGACCAAGTTATGTACGAGGTAAAGGTGGGAAGAGACACGTGGACTAGACACCGAAACCAACTATGGAAGCGGATAGCCCCAGACCACCCATCAACAGGAGTAAATCTTCCCTCGACACCTTGCTTGATACTTTCAACTTACCTGCAGCCCCACCACAAGGGGCTCAACAGCAAGCTGATCCCCATCCCAGAAGGTGGCCTCTCTGTCAGCGGCGAACTACAGTCAAGATGCAAGTCCACCCCAGAAAAGTACGCTATTAAAAAGGGGAGGAGTGTTGAGGACAGTATATCCCCAAAATTCACATTTGTAATTTTATCATATCGATTAAGTGTTTAAATATTTGAATGGAAGCCAATTGATGAACTTATCGATTAAATGATTAAATAGCAGTCAATTGGCGAACTTATCGATTAAATATTTGAATGCCTGTCGATTGATGAACTCAATGAGTAATGTTTAAAAACATTTTACTAGGACATTATCGATTATATATATATTCGTATATATACGTTTTAAATTGTGTTTGTGGGCTCGCTCGTTTTCTAGCTGTTTGCAGAATATATTTTCCATACCAAGCTTGGACTTCTCCTTCTAGATAGCGGGGCTGGGACGCATCAATAGCTAGATTACTGGTCTTTGGTCACTGAGTCTTGTTCTCATTCGCAGAGTAAGTGAACTCGTGAAGCTTCAAACCTAACAATTTGGCGACGGTAGTTTTGGAAAGATGAATCCTTCTAAACTTGAATTATTACTCCAGCAGCAGATGAAACTTATTCAAATGTTAGCAGATGCAAAGCTTACGTCTAATCCTCAACCAAGCAGTTCTAATCCTACTACTACTGCACCATCAGTTGATGGTATTGCTAACAGTATCTCCGAGTTTCATTACGATCCAGAATCCAATGTCACGTTTGATATGTAGTTTCGACGTTACGAAGACTTATTCAAATTCGACTTTACTAATCAGGATGATGCTTGGAATGTCCGCTTGCTGCTTAGAAAGTTGGATCCTATTGAACTAGACAGTGTCAGCAAGCAGCTAAGTGTAACGTGAAAGTACTGCCGGTCCCATGGCCACAGCCTGAGTATCCCTGGTCCAGGATACATGTCGATTTCGCAGGCCCAACTAATGGAATCACCTATTTAGTCGTTGTTGACGCCTTTTCGAAATGGCCAGAAATCGTTCCCGTCATGCCACCAACGACAAGCCAAACAATGCAACTTTTGACAGAGATGTTCTCCCGCAACGGATTACCGGATATAATCGCATCCGACAATGGTTCGCAATTCACTTCAAGTCAATTTCAAGAATTTTGCAAACGCCTATCGATCAAGCATTTCCGCTCTCCACCTTACCACCCACAGTCAAATGGCCAGGCAGAAAGATTTGTGGATAGATTCAAGAGAGCTCTAATGAAGTCGAAAGGAGAGGGGACGCCAGTAGAAACACTGTAGAATTTCTTGTTTGTTTACCGAACAACACCTAATGATGTGCTACTACAGCAGAAGTCCCCGGCAGAGATCCTGATGGGAAGGAAATTGAGGACGATCCATAATCTGGTGTGCCCAAGAACCAAATCACCACCATCTCAGACCAAATCTCAGAAGCTTCCAGCGTACGAGGTCTGATGCCCGGTGTTCGTTCGAGACTACAGAGCAAATCATGGTCCTTGGATCGAAGCACGTGTGGTTGGAAGACTAGACCAAGTTATGTACGAGGTAAAGGTGGGAAGAGACACGTGGACTAGACACCGAAACCAACTATGGAAGCGGATAGCCCCAGACCACCCATCAACAGGAGTAAATCTTCCCCTCGACACCTTGCTTGATACTTTCAACTTACCTGCAGCCCCACCACAAGGGGCTCAACAGCAAGCTGATCCCCATCCCAGAAGGTGGCCTCTCTGTCAGCGGCGAACTACAGTCAAGATGCAAGTCCACCCCAGAAAAGTACGCTATTAAAAAGGGGAGGAGTGTTGAGGACAGTATATCCCCAAAATTCACATTTGTAATTTTATCATATCGATTAAGTGTTTAAATATTTGAATGGAAGCCAATTGATGAACTTATCGATTAAATGATTAAATAGCAGTCAATTGGCGAACTTATCGATTAAATATTTGAATGCCTGTCGATTGATGAACTCAATGAGTAATGTTTAAAAACATTTTACTAGGACATTATCGATTATATATATATTCGTATATATACGTTTTAAATTGTGTTTGTGGGCTCGCTCGTTTTCTAGCTGTTTGCAGAATATATTTTCCATACCAAGCTTGGACTTCTCCTTCTAGATAGCGGGGCTGGGACGCATCAATAGCTAGATTACTGGTCTTTGGTCACTGAGTCTTGTTCTCATTCGCAGAGTAAGTGAACTCGTGAAGCTTCAAACCTAACAATTTGGCGACGGTAGTTTTGGAAAGATGAATCCTTCTAAACTTGAATTATTACTCCAGCAGCAGATGAAACTTATTCAAATGTTAGCAGATGCAAAGCTTACGTCTAATCCTCAACCAAGCAGTTCTAATCCTACTACTACTGCACCATCAGTTGATGGTATTGCTAACAGTATCTCCGAGTTTCATTACGATCCAGAATCCAATGTCACGTTTGATATGTAGTTTCGACGTTACGAAGACTTATTCAAATTCGACTTTACTAATCAGGATGATGCTTGGAATGTCCGCTTGCTGCTTAGAAAGTTGGATCCTAGTGAACTAGACAGTGTCAGCAAGCAGCTAAGTGTAACGTGAAAGTACTGCCGGTCCCGTGGCCACAGCCTGAGTATCCCTGGTCCAGGATACATGTCGATTTCGCAGGCCCAACTAATGGAATCACCTATTTAGTCGTTGTTGACGCCTCTTCGAAATGGCCAGAAATCGTTCCCGTCATGCCACCAACGACAAGCCAAACAATGCAACTTTTGACAGAGATGTTCTCCCGCAACGGATTACCGGATATAATCGCATCCGACAATGGTTCGCAATTCACTTCAAGTCAATTTCAAGAATTTTGCAAACGCCTATCGATCAAGCATTTCCGCTCTCCACCTTACCACCCACAGTCAAATGGCCAGGCAGAAAGATTTGTGGATAGATTCAAGAGAGCTCTAATGAAGTCGAAAGGAGAGGGGACGCCAGTAGAAACACTGTAGAATTTCTTGTTTGTTTACCGAACAACACCTAATGATGTGCTACTACAGCAGAAGTCCCCGGCAGAGATCCTGATGGGAAGGAAATTGAGGACGATCCATAATCTGGTGTGCCCAAGAACCAAACCACCACCATCTCAGACCAAATCTCAGAAGCTTCCAGCGTACGAGGTCTGATGCCCGGTGTTCGTTCGAGACTACAGAGCAAATCATGGTCCTTGGATCGAAGCACGTGTGGTTGGAAGACTAGACCAAGTTATGTACGAGGTAAAGGTGGGAAGAGACACGTGGACTAGACACCGAAACCAACTATGGAAGCGGATAGCCCCAGACCACCCATCAACAGGAGTAAATCTTCCCCTCGACACCTTGCTTGATACTTTCAACTTACCTGCAGCCCCACCACAAGGGGCTCAACAGCAAGCTGATCCCCATCCCAGAAGGTGGCCTCTCTGTCAGCGGCGAACTACAGTCAAGATGCAAGTCCACCCCAGAAAAGTACGCTATTAAAAAGGGAGGAGTGTTGAGGACAGTATATCCCCAAAATTCACATTTGTAATTTTATCATATCGATTAAGTGTTTAAATATTTGAATGGAAGCCAATTGATGAACTTATCGATTAAATGATTAAATAGCAGTCAATTGGCGAACTTATCGATTAAATATTTGAATGCCTGTCGATTGATGAACTCAATGAGTAATGTTTAAAAACATTTTACTAGGACATTATCGATTATATATATATTCGTATATATACGTTTTAAATTGTGTTTGTGGGCTCGCTCGTTTTCTAGCTGTTTGCAGAATATATTTTCCATACCAAGCTTGGACTTCTCCTTCTAGATAGCGGGGCTGGGACGCATCAATAGCTAGATTACTGGTCTTTGGTCACTGAGTCTTGTTCTCATTCGCAGAGTAAGTGAACTCGTGAAGCTTCAAACCTAACAATTTGGCGACGGTAGTTTTGGAAAGATGAATCCTTCTAAACTTGAATTATTACTCCAGCAGCAGATGAAACTTATTCAAATGTTAGCAGATGCAAAGCTTACGTCTAATCCTCAACCAAGCAGTTCTAATCCTACTACTACTGCACCATCAGTTGATGGTATTGCTAACAGTATCTCCGAGTTTCATTACGATCCAGAATCCAATGTCACGTTTGATATGTAGTTTCGACGTTACGAAGACTTATTCAAATTCGACTTTACTAATCAGGATGATGCTTGGAAGGTCCGCTTGCTGCTTAGAAAGTTGGATCCTAGTGAACTAGACAGTGTCAGCAAGCAGCTAAGTGTAACGTGAAAGTACTGCCGGTCCCATGGCCACAGCCTGAGTATCCCTGGTCCAGGATACATGTCGATTTCGCAGGCCCAACTAATGGAATCACCTATTTAGTCGTTGTTGACGCCTTTTCGAAATGGCCAGAAATCGTTCCCGTCATGCCACCAACGACAAGCCAAACAATGCAACTTTTGACAGAGATGTTCTCCCGCAACGGATTACCGGATATAATCGCATCCGACAATGGTTCGCAATTCACTTCAAGTCAATTTCAAGAATTTTGCAAACGCCTATCGATCAAGCATTTCCGCTCTCCACCTTACCACCCACAGTCAAATGGCCAGGCAGAAAGATTTGTGGATAGATTCAAGAGAGCTCTAATGAAGTCGAAAGGAGAGGGGACGCCAGTAGAAACACTGTAGAATTTCTTGTTTGTTTACCGAACAACACCTAATGATGTGCTACTACAGCAGAAGTCCCCGGCAGAGATCCTGATGGGAAGGAAATTGAGGACGATCCATAATCTGGTGTGCCCAAGAACCAAACCACCACCATCTCAGACCAAATCTCAGAAGCTTCCAGCGTGCGAGGTCTGATGCCCGGTGTTCGTTCGAGACTACAGAGCAAATCATGGTCCTTGGATCGAAGCACGTGTGGTTGGAAGACTAGACCAAGTTATGTACGAGGTAAAGGTGGGAAGAGACACGTGGACTAGACACCGAAACCAACTATGGAAGCGGATAGCCCCAGACCACCCATCAACAGGAGTAAATCTTCCCCTCGACACCTTGCTTGATACTTTCAACTTACCTGCAGCCCCACCACAAGGGGCTCAACAGCAAGCTGATCCCCATCCCAGAAGGTGGCCTCTCTGTCAGCGGCGAACTACAGTCAAGATGCAAGTCCACCCCAGAAAAGTACGCTATTAAAAGGGGAGGAGTGTTGAGGACAGTATATCCCCAAAATTCACATTTGTAATTTTATCATATCGATTAAGTGTTTAAATATTTGAATGGAAGCCAATTGATGAACTTATCGATTAAATGATTAAATAGCAGTCAATTGGCGAACTTATCGATTAAATATTTGAATGCCTGTCGATTGATGAACTCAATGAGTAATGTTTAAAAACATTTTACTAGGACATTATCGATTATATATATATTCGTATATATACGTTTTAAATTGTGTTTGTGGGCTCGCTCGTTTTCTAGCTGTTTGCAGAATATATTTTCCATACCAAGCTTGGACTTCTCCTTCTAGATAGCGGGGCTGGGACGCATCAATAGCTAGATTACTGGTCTTTGGTCACTGAGTCTTGTTCTCATTCGCAGAGTAAGTGAACTCGTGAAGCTTCAAACCTAACAATTTGGCGACGGTAGTTTTGGAAAGATGAATCCTTCTAAACTTGAATTATTACTCCAGCAGCAGATGAAACTTATTCAAATGTTAGCAGATGCAAAGCTTACGTCTAATCCTCAACCAAGCAGTTCTAATCCTACTACTACTGCACCATCAGTTGATGGTATTGCTAACAGTATCTCCGAGTTTCATTACGATCCAGAATCCAATGTCACGTTTGATATGTAGTTTCGACGTTACGAAGACTTATTCAAATTCGACTTTACTAATCAGGATGATGCTTGGAAGGTCCGCTTGCTGCTTAGAAAGTTGGATCCTAGTGAACTAGACAGTGTCAGCAAGCAGCTAAGTGTAACGTGAAAGTACTGCCGGTCCCATGGCCACAGCCTGAGTATCCCTGGTCCAGGATACATGTCGATTTCGCAGGCCCAACTAATGGAATCACCTATTTAGTCGTTGTTGACGCCTTTTCGAAATGGCCAGAAATCGTTCCCGTCATGCCACCAACGACAAGCCAAACAATGCAACTTTTGACAGAGATGTTCTCCCGCAACGGATTACCGGATATAATCGCATCCGACAATGGTTCGCAATTCACTTCAAGTCAATTTCAAGAATTTTGCAAACGCCTATCGATCAAGCATTTCCGCTCTCCACCTTACCACCCACAGTCAAATGGCCAGGCAGAAAGATTTGTGGATAGATTCAAGAGAGCTCTAATGAAGTCGAAAGGAGAGGGGACGCCAGTAGAAACACTGTAGAATTTCTTGTTTGTTTACCGAACAACACCTAATGATGTGCTACTACAGCAGAAGTCCCCGGCAGAGATCCTGATGGGAAGGAAATTGAGGACGATCCATAATCTGGTGTGCCCAAGAACCAAACCACCACCATCTCAGACCAAATCTCAGAAGCTTCCAGCGTGCGAGGTCTGATGCCCGGTGTTCGTTCGAGACTACAGAGCAAATCATGGTCCTTGGATCGAAGCACGTGTGGTTGGAAGACTAGACCAAGTTATGTACGAGGTAAAGGTGGGAAGAGACACGTGGACTAGACACCGAAACCAACTATGGAAGCGGATAGCCCCAGACCACCCATCAACAGGAGTAAATCTTCCCCTCGACACCTTGCTTGATACTTTCAACTTACCTGCAGCCCCACCACAAGGGGCTCAACAGCAAGCTGATCCCCATCCCAGAAGGTGGCCTCTCTGTCAGCGGCGAACTACAGTCAAGATGCAAGTCCACCCCAGAAAAGTACGCTATTAAAAAGGGGAGGAGTGTTGAGGACAGTATATCCCCAAAATTCACATTTGTAATTTTATCATATCGATTAAGTGTTTAAATATTTGAATGGAAGCCAATTGATGAACTTATCGATTAAATGATTAAATAGCAGTCAATTGGCGAACTTATCGATTAAATATTTGAATGCCTGTCGATTGATGAACTCAATGAGTAATGTTTAAAAACATTTTACTAGGACATTATCGATTATATATATATTCGTATATATACGTTTTAAATTGTGTTTGTGGGCTCGCTCGTTTTCTAGCTGTTTGCAGAATATATTTTCCATACCAAGCTTGGACTTCTCCTTCTAGATAGCGGGGCTGGGACGCATCAATAGCTAGATTACTGGTCTTTGGTCACTGAGTCTTGTTCTCATTCGCAGAGTAAGTGAACTCGTGAAGCTTCAAACCTAACAATTTGGCGACGGTAGTTTTGGAAAGATGAATCCTTCTAAACTTGAATTATTACTCCAGCAGCAGATGAAACTTATTCAAATGTTAGCAGATGCAAAGCTTACGTCTAATCCTCAACCAAGCAGTTCTAATCCTACTACTACTGCACCATCAGTTGATGGTATTGCTAACAGTATCTCCGAGTTTCATTACGATCCAGAATCCAATGTCACGTTTGATATGTAGTTTCGACGTTACGAAGACTTATTCAAATTCGACTTTACTAATCAGAATGATGCTTGGAAGGTCCGCTTGCTGCTTAGAAAGTTGGATCCTAGTGAACTAGACAGTGTCAGCAAGCAGCTAAGTGTAACGTGAAAGTACTGCCGGTCCCATGGCCACAGCCTGAGTATCCCTGGTCCAGGATACATGTCGATTTCGCAGGCCCAACTAATGGAATCACCTATTTAGTCGTTGTTGACGCCTTTTCGAAATGGCCAGAAATCGTTCCCGTCATGCCACCAACGACAAGCCAAACAATGCAACTTTTGACAGAGATGTTCTCCCGCAACGGATTACCGGATATAATCGCATCCGACAATGGTTCGCAATTCACTTCAAGTCAATTTCAAGAATTTTGCAAACGCCTATCGATCAAGCATTTCCGCTCTCCACCTTACCACCCACAGTCAAATGGCCAGGCAGAAAGATTTGTGGATAGATTCAAGAGAGCTCTAATGAAGTCGAAAGGAGAGGGGACGCCAGTAGAAACACTGTAGAATTTCTTGTTTGTTTACCGAACAACACCTAATGATGTGCTACTACAGCAGAAGTCCCCGGCAGAGATCCTGATGGGAAGGAAATTGAGGACGATCCATAATCTGGTGTGCCCAAGAACCAAACCACCACCATCTCAGACCAAATCTCAGAAGCTTCCAGCGTGCGAGGTCTGATGCCCGGTGTTCGTTCGAGACTACAGAGCAAATCATGGTCCTTGGATCGAAGCACGTGTGGTTGGAAGACTAGACCAAGTTATGTACGAGGTAAAGGTGGGAAGAGACACGTGGACTAGACACCGAAACCAACTATGGAAGCGGATAGCCCCAGACCACCCATCAACAGGAGTAAATCTTCCCCTCGACACCTTGCTTGATACTTTCAACTTACCTGCAGCCCCACCACAAGGGGCTCAACAGCAAGCTGATCCCCATCCCAGAAGGTGGCCTCTCTGTCAGCGGCGAACTACAGTCAAGATGCAAGTCCACCCCAGAAAAGTACGCTATTAAAAGGGGAGGAGTGTTGAGGACAGTATATCCCCAAAATTCACATTTGTAATTTTATCATATCGATTAAGTGTTTAAATATTTGAATGGAAGCCAATTGATGAACTTATCGATTAAATGATTAAATAGCAGTCAATTGGCGAACTTATCGATTAAATATTTGAATGCCTGTCGATTGATGAACTCAATGAGTAATGTTTAAAAACATTTTACTAGGACATTATCGATTATATATATATTCGTATATATACGTTTTAAATTGTGTTTGTGGGCTCGCTCGTTTTCTAGCTGTTTGCAGAATATATTTTCCATACCAAGCTTGGACTTCTCCTTCTAGATAGCGGGGCTGGGACGCATCAATAGCTAGATTACTGGTCTTTGGTCACTGAGTCTTGTTCTCATTCGCAGAGTAAGTGAACTCGTGAAGCTTCAAACCTAACAATTTGGCGACGGTAGTTTTGGAAAGATGAATCCTTCTAAACTTGAATTATTACTCCAGCAGCAGATGAAACTTATTCAAATGTTAGCAGATGCAAAGCTTACGTCTAATCCTCAACCAAGCAGTTCTAATCCTACTACTACTGCACCATCAGTTGATGGTATTGCCAACAGTATCTCCGAGTTTCATTACGATCCAGAATCCAATGTCACGTTTGATATGTAGTTTCGACGTTACGAAGATTTATTCAAATTCGACTTTACTAATCAGGATGATGCTTGGAAGGTCCGCTTGCTGCTTAGAAAGTTGGATCCTAGTGAACTAGACAGTGTCAGCAAGCAGCTAAGTGTAACGTGAAAGTACTGCCGGTCCCATGGCCACAGCCTGAGTATCCCTGGTCCAGGATACATGTCGATTTCGCAGGCCCAACTAATGGAATCACCTATTTAGTCGTTGTTGACGCCTTTTCGAAATGGCCAGAAATCGTTCCCGTCATGCCACCAACGACAAGCCAAACAATGCAACTTTTGACAGAGATGTTCTCCCGCAACGGATTACCGGATATAATCGCATCCGACAATGGTTCGCAATTCACTTCAAGTCAATTTCAAGAATTTTGCAAACGCCTATCGATCAAGCATTTCCGCTCTCCACCTTACCACCCACAGTCAAATGGCCAGGCAGAAAGATTTGTGGATAGATTCAAGAGAGCTCTAATGAAGTCGAAAGGAGAGGGGACGCCAGTAGAAACACTGTAGAATTTCTTGTTTGTTTACCGAACAACACCTAATGATGTGCTACTACAGCAGAAGTCCCCGGCAGAGATCCTGATGGGAAGGAAATTGAGGACGATCCATAATCTGGTGTGCCCAAGAACCAAACCACCACCATCTCAGACCAAATCTCAGAAGCTTCCAGCGTGCGAGGTCTGATGCCCGGTGTTCGTTCGAGACTACAGAGCAAATCATGGTCCTTGGATCGAAGCACGTGTGGTTGGAAGACTAGACCAAGTTATGTACGAGGTAAAGGTGGGAAGAGACACGTGGACTAGACACCGAAACCAACTATGGAAGCGGATAGCCCCAGACCACCCATCAACAGGAGTAAATCTTCCCCTCGACACCTTGCTTGATACTTTCAACTTACCTGCAGCCCCACCACAAGGGGCTCAACAGCAAGCTGATCCCCATCCCAGAAGGTGGCCTCTCTGTCAGCGGCGAACTACAGTCAAGATGCAAGTCCACCCCAGAAAAGTACGCTATTAAAAAGGGGAGGAGTGTTGAGGACAGTATATCCCCAAAATTCACATTTGTAATTTTATCATATCGATTAAGTGTTTAAATATTTGAATGGAAGCCAATTGATGAACTTATCGATTAAATGATTAAATAGCAGTCAATTGGCGAACTTATCGATTAAATATTTGAATGCCTGTCGATTGATGAACTCAATGAGTAATGTTTAAAAACATTTTACTAGGACATTATCGATTATATATATATTCGTATATATACGTTTTAAATTGTGTTTGTGGGCTCGCTCGTTTTCTAGCTGTTTGCAGAATATATTTTCCATACCAAGCTTGGACTTCTCCTTCTAGATAGCGGGGCTGGGACGCATCAATAGCTAGATTACTGGTCTTTGGTCACTGAGTCTTGTTCTCATTCGCAGAGTAAGTGAACTCGTGAAGCTTCAAACCTAACAATTTGGCGACGGTAGTTTTGGAAAGATGAATCCTTCTAAACTTGAATTATTACTCCAGCAGCAGATGAAACTTATTCAAATGTTAGCAGATGCAAAGCTTACGTCTAATCCTCAACCAAGCAGTTCTAATCCTACTACTACTGCACCATCAGTTGATGGTATTGCTAACAGTATCTCCGAGTTTCATTACGATCCAGAATCCAATGTCACGTTTGATATGTAGTTTCGACGTTACGAAGACTTATTCAAATTCGACTTTACTAATCAGGATGATGCTTGGAAGGTCCGCTTGCTGCTTAGAAAGTTGGATCCTAGTGAACTAGACAGTGTCAGCAAGCAGCTAAGTGTAACGTGAAAGTACTGCCGGTCCCATGGCCACAGCCTGAGTATCCCTGGTCCAGGATACATGTCGATTTCGCAGGCCCAACTAATGGAATCACCTATTTAGTCGTTGTTGACGCCTTTTCGAAATGGCCAGAAATCGTTCCCGTCATGCCACCAACGACAAGCCAAACAATGCAACTTTTGACAGAGATGTTCTCCCGCAACGGATTACCGGATATAATCGCATCCGACAATGGTTCGCAATTCACTTCAAGTCAATTTCAAGAATTTTGCAAACGCCTATCGATCAAGCATTTCCGCTCTCCACCTTACCACCCACAGTCAAATGGCCAGGCAGAAAGATTTGTGGATAGATTCAAGAGAGCTCTAATGAAGTCGAAAGGAGAGGGGACGCCAGTAGAAACACTGTAGAATTTCTTGTTTGTTTACCGAACAACACCTAATGATGTGCTACTACAGCAGAAGTCCCCGGCAGAGATCCTGATGGGAAGGAAATTGAGGACGATCCATAATCTGGTGTGCCCAAGAACCAAACCACCACCATCTCAGACCAAATCTCAGAAGCTTCCAGCGTACGAGGTCTGATGCCCGGTGTTCGTTCGAGACTACAGAGCAAATCATGGTCCTTGGATCGAAGCACGTGTGGTTGGAAGACTAGACCAAGTTATGTACGAGGTAAAGGTGGGAAGAGACACGTGGACTAGACACCGAAACCAACTATGGAAGCGGATAGCCCCAGACCACCCATCAACAGGAGTAAATCTTCCCCTCGACACCTTGCTTGATACTTTCAACTTACCTGCAGCCCCACCACAAGGGGCTCAACAGCAAGCTGATCCCCATCCCAGAAGGTGGCCTCTCTGTCAGCGGCGAACTACAGTCAAGATGCAAGTCCACCCCAGAAAAGTACGCTATTAAAAGGGGAGGAGTGTTGAGGACAGTATATCCCCAAAATTCACATTTGTAATTTTATCATATCGATTAAGTGTTTAAATATTTGAATGGAAGCCAATTGATGAACTTATCGATTAAATGATTAAATAGCAGTCAATTGGCGAACTTATCGATTAAATATTTGAATGCCTGTCGATTGATGAACTCAATGAGTAATGTTTAAAAACATTTTACTAGGACATTATCGATTATATATATATTCGTATATATACGTTTTAAATTGTGTTTGTGGGCTCGCTCGTTTTCTAGCTGTTTGCAGAATATATTTTCCATACCAAGCTTGGACTTCTCCTTCTAGATAGCGGGGCTGGGACGCATCAATAGCTAGATTACTGGTCTTTGGTCACTGAGTCTTGTTCTCATTCGCAGAGTAAGTGAACTCGTGAAGCTTCAAACCTAACAATTTGGCGACGGTAGTTTTGGAAAGATGAATCCTTCTAAACTTGAATTATTACTCCAGCAGCAGATGAAACTTATTCAAATGTTAGCAGATGCAAAGCTTACGTCTAATCCTCAACCAAGCAGTTCTAATCCTACTACTACTGCACCATCAGTTGATGGTATTGCTAACAGTATCTCCGAGTTTCATTACGATCCAGAATCCAATGTCACGTTTGATATGTAGTTTCGACGTTACGAAGACTTATTCAAATTCGACTTTACTAATCAGGATGATGCTTGGAAGGTCCGCTTGCTGCTTAGAAAGTTGGATCCTAGTGAACTAGACAGTGTCAGCAAGCAGCTAAGTGTAACGTGAAAGTACTGCCGGTCCCATGGCCACAGCCTGAGTATCCCTGGTCCAGGATACATGTCGATTTCGCAGGCCCAACTAATGGAATCACCTATTTAGTCGTTGTTGACGCCTTTTCGAAATGGCCAGAAATCGTTCCCGTCATGCCACCAACGACAAGCCAAACAATGCAACTTTTGACAGAGATGTTCTCCCGCAACGGATTACCGGATATAATCGCATCCGACAATGGTTCGCAATTCACTTCAAGTCAATTTCAAGAATTTTGCAAACGCCTATCGATCAAGCATTTCCGCTCTCCACCTTACCACCCACAGTCAAATGGCCAGGCAGAAAGATTTGTGGATAGATTCAAGAGAGCTCTAATGAAGTCGAAAGGAGAGGGGACGCCAGTAGAAACACTGTAGAATTTCTTGTTTGTTTACCGAACAACACCTAATGATGTGCTACTACAGCAGAAGTCCCCGGCAGAGATCCTGATGGGAAGGAAATTGAGGACGATCCATAATCTGGTGTGCCCAAGAACCAAACCACCACCATCTCAGACCAAATCTCAGAAGCTTCCAGCGTACGAGGTCTGATGCCCGGTGTTCGTTCGAGACTACAGAGCAAATCATGGTCCTTGGATCGAAGCACGTGTGGTTGGAAGACTAGACCAAGTTATGTACGAGGTAAAGGTGGGAAGAGACACGTGGACTAGACACCGAAACCAACTATGGAAGCGGATAGCCCCAGACCACCCATCAACAGGAGTAAATCTTCCCCTCGACACCTTGCTTGATACTTTCAACTTACCTGCAGCCCCACCACAAGGGGCTCAACAGCAAGCTGATCCCCATCCCAGAAGGTGGCCTCTCTGT
Source organism: Schistosoma haematobium (assembly GCF_000699445.3). Taxonomy (NCBI): domain Eukaryota; kingdom Metazoa; phylum Platyhelminthes; class Trematoda; order Strigeidida; family Schistosomatidae; genus Schistosoma; species Schistosoma haematobium. Next base: position 22,480,630 of record NC_067197.1, read on the forward strand.
CAGCGGCGAACTACAGTCAAGATGCAAGTCCACCCCAGAAAAGTACGCTATTAAAAAGGGGAGGAGTGTTGAAGACAGTATATCCCCAAAATTCACATTTGTAATTTTATCATATCGATTAAGTGTTTAAATATTTGAATGGAAGCCAATTGATGAACTTATCGATTAAATGATTAAATAGCAGTCAATTGGCGAACTTATCGATTAAATATTTGAATGCCTGTCGATTGATGAACTCAATGAGTAATGTTTAAAAACATTTTACTAGGACATTATCGATTATATATATATTCGTATATATACGTTTTAAATTGTGTTTGTGGGCTCGCTCGTTTTCTAGCTGTTTGCAGAATATATTTTCCATACCAAGCTTGGACTTCTCCTTCTAGATAGCGGGGCTGGGACGCATCAATAGCTAGATTACTGGTCTTTGGTCACTGAGTCTTGTTCTCATTCGCAGAGTAAGTGAACTCGTGAAGCTTCAAACCTAACAATTTGGCGACGGTAGTTTTGGAAAGATGAATCCTTCTAAACTTGAATTATTACTCCAGCAGCAGATGAAACTTATTCAAATGTTAGCAGATGCAAAGCTTACGTCTAATCCTCAACCAAGCAGTTCTAATCCTACTACTACTGCACCATCAGTTGATGGTATTGCTAACAGTATCTCCGAGTTTCATTACGATCCAGAATCCAATGTCACGTTTGATATGTAGTTTCGACGTTACGAAGACTTATTCAAATTCGACTTTACTAATCAGGATGATGCTTGGAAGGTCCGCTTGCTGCTTAGAAAGTTGGATCCTAGTGAACTAGACAGTGTCAGCAAGCAGCTAAGTGTAACGTGAAAGTACTGCCGGTCCCATGGCCACAGCTTGAGTATCCCTGGTCCAGGATACATGTCGATTTCGCAGGCTCAACTAATGGAATCACCTATTTAGTCGTTGTTGACGCCTTTTCGAAATGGCCAGAAATCGTTCCCGTCATGCCACCAACGACAAGCCAAACAATGCAACTTTTGACAGAGATGTTCTCCCGCAACGGATTACCGGATATAATCTCATCCGACAATGGTTCGCAATTCACTTCAAGTCAATTTCAAGAATTTTGCAAACGCCTATCGATCAAGCATTTCCGCTCTCCACCTTACCACCCACAGTCAAATGGCCAGGCAGAAAGATTTGTGGATAGATTCAAGAGAGCTCTAATGAAGTCGAAAGGAGAGGGGACGCCAGTAGAAACACTGTAGAATTTCTTGTTTGTTTACCGAACAACACCTAATGATGTGCTACTACAGCAGAAGTCCCCGGCAGAGATCCTGATGGGAAGGAAATTGAGGACGATCCATAATCTGGTGTGCCCAAGAACCAAACCACCACCATCTCAGACCAAATCTCAGAAGCTTCCAGCGTACGAGGTCTGATGCCCGGTGTTCGTTCGAGACTACAGAGCAAATCATGGTCCTTGGATCGAAGCACGTGTGGTTGGAAGACTAGACCAAGTTATGTACGAGGTAAAGGTGGGAAGAGACACGTGGACTAGACACCGAAACCAACTATGGAAGCGGATAGCCCCAGACCACCCATCAACAGGAGTAAATCTTCCCCTCGACACCTTGCTTGATACTTTCAACTTACCTGCAGCCCCACCACAAGGGGCTCAACAGCAAGCTGATCCCCATCCCAGAAGGTGGCCTCTCTGTCAGCGGCGAACTACAGTCAAGATGCAAGTCCACCCCAGAAAAGTACGCTATTAAAAAGGGGAGGAGTGTTGAGGACAGTATATCCCCAAAATTCACATTTGTAATTTTATCATATCGATTAAGTGTTTAAATATTTGAATGGAAGCCAATTGATGAACTTATCGATTAAATGATTAAATAGCAGTCAATTGGCGAACTTATCGATTAAATATTTGAATGCCTGTCGATTGATGAACTCAATGAGTAATGTTTAAAAACATTTTACTAGGACATTATCGATTATATATATATTCGTATATATACGTTTTAAATTGTGTTTGTGGGCTCGCTCGTTTTCTAGCTGTTTGCAGAATATATTTTCCATACCAAGCTTGGACTTCTCCTTCTAGATAGCGAGGCTGGGACGCATCAATAGCTAGATTACTGGTCTTTGGTCACTGAGTCTTGTTCTCATTCGCAGAGTAAGTGAACTCGTGAAGCTTCAAACCTAACAATTTGGCGACGGTAGTTTTGGAAAGATGAATCCTTCTAAACTTGAATTATTACTCCAGCAGCAGATGAAACTTATTCAAATGTTAGCAGATGCAAAGCTTACGTCTAATCCTCAACCAAGCAGTTCTAATCCTACTACTACTGCACCATCAGTTGATGGTATTGCTAACAGTATCTCCGAGTTTCATTACGATCCAGAATCCAATGTCACGTTTGATATGCAGTTTCGACGTTACGAAGACTTATTCAAATTCGACTTTACTAATCAGGATGATGCTTGGAAGGTCCGCTTGCTGCTTAGAAAGTTGGATCCTAGTGAACTAGACAGTGTCAGCAAGCAGCTAAGTGTAACGTGAAAGTACTGCCGGTCCCATGGCCACAGCTTGAGTATCCCTGGTCCAGGATACATGTCGATTTCGCAGGCTCAACTAATGGAATCACCTATTTAGTCGTTGTTGACGCCTTTTCGAAATGGCCAGAAATCGTTCCCGTCATGCCACCAACGACAAGCCAAACAATGCAACTTTTGACAGAGATGTTCTCCCGCAACGGATTACCGGATATAATCGCATCCGACAATGGTTCGCAATTCACTTCAAGTCAATTTCAAGAATTTTGCAAACGCCTATCGATCAAGCATTTCCGCTCTCCACCTTACCACCCACAGTCAAATGGCCAGGCAGAAAGATTTGTGGATAGATTCAAGAGAGCTCTAATGAAGTCGAAAGGAGAGGGGACGCCAGTAGAAACACTGTAGAATTTCTTGTTTGTTTACCGAACAACACCTAATGATGTGCTACTACAGCAGAAGTCCCCGGCAGAGATCCTGATGGGAAGGAAATTGAGGACGATCCATAATCTGGTGTGCCCAAGAACCAAACCACCACCATCTCAGACCAAATCTCAGAAGCTTCCAGCGTACGAGGTCTGATGCCCGGTGTTCGTTCGAGACTACAGAGCAAATCATGGTCCTTGGATCGAAGCACGTGTGGTTGGAAGACTAGACCAAGTTATGTACGAGGTAAAGGTGGGAAGAGACACGTGGACTAGACACCGAAACCAACTATGGAAGCGGATAGCCCCAGACCACCCATCAACAGGAGTAAATCTTCCCCTCGACACCTTGCTTGATACTTTCAACTTACCTGCAGCCCCACCACAAGGGGCTCAACAGCAAGCTGATCCCCATCCCAGAAGGTGGCCTCTCTGTCAGCGGCGAACTACAGTCAAGATGCAAGTCCACCCCAGAAAAGTACGCTATTAAAAAGGGGAGGAGTGTTGAGGACAGTATATCCCCAAAATTCACATTTGTAATTTTATCATATCGATTAAGTGTTTAAATATTTGAATGGAAGCCAATTGATGAACTTATCGATTAAATGATTAAATAGCAGTCAATTGGCGAACTTATCGATTAAATATTTGAATGCCTGTCGATTGATGAACTCAATGAGTAATGTTTAAAAACATTTTACTAGGACATTATCGATTATATATATATTCGTATATATACGTTTTAAATTGTGTTTGTGGGCTCGCTCGTTTTCTAGCTGTTTGCAGAATATATTTTCCATACCAAGCTTGGACTTCTCCTTCTAGATAGCGAGGCTGGGACGCATCAATAGCTAGATTACTGGTCTTTGGTCACTGAGTCTTGTTCTCGTTCGCAGAGTAAGTGAACTCGTGATGCTTTAAAGTTATCAGAATGGTGACCATAGATTTGCTTGTTAGGTGATTTACATTATTCACATTTTTCATGAATAAACAAGTTCCATGCCATCGCTCTTTTTGACTGTAGAACGTGTTGTTTATATTTATCTCTGACCGTCTTTTCTATCTTGTTCTCTCTTTTTATGTCACTGATTATCGCTAGTACATACGCTGCTTCCCACACACTTCTTGTTCTCACATATCATCCTCCGCGATAACGAAACTTTAATATAAACCATATCTGCGTTTACAGATCACATATTTACGCGACCAGGCCTAATACACATTATCTTGTATTATATACATCGTACTTTCTATTAATAATTATTTGTTATAATTTTGGACTACGAGACGCGGAACCTGAACACGCTTTCGGCTGACAACTTAAGTCGTGTCTCATATATCAAGCATGTATTTATATATATTACATATTATCCATTATCCTCATACTTTTAGTATCGACTTTTCACTACTTTAATATTGATGTATTCGGTCCACCATAGTCTAAGATCAAGTCATTTTTACAATCAAAAATGTGTCTATAGTATGAGGTTTCAAATCTGTCTTAGCATTTCTACTTAAATCACCTTATGTACTTATAATGATATTGAAGTAGATAAGAAAGATTGGTTCAGTGAAGAGTTCTCTTTTCGGCGAATTTACTTTCAATGTTGTGCAATCGCAAATATATACAAACCTACACATCTGGAGGATATTATTTACAATTATAATACTTCTGTTAGACATGTTGATTAGGGTAGAATAAATAAGGCTATCTTTCACTTTGAAGTAGCACTAAATGTTAAACAGTATGAAGATGCCATAAATATTTGGAGAATGACAACACCTTAACTTGTAACATCTATAATCGAAACGTGCCCCCAACGAAATCAAAAGTCAGAATCGTAGAGGTTTGAAGATATACATGATAGGCTATCAATATATCGAAAACTGAATGATCTAACCTAGCTAGCGGTTGCAGGAGAAGTTGAGCACGGTGTCCCCATTTGCGATCTAGTGCCTCCAGCTAGATGAGTTCATTAAAACTAATGTGGTCAGCATTATATGTTGAAGACTTACAGAGCTATTGATTTTGGAGATTCGTATACCACTACAAGTGGATGGGAAATAATGAAGATCAGAAACTGTCAACGTAGGGTTTATATGAAGATGCCTTAAATCGGGTCAAACCGTCTGCCTGTAGTTTCAATTTCTCGGTTGTCTTTATCTGAAGATTGTCATTGCTGGTTGCTGTCTATTGTTTCCCTTAATAAGTGTAAGGGCACTGTGTGCACTTGCTACGCCATCGACTCCTCTTTTTTCTTCCAGTTCTTTTCACTCTCCCCGCTCTGTGTCTCCTAGTATACAAAGTGTCTTCTGGCTAAACTCAAACCGTTACGTCATAGCTCGGTCATTCGTCCTGATCGTAATAGATCTCTTTTTCCTAGATTCAATAAGTTGTTGCTTCAGCGAACCGGAATTCATTTTTTAAAGATTCTTACACACGATAGGGCGAGTCAGCGCGGATGATGGTTAGGCGATCACATAAGTCACATAGATTCTTCACGTCCTTTGTGAGGTACCTCACAAAAAAAATAAATTTCGACCCAGTACGCGGATCATTAACCTCAGGTCTTGCCTTCACACATCAGTCCTATGATGGTTCAGTCCAGTGATCACACCCTCAACAGCGAATAGAGAGTGCTCGAGCGCTCTTTAGGTTCAGAGTATACAAAGTCAAATGTGACTTCATTCATGTCGTCGAAATATACGGCGCACGGATATTTTGGCTGTTTAAGATTGTCGATCTATACGACGAAGAGGTATGTAACACTTCTGATGATGGTGGGTTCTCTAAGTTGCATGATTTAAATGAAGAACTTTCATTTTTATTCCTGACAATATCTTCGGTCCATAATTCATGTAGAAGTACGCTTTCCATATGCTTCATAAGTGTCATATCAGTTCACTTCTATGGCTCTATTTGTAGTTGGTAGTATTTGTAGGTTTTATGAACTTGATTTACCTTTGTTGGTTGGTCTCTGGCTTCGTAATTAACTAAACCCTTTCTGATGGCCCCAGGGATCGTCTGTATGCATTGAGATCTCAGATACCATAGGATATCAACTCACTGCCAATATCTTCATTTGTGCATGGAGGGTATGTACTCATCGTCCAATGAAATGTTCACAAGTGGTGCAACTCATTTTATAAGCGATGCTACATTTGTCCTATTTTTGTTGTTTTCTGGTTTGCATGGAATGGAATGAAGTGAAATGCTTGTATTACTCCATGGGTGATAGTGACTCCGAAATAGTTCAGGATCCTTGTGGTGATTTCTGAGGCAATTTTTTCATACTGCCAGATGATCTGTTTTTGGGTCTATGGGGTTGGCCTTTCGATGGTATTTTAATGAAGAGGCTATGTCATATGGCAGACAAACTGGGGATGAGTTTCGTAAATTTTCTATAAAGCCAGTGTATAGAAGTGTATTTTGGCTCCTACGGACAGTGTTTCGACGCGACTCCTATTTTAGTTCAGTATTTATTACATATGCCTTGGTTTTCTGTATGCTTGTTCTTCAAAAGCTATCGTGTTTATATTTTTGATCAAACTGTACAAAAATAAGGTATCATTTCACGCTTTTAATTTTCCTGAGATTTTCATATCGTCCAAAATGATGTTGATTAGCTGATGATTTTTACTAATAATCGAACCAAGAAAATGGGTACTTCATGTAGAAGGCAAGATTATTACCCTTTGATGAGAAAAAATCGAAAATATTCAGACCCTGAACCCAATGATCGGTTTCGCTCAAAATATCGTTTCATCCTTCATGGAAAGGCAAGGGAGCCTAAAAGCTATTGAAAAAGAAAACTAACTATTTCTGAGATTCATTTTTTCAGTTGACTACAAAGCACCTAAATCTACTTCATGAAAATGAATGCCTCTTTATATAAAGGATTGTCATTTGAATTAATGGAGCACTTCTACAGATAGGTATATGAAAATCCAGACATACTGGCTTAAAGAGGTTGACGATGTCACAGGTATTCAGTGTTTGACAACGCTTCTACCAGTAACACCTTCTAATATATTTCATTCCCACCCAGAGAAATCAAAAGACAGAGTCGAGGAGATCGGAAGAGTATATTTGGCGATGACCAATATATCGGAATTCTCTCATCTAATCTGGCTAGCGATTGCGGTTGATGTTGAGAACGGCGTTACCACACGTGATCTGGTGCGGATGCCTGACCGAGCGCCTTCAGCTAGATGAGTCCACTAAAACATATGGTCAGCATCCAATGTCGAAAACTTACAGAGCTATTTATTTTGGGGATTTATTTACCGCTACAGATCACTCCCCCTAGTGGGGCAGTGACGACCCTAAGACGTGGCCAGCCAGAAGTTTAAACCCAACGAGTTTGTCGTTGGTAAACACTCTTCTGATAGCTTACTAAGTGTAGCAGCGTCTGGTCGTCTTTCCTTACTATATGGGACCGAGGTACAACATAGTAAAAAAAGAAAGAGTTACAACGAAAATTTCGACTCCTCGTAAACTGCATCGTTCTTTTCCAGCCGTCCTGGGAAAGAAAAAAGAAAGTGTAAGTGCATGTTGAAATACACTCGTATGTGCGTAAAAACACAATGTCGGCGAAACAAAATGGAAAACAAACTCAAGCACACGTAATAGCGTTAAAAAAATGTTTTTTTGTTTTTTGTTTTTTTAAAAAAATATAAATATATAGGCATATTAAAATTGTTTTTTTAAATATAATATATATCGTAAAAAGAAAAGTCGAGATAATATAAAATGTCGAGTAGTGCCTTACGTGCAGTAGTCGTTTAAATGTTCTGGAAATCTTACTCTTCTTCCAGAACGCGTCGTTTTAGGTTTATTTTCAGATACATTCGGAGTATCATCGCTAGTGTTGGTTGTCGGTTGAGGAATTATGAGTGTAGGAGTCGCGTTGTGCGATTGTACCGAAGGAAAGTCGACGTGAATAGGATTTCCTTCTAAATACGCTGCTTTTAAGCGATCGATGCTGATGCTATCGTTGGTTCCGTTCTTATCGACTACATAGTACTTAGATTCACGTTGAAGAACTTTGAAGGGTCCTTCGTATGCTGATTCGAATGGTCGTCGATGCGAGTCTCGACGAACGAAAACGTGTGTACTATATCGTAAGTCAGGTTGAACGAAAACATCAGTTGATTGAGGTCGAGTGGAAGCAGGTTTAACTGAACGCATTGCGTTTGTAAGCCTGTTCGTGTAGGAGGTTAGATCCATGTTCATTGAAGAGAACGAAGGATCCACGAATTCTCCTGGAAGTCGAAGTGTCGTTCCATAAACGAGTTGAGCCGCAGTGTATCCAATGTCAGCTTTCACTGCATTGCGAATACCTAGTAAGACGAGTGGAAGAGCGTCGGTCCACTGTGAAACGCTTGCAGCTGATAGTGAAGCTTTTAGTTGTCGGTGAAAGCGTTCTACCAACCCGTTTGCTTGTGGGTGGTAGGCAGTCGTTCGGAAGCGAGTGGTTCCTAAAAGTGTGGTCAGACGACGGAAAAGATCAGATTCAAACTGACGTCCGCGGTCTGTAGTGATGGTTGAAGGGCAGCCGAAGTTTGCTACCCATCGTTCGACGAATGTGCGGGCCACTGTTTCAGCAGTGATGTCCTTGATAGGTACTGCTTCTGGCCATCGAGTGAAACGGTCTACGCAGGTTAAGAGGTAAGAGTATCCATTTGAATCTGGTAAAGGTCCTACCAAATCCAGATGAACATGGTCGAAACGAGCATCGGGAGTTTTAAACGAGCCTAGGGGACATTTATTGTGTCTGATAACCTTAGATTTTTGGCAGCTTACACAGGAGCGTGCCCACTCCCTCACGTCTTTATTCATGCCAGACCAGCAAAACCTTTCTGCTATAAGCTTGATGGTTGCACGAACACCTGGATGAGAAAGTTTGTGCAATGTATTGAAGACATTGCGTCGATGATGTTTCGGCACGATTGGGCGATCCCTACCTGTAGATGTGTCACAAAGTAAGGTTTCCTTACCTGTTCCCATCTGTTTGATACGTAGTTTAAGTGTTGTGGACGATAACTCGTGCTGAAGATCACTGTCTTCTTTTGAAGCTCGGCGAGTTTCAGAAGGTCGATTCCTTGGAGACTATTCAAGGAAGTTATGCGAGATAAGGCGTCTGCAACTACATTGTTTGCTCCAGAGATGTGTTGAATATCTGAAGTAAACTGCGAAATGTAGTCCAGTTGTCGAGACTCACGGGGAGAGTACTTGTCAGAAGGAGAGCTTAACGAGAAAGTGAGCGGTTTATGGTCCGCAAAAGAGTGAATTCACGGCCTTCGATATAGTGTTGGAAATGCCGTACAGCACAATACATAGCTAGGAGTTCCCTACCGAATGTGCTGTACCTCGATTCGGTGTCTAGCAACCTTCTAGAGAAAAATGCCAAGGGTTGCCAGGAGTTGTTAACCCATTGTCGTAAAACTCCTCCGATTGCCGAGTCGGATGCGTCTACTGCGATGCTAATGGGTGCTCGGGTGTCCTGGTGTGCAAGCATTGTTGCTTTAGCGATCAGTTCCTTAACTGTGGAGAATGCTTTTCGTGCGGTGTCGTCCAAATTAATCGATTTCGCATTTCCACGAAGTTGGTCGGTTAGCGGTTTCATAAGTAATGCGCATTTCGGTATGAAACGTCTATAGAAACTTACGAACCCCTTAAACGTGTGTAATTGCTTGACGGTGCTCGGTTCTGGGTAATCCAGAATGGCCGCCACTTTGGTTCTAAGGGGTCGGATACCTTGAGCATCGATAGTGTGTCCTAGGAAGTCTGCCGAGTCGGTTCCGAATTGGCATTTCTGAACGTTTACAGTAATGCCATGTTTTTGTGGTCGTTCGAAAACAAGATCCAGATGCTTGAGATGTGTTTCTCTGTCCGGACTTGCGATTAGACAGTCGTCAACATACGCATGTACGAAGTTGAGACCTCGAAAAACGTCGTCTATGAATCTTTGGAATGTTTGAGCAGCGTTTCGTAGACCGAAAGGCATTCGCAAAAATTCATAGAGTCTGAAGGGAGTTATGATAGCTGTTTTCGGAATGTCGTCAGTAGCCATAGGGATTTGGTTATACGCTTTAACCAAGTCGATTTTCGAAAAGACGGTTGTACCTTTCAAGGTAGCTGTCAAATCGTGAATGTGAGGCAACGGGTAACGATCGGGAATGGTTTCCGCGTTCAATCGCCGATAGTCACCAGTTGGACGCCAATCGTTGCTGTCCTTTTTAGGGACCATGTGCAACGGAGATGCATATGGGCTACTTGACGGTCGTATGATTCCTAAGTCTATCATATGGTCGAACTCGTTTTTCGCTAACCTTAGTTTTCGGGAGCTAGTCGTCGTGCTTTAGAGAATACAGGTGGTCCTGTAGTCGTGATGTGATGTGTAACATTGCTGGTTACACACGGTGGTTTCGGTTGAGTTTGTTGTATCCCAGGGTACTTATCGAGTAGTGGTTGATAGAGTGGTTCGATCATATGCTTAATTGTGACTGAGGATAATCTACAACCAGAAAAGGAAGTTACGCAAACGGACAAATTAGTGTTTCCGTCTACTAGCCTCCGTTTGCGCGTGTCGATGATCAGATTATGGTGTTGTAGAAGATCCATACCAATGATTGGCATAGAAACATCAGCAACAACGAAAATCCAGTGAATGGGTTTGCGTAAACCCACGTTAAGGTAAACGTACCTTTTGCCATGCGTAGCGATCAGTTTTCCGTTTGCCGCCTGTAAGTTTAAGGTCAATTCGTGTAGTCGGTCGTTAGGATTTGCTGGGAGAACGCTAACTTCTGCGCCAGTGTCGACGAGGTAGCGAACTCTCGTTGTCACATCTGAGACGAATAACAGACGGCTTTGTTAGCCGGCTACGGTTGCCGTTTACGCGTGCCGGCTTGGAAGTTTCCCGAGTTGTTTTTCGAGTCACTCGGTTTCGTGTTGGGAAAATTGCAGGGTTTTCTGCAATTTCTGGAAAACTTTCCATACTTGTTATGATACCAGCGCCAGTCGGGGTTATCTGTCTCTCGTGGTCTAGAGACAGATCGCTTACGCGAAATGCTCCTACGTGGAGTGCGCGATCTCTTACGGTCGGTATGAAGATTGAGACAACGCGTGAGTGTATGACATAACTTGATTATGTCATTCTGAGTCGTTTGAGGTTTTCTTTGACTGAAAATACCTCGGTAGTAGAAGGTTTCGTAATTTCTAAAATGCGGTCGGCAGATGCAGCTAGCTCGTCTAAGGCGTTGTTCTGGAACGAGACCAGAACTGCTTGCACCTTTTGGGGAAGTTTTGACAAGAAGAGTTGTTTGAATAGACCTTCGTCGAAAGTTCTTGGGCCTATTACCTCTCTCATCCGTTGCAACATGTCCGTCGCAGAACCGTGTTGCAGGTCGATGTTATTGAAGAGTTGATCTAACCTCTGTCGATCGGTTAGGTCTTCTCGTTTAAGAATCGAGCGTTTAAAGATTTCGTAAGGATCGGAAACATCACTAGTAAACATACTAGGTGTTACGTACCTGTTGAATTCGCGCTGTAGTGCCTTGACTACTGCGAGGAATTGTGCACTGGTGTCGATTACGCCGTGCTCGGAGAAGTCGGCTCCTGCGTAGCAAAACCAGGCTTCGATGTTGTCCGGCCAGAAAGGCATCAGTTGAAACGAAGGCGGGGACAAAGTCTTAAGCTTGAGTACTTTGGGTGTCTGTTCAGTCATGATGAAGTGTGAAGTACGATAATGAACGAGGGAAAATATATATATATCCAAGAAAAAACACGAAAAAAAATCACAATGTTTAAAAAAAATAAAAAAATAAGGCAATGATATATAAAAAATCCCAAAAAGGAACAGACTCACAGTTGCAATTAGGTGTACCAGATCACGTCGGTCTCACCAATGAGGATGTCACAGGTATTCAGTGTTTGACAACGCTTCTACCAGTAACACCTTCTAATATATTTCGTTCCCACCCAGAGAAATCAAAAGACAGAGTCGAGGAGATCGGAAGAGTATATTTGGCGATGACCAATATATCGGAATTCTCTGATCTAATCTGGCTAGCGATTGCGGTTGATGTTGAGCACGGCGTTACCACACGTGATCTGGTGCGGATGCCTGACCGAGCGCCTTCAGCTAGATGAGTCCACTAAAACATATGGTCAGCATCCAATGTCGAAAACTTACAGAGCTATTTATTTTGGGGATTTATTTACCGCTACACAGTCTTTCATCATACAGCACTCTGTGATTCCAGGAATCAACTTAGTTGATGTTCTTTGAATCTTTTATGACACTTTTGAGACAGAGGATAGTTGGTCATGCCGATTGCTGAAGTGTGAGATGAACAAACACTATATATAAGGCAACAATTATTTCGACATTTAAAAGGCAAAACATTAAGTCTTGGTTAAAGGGTTCTGAAAAAGCATTTAGCGACAACCGCTTGGGCGTGCTTGGGCTTCAAACATTTACTGATAGCAACTCCGATATCAGTGTGTATCTTCATTACGTACTTCTGTCATGCCCCCTGTAGGAGCGTGTGTCGATCACCAGGTTTCTTCAGCCAACCCTGTCCTGGGCAACACTTTCAGTTCCAGTTGCTGTTCACTCTTTTTACGTCTGCTTCCAATTCTCAGTGCAATGTGTTCTTCGGCCTCCCTCTTTTCCGTTTCCCTTAAGGATTCTAAGTTAGCACATGCTTCGTGATGTATGTAGATTATTTCCAGCGCCTTTTCTTAATTTGCTCCGCAGCTGGAACCTGGTTTGTCCTCTCCCACAATAGGTTGGTGCCGATGATATCCGGTCAACGGGCATTGGGTATCCTGAAGAGACAACTGTTTATAAATACTTGTATATCTTCAACAATGGTTGTGTCTAGTAGCAGAAACAATAAATCAAATGACTTATTTTAATATCCAGAGTATTTTCCCGCCAATGTTCTGGATTCTCCCCAGAAACGTTTTTTAGTGTGGCTACTACAAGATGATTTGTATGAATATTTTAGAAGCAGACAGCCGTATGAAGACACTCACTTCTGACTGAAGCTTACTTAGTTCCAATTTTTGAGTATTTTTGCCATGCTTTGGGAGGTTATTAGCCCCAGAAATGAAGAAACGATGAGCCATGTTACCACAGAAGTGGTCATTTAAGATAATGGGTTATTGTATTGGGACATCTCTCAGTTTACAAAAAGATAGGGTATGGTGGCAAATAAATCTCCTGAATAAGTCACTGCAAATTATTGACACTGACGTTGATTACTCTAGTTTCACCGAACAAATAACAGGCTGAGGACGCCCGACCAAGCATCCACACCGGGCCATGTTTTTGGTACACTGGGCTGCACACCTCCTAGAACAACAAAACTGCCTCGATTTAGTACACTAAGGTGAATCAACTTATAATTCAATGTACTTCTGCATCTCGTCATCTTTGACTTTCCATCTTGCTAGCTTTGGGATCATCACATAAGAGGAGATTTTGAAAATATGATTGTCGAATTTCGTTTATCCGTCACGCACTATACTGCTGAGGTGCGACATGATCAAAAATACCAGAAGATATACTGCCAGTCTATCTCTTGACTCGAAGTGTGATATACATATATAAAACACAACATGTACACATAATTACCGACGCACATGCACTTCCTTGTAGTTTATAAAACATCATAGTGATAATTAAACGGGAATGTCGCATCTTTTGTACTTGTTAGTGACTTCTCAACACCATATGGAACCCTTAAAAGAAGGTCCCTCCTCATTCAACAGAAACAAATTTTATCATTTTAGTCATTGAAGAGTTTTGAATGAAGTTAGGGTCGGTAAACTATAACATTCTTAGTTGAGCGTTTGAGTCATTTGAGAATCTTCTAATAAGATTAAAACGTTAGTGACTGAAAGATTTTTTGTGCTTAAAATTATGACCTCAAGCTCAACTTGCAATAAATACTTACAAACACTACCTATAAAATTTTTCCGTCTTTATTTGATGATCGGTAAATATAGGTCCTACAAATTGGCCTCAAATCATAGTCAAATTGTTTGTCATACTGGAAGAATCTCTATCTTTTAAGAGGAATCACTGGGCGTTGATGTTTATCACACCTAATCGAGACCTTTGCTGATACATGGCAGTTGGAGTTTAACTGTCTAAAGATGGTGTTTGTGGTAGCCTGATTATAACTGAGTTATTTTCCCTTTAGGCTCTCGACCATGAATATATTAGGTGAGATTTCATATGTTCTCTGAACGATCCATTATATTAAAATATCCTTGAAGCCTGGTTAGGAAGTTCAGAGCCAGAGTCATTATATAGTATAGCTTCAACGAAAGATTGTGTGAGTCAAGCAGTTACATTCCTCTAGTTTGCTCTGAACGAGATGGTAATATCATGTCAAATACACTGCGGAATCCACACGCCCAAGTACTAACACAGTTGACACATCTTGGACAATATTAAGATCATGTACAGGATTAATTGAGCATGGGTAAGGTACTTGTTTACAATCCATTTTCATGAGGTCTCATATAGCTAGAATATGAAGTCTGAAACAACTAGTCAAAGCGTTTAAAGGCCCTGGGTAGCTAAAGCGGTAAGCTTAACTTTTTTAACAAGCGCTTTAATACGATACGTCAATAGCGAGAACCCAACCTATAAGAGCTTATCAGGTTTGAGGTTATTGGAAATAATAACCTGTTTCCTGTGTTATAAACATCTGTTTGAGTTGTCTCAGAAGTATGACTATAAAAAGTTTTGACATTGATATGCCCAAGTATTTTGATAACCTTGTAGCGGAAAATAAATCCCCAAAATAAATAGCTCTGTAAGTTTTCGACATTGGATGCTGACCATATGTTTTAGTGGACTCATCTAGCTGAAGGCGCTCGGTCAGGCATCCGCACCAGATCACGTGTGGTAACGCCGTGCTCAACATCAACCGCAATCGCTAGCCAGATTAGATCAGAGAATTCCGATATATTGGTCATCGCCAAATATACTCTTCCGATCTCCTCGACTCTGTCTTTTGATTTCTCTGGGTGGGAACGAAATATATTAGAAGGTGTTACTGGTAGAAGCGTTGTCAAACACTGAATACCTGTGACATCCTCATTGGTGAGACCGACGTGATCTGGTACACCTAATTGCAACTGTGAGTCTGTTCCTTTTTGGGATTTTTTATATATCATTGCCTTATTTTTTTATTTTTTTTAAACATTGTGATTTTTTTTCGTGTTTTTTCTTGGATATATATATATTTTCCCCTCGTTCATTATCGTACTTCACACTTCATCATGACTGAACAGACACCCAAAGTACTCAAGCTTAAGACTTTGTCCCCGCCTTCGTTTCAACTGATGCCTTTCTGGCCGGACAACATCGAAGCCTGGTTTTGCTACGCAGGAGCCGACTTCTCCGAGCACGGCGTAATCGACACCAGTGCACAATTCCTCGCAGTAGTCAAGGCACTACAGCGCGAATTCAACAGGTACGTAACACCTAGTATGTTTACTAGTGATGTTTCCGATCCTTACGAAATCTTTAAACGCTCGATTCTTAAACGAGAAGACCTAACCGATCGACAGAGGTTAGATCAACTCTTCAATAACATCGACCTGCAACACGGTTCTGCGACGGACATGTTGCAACGGATGAGAGAGGTAATAGGCCCAAGAACTTTCGACGAAGGTCTATTCAAACAACTCTTCTTGTCAAAACTTCCCCAAAAGGTGCAAGCAGTTCTGGTCTCGTTCCAGAACAACGCCTTAGACGAGCTAGCTGCATCTGCCGACCGCATTTTAGAAATTACGAAACCTTCTACTACCGAGGTATTTTCAGTCAAAGAAAAACCTCAAACGACTCAGAATGACATAATCAAGTTATGTCATACACTCACGCGTTGTCTCAATCTTCATACCGACCGTAAGAGATCGCGCACTCCACGTAGGAGCATTTCGCGTAAGCGATCTGTCTCTAGACCACGAGAGACAGATAACCCCGACTGGCGCTGGTATCATAACAAGTATGGAAAGTTTTCCAGAAATTGCAGAAAACCCTGCAATTTTCCCAACACGAAACCGAGTGACTCGAAAAACAACTCGGGAAACTTCCAAGCCGGCACGCGTAAACGGCAACCGTAGCCGGCTAACAAAGCCGTCTGTTATTCGTCTCAGATGTGACAACGAGAGTTCGCTACCTCGTCGACACTGGCGCAGAAGTTAGCGTTCTCCCAGCAAATCCTAACGACCGACTACACGAATTGACCTTAAACTTACAGGCGGCAAACGGAAAACTGATCGCTACGCATGGCAAAAGGTACGTTTACCTTAACGTGGGTTTACGCAAACCCATTCACTGGATTTTCGTTGTTGCTGATGTTTCTATGCCAATCATTGGTATGGATCTTCTACAACACCATAATCTGATCATCGACACGCGCAAACGGAGGCTAGTAGACGGAAACACTAATTTGTCCGTTTGCGTAACTTCCTTTTCTGGTTGTAGATTATCCTCAGTCACAATTAAGCATATGATCGAACCACTCTATCAACCACTACTCGATAAGTACCCTGGGATACAACAAACTCAACCGAAACCACCGTGTGTAACCAGCAATGTTACACATCACATCACGACTACAGGACCACCTGTATTCTCTAAAGCACGACGACTAGCTCCCGAAAACTAAGGTTAGCGAAAAACGAGTTCGACCATATGATAGACTTAGGAATCATACGACCGTCAAGTAGCCCATATGCATCTCCGTTGCACATGGTCCCTAAAAAGGACAGCAACGATTGGCGTCCAACTGGTGACTATCGGCGATTGAACGCGGAAACCATTCCCGATCGTTACCCGCTGCCTCACATTCACGATTTGACAGCTACCTTGAAAGGTACAACCGTCTTTTCGAAAATCGACTTGGTTAAAGCGTATAACCAAATCCCTATGGCTACTGACGACATTCCGAAAACAGCTATCATAACTCCCTTCAGACTCTATGAATTTTTGCGAATGCCTTTCGGTCTACGAAACGCTGCTCAAACATTCCAAAGATTCATAGACGACGTTTTTCGAGGTCTCAACTTCGTACATGCGTATGTTGACGACTGTCTAATCGCAAGTCCGGACAGAGAAACACATCTCAAGCATCTGGATCTTGTTTTCGAACGACCACAAAAACATGGCATTACTGTAAACGTTCAGAAATGCCAATTCGGAACCGACTCGGCAGACTTCCTAGGACACACTATCGATGCTCAAGGTATCCGACCCCTTAGAACCAAAGTGGCGGCCATTCTGGATTACCCAGAACCGAGCACCGTCAAGCAATTACACACGTTTAAGGGGTTCGTAAGTTTCTATAGACGTTTCATACCGAAATGCGCATTACTTATGAAACCGCTAACCGACCAACTTCGTGGAAATGCGAAATCGATTAATTTGGACGACACCGCACGAAAAGCATTCTCCACAGTTAAGGAACTGATCGCTAAAGCAACAATGCTTGCACACCAGGACACCCGAGCACCCATTAGCATCGCAGTAGACGCATCCGACTCGGCAATCGGAGGAGTTTTACGACAATGGGTTAACAACTCCTGGCAACCCTTGGCATTTTTCTCTAGAAGGTTGCTAGACACCGAATCGAGGTACAGCACATTCGGTAGGGAACTCCTAGCTATGTATTGTGCTGTACGGCATTTCCAACACTATATCGAAGGCCGTGAATTCACTCTTTTTGCGGACCATAAACCGCTCACTTTCTCGTTAAGCTCTCCTTCTGACAAGTACTCTCCCGTGAGTCTCGACAACTGGACTACATTTCGCAGTTTACTTCAGATATTCAACACATCTCTGGAGCAAACAATGTAGTTGCAGACGCCTTATCTCGCATAACTTCCTTGAATAGTCTCCAAGGAATCGACCTTCTGAAACTCGCCGAGCTTCAAAAAGAAGACAGTGATCTTCAGCACGAGTTATCGTCCACAACACTTAAACTACGTATCAAACAGATGGGAACAGGTAAGGAAACCTTACTTTGTGACACATCTACAGGTAGGGATCGCCCAATCGTGCCGAAACATCATCGACGCAATGTCTTCAATACATTGCACAAACTTTCTCATCCAGGTGTTCGTGCAACCATCAAGCTTATAGCAGAAAGGTTTTGCTGGTCTGGCATGAATAAAGACGTGAGGGAGTGGGCACGCTCCTGTGTAAGCTGCCAAAAATCTAAGGTTATCAGACACAATAAATGTCCCCTAGGCTCGTTTAAAACTCCCGATGCTCGTTTCGACCATGTTCAT
The DNA here is from genome assembly GCF_000699445.3 of Schistosoma haematobium. Lineage (NCBI taxonomy): Eukaryota > Metazoa > Platyhelminthes > Trematoda > Strigeidida > Schistosomatidae > Schistosoma > Schistosoma haematobium. The sequence continues at coordinate 22,498,920 of NC_067197.1, forward strand.
CTGGATTTGGTAGGACCTTTACCAGATTCAAATGGATACTCTTACCTCTTAACCTGCGTAGACCGTTTCACTCGATGGCCAGAAGCAGTACCTATCAAGGACATCACTGCTGAAACAGTGGCCCGCACATTCGTCGAACGATGGGTAGCAAACTTCGGCTGCCCTTCAACCATCACTACAGACCGCGGACGTCAGTTTGAATCTGATCTTTTCCGTCGTCTGACCACACTTTTAGGAACCACTCGCTTCCGAACGACTGCCTACCACCCACAAGCAAACGGGTTGGTAGAACGCTTTCACCGACAACTAAAAGCTTCACTATCAGCTGCAAGCGTTTCACAGTGGACCGACGCTCTTCCACTCGTCTTACTAGGTATTCGCAATGCAGTGAAAGCTGACATTGGATACACTGCGGCTCAACTCGTTTATGGAACGACACTTCGACTTCCAGGAGAATTCGTGGATCCTTCGTTCTCTTCAATGAACATGGATCTAACCTCCTACACGAACAGGCTTACAAACGCAATGCGTTCAGTTAAACCTGCTTCCACTCGACCTCAATCAACTGATGTTTTCGTTCAACCTGACTTACGATATAGTACACACGTTTTCGTTCGTCGAGACTCGCATCGACGACCATTCGAATCAGCATACGAAGGACCCTTCAAAGTTCTTCAACGTGAATCTAAGTACTATGTAGTCGATAAGAACGGAACCAACGATAGCATCAGCATCGATCGCTTAAAAGCAGCGTATTTAGAAGGAAATCCTATTCACGTCGACTTTCCTTCGGTACAATCGCACAACGCGACTCCTACACTCATAATTCCTCAACCGACAACCAACACTAGCGATGATACTCCGAATGTATCTGAAAATAAACCTAAAACGACGCGTTCTGGAAGAAGAGTAAGATTTCCAGAACATTTAAACGACTACTGCACGTAAGGCACTACTCGACATTTTATATTATCTCGACTTTTCTTTTTACGATATATATTATATTTAAAAAAAAACAATTTTAATATGCCTATATATTTATATTTTTTTAAAAAAACAAAAAACAAAAAAACATTTTTTTAACGCTATTACGTGTGCTTGAGTTTGTTTTCCATTTTGTTTCGCCGACATTGTGTTTTTACGCACATACGAGTGTATTTCAACATGCACTTACACTTTCTTTTTTCTTTCCCAGGACGGCTGGAAAAGAACGATGCAGTTTACGAGGAGTCGAAATTTTCGTTGTAACTCTTTCTTTTTTTACTATGTTGTACCTCGGTCCCATATAGTAAGGAAAGACGACCAGACGCTGCTACACTTAGTAAGCTATCAGAAGAGTGTTTACCAACGACAAACTCGTTGGGTTTAAACTTCTGGCTGGCCACGTCTTAGGGTCGTCACTGCCCCACTAGGGGGAGTGATCTGTAGCGGTAAATAAATCCCCAAAATAAATAGCTCTGTAAGTTTTCGACATTGGATGCTGACCATATGTTTTAGTGGACTCATCTAGCTGAAGGCGCTCGGTCAGGCATCCGCACCAGATCACGTGTGGTAACGCCGTGCTCAACATCAACCGCAATCGCTAGCCAGATTAGATCAGAGAATTCCGATATATTGGTCATCGCCAAATATACTCTTCCGATCTCCTCGACTGTCTTTTGATTTCTCTGGGTGGGAATGAAATATATTAGAAGGTGTTACTGGTAGAAGCGTTGTCAAACACTGAATACCTGTGACATCATCAACTGGTTAAACTAAACCTATTTCCCTTGTCATATAAAGATAATAGAGGTGTCCTGATCACAATTTTTAAAATACTTAATGGTAATTTTCCATTTTTCCTATCTTCCAACATGGAGGATTCACGAGGATACTTCAGGAAAATCAACAAGCCCAGAACCAATTACTTTTCAGCTGACTATTGACTCTCCAATCGAATGATTAAGCAGTAAAACTTTTTACGTTATCATGAGGTTCGAGTTTATCTGATGATACGTTCGGAAGATGGGTAGATCAAAAGAACCAACAGTGGCTGATCAGCCTCCTATCCTTTTTAAACTGATAAGAAATTGAAGTCAATGCAATATTCACCAAGCTGCTGAAATTTCAACCTCCATCCAAGTAATTGTTATATCTTTCCAACAGTGCTGGCTCCTGTTCAGAAGTTTTCAGGATTACTTGGTCACAGAATCTGATGAAAAAGCCTCTCCGTAGATTGGTTGGAGACCTGTCTAATCAAGTTAAGAGAAAGGTGAACACAAACATAGATAAAAACCAAACGAACAAACTAATCAGTATCATAATTTGGTCCAATACAACCTTGTTGTAGTAGACAAAATTTCCCCTGTTCATGAAGCCTCACCTGAAATTGTAGACTGTCCAATTCCACTATTGAATACCACATGAGTTGTTAGTACAAGTAAATTTTGAAGCGAAGTTTACACACGTTTTGGATGACGGCTGTTGAGAGTAGCCAACGTGTAAAAGAAGAAAAGGAAAAGGAGGAGGAGGAATTACGTCTACATCCACTTCAAGACTCGTAATAAGAAATTGCATTTTAGTTAGATGATTGTTTAGGTGGTGTTATTATTTGTTCCAGTTCAAAAAGGGACTCCTTTGGGATGCATGTCTAGAAAAAGTGGCAACTTTCAGCACTATTGAGCACTTCTGGAGTATACTCACTCATACAATTAGACCAAAAGAGATAACTAATGGCAGCGATTTATATATGTTCAAATCTGAAATTATGCCGAAATGGGAGGATCCGAAAAATGAAAATGGGGGACGTTGGCTAATCAATGTTTCTCCACGACAAGACGTTAATGTGTAATTCGGTTATTTTTTTCCATTTCTCCCCGTGATGTTTTGTTATACTGCACATGAAGATCATGTTTCTATCGATGTTAGGTATTGGTTCATTGCAGTAATATAGTTTATTTCAGTTATCTAACGTTTTCCCTACTAACATTCTTGGTCGATGTGCTTCCCAGGTAACGCGTAGAACACAGGACAGTTTCCTATATGGACTTACCAATTTGTATGTGATCCCAGATAAATAATATACACCCAAGTCTCGACAAACTTTTCCCCTTCCTTATTGACCCCAGTTTTTCAGCAGAATCCATATGAGCAAATGCCAGCCATTAGCTTATAGTCAACAAAAACAAAGTTCTCAACCATGCAGAGCAATGTCCTGGGCACTTGTTTCTGTCACTTGTGCTTACATACCTTGAGTAAGCACTCTCTACTTCAGTTTGGGCAACTGGTTGGTTTTACTAGCCCTCACACAACTGAGTTGTGACTCATAGCTGTGCACATAAATCCATACTTGCCACCTAGGTAAATCACATTTGTATGAACTTTATTCACTAACCGTATGTGGCATCCAGCGCTGTATCCTCGAGTTTGGTTTTCACCTCATTGTGATTACTGCATTGTTTCCAAAAAGAAAGTTACTGTCACAATATTTGTTTCTCTTCACGAGGTTACCTGTTTTGAGTCAGTAATGTGCACCATATCGCTATTCTGCTTATGTTTCTGATTGTGTTCAAATACTGTTGTCAAGTTCATTCTAAACATTAGTTTGCAAGTGACCTGATATTGGTAGTTTTTTAAGGATTAAGGTCAGAAATATCTGCTCCTTTTGTGACTGCGTCTTACATTGTTCTTCTCAACCAGATCTTTTGTTATTGCCAACATTTCTGCTTAACGATTAACAACTTGTATTCTTGTCTCTGTAGTTTTATTTTAACACATAGATATTGGTACAAGGAGGCACCAAATACATATGCACCACACAAATCTCATTTGATATGTACGAGGGCTGTGATACTGCCCGGGTGCCCAAACCGAAGCAGGTGGTTTTCTTAGGGGGTCGCACCCGGAACCTTTGACCTAAAGGTCTGCCCCCAAATTCCCTGGTAAGGCTGAGAGTGGAGAGAGTCCGCTCTCCCTCTCAAAATGCTCTCACATGGCCACGCGTATATAGCCTCTGCTAGGGAAGTCCTACTCATTGCCTTCTCGTGCCGGTGTGTTGTTCACGAATTTGAAAGGACGAAAGGCGAATGTCCAGCGTTTTAACTGGGTTGGTGGACACTGAGAGTCCACCTAGGGGAGTTGGAAAACCCTGATTCCAAACCAATGGTGCACATGGGCTCCAGTATCCTGAAGGAGCAAATGGCGTATGAACCAATCGTTGGTCACCGGCTACCATGGGACTGCATGTCCTTACGGTGCTCCACTGCCTTGTGTCTCTGTAGAGAGCGAGTCTCATCCTACCTAATCAACCAGCAGCGTTGGACCTATCATAACTGTACATCATTTCGAGTCGAAAATTTCGCAGGCGATGCTCGGAAATATGGCATATTGCCTAGTCGTCAGTTACACTATTTGGCGCTAAGTTTTCACGTAATCATTTCCTAGTCACTGACAGTTACTGCGTGTACGGTTCATTTCAGGAACCTTGGTTTTTTAAGACAAATCTGGTCAATATTTTCCACGGAAATTAGTGCGACAAAAATTATTTTGAGTCGGTAGATGCATATTGAGCAATGCGATTGCAGACACCTTGTGAACACATCTGTAAGTCACTGAACTTATCAAATGATCAAATCTTCGGATTGTCCCATGGCTGTTAAAACCGATATATTTGTCGAGGTTGTTTTCTGTGGGTCGGCAAAATACTAGGTTAGGTTTGCTAGGAGTAAAGTCCTCTAATTATGAATCTGTAAGCACTTCTTTCTTTGGCTCCCTTTTACAATTGTTGATAAGTGTTATTCGTGGTCTTAATATGTGCACCCAACTCTAGGTCACATATCTTTTTGTTTGGGTCTTTTTCTTTTCCCTTGAGGATTCCAAGTCAGGGTTTGCCTTGTGATGTGGTTTGGTAGTTTTCACAAAATGTGTCCTCCTTAATTCCCTCCTCAAGTGACAGCCAGTTTGTTTTCTACCACAGTATGTTTTTGCAGCTGGTCTCTGGCAGAGAGGTTTTGCGTAGGCATCTGTTAATAAATTCCTGTGTTTTCTGATGATGGTGATGGTTCTTCAGATTCCAGCTCCATACAATGAAAATTTTAAGCTAGTTCTAAAAATTCCGACTTTAGTCTTAGGCAAAAGCTTTTTCGAGTTCCAGATGTTATTGACCTATAGAAATGCTACTTTTGCGCTACCAGTCCTCGCTTTAACATCTATGTGAAATCCATCTTCATCGATGATGGTGCCCAGACAAGTGAAACTCTCCACCTCTTCATGAGCTGTGTTGTATTTCAGGATCTTGCTTTTTTACTTCTGAGTTTTCAAGTCTATTTCTTCGAAAGCCTCTAGTTGTCTTCGTCTGCATATGTTGCTGCGCATACCTGGCACTGATCTTTACTGCAAGCTGCCAACCATGTTCGACCTTGCACTTCAGTCCCCTGTGGGAGTTTCGTATGTTGGTAATCTCAGAAACTTCATACTGTTGACAAAGATTCCAGTGCTTTTTTATCCTACCTACCGAATGCTTTTTCATAATCAGGGGAGTTGACGTATAGTGATGAGTTACATTCAAACAGTTCTTCAAAAATGATCCACAGTGTCGCAATCAATTCTTACGAAAGCCAACCTGTTTGTCACTAAGTTAAAAGTCTACTGGGTCTTTCATTAGGTTCAGCAACACTTGAAAACTGCCTGATATAAACAAGTGTAATGCCTCTCTAGTTTTCACACTCACTCGTCTTTCATCGGTCTTTTGAAGAGGTATCCGTCTTGCCTGTCTGTTGGCACTTGTTTTTTCCTTCTCAAATCTATATGAAGAGAACGTGGGTTATCTTTGGAACCGCCGCGATGTATGGCTTTAATACCTCAGCCGGTATGCTCTCTGGTCCTGTTGCTTTGCTATCCCAGATTTTTCAGACGGCGTTGTTAATTTCCATTGTTGGTGCATTTTACAGAGTTTTGTTTTCAGGGAAAATTACCTTTTCGTTTAAATTTTGACAATTTTTGTATAGGATGTTTATATCTTCCATTCCAGCTTATGGGATGAATTGTTGATGCTTCTGATCGGTTCCGACTGGGATACAGATGAAGAGGATAAACAGATATGTGGAGCAGTGTTCCAACCACGGGCTCGGGGTAGCAAGCTTTCAGTTTGGCTGACTAGTGACAATGAAGAAGAGACTATCGTAAGAATTGGGAAGCGAATTAAAGAGCGTTTAGAATTAGAAGATACAATATACTTTCAACCTGTTTCTGATCAACGATCACAGACTAGAGGCAGGGATATTTGTACTGGAAAATATGAAATTTAGTTCTATGTTATTGCACTAACATTTGTTTTGCATTCCTTATACTTCTCTTAGCCGAATAAGGAGATTTTGTACATGTTTTCTTTAATCTCCCATTTTTCCATCGTTTTAATCTTAATAGAGGCATTTATTGCTATCCAATAAAAGATTGTTTTATAGATCACAAGATTATGTTCCAGCCTTGTTTCCATAATTCCTTTCCGGATTAAGGGTATTGTTCTTACCGTTTTGTTAATTAGCTATCCTAAAGATAAACAAACTATGTAGAATATGCCAATTTTGTCATTTCGAGAAGCAGTTATATGAGTAATATTCCCGAAGTTAGTAAAATTCTTTGAAATACGATTTGACTTTCCTTAGTATGTGGGTAAGTGTTCAGTTCTATCAATACATAGTCGTGTTATACTGAAAGTTGTCTATTTTGTTCAATATTAGATTTGTTACACAGTGTGGAAACCATAGGCGCTTTACTTTATTAAGTGTCCTGGCCCAATCATGTTTATTAACATGAGCTTTATGTATATTCTGTCTTAAACCATATTTAAATGGTACATTTACTCGTTCAGACTTGATGATTTCCTGTTTGCCATGAATTGGACATTTAGTGAGTTATTACACATCCAGTTTCTGAATGGCTTTCACTAATTTAATTACATCACAAAACATGGAGACCACTAAAAGGCAAGGTTTATGGAGATTTTTTAATGATATTTTGCTGATGCAAATTATAAAGGAATAAAGTGCAGTACTTTTCAGACACTTAGCTAACGTCTAGTGGTATTTTCTTGATTGGAATATCAGAATTAGATCAATCAACTGCTGTGGAAATTTCCCAGCAACTGGTGCTCTTTTATTTATTCGAACTATATTCACTTGGATTGTGAAACATGTATATGTTTTAAAAGTTTAACAACAATTTAATATTGTTTATAGAAGAATTCGATGTAAGAAACGTTCTTTACCTTGAAGGCACTCAGTGGGATTATCATTAGAGATGCCTACACAAAGATATCTGGACTTCACTGCTGTATATTTTAGTGATTTATAAATTTTGTCGGAACATTAACGTTCGAAGGTGTGTAACTTCGGGGCATACCATTCTTCATTCTTTGCACTTGGAGGTCCTGGTCACGAAAGTTGGATTTCAAAGTAATCTAGTTCAAGGATGGTCTTTGCCATTACCGGAACCAATGGAAAGTGAACTCATTAAATTATTTGTAATATATGACCATCTAAGTATGCTCATTCGCAACCCTACACGGGGTTGGACCCAGGAGCGGGTTTATTGAGTAGCATCTTACCATTTAGCAACCAAACTTGAATTCACTGCTCACTAATCGGAACTTTAGTCGACCCGTATAAGGACCGGGTGAAATACTTGCCTACAAGTTAGTTGAAAGAGGGTTTTTAATGGAGTGTAGGTTTACGAAATTGATCGTTTAAATAGTAACCACAGAGACTCACTGAATGGAGCAAAGATTTCCATGGCAGAACAAATCTTACTCATGCAGTGAAATACTTAATATTCGTAGTGATTTGGTGAGTATGCATATTTATGAGAGCTTGACTTATCAGTTGTTTACGTTCTAAATTCGTGAATTCTTTATAGGTGTTTAATTGGAGCTTCTCTTCTAATACGGCGTTCAAACCTGTATTGATGAATAGACCTTGATGCAGTAACTTAAATTTCAGGCTTTTACAGTAATTTCACTGTTGCTTCTGATTCCGATAAACTAAAAGTATGTACATGAATTGCATTTTCAGTGAACATCAACTCCGAGGTACAGATGCTTCCAGTTGACGAGTCCCGAGTAAGACCAGGCGCACGTACTGGATTACACTGCTAGCCACTATCCATCTTGCCCCCAAATGCCCTGGTATTGCCGAGAGTGGGATGGACCCGCCCTCCCCCTCGAAATGCTCTCACATGGTCACGCGTATATAACCTCTGCCAGGGAAGTCCTACTCACTGCCTTCTCGTGGCGGGGGTGTTGTTTACGAAAATGAGAGGACGAGAAGCGAATGTCCGGCGCTTTAACCGGATCCCAAACCAGTGGTGCACATGGGCTCCAGTATCCTGCGGGACCAAATGGCGTATGAACCAATCGTTGGTCACCGGCTTCCATGGGACTGCATCTCCTCACGATGCTCCACTGCCTTGTGGATCAAACTTTTAGGTCAAAGGGCATACAACCACATTTCTCCATTGTTCCATTCAAGCAGTGGGGTTAGGCAGGGTTGCCCAATCTCACCATTCCTCTTCAACTTTGCCATCGTGTTCGTGTATCTAGGTAGCTGCATAAGTGCTGGTGGTGGCGTGAGTGATGAGATCAATTCACGTATAGTGAAGGCCAGAGCGGCTCATGCCAATCTGGGCCACCTTTGGCGCCTTCGTGATGTCAGTCTTGCTGTAAAAGGTGGGGTCTACAACGCGTCGGTTAGAGCAGTTTTGCTCTATGCTTGTGAAACCTGGCCTCTCCGAGTTGAGTACGTTAGACGACTCACTGTGTTTGATCATCGTTGTCTCTGAAGGGTTGCTGACATCCCATGGCAACACCATGTTAGTAATGCAGAGGTTCGGTATCGTGTGTTCGGGCGCAATTGGTGTCACCATCTTGAAACACCGACTTCGGTGGCTTGGACATGTTCTACGAATGTCGTCCCAGAGAATTCCACGTCGTGCATTATTTGCCGACTCTGGGACTGGTTGGAAGAAGCGGAGAGGTGGTCAGTGCATGACATGGTGTCGTGGTATGAAAGAAAGCTGCAAAGGACTGGCTTGTGTCGGTCCTTCACGACTCCTTGTTTAGGGTCCGAGAGATGGTGCTACACAGTGGCTAGAGACGTTATCAGATATGGCTCAGAATAGAAGCCAGTGGCGATCCTGATTTAACCTTTTACTTTTTTCATAAAATGTGGTTGTATCTTCCTTAATTGAAAGATTTCTTCAGATTGTACCTTTCCGTTTCCCCCATTATTATTATTATTATTATTATTATTATTATTATCATTATTATTATTATTATTATTATTATTATTATTATTATTATTATTATTGCTCTGCCTGACACTAATCTGTGGTCGTTATTGTTCATCCTCCTTTCTTATACGCTCCTTACCTTTTTTTCTCTTCCCATTCTCATTGTTTTTTGTGGCGCATGTATGTTTGGTGCCCCCTTGTACCAATATTTATGTGTGCAAATAAATAAATAAAAAGACATTAAACCACGTCAATTATTTACACAATCCGACGCTGCTCTCCGAGATATTTCTCCATTAGTTTCCATACTACTGATAGCTGGCAAGTAGTGCAGTGTAGTTTCATTAGGCTGACCTCAGTAGTCGATATAACATTGATAGAAGTGACGTGTGTGCTAATATACTTACAAATTTTGGCGGGTATGAATCTGAGAAAAAATGGTGCTGTGTTTACTGGTTACTAGTTATTTACATCCCCAGAAGTTTAATCTATGTGATTATAATGTCAACCGTATTTATGGGATAATGAGGCTCGATGGTAGAAACAAAACCTAGTGGACAGTTACACAAGGTAAAAAAAATAGCAGGGATATGATTAACTATAAGAGACAGCATGATCCTTGTTCGTTCACTCAGTAAAATCGAATATGCAGCCAACTCTTTCTAAAAGCGGAAAATAGACAAATGTACGTATGGAAAAGGTATCAGTGCAGTAAGTTTATGTTATGGTATGGTTTAGTTGGCTAAAGCTGAACTGAAAATCATAGGGAAGGTTTATACTTGTTGACTAGTTGATCATATCGCTTTTCGTAGATCTGTGAAGAGCTTTATCAATTGATGACCAATAGGTGAATTCTGTAATCTTTGACATATAAAGCAGATTTCATTATTTTAAATCTTATAAAATTAATTTAGATACCAGAGAAATATAATAATTTGATAGCAGTTTACTAAACTTTGGAATTTATGCCAAAAAATCTTTTGCAATTAGATATGCTTTAAAACTCGGAGTAACTGGCAACATGCTAATATCCTTACAGATTCAACTGTAACTTGATAAACAAATCCTTTAAGTAAAGAGGACGAATACTTCAATAATAATAATAATAGTGTTGATAATGCTTATGATTCGAATTAATTCTGAGTAATAATTAAATCCATTATCGTTATTATCACTTTCGTCCAACTACCATTTTAAACTAGTTCGTATATCATATGATATGAATGGTGGAATAATGCTTAACATTTGATTATTTTAGTACGTTTTCATCACTATTTATCAGATAGTATCCATATGCATTTATAATTGGAATAACTTTTTAAAATATTAATTTGGTAATGTATGTTAGCTGTTTAGTTTTATTAGGAAAATGTGATTGTTTAGAGAGGATACTACATTGAAGGATGAGTCCAATTTGAAGTATATATATATGTGATAGAAAGTTTGTAAATGAAGCCTTTGAGTGATGTTTTAACTTGATAGGCTAGTGACTGACCTATGACACATGTATTTTACAACCATTTCTGGTTCAAGCAACTTCTAATCATATATATATATATATAGGGAAGGTTTGTCCTAGATTGAGATTTTTACAAGCTGTATGCACCTATGAACTATAAATAGTTAATAAGAAATTGCATAATGATAAAAGAAATTTTATCAAATGAAAAGGGCATACATTCTTATTATTATTTCAATAAAGACAAAGATTTATTATAGTTGTTTGTATTTCCTTATTGAAATCACATTTTCACTATAAAGTAAAACTAATGTGATCATTTGATTTAATTAATAACTCGTCTAACAAGTACAAGTGTATGTGGTCATTATTCTTGAATTATACTTGTAACGACCGAATTACCAGTATTCGGTTTGAACTCAGGACTGACGAACCAAAATTTATTCGAATAGGCCAGACTACGTTCTTCTGTATAGCTCACACACTCATATTAGATTATATCAAAACACAAACTATGTGCTCAATTTAAACGGTTCTCAAACGGTACAGCCTGTGCTATGCAGTCAGAAGTTTCTCTGACCCAAAGTAGTGTGCTGAGAGTCAATAAAATATTCCCAACAAGATGGGATCAGATATCTATCTGCAGGGATTCCAGCAGTCCTCCCAAGCAGACAGTCAAAAGGTTAACAGTCACACACTGAATCACGCCATGACCTTGAGCTTAGTCAAACACGACCTTACTGTCAGTAGTCCGGCAACATGCAATAGAAAATTAGGTAACAAAAGATAAGCCTTTAATCAAAATCACATAATAAAGGCTCAGACGAGGAAGACTGGAGGACAAAAGGTGTGGTTAAACGAGATATGAACAAAGGTTAAGATATACGACAGAGAGAAGAAACAGATAAATGACAGTACTGTCCAATAAAAAAGCTGCGGAGGGATTTTTATCGTTCTCTTTGCGTTACAATACTTCTTGAATAAAAGAGCTAATTATTTTACTAGGCTACTCAAGATAAAGTAATCGAAAAAAGTCTTGCAACTTGTAATCCGACCATTTAAAGTCAAATTCTTTTATCAGTTATTTCTCGCCCCTAAATGCCCTGGTAAGGCTGAGAGTGGAGACAGTCCGCTCTCCCTCTCAAAATGCTCTCACATGGCCACGCGTATATAGCCTCTGCTAGGGAAGTCCTACTCATTGCCTTCTCGTGCCGGTGTGTTGTTCACGAATTTGAAAGGACGAAAGGCGAATGTCCAGCGTTTTAACTGGGTTGGTGGACACTGAGAGTCCACCTAGGGGAGTTGGAAAACCCTGATTCCAAACCAATGGTGCACATAGGACCGTATCTCCTCACGATGCTCCAGTGTCTTGTGGATCAGACCTTGAGGTCGAAGGCTCCGGGTGTGACCCCCTAAGAAAACCACCTGCTTCTGTTTGGGAACCCGGACAGTATCACAGCCCACATACATATCAAATGAGATTTGTGTGGCGCATATGTATTTGGTGCTCATTGTACCAGTATTTATGTGTTGAAATAAATAATTAAGCTATCTCTTACATAATTCAAGAATTGGATTTTCATACGATTTATGGTTTATTAAAGATATACCAAACAAGCATACGAATCTAGCTTATCACTAACTTTCATAATAACACTTTGAAGGTAAGAAATGTATTTCTTTTTATGTCCAAATGAATGTCCAAGTGTAATGTAAAGCTTGTCTAATTCAATAATACGATTTTCGTAGTAAAATAGAATTAGTGAAATTTTACCATTGTTTTTGTTTGTTCAGTCTAATTTTGAGATTTCCAAAACTATGCATGATTGGTACTTAGATTGAAGAGATCAGCCTTTGATATAATCTGTAGAACTCAGTAATCACCACGAATCTACATATTTCTTATCTAGTTGATGAATAAATTACTGTTTAACAAAATGATTAAGTAGAAGCGTTCTACATTGTAAAAGCAATTATCACGAAGAACGGACATGATCTAGAGAACAGTTGAAAGTAAGAAAACGTTAGAGAGCTTCATTTCACTTTGAAATCCCTTAAATAATATCCATTCAAGACACTATGCTGAAACGAATCACGGAAATCCAAGTCACATTGGGAATGAGATACTATACTGCTTTTGAATCGGAATCCAGTCATCTACACGTTCAAATACGATAATTCTCTGGTATAGGGTAACCCAATATAATCGGCTAGTAATGACCTCACTTCTAACTTGGTCATATCATATATCACTACTGCGCTCTCGAATCTCGATAGCGAGGCCAGAATTATTACTTTGAAATTTTATAAAGGTGTCTTTCTAGTCACAAAACGTGATGACTTTAGTTTTATTTTCGATCCGAAATTATAAGACTAAACAATTATTTAAATAATGTCATAGTGTGATCGAATAATTATCGTCAAATTGAATAAGTATTTATTAACGGCTCATAAGCTTGGTTTTATGAAACTATGCAAATAAGAACTTTCCCAAGAAGATAATTCTACAAGTGATTATAATTTTTGTAATTTAAATGCAACAACATTGTAAATAATCAAACAGCAAACAGTCGATTAATATTATGCACTTCAAGTATATATTAAGATTTTTAAGCTAAAACATTTGATTGTGTATTATGGGAAGGAAATAAAATGAAGAAAAATATATTTTTGTTTTTCAGAAAAAAATATTTTATTTGAGTATTGCTACTACTTTGAAAGGGAGGGGTTTTTCTTTTGTGTGTGTGTGTGTGTGGATATGTTGCAACTACTTATAAACAAACTTAAGATAAAGAGAATTTTTGGTTCTTTAATTTAATCTCACTTGATTAATATTGACAATAAGATAAATATTAGATTTTCATATCACACAGTATTCCCTGAAGGCAATAGAAACTTGTTATTAGTGCTATAACAACGAAAATAATACATTTTTGTTTAAATAAATAATCAAAGCAGACAATAAAGAAGAAAAAACAAAAAAAAAGAAATCTGTGTGGCGAATTTCATACCAATGAGATTATAAAATAATAAATAAATATCTGCATAAAAATAGAATATCAAAAACAGAGAATAATTAATCATTAGAAATAATAAATAGAATCTATTTTTATTCAGTTGAGATAGTATTTTTTTTGTTTTTGTTTTTTGCGTGAAAATTGTAATACTCTTAGACTTCTAATACTGAAGTGATTGAAATAAGATTTCAACTCTACAATCTAATGACATAAAGTTTAATGTATTAACTAATTGAGTTACTAATCTACTCAATAACACGTTTAAGATTGAAATTCTTCAAAATTATTAAAGTATGCAGATTGAAATTTAGAATGGAAACTTTCTTGATAAGTGGTGTTCAAAATAAACTTAATTTCTCATGTAACCAGGTGGTATATATATAGCTGTATGATATACCCAAATTCTTAATAATTGAGATAATGAGTCAGTTGGAGCTAGACCATCATGGAAAATCTAGAATCTCTGATGAGGAGTCCCACAATGGGACGAAATGGCTGTCTAGTGCTTCCAGGCTTTCCATAGTGGTCTAGCTTCGATTGACTCACGATTTCAACTATTAAAAATTACTATAATATCTATAAAACCCTTTCTGATACATAAATTCTATAAGACAAGTTTAATGTATAATTTTTATTGTAAATCATAATTTTCTTCTTTAGGAAGCTTTTTATAATTGATTAGAATAATAATTGTATTACTACACACTGGAGGATATTATTTGACTATGCAATATGAATAACATAAATTTATAAGACTATAGATTAATCAAGATCAAATACCCTCGAGTTAAACTTGATGAATTGCAATTACTAAAGTGAGAAATAATTTAATTACACTATTCATTTTCGTTTTCAAGTTAATTGAATGTAAACTAGTGGTAGTTTACAGTTAGATAGATCAGATTTGATCTTTTTAATTTACTACAGCCAATATTAATCTCAATAAGATAAAATGATATTGTTCATTAGTTATTTTGAGTATGCCTGCTGTATTCATCATGCATTCTGTGTTCAATTGTGTTATCTTAATTATTTCGTAATACTATAAGAATTAAAGCATGTACAGACGAAAAAAAGAAAGATCAATACCCCCGTAATTATTTAATCGGTGGTAAATAATGACAATAATAAGTGTTTATTGAAAATATTAATTTCATCATCAAATGATAAGAAGTTTTATTAAGTTATTTTTTGCACAGTAATTTGATCAATATACGTAAAAGATAATTAGAAATCGAGATGTAACAAGAATAAGATTCAACGGTGGTCACGTTGTATTACTGAACGACTGAATTCGTAAATAAGAGCAGTTGAATCCCAATTCATCAGTCTAAAAGAATCATTCTCACTAAGAAACATAAGTTTAAAATTGAATCTTGTGTAAGTGTTATATCATAACGGTGAATAAACGAATGGTAACTGCTAGTAACTATTTATAGACTGATATTATATATTTGTATTATATAATTTTTAAGTAATTAGATTATAAATATTTAGGTCCCTTTTATCATAAGCTTGTATATGACCTATTGACCAATATTCTTAAGTTATTCCCAATTTATTAGTTATAGTCTCTCACACGCACATCTACTTTTGACTTGATCTTGTTTAATTGTTATTTTCTATTTTATGGTATGGTGTTGTCTAATTTACTTGTATATAAACTGAGTATGTCTGAAATACATGGTTCACACAGTGGAAGCTGAGATTGTATTCTAGACACAAATGGGCAGGTCTAGGCAAGAAGAACCGATTAAGAGTCGGGGTTGATTTTAGGCTGCTCGAACTGGTTAACGCGTCATTGGTTTAGCATAGTTCTAAGGTCATACAAGTCGATGTTCTAGTTAGCAATTTAGTCATGTGATAGTTGACAGGGCAAAAGACCGAACAGTAAGGTGATACTAAGTTTTATAGCAAATCAATTACATTTCGTACACTGTCATCTTATTTCAATGTTTACTGCGACGGTGAAATCTCATTCCCAGTTGCTATTGGTTTGGGTCTATAATTACTCTTTGCTTGTGAACAGTTCTGGATATGTTATGTTTAGATAAATATGATATCCAATATTTTATAGATCCTTTATACTTTCTTAATGAATACCTGTCTTTAATGTAAGGTTGGTTCAAAATAATGAAAACCATTTTATTATGAAATAAACCATAAATTAGAAAAAATTAATTGGTAGTTGGATTACATTCAACCAACTGAAAATAAATCTCAAGGTCTATGATCACTGAAAATGGTTGTTCTGGATTAAATACCTGCCTATTATTGTAAGCTGTTTCCTGTTCAGCTATCGAAAAATAATCTCCAATGTATAATTTTGTATAAAACAATCATATTCTGACGATAATGAACACAATTAAAACAAGTTTTTTTTCTGAAAGAAATAATCTCATGAATTACTTATGTTAATTGGTTAAAAGTGGTCGACAGGATATCCTCTATGAAAGTTTCATTTTAAACAGCACTCGTCAACAAGAAGTTTCTGTAATATTGAGGGAACGTACACTGTCTGTGGGATTCAAACTCAGGTCATTCAGTTTCATGATCTTAATGGATAGCACTGAAGTATTCCAGTCAAAACTGATCTCTGATAGGATTGAATCATTTACGATTGTTTGATCACTGAATTGTGACCAATGCCGTATTTATCTAATCCTTTAGTGCTGGCCGAATTCCACTGACCAGGTATGTTAGTACATGATTGTATAAAATCATTTAATTCAAGTGTTCTTGAAAAAGACTTCTTTTTGTGTGTAGGAAATATTCGTTTATACTAATAAGATTCTGTTAATCAATCAATCAATCAATGGGAATAAAAACACGAACATTTACTGAATAGATTAAGAAAAAAAAGATTTTTTGGTAGAAGACAAAATAAATAACTATTATGTAGGTAAAAATAGTTTGGTTAGTAAAGCGTTGCTATATACGTGTTTAGTGATTGAAGGTGTAGGTTTATTTTTAGCGAAATATTATTTTCATTTTTTTCTTTAATCATTTCTAAGACTCATTTTTCTTTTTTAATTAGTCATATTCATATTACTTTGTATTAAAATAATAGTTGTATGTAAAGTGTGTCTGATTTCGAACTGACTCTCTCCCTCAGTAGGATTAACTCATAGTTGGTGATTAGTTGCTGAAATGTAGTAAATAACTTTGTACTGTTTTATTTTTAAGATCAACAGAAATTTGGCGATGTATAAATTTTCGTTATCTGAGATTTCAGTGTATTGTGAAATTAGTATTTAATCGTTGAAGGTAAACGGTAGGAAACTTAAGTTGGATGTTTATCAAAAGTAGTTAGTCTCAGGACCATATTGATATTGTATGAAATTAAGTAGTTTTTTCGGAGTTAATGGAAAATTCTGTTATTTTTATTTTTTGGGGCAAGCGTGATAGGGCTTTTTGAAAAAATTAGAGGCAGCTTCTTATAGAATTCACTTTTAACCTATCAAATAAATGAACCCTTTCACCCAGTGACAATGACTGTAGAATGTTAATGCCTATTCGTCCATGAGCTCCTTCCAACCCAGTGTTTAATCAGAAGATAGTGAGCAGATTTAAAAGGTTCATCATTCTTCATTTTGTTTTTTCGTTTATTTCAGCTTGAAAATTAATGAAATTAAGTAATTTAATCGCTTGACCACACAGCACTATAAATATGAAATCATAAAATATAGAATTGCAAACCACAAGTGAGATAAAACTACGTAATAAGCCCATAATTAATTAGTTGTGGGTAAAAAAATGTAAAATAACAGTTGATAGATAGAACAAAAGCTTACAACAAACAAATCTAAATATTAAACACTTACACAATAATTCACTTGGTATTGTTTGGCTTGTATCTTCCCATTGAGGTTTAAGACTGCAATTGATCAGTCTGTCATTAGCATATGTGTATACTGTGCGTATGCCTCAATATTACCTTAATTCACAAGCTATTTGTAAGCAATGATGGATAGTGGCTAGCAGTGGAATCCAGGATGCGCGTTTCGTCCCATTTGGGACTCGTCAGCCGGGTGCACCTGCATCTCAGAGTTGATGTTCACTCTGGGACTCGAACGCAGTACTATTAGCTTCAAACACCATCGTGTTATCCACTCAGCTACTGAGTCCTGATAGCCACTTGCTTGTGCAATGGGGTAAAATATATAATTGTTCTCCCAGGAATAGTTCTGAAATTCTAACAGTTTCCAAACATCCACTGCCATATAACAGACAATTTCTAGTGGCTGGTTGGTGCTAAGTAGTATTCAGTGAAGAGAAACAATATTTTATCGAATTTTTCGTATCATATGTTGGGATAAGATACTTATAGGGTAACCGAACTGAGGCAGTTTAGTTAACGTATAGGACTATCTAGTGTAACTGTTGTCTAGAGATTTCGCCTATAAGGTAGTGTAAAAAGAAGTAATTCATTAGCAAATGTTTATCATAATAGGTTCATTGCCTCAGAATCCTGGAGACCATGTGAACTGACGTTTTAGATTTCAAATCTTCCAGTTCTTATAGGTGGTGGACTATCCATGATCACTAAACTGCACATTTGTTGTGACGGATAATGATGCTACTCGATTGGTCAAACGGATATAGGTGGTGTAGTGTTTAAATCTGTAACCTATGAGTTGTTACCCAAGTTCTTTTTCCATCAAACCACTACCCCAAGATAGTTCTAAGTTAGATTAAGTCTAAACAGAAAAACGGTTATCATATGGTATGATGTATATTTTTGGAAGATGACTGTTAACTCTGTGCGAAGAAAAGAAAAACATTTGTTGCTTTACTAATCTTGATACCCTGTATGATTTAAAGATTATTCGATCAATTGTTTTCATTATTAGTTATCTATCAAAACTAATGGTATGAAGTATATCTTATTAAATACAACTAATATTGGCCTGAATAACTATTAAATAACTTACTTTTAACAGTCTTTTTTTATCACAAAACCTTTATTTTTTTCATTTTATTGAGTTATGAAGGTAATCTGAAAATTGTTTATTTATGTCATTATGATTAAATATTTGCATTTAACGACAAAATTCACTCATTTGAATTTATCCTCATTTTTTAATAAGGTGTTTACAAAACAAACAAGCTCATAATGGCCTGGAAACAGGAATTTTTTAAAAGTCAACAAATATAGTTTCAAATTTCCAGATTAATCTGGATAAAATGACAAAATGATTTAGATAGGCTTCTTTTAAAGATAAATAAAAGTTATATAAATATTATTTTGCTAAATGAGGGGGATGTATCAATATCATTTTCTCTCCTCAATATTTTATTTTATCCAAATCTGACTAAAAAATAAAACATTTATTTCCAAAATATTAAAAAGATACCATAATGTGGGATTATTGTCATCAATTGTGATGGATAAGCTTTTTGAAGATTAAAATTAGTTGTATATGGTATTCGTCATGAGTTGATATCAGCAGAAATATAAGTTAAAACTAAGGAGTACCAGACAGCTGTTTCGTCGTACTAGAGAACTCTTTCTCAGGATGAACCCTTGACTCTACCAGTTTTCCGATCTGGAACTTTTAAGTTTCATGGTAAACTCCTAGCCATTAGGTTGCTAGTTGGGCTTCCAATAATCATTTCGTTTTATCACAGATTGATTAAGGTTGGAAATATTCACCGTTAAGCTTATAACCTAATGGTGTAATGGTTAAGTTCTCGGTTGAGAGATCAATGTCCTAGGTCTGGTTCCTAGTTGGTATATTGGTAAATAATGTTGGGGATTCTCATAATAGAACAAAATATGTGTTGTGTTATCTGGTTTTAAATTTTACGTGAACTAGAGTCACTCTATAACAATCAACTTCTACATTTTCTTGTTGATAACTTTAATAGTTGTATTTTAATTTATTAAATAGACGAAACCATATTTGATAGAATGCTACGAGGATGTAATAAAGTATAAAGTTTGAGAAAATATAGTTGTAAACCAGTAGTTACTCAACAGAAATAAAGTTAATTGAAGTCGATTACTCTTTCTAAATAATAGTAAGGTTGATACTTCGTAGGAAACAAATAACTCATGTTTCACCTAACTTGATTATTAATTTGATAGAAATGAGAATAAGTAATTTTTTTAAACATTTAACGTACTGCTTATTAGTGAAATCCGCAAATAGCTCCTTTCCAAGAATGATACTTTGAGAAGTCGATTAAACTATTTTTGTCCTGTTTACTAACTTTTAAAACTAGTATCAATGGTTATTCTCAGGTTTACTGTAGTTTTATTGCTTAAAAAATTGATATGGTAAGCTAAGTGACTTAACGGACAAGTGCATTTCATTGGCTAAGAAATGGATCAATTTTCCTAAGGATCAGAGCGCTATATATATGATTGGGTATTTTTGCACCTTGTTCGGTAATCCAATACACTTCCTTACTCAATCTTATGTTCTCGCTCAAGTAGTCAGTTGAGGTGTTACCACCTAGCACACTGTGTATCAGTATCAGATTTTAGACACCGCCCATCACAACAAGAATATAAAATGTAAATTTTTAAATTATATCATAATGTTTTATGTAAGAACTTGTTATTGTTAATGTAACTTTCGTTACATGTGTCCGATAGATTAATCCAAAATAATTTATATGAATATCTGAAATTATATTTAAGTGTTCATAAACTCTAATTTAAATTACTCAATCACTTATTTTAACTGAATTCATAAATATATAAGAACTTTTGTCTAAATTTGAACGAATAGTTTCACAATATTTAGGCGCCGAGTTAATGTGAGTCATTAAATAGGAAAAATGTATTTGTAAAATCTCAGCGAAAGAATTTGAAGTAAGTCCAACGTTTCGCCTGGCAAACTGGTCCAAGCTTTTTCAAGGAAATGTTTTTATGTTTTTATACTAAATTTGGTTACTATAATTCTAATCAATTGTTCTAATAAAATCACATTTATCAGAATGAGTTTTGTGGAGATTTTAGTAAGTTTCACAGGTTGAAATCATGAGTCAATTGAAGCTAGACCACCATGGAAAACCTGGAAGCACTGGACGGCCTTTTCGTCCTAGTATGGGACTCCTCAGCAGTGCGCATCCACGAACCCGCCCCCCGTGGGACTCGAACCCAAGACCTACTGGCTTCGCGCGCGAGCACTTAACCATTAGACCACTGAGCCGGCATCCAACGGTGTTAATGTCTAACTTCAACCAATCCATGAAGTTGCGCCACTGAACACCATTGTCTTCAGTGGGCCGATATCTCACAACAGACCTGGTTGAACTCCGCTGGTGACGTCTTCTCACTAGAACTCCAGGAGGTTCTCCTGAAGTCAGTCACTAGTGAGCGGATGATTATTATCAGAATGAGTTTTGTGCAGATTTTAGGAAATTTCACAGGTTGAAATCAGTAGGTCCAGGGTTCGAATCCCACGGGGGGCGGGTTCGTGGATGCGCACTGCTGAGGAGTCCCATACTAAGACGAAACGGCCGTCCAGTGCTTCCAGGTTTTCAATGGTGGTCTAGCTTCAACTGACTCATGACTTCAACCTGTGAAAATCACATTTGCCTAACAATTGATACGGATAATTTGATCCAGTGGACAATAATTTATCTTAGTTAATGTGAACTATAAATTAGTTTAGACAATAAGTCAACTGATAACAATAAGAATTAATTTTCTATTATTGTAAAATATTCTCTCATTACAATAGTGCGATCAATTCTTGATTTCATTTTTCAATGAAAATAGGAAATATAAAAAAATAATAGTGAAAAATTTTTTTTTTTTACACTTTTTTAGTGATTGATTGATTGATTAGTTTTCGATAATGATGATAATGAATTAGTTTTAACTAAAGAACCATGAAAAAGAATCAAATTTGAAAAGAATTCTTTTCTTAGTGTTTATAAGCTCAACAATATAAGCTTGATTATTTGATAGGAACTGAATTTAAGAATTTGAGTTATTACAGTTAGGATGATTGTATTAGGTCAGAACTCTACTATTTACATCTACTTGTATCTAATAAACGTATGATATAAAGTAATCATAATCAAATTTCTACGGCCATATCTGTTTCAGTATCCATAAAGTTGAATTTTAGTAGTCACAGTGAGGTTGTGGATGCACATTGTTAAAAATTTATAAACAAGAATCAAGCAATTATCCAGTTGTTGTAACTGTGACTGCAGATTATGGAGCAGCGAATTATCGATCGGACCAAAGACGCGTAAACACGTAAGGACGGTTTAGAGTTCTGATTGGTCCCGCTTCCCTGTCTAGCCCAGCCAGTTGAGTCCAGAACGCAAGTCTCAGCCTCTGAGATATGAATAATTATATTTCAAGCATACTGAGTTTATATACCAATCAAACCGACCACAACGTACCAATAAAATAGAAAATAACATTTGTACAATAATTAGCCAGAAGTGGCTGTCAATGAGGGAGGTAGCGATTAACAGATAGGGAATAATTCATGAATGGTAAATCGTAAAATAATAGTTCATAGGTCAACATAAAGCTCATAATAAGAGGGGCATGAATGTGAAACAGTTTAGTTACATAACAATTATACGATAAAAATATACTCATAATATTGGTCCATGAATGGATCCCAAAAATTACCATTCATTATTCTCATCGGGATACAACACCAGTGTTCGTTGGTTACTGACCCTTATTATGATAATAATAAAAAATGGACTTCAAATATTAATATACATTTTCGGCGAGGCTATAATTTATGGACGGACCAGTCAGGTATAAGAAAACAGGTCTCGGATTTCGGCACGACATTCACTCATCTATTTAGTTAAATAGAGTTTCGGCATTATAACTGATGTCAGTTCGTGACGAAAACCCTATATCTATTTTCTAACTTTAACCATCAACTGTAAATCATAATTCTAATTCCCCACACTGGTTTATAACCTTCATTTGGTCCTGTTTGTTAGGCGGACACTCTCAAGGTCAGTTTAGTGTTGCTCAAAGGTCAATCCATAAATTATAGTCTCACCATATTTTCTTTTTAGAATCTTACTGAAAATAATTATGTCGCTGCAAAGACCCTTCACGATTAGTTTGAGTAAAGATATATATTACTTTTAAATCACTAACTTTGAATCACTATAAAACTAGTTGAATTCGTTCTCAAATTATTCACATAATAAAATTTCATTAAGATATGATTTAAAAAAGTGGTTAAGTATGTAAATGTGTTTTACAATATTCCTGAACCAGGATCTTTTTTTTCACCGAACTGTTCATTCTCTTGTTTTACTATTATTTTTTTATTTTTTTATTTTTGTAGGGTGGAAGGACTTTTTTCACCTGGTGAATTTACTTTATTGTTTTGCATTATCATATGAATAGTTCTACATATCATTCTGAACACTTGAAATCACTGAATTGTCAAGTTTCAATAATTCAATACATTTTTTGATTTTATACATATTAAAAGGAAAATTGAATTAAGTGAATAGTCACAATTGATTGATCACTGATTGGGGATCAATGCCATGTGTGTCAAGTCCTTCTTAGTACAGATCGAATGCTATCGACCAAGCTGCAATATGGCCACTGGTCTAGATGACTCGACATTGCGTGCACTATGTTGAGAAAAGATGATAGTTGGAAGTATTCAACAGGAAACCCTGGATCCGGGTTTCGTGCTACTTGGCACTCGTTAGCAAGATGTACTTGTAATCTTGAGGGAACTGATGTTCCCTGACAGATTCGATCCTGTCTCACCCAGCTTCACAGTCAGAGACGTTCCCACTGAGCTATTCGGGCGGCGACCGACCTTCTGTAGGACTGAGATGTAATCACAAGTGAATAGCTTTTTTTATAAACTTTTATGTAATTCAATATTGACTTCAATGAATTTATTTTCTTGATTAGGCTGATTTATATTTTGTTCTTTAAAAAAAGATCTATCCAATCTATCCATTGGTGATTAGTTTAAATGAAGAAGTCTTTCTTTCATTGACTTATTTAGTTTAACTACTTTCTAGGTTGAACTATGAAATTCATTGAAATTATTCATTATATTTCTGTCTATTTCTGTTATAATGATAGATAAACAAATAATAAATAAGTCAAATCAATTGAATAATAACTTTTCACTTAAAAAGTAAATAAAATAAAAAAACATTCATCCTTAAACAAAATAGATTTCTTTTTATTGATTGAGATCATGAACCGATTGATATTAGAACACCATTGAAAACCTGAAAGCACTGGACGGCCGTTTCTTCTTATTATGGGACTTGTCAGCAATCAGCACCTACGACCCCGCGAACGGGATTTGAACGCAGGGCTTTCAGTCTCGCGCGCGAACACTCAACCCACTAGACCACTTAGCCGGTATCCAATGGTGTTAATGTCTAACGTCAACCAGTATGTGCTCACTAGTGACTAGCTTCGTGAGGGAATTCTCGGAGTTCTAGAAGAAGCCGTAACCAGTGGAGCTAATCCGTGTTGGATAGAGACAGGTGTCTACCTTAGTATAATGGAAGATGGTCGCGCAATTTCGTGGATTAATTGAGGTTGGACGTTAACACCGTTGGATGCCGAGTCATTGGTCTAGCAGGTTAAGTGTTCGTGCACAAGACTGAAAGCTTTAGGTTCAAATCCCTTTCGCGGGATCGTGGATGCACACTGCCGAGGATTCCCACAATAGGACGAAACGGCCGTCTAGTGCTTCCAGGTTTTCAATGGTGTTCTAACATCAATCGGTTCATGATCTCAATCAATAACTTCATAATCTCCACAATTCCATACTGATAGATTTCTTTTTATCAAATAGAGTGAATAACCTTTGTTTTAGAAAGTTTTACATTATCTATAGTATCTGCTCTTATTTGAGCTAAAACTATCTAATCACCAATACAGTTTCATATGATATAATTATTAACTTATTATCTTAAGTAAATAAAATAATTTCTTATATATAAAATCTTATTAAAGTAGATGAATACTATATATCACTGGTGAATCATTTACTTTACACCATGAAAATAAATGAAATTCATTTCTTCCACTTTGTTTCTTTAAAGCTTTTTGTTCTTGTGAAATCAGTTGGGTGTTGTCTTTAATTAGTTAAGTTAGCGGCACTATAGGTTGTCTTATTTCCTGTTGAGTTTCTTCACTTATTCCAGCAGTTTTGAGTGATCACTCTAGTGATGCGAAGAATTCCAGTTTTGAGGTGTCACTTGTATTGTAGTTTAATCCCTTTCTGAATAGGTGTTCTATGTTTGTTATTGCTTACTTTGACAAATTAACCACTTAGTTGTTCACGTGTTCTTCCATGGATGGTTTTGAGGTCTTGATTAGTTTCTTCTTTGTTCTCTGTGTCGTTTGCATGATAATTCAATGACTGTTGTCAAAATTTCTAAATGCTTTAATGTGATTATTCTTTGTAGCTTCTTCGTTTGGTTCACTAATGACATGTTGGTATTTGTGGGTCTTATAGTGTGCATTACTTATCATTAGGTGTAACATTTTCCTTCTACCATACCATATGTTTTAATCATTTATATTCTTTACTCTCAGTATAATAAAACCACACTGAAAGCTCAAAAAAAATTATACTAATATTAACTAATTATATCAAATTATTTACTTTTTAAAAATCAATATGACTATTTATTTACTTGTTTCGATACTACTCATAAATAATAATAAATTTTTTTATCACGAATGTTAACTAAATGAGTTTAAAAAATACTCCTATGAATCTTTGCTTATTCTACTTTCTACTTCTCTTCTTTTACTTATCTATTTCTCAATTCATTTTGTTTATTTTAATGTGTCATTAGTTCACTTTATTTGTAGTTACGTAAATCGATTAATTATATCTTATGGCATTAACTATTTATGGAACTAGCACGCGACCTTATTAAAAATAGAAACGGGTCATCAACTTAGTTTATGAGACAACATAATGTAAGTTCTTTTGAAACTAACAACAACTAGAGAAAAAATATTCAAAACTAGATAATATCAAATATCTAGTTTTTTCTAGTTTATGACTTGTCATTATTATACACATGGGATTGAAATTATGATTTTCCAGTTTGATAGGAACCATGGTACCTTTAGATCCAATATAAGTTTTTAATGATTTAAATGTTCAAAATCAATTCAATTTTATATTATAGTATCGTTTTCATTTTAGATCATCAATGAGATGAGGGATGAAAATAATATTTTTACTTATTGTTTCGTTTTTTTAAATAAATTATCCTATCGATTCAGTCACTATCTCTTTTTTTATATAAATTAGTTTATGGAATAATAACCACTGTTGAATACTTATTCTAATTGATACTCGAAGTTGACTGATCAAGAAAAGATTCACTGTGTGTATTAAGTCGATGAATCCAACATTATCATGTGTGTCATGAAATAATCGTATTTTTTTATTTTTCAGAAGATCCATGTTGTGAGCTCTTTGAAGATAAATTATATCGTAGATTGAGAACAATAATAGAATTTCTTTAGCTTACTATATGGATTGATTCTAGTTGGACAACCATTGAGTGCTTATTAGTTACAAACTTCAAGATGTAATCCTCTTAGTTCTGGTGAGCAGTCGTGACCAATTAAGTCCAACCATGTCGGCTATGAGGCAAACGCCTACCAATAATTTTGGAAGATGGTTTCGCAATTTCGTGAATGGGTTGAAATTCATCATGTGAACCATTAGAGCTTGTCTTGACGCCTGAATATTGTGAATTTGATCAATTGTGGTTTCATAGTTGTACACATCTGATAACTTCCATGCATGGGCCTGTTCAATGACTCTTGGGTTTTAATGTTTGTTTGAGTAGTAACTAATAGTAGAATTATAATCAAAGATGAATGGTGGTTAGCAGTGGAACTCAGGAAGCGTCTTTCGTTTTATTCTGGACTCGTCAGCTGGATACACTTGCATCCCAGAGTTTATATTCGCTGCAGGACTCGAACCTGGTACTGTGTTATCCATTTAGCTACTGAGTCCTGATAGCCACCTACTTGTGCAATGGGGTGAAATTTAAATGCATTCCACTATCCATCTTTGCTTATAGTGCTTGTGACTTAAAGGGAATATCGAGGCCACCCGTAAAGGATGCACATATGCCAATAATAGACTGATCAATTGCAGTCCTAAACAAATAAACAATACAAAATTAACCTAATAGTAGAATTATTTATAAAACTGAAGGACAATGATAAACAATTCCAGTTTAATTTCAAAAGTCATAACAGTAAACCATCCCATTTTTCACATGCGATTCGATGCAAAACGTTCGTTTGTAAAGCAGAACATGAAAAATTTCGAACTATTAGGTAAGTATCCGAACGTATCCAATTTCAAGTTCAGTCAATTAATGACATGCTACTCTGTTTATCTAGTATTGATTGTCAATCATAAATAATAATAAGCTGGATAAGCAAATATTTTATAGCAGATTATTCTATAGGATTAAAGTTAGTCTTTAAAATGTTAGAAATTTTATATTCTTAAAGTTTTTATATATTTCATTACCAGTTAATTCTTGATATGAACTTTGCATGGATCACTGATAGTCTATTGTAAACCGGAATGGAATATTTACGTAAGTATAGTTTTATTTCGATAAATGCTCCAAATGATCTATACAGAATAGGTGAAATATATAATTAAATATTAAAGATACTTCCGATTTTATCTTACTTACTTGTATACTTCAATCTGCTTTTAACAAACTACGCTGTAGTGAACAGAATACAGGTGGGGACAATCGAATGTATTTAACACAAAATTACAGGACTTGTTAATAAAATCTAACAATCATAAAGTAAATGCTTAATTTGCAAAATGTCCATCAGTTGTCTCAAAATGACTGAGACTTCATTGTTCTTGCAGTTTCATACAAATTGCTTTTTGTTTCCATTCTTTACTGTTCGATACTCCTGTTTCTCTGCTTCTAGACCTTCTGTTTACGACTAACATCATATACTACTTATGTCAATATAATGGCACACACCACAACAGTACTAGTGTAATGTAGATAGAAAAAATGTCACTTAACATCAAACGTCAATAAATTTACTGCATATAATCAAAGCATTTCTTTTCTTATTTCTTGTTTTATTATTACACTTGGATAAAACAATTTAATCATAAAAACTACATAATTAATTTAGGCTTTATTGAGTTTGACGATAATCTCTGTTGAATGAAATGGTCGAAAATTATCATTGTGACAAAAACAGACAAGTTGACAGTGAGATTATATTAAGAATTGAAAGATAAAACTTTTTTTTGGATAAAATAATAAGAAGACAAATTTGATCTGAAAGTTTAATGTATTCTGGTTTTGAACAATTTGGTCATATACATAACTTTGCCGAGGTTCTCTATATGAAAACTAATAAAGGTCAATTAAATAAAAGTCCAAATAAACATAAAGTTATAACTGTAAATAAAGGAGAGAAAAATAACCAAGGGGTTAGAGAAGAATAAAAAGTTATCACTTATAGATTTTTCCGGTTAAAATCAAAATTGAATCTGCGAGAAAAACAATTAATGTAATTATGGAAGGAATGGGAAATTGTTCCACCACTCTTAGCCATAACATGGCTTATAGGTGATCAGAATAGATTCAAGGTCATTACAAATTGTTTTTGTACACATAAAGGGGGGTTTGCATTTCCAGTTACCCGAAACCTAATCAAAGAATTTATTCTTGACAATTTCCATACGTTTTAAATTCTGTGTTAATATTAATTCCATGCCCCATTTCAATCACTTTTTATCGTTGATGAAAATGATCTTTATCAGTTTAGGGGTTGTGGAGATTGTTAAGTTTTTGATGGAAATCATGAACCGATTGATGTTAGAACACCACTGAAAATCTGGAAGCACTGCATGGCCGTTTCTTCCTATTGTGGGACTCCTCAGCAGTGCGCATCCACGATTCTGCGAGCGGTATCAAAATGACCGTCCAGTACTTCCAGGCTTTCAATGATGGTCTAACATTAATCGGTTCATGATCTCAATCAAACAATGATATTTCCCTTCAAATATTTATCGGAGCATTTGACACTAAATGATTCTGAATTCACTTAGGCACATATTCTATAACCTTTAATTGGATTGTTCGATTCCTTTTGTTATTTAAAGTAACCTTTTGCACTTATTATTCACAATATTGAGTTATACAAATCTAATATTTCCTATATCAGTAGTATATTTGAATTTATTCGAATATTTCTGTTTGCTTTAAGGAAAAAATATGGGATAACAATAGAAAGTATTGAATACTTGTGGTTAATTATTATAATTCAGTAAGAAGAAAATTATTTGAATTACTATGGGGCATTATTTTTAGTTAGAATGTTACTGACGTCCTAAAATTATTGATTCATCATTTAAATGAAAATTTATGAATCAATTAGTTATTTTTTTAATAATGAATAATTTAAATTTATATATAATTTGACTTCTGTTTAGGTCAGTTTACTATTCTTTTAAGAATTAATAATGATTACTATTATCTAAGATGACCTGCTTGAATATCTGAGCTACTTGTTCCTGCCATCCAAATATTTCAAGAAGTTGTCTGTTTCTTTGTTTGTTTTAACAGATCATTATGTCAATTAATTGCCCAACCTATTCAGATGCGTTTTTGAAAAATTTACAACCTTTCGCTATACAAGCTACATAAATTTGCAATCGGTAATATCATGATGGCTGGCAATATGCATTGAAAAAGAAAGAATATTATTCAGATCTTGACTTTTGAAATGTTAATATCTAACTGGTGATCACTCAATATTTATCATCAGGATCGATCATGAACATAAAAATGGAAACTCGTGGAAATACTTTATGCTGAGGATTCTATCTTGTACCGCTAATAGAATATTGAATAAAGCCAATAATAAATTTGAAAAAAATAGGTACCATATAAATGTATTATGAAAATTTCATTGTTTGAGAAGTATTAATTAATTAATTAGTTAGTTTTTTAATAATTTCCCTTAGTGAGCCTTATAGAATTAAAGTATGTTCAAAAAAGGATTTACCTAGATATTCATTCATCCATAAATTGTCTTACTTTCATGATAAAAATTAACGCCAATCTATACAATATTCTTAAAAACATTTAATTGATCAATTTTAGCAAATTTGGTTTATGGCTAGTAGTGGAGTGTAGGAGGTCAGTTCTATTCTGTTCGGTATTTATCAGTTGATGTTAACCCTGAAATTTAAATCCAGTATCCATCACTCAGGGTGAATATGTGATTAATGAAAACTGATCATTTACAGACTTTGATATCAACAACAAGAAAGTGTAAAGCCTTACAAACCTAATAAACTAGTTAAAAAAATAGCTATGGCAATAAGATTAGTAACAGTTCTATTTGAAAGACATAATTGATTTTAATTAATTGATTCATAACTTGAACAGATGTCTTTTAATAATTTTGATTGAGAAATGTTCTATATCTTCCTTGATTAGAATTTCAAGAAAATTTGGACAATTATACATTAAAGTCATTGACATTTTCTAGAATTATTTTACCATTAATGAGATTTAAAGCTCTTGTATCCGATTTAGTCTAGTTTTTGTAAATGTATATTCTTAAGGAGCTGTTTAATACTTTTTATTTTTTTAAAGCAAGAAGTCAGTTCATAAACAACATTATCAGATCTCCATAATGTACCATTTTATATTGATAGTTTTAGTAATGAAAACCAACATTTATTTAAGAAAAGTTAATACAAAACATCGTTTTCTTCAAACTAGAAATTAAAAACAATAATGTCAAACATCTAAATATTTAACAAAATCAGATGGATTAATTAACTGATTCAATTGTAAACGGAAATAAGAACAAATGGATATGATTGTTTTACCTTTTTTTTAAACAAGAAAACAATATGCATATTTTTGTACGAAAACTATTTTTAATAAATAAACAACAATTTGAATCAATTATTGATTAACTATTCACTTTTGCATACATAATAGAACAATATGTAGTGAACGATCTTTTTATGACGCTAAAAGATCTTGAGAATGTTAGTCTACATACAACGGCTAAATGAGGATTATACACCAGTGTGAGGAGTCGGGATTAATATTTTGCAGTTGGTAGTTAGGATTAATAATTAGATTTAAAGTTTTCATCACGGACTGACATCAGCTATAATGCCAAAACTCTATTTATCCGAATGAATGAATTAATTTCTCACCGAAATTCAAGACCTGTTATGGTACATCTGATTGGTTCGTCCATAAATTATAGCCTCACCCAATATTTCAAATGAGCATAAAATCAAAGTATTTTATTTTCGTTTATCTTTAGATATACGTGTAGGTGTTGATAAACTATAGTTGATTAGGTTCGCGATAAATTCTTGAAGTTTCAGTAAGAAGTTCTCATCTATAAAGTTTAACCATTTCGTGGACGAGATAGTTATTATCAATAGGACTAGATTGTACTACGATTTATCATAAATTAATTGAATATTAATGTGTTAATCACTTAATTCTAACTCAGTAATTTATACATAACAAGAATTGAAGATCAGGGATTAGATTACTGGTGAAGTCATTATTACGGAGTTCCATGCCAGGACAAAACAGTTATTGACTTTTTTCTGATTTTCTAATGGTACTTAAATTGATGTCAATCTGTCATTAATGTCAATCACTCACAAATAAGCTAATCTACAAAAACTATCAATCAAATTACACAATAATCGTTAAAATGATCGATATAAAAATAAAGGGAAACGGAAATATTTACTAACAAATCTACAGGGTAGAAACTAATGTCAGTGTTGAAGGTGAATGCACCATATTTATCAAAATATAAATATGACAAATTCTTTGAACGGTGATTAAATTATTGAAAAGGTTTATAAACTATGTTCGATTTTGTGAGGTAAAGTTAAAATAATAACATAATGTATTATCAAGCTTTGTACGATTGTATCATTTAATCCTTCGTATAAAAAAATATAATATCTGAATGAATGAAGAAAGGGGTACTTAGGAAAATATTAATTTATTTATAATGAATAATGAAGTGATAAATGGTTCACATGTTTGGTAAACAATTACAAAGTTACTGTTGTGTGATTCAGCATATTCTATGTCATCATAACTTTTCTTAAAGTAAGTTGATAAACAATCTGGTTAATAGTCTAATCAAATTTGAGCTAAAAAAACATATATTGACAAACTGGTATGATGGAAAAATGAGTCCTTCAGAGATTTAAATAGCTTCGCATAAAAGTTAACTAATTCAACCAAAAGGAAAGTCCTTATAATTTTCTCCATTATCGTTAACCATTAATAGTCTATATGTATGATGAATGAATTTTAAAAATGATATCCAAGGTTATAACAGTATTTAGAACAAACTTTTAAAGTATTAGCTAGTAACTGAAATATTTCAACTGTCATATGGGATTGATAATCATTTGACAGATATTTTTTCTTATGTTTAATGAGTAATTTCACAAGAAATGAATACAAATATATCGTACACTTTACAGTACTATCGTTTACCTTATACAACACAACTATTAATTCAGAAATTATTTTCTTTCAAAATAATCAAATTTATTAAGTAGAAAATAGAGTAAGTTAGTTTATATAATACTATGTTTTTGATGGAGTTTTGTTCTCTGAGCTAGATGGTTTGGTCATGGAGCTTTCAGACAGAAGTCTATCTGAAGTTTGTGCTGATGATGTCGTTCAGAAGAATGACGAAAGCTCCACGACAAAACCATCTAGCTCAGAGAACAAAACTCCATCAGAATCATCCACCTGAGCTACAAATCTTCTCCACTATATAACATTATGATTATCACAGGAATAAGAAAACTGAATATGAAGTCACTGATTTTTCACTGACTGGATAGAACTGCAATATATATATATATATATATATATATATATATATATATATACATTTTACTTTATTTTTAAGAGTACCTAGGAACAGATACATATGTTTTGTAAGTGTACTTACAAAATAGAGAATGGACAAATATACGTATGTGTCTATATCTGTTATAAATGTTTGTGTATTTTTTCTATGACCAAATGTTTATGATTGTATGCCTGTAAGTATATAAGTCTACACTCGACAGATATGAACACACACACACACACAAAGAAATATATATATATAGTGAAATAAATTTCAGAATTTTCTCCACAACAGAAAAAACACAACTTTTCAACATTGAGGATTTATTTATTGGTTGAAATTTACCTTTGAGTTATGGATCCTTTATGTTAACAAAGTTGATCTTCTTTGAAAAACAAAACACAACACTAATATCTGTTTATATATAACATTGTAAAAAACATTATTAATTTATTCTATTATTTCAAATTGAAGAGATTCGATAAAGTACTTTAAAGAAGGCATGAATAAAAGAAGCCCATACAGATTTTACTGTAACATAATTTGCATTTTAGGATTTATAGTGAATAAACAAATTTTTAAAAAAAGTTGGAATTAATCTTTATTATTTTGGATAATTTAGATCAGTATGTTAGTAATATGTGTCAGGTAATATTTTGTATTTAATTAATTAATAAGAATAAAAAAGTAATTCATTCGATTAATTACTCAATAGTATGTTATTCTTCATGGTGCTGGTTCACTGTGATAACATTATTAATGAATGACAAGAAGAAGAGGATGAAGCACATGATATACGTTTTCATTATCATACTTCATTGTTAATAATATGAATGATAAATCAGAATTAAATTTTATAGGTTTAAGGACAAATAAAAAGATTTCATTTAGAAGTTATCGTAATTTAAGTACTTGTTTACCGGATAATAACACTTCGATAAATATTGTTCAAGATGATGAGAAATTTCAATTGCCATACGTTCAAATGTCTAAATCATCTGAGTCGATTGCGAGTATAAAACAAGAGAACAATTCATATATCATGTTAGAGACCGGAAAGAAATCGGATGAAACTACTGCTACCACTGTTACTACTACAAGTAATAATAATAATAATGCTAGCTCAGTTATCGGACTTCCCAGCATCAAACGGAATATATTAAGACGACAGCAATGCACAGTTGAACAATTAAAAATATCTGAGTAAGTTAACTAAGTAATAGTTTAATAAAACGTTTGTTTCTTAACATTAGTAACTAAATTAAGTGTATTGACTTGGTTATAGACAGATTCGACTTTTCAGTTAAACGAAAGAAAAAAAAGGAATACAACTTTACACTACATAAGTGAGTTTTAAAAACAATTTGCCGCTAAAAAATTACGAGGCAGTAAATCATATTGATTTATAATATGCATTCAGTTTTCTAATAAGAAATATTGAATTTACTGGAATGATTTTGTCAAGTTTATGTACTATTGTTATTCAAGGTGATTTCCATAAAACTAGTTATATAAGCTGGAAAAAAGGATTTAAAACCTAGACAATACTGTTTCATTACTATTAGAGATGCACACAAAAGTATATTGTATTGATAGTAGAATTGAACTACACAACTCATAGTAAGCATTATACCTTTAAGTTAATAAGCCTTAATCTTCCATTCATAAAGATGTATATTTAATTATTAACATTATAAGTAATATATTACAACTACTCTTAATTTCTTTCTAATCTTTTATAAATCATATTGAACTGATATTTATTTTATGAATATGAATGTAAATAGAAACAATTTGGAATCCTGAGAAAGTTAAGGGAATCAGTTCAAATTATTATGATCTTGTATAAGGAGTAAAATGTGATCGAGGGTATATTCCGGTCATAAACATATAGAGAAATAAATAGAAGGTTGATTTTTATGACAGCGATTGATTCTAAATAGTACCATTGAAAGAATTTTATTGCAGATTTATTCTTTTCTGGCTTTTAATACAGAAGCAAATGTCTTCTTTTTGGACTCAACACAATACTTGATGATTTTATACATGCATAGGACAGTATATTTTACTGGATCGTATGTCACCCGAGGATAATGCTTCAATGCATCCCATTCAATTTGAACTATTATAGCTCTCATCTCTGTTAGATAATTTATCTTAATCTCCGAACTATAAAGACTATCATTGTACATTTTTGCTTAATATTTAGAAAAATTATTTTATATCATTACTCTGTCCATTCATTATTAAACATTAATTAGACAGTTTCGTTTTATACATTTACTAAAACACATTATTACATTACAAACAATACAGAAGACTCAGATGGGGATTTTATATACACGAATGATATAAATTAAAGTTGACATATGCATAATGAAAGAGCTATTCTACATATAATCTAAATAATAATGGTAGATAATAAAATTAACAAACAAGTAAATGGCTAAACGGAAAAATAGTACATTATGTGACCTTGAATAGTAATGGATGTTAAAACTTTATTCCTAACTAGTATGTATAAAGCTAATCATACTACCCATTAATAACAATTAGAAATTATTGCTTATAGCTAAAATATATTTGTCTACATCAACGTTTTACTTAATAAAGACTAGTATGATGTATTATATTCTTTTATATTGATTAAGTTTCAGGATGTTCAAGATGTAGTCTGGTCATTAATTCAAATAAACCTATATATCGTGAAACTTTTTTCCGACGTTAAGCGATTATGGACAATCAACGTCAAGCTTTGTACGTGAGCTCGATATTAATTAGGTCTGTTGGTTGAAAAGTAATATCTCATGTAACACTGGATGTTTTGAGTCTAAATCTTGCATGAAATATCGATTTCATCAGAACTATCATAAAATTGAATTCTAAAACTTTTTGTAGATTGAGCCCAACAACTTCACTAGTTATGTTTTTAAACTAAACAATATAGAATGAAATTACACTGAACTATTTGAGTGTAAAATATTTGAATGGGGTGATATTTATACACTCTTAAATTGTGTAGAGTTTTCATGTAGTTATCGTGAAAAAAATCTTTCTTTAAACTTACTCAAATCTTTCAAGATATAACTTCAGTTTGTGCTATCAGAATAAGCTTGGAACACTTGATAATGTTTGTTATTTTCAGTGAATAGAAGAAAGGAGAAGCTGATATTACTGGTTGGTATAAAATGCTAAATGTCATTACGTGTGAGTGAAAATTATCATTATACAATCATTGTAAAAAAGAAATCAAAGTTGCAATCCCAGATAGGGTCATCAAAAATTTATATTGAGATGCATCACAAATGCTTATTTCACTTTCACTGATAAAATATACTGACTATTTGATGGAATAGCAAAGAGTTCACAATTGTTTTTCATATCAGTTGCTATTTTTCTAGCTAAACTGAGAAACGGTCCATTCATGAAGCTCGCTGAAAGATCAACTTTCTAATTTTAGTATCAGGATGGTAGCAATTCTACGTGTCCTAGCAACAGATTCAAAAATATTATAAAGATTTACAAACACTTGTTTAGAAATATATTGTACTGACAACCCTTTATTTATGTTCTTTATTCTAAAAATATGTATTTACTTTAAACATTGGTGATTCATTTGTAGGTATCGTTACCAAGGTTTAACTTGATAATTTCGGATGAATTGAGCATTAGGTAGATTGGTATAAATAAATAATATATTTGTAATATCCCAATGAGTAGAAAAATGAGGTTTTTTGACGTTTCGTGACTCAGTGTAGGCTATTTCTTCAGAGAATAAATAAACCAACCAAAATCAATCCAAGTTTTAAACTTGGATGGTGATTCATTGATGATAACCCCATGTAATCTTCTGAAAATTTATTTGTAAGCGCTCTTTTGTTCACAGATGTTTATCTCATTATAATGAGAATTTTTATAAAAATTACGTTGATATATTAATATTCAGTAGTAAATCTGATGAATTTATTACATTTGTCTGTAGGTGTGTGTACAGTGAATGAATCAAAAGACTGACTTGTAAGCATTGAATATATAAGTGACTAGTGTCAGTATGTAACTCACTGGAGACAATGATGGAAGTGTCGCTCAATTTTGTGGATTAGTTGAAGTTAAACATTAACTCCGTTGGATGCCGGCCGGCTCAGTGGTCAAGTGGTTAAGTGCTCGCGTGCGAGACTGATAGGCCCTGGGTTCGAACCTCACGAGGCGGGATCGTGGATGAGCACTACTGAGGAGTCCCACAATAAGATGAAATGGCCCTCCAGTGCTTTCAGGTTTTCCATGGTGGTCTAGCTTTAATTGACTCATGGTCTCAACCATTAAAATATAAGTGACTGATGATCAACTACAATTTGAAAGAATAAAAGTTGTGAATTTTTTAAGTCAGTAAATGAATAACAGAAATGATCTGAAGTCCCAGTAAATAATAACATAGGAGTATAAGATCCATTCATTATTATGTGGGTGATCATAATCACGTAACTGCAAATTTATTATTCAGAATTATTGATTAGATTAAACTAACTCTATTGAAATGTGTATGCTCATATATCATTTGCATTGGTAAAAATTTGTGTATGTATGTGTATTCGTTTGTGTGTGTGTGTGTGCAGAGAAACAGTTAAGAAAGTTGATTTATCTATCATGGCCTTACTTTCTTTTATATCTTCGTATTTTTCTTAATGCTTCATTTTATTTCTGTTCTTCTATATTTTTATAGTGTACGTGAAATTTTATCATTAAATCAAAATATTTTAGGTAGAACTCCTCAAATTCACTCACTGGATTAATATTATTATTACACGATCACCTTATATCAGTCGCTACTCTCATTCACAATGATATTCTTCCCCTATCTACATGAAATATAATACAACAATTTTTATATTCGTAGTCCCTTAAATATTCCATACTCCTGAGTCAATCTAAATATTTCCTCAGTACAAAATGACGTATTAGATATAAGCGAACAATTTATGTCTTTATTATGATTGTCAATTATTATGTACATTCATACTAATACATATAAAACCAACATTACATTGAATTTTTGACATTAACACGTTTGCACGACACCTGAAAATAAGGTCGTCAGAAAGAAAAAAAGTTTCCTCTGGAATATTATCCTTCTTCAAATATGAATTAATTAATTCATTCTGAACAAATCAGAAGTTTTCTGAACGTTACTAATAACGAATAAACTTGAGTAGAATGAAAATCACTATAATAATTTCTGTCAATAGAACCTTTGATTTAATTTGAATCAGGCCATGATAGATCCTACAAACAAACTTATTGTAGGACTCCTCAGTAGTGCTCATCCACGATCCCGCCTCGTGAGATTCCAACCTAGGACCTGTCAGTCTCGCACGCTAACGCTTAACCACTGGACCACTGAGCCGGCCGGCATCCAACGGAGTTAATGTTTAACTCCAACTAATCCACAAAATTGAGCAATACATCCACCATTATCTTCAGTGAGTTACTATCTTACAACAGACCGGTTGAACTCCACTGGTCATCGCCTCTCACTAGAACTCTGGGAAATACCTCTTGGAGACCATCACTAGTGAGCGTATGTTGATGGTGGTCTTGTTTCAACTGATTAGTGATCTCAACCATTAAAAATTACTATAATATCCACAAAACCCCTTCTGATATAAATCATATATTTCTTAAGTATTTAGAAATAGGACAGTTTGGTTTAAGCACAATTTCAACATATTCATATCATTTTGAGTATTTTAATTTGTTGTTTGTTGTAAAATACATATGAATATAATTCAAATATATAACTAGTAACACGCCATTCAACCAATTTGTGTCATATGTATTTATCTAGTTAAACACATAAATATTGGCACAAAAGGGTAACAAAATATATGTGTCACATAAAGTAGTTCTCACTTAGTTTGTGTGCAAGGTTGGACGCTGCCTTGGTCGCCAAACCGAAACAGGTGGTTTTCTTAGTAGGCCATTCCCCGAGACCTTGAATTGGAGGTCTAATCCACAAGGCAGTGGGGCAACGTTGAGAGATATAAACCGAGGACGAAACGCTCGTCCTAGATTTCACTGATCGCCACAAATTTTAAATGTGTCTCAGTTGTACACATCATTTTTGTTCACTCTGTATACTTGAAAAAAAGAAATTTCCTGTATGTATCAGATTATTTTTGTTGCCAAGAAATAATCATCCGATGTGTCAATTAAAAATACACTCAAAACAGTAATTAACAAGAACGTCACTTAAGTTGAAAAATGAATATAACATTCGTTTGTAAGTATTCTGTTGTTCAATATTTACACAAATATTTTTGAAATTAATTATTTCACATTAGCCTTATCGATAAGGCTAGATGTGAAATATGCACTCACTGATAAGATTTAATGCCGAAAAAGTAATATCACAAATTTTGCTGAAGAAGAAAATTATGAGACCACAAGGCTACAATATCATCTCGGCTTCTGGAAGACCTAAACTTTCTGGGTTATAGCCTATATGAAACAATGAAGATGTACTATTCAATAATTTCAAGTTCATCTGTGTTTAATGCTCCTTGGTTTCCAGTGGTTCTTCAATTGATGTCAGCCGTTGACGAAAGTTGAGTTGAAAAGATTAGTCTTTTTAAGGAAAGAAGTTCATATTTTTGTCATGCTTACAAAGAGTAGGTTTCTTCAGAATAATACAGAGAAATTCATAACTATGCACAATATTCAAAGGGTTTGGAGTTTTAAGTTCATGATTTTGTTGACTGATGTTCAGATATCATATGAATAAGTGTGATATTCGTTTAAGATTGTCATTAATTGGGATCTATTTAAAAATTAGGAATGACTGGATGTCTCATATGTTTTAGTGCAGGTCTGTAAGGCAGTGTGTACACGGAACCCCACCATAAGTCGGGAACAGGACCTTCAGAAATCAAGGTGAACGTTTGGTCGTTTGACTACTGAGGCTATTGTTCACAGTTAGTTATTCTCGAATTCAATCATTTTGAGATATGGTACAGGATCATCTGATGCCATTAGTAATAACGGTTTTACCTTCAAAATGACGGGATATCTCCATTCATGACTTTCCATTATAAATTCGAGAACTTACCTCTACCTGAGACTGATCCGTAACATTTATCACTTACAAATTAAATGAGTCACCACTAAACCTCTATACCAAAAATGCTACATGTATAGTCAGTATTGTGAATAATATAACGTTTTCTACTGGTCTACACACATTATGCACTTTTAAAGAACGATCTTATTTTTCTTTAGAAAATTTTTCATTACACTTATGGGATTACGTGTAGTCAACTATAACACTAATGATATTAATGAAAACGAAAAACAAAATTGGTGATATTTTAAATGTACAATGCGTATATTTCCCATCATCCTATATTCAGCTATATAAATAGATATATTATTGTATTCTTTGTTGACACGTTTCTAACATTATTTGAACTGATGATTTTATTAATTAAACCAAAATGAAAATACATTTGGGAAATCCAATTATAACAAACAAAACGAATGTATTCTATGGAGGAATAAATCGTTTCATTACTAATCAAACAATATATATATATATATATATATATATATATATATATATATATATATATATATGAAGGTTAGTGTTAAAAGCAAACGCAAGAATTAATTATGTACTCACGATAATGGTTTATATTACGCCTCTTACTATGGAATCTTAGTAGTATACAATGAAATATCTAGTCAATTTAAATAAAAAAATAAGCCATTTTATCTTTATATCAGAAGGGGTTTTGTAGATTTTATAGTAATTTCAATAGTTGAGATTATGAGTTCATTGGAGCTAGACCACCATGGAAAAGCTGGAAGCACTGGACGGCCGTTTCGTCCTATTGTGGGACTCCTCAGCATGATTTATTTTTGTATTAGTAGAAATTTGTAGAATAGTTTCTTAGTCAATTATATATAAGTCATCAACAATACGATGATGGATAAAATCTTGTCTAGTTTAAGATGCCATATCAAACAGTAGTTTGAATTCCTGATGACGTTTCGTTTTGGGAATTCGCTTTTAAACTGTTCTTATGCTGACAAAAGTATGCATACAAGAAACCAACTTATACGATTAAAAGTCATAAAACAAATTTATTTATTTAAATGGTTTAATAGTAGGATTTTTGTAAAAATTACTGAATATTCTCATTTTCATTATGTGACTGAAATCAGCGGCATTTTGTTGTTAGCGTCGTATCATACATAATTAATAGTCCTTACAGTAATGTAAGTTGCAGGACATCGTAGGGTATTCAATCATTTGGACTAGCCGTCTATTCAAAAATAAATAGCCTTAAAATGGTATTCTTTAAATTGTAGTAGAATAGTTACTTATCAACAATGTCATAGGAGGATCACAAAGTACGTAAGTGAATTAGACTATTTGGATTTTTTGTATGGTTATACCTTTTACATTGAAAAGCCTTTTCATGAAATTTTGAATTGTGCCAAACAAGGAACATCTGAGCAACGCCAAAAGATTTAATAATCCTGTGGAGCTGGAAAATTTACGAATTAAATTGGCAATAGAAGTACATGCTATTGTCAAAACCCGTGAAATCGGTATCAAATGTTTCAAAATAGTTCGTAATGGTTTTTTCAGCTAGAAGAAAAGTCAAGGAGCTTAAACGTTTCATATAATGATGAGTCCATTTCCTTTTAGTGGAACAGGACACCTGACTATATATTCAACCCAAGCAGTTTATTTAAACAACCACGTTTGATTCTATTCATTTCTGATATCATTAATACACATATTTGTTTGGAAAATCCAGAATATTAATCGAAGAAAGCCCAGAGAGGCTTTAGAAACTTTAGGAAACATTTTACCCAATTAGCGATGATTAGACGTATCTCGGAAACATCTAGAGAGTGGAGAGTTGCGTGTCATATTTCTGATCGGATAATAACCTATCCTGCTACTATAGTAAGTAGAGTTCCAGAAGCGCAAAGCGATCTGAAATGCTATAAATACCCTCAATTTTCTGTACATAAACGAACCTTGGAGTAAAGCGTTCTTTCCACATTCTGCACCCTTTCTTTTTTGTTCAAGTTGTCGTGCAGATTGAGCCTGCGTTTATCAGGACAGCCTGAGAAAATAGATTCAAGAATTCAATCAGAATATCTGTCAACATTTAAACTCGATAACTGTACAACTCGAATATCACATTTTCCACACCTCATAGCATACACATTAATACATATAGTGATGATTTAAACAGAATCATCTGGACCAAAATACTATGATGTTGATATTTTCAAACATTTTGATATTGATTGAACTAAATGTTCTGCCTTATTCTTCTGAGCCACTTGTGTTAATTTAATTTCAGTTATGTATTTATTTACTCTGAACAAGTGATTGAGTTTACTGTAGAACTTTATACATTCAAATATTTACTCACTGAGATATCATTAATAATTCATTATTTTATGATGAATTAGAAAATGTTACGTGTTAAACTAGTGAATTTTCCATCGATTACAGGTTAAATATGTTCATAATATGTCATTTTTTTAATGAATAAGATCATTTAATAAAATAGTAAGACAATTCTTTGTATCATGTTAGTTGACAATCAATACAATACAACAAATCATGAAACCAAAATGATTATGTAACAAGAGTTTATAAGAAGCAATTAAAGCATGAAGTAATCTATTCATGGTCCACAGTAAGTATAGAAAATGATTATACACCCTTTTGAATACACAAGTTCTGTCTTTTTTTCGTGTGGAGTTAATCCAGATGGCTTTTTCTACATATCAAGGGTTGTAGTCTTATTCCTTCCGGTAGATTGTATGAAATTTGATACGAATCAAAAAGATTAAAATAATAAACTGAATTAAATCTATATCTCCTTTTTTGCTCTCAGAAAAATCATTTAAGAGATTCGGAATCACAGTCTCATTATTAATAATAACTGTTTACAATTTTAATTATATTCACTATATATTATTGATTCTTATTCAATCTATTTCGTTATATTTTTATGGAATATCAATTGATTGTTACCGTTATCAATATATATTTGTTAGAAATTAAATAGAGCTTTCTTGTATTCATTTATATATGAATATAACTGTTTGTAATTTCAATAGTTGAGGTCATGAGTCAGTTGAAGATAGACCGCCAGGTTTTTCATGATGGTTTAACTCCAATTGACTCATGATCTCAACTATTGAAATTACTACAATCTCCACTAAACTCCATTCTGTAACTGTTTGTTCTTGAAATAATGAATTAATGGGTTTTTTTGTGAATATAAAATGAAATAACCTAAGCAAATGTTATGAAATAGTAGTAAGATTGGTAAATTAATATTATACAATAGTCTATCTTTAAAAATACTAGTTAATGAGATAGAATTTGAATTTTTTAATCTGATTCAACAAGTTTCTTATGTTGCATAGCATTAAAAGAAAATATGAAAGCAACTGATGAAAATTTCAGAATAATTTAATTCTAGACAGTCCATTAACTAGTTAATACTTTTTATTCTTGAAACCTTTTTTTTCACTTATTTTTAAAGAACTCAAATGAAAATACATTTAATTTATCTCTATTTTATTGTTGGTTTTATATCATAATAAATTCTATTGCGGTGCGTTCTACTGATGTTGACAGATATAAGTAGTATGTTTCAGCAATTGAAAGTGAAATGTTTGGAGGCAGAAGATTACAAAGATCAAAGAGAAGAAAACAAGAACAGAGAATGATCGGTGTGGAAATGCAGGAATAATGAAGTTTGAGACAATTGATTGATGTTTTTCAAATGAAGAATTTACTGTATGGTTCTCAGATTTTACTCAAATGTTCTGTAATTTTGTGTCCAAATACGTTTGATTGCTTCCATTGCTAATC
This sequence comes from Schistosoma haematobium, assembly GCF_000699445.3. Classification (NCBI taxonomy): domain Eukaryota; kingdom Metazoa; phylum Platyhelminthes; class Trematoda; order Strigeidida; family Schistosomatidae; genus Schistosoma; species Schistosoma haematobium. Next base: position 22,542,473 of record NC_067197.1, read on the forward strand.
TCGTTTACTACAATTTTACTTTAAATGAACGATGGAAATAAATAATGATTATTTTTATTATCCATCCTTTCTCTGTTTTCAGAAGGGGTTTTGTGGAGATCTTAGTAATTTTATGGTTAAATTCATGAGTTCAATAAAGCTAGACCACCATGGAAAACATGGAAGCAGTGGATGGCCATTTCGTCCTAGTATAAGACTGCTCATCCATCTCGCGTAATCGTGTATGCACAGTGCTGAAGAGTTCAATACTAGGACAAAACTGCCGCCCAATGCTTCTAGGTTTTCCATGGTGGTCTGGCTTTTTTATTTCTTGTTTTATCAGAGTTATCCAGTAATATTTTCATTAGAAGCAAAACATTGTTTTATCTATCCCTTATTATATTCATATATTGTGAATACAAACTTCATCTCAGATTTCGGTTTTTTTGTCTACAAAAAATGATTAATTTGGTAAATAATTTTGATATCGTTTTGTTTGTAAATTAGTCACAAAACAGTATTTATTCATTCAGTCAATTTGTACAACCATTTTTATTTTATTTTTAGTCTCATTGAGATGAAGAATCTTGTTGCTAATGCAATAAGAGATGATTTATTTAAAAAGATTTGTTTGATCGGTTTTAAAGTTTGTTTTTGAACGGAATTTTTTATCACGAACGTAAAACATTTATATAACTATATAAATTTAGAAAATCAGCGAACAGCTTTTTTGGTATAGTTTTTTGAATTATTGAATGATAAGTTTTCCTAATTTGTTCTTTGGTAAAATACAAGACATGAATTTTAATAATCTCAGAATAACTCTGATAAGGAGAATTATAAGAAGTCATGGTGAAACTATAATTTATGGACGACCATTGAGTGACGCCAGACTGACCTTGAAAGTGTCTACCTAATAAGCTGGACCACATGAGGGTTATAAACCTGTGTGAGGAATTTGAATTATGATTTACAGTTGATGGTTAAGGTTAGAAAATAGATTTAGGGTTTTCATCACGAACTGACATAAGCTATAATGACAAGAATCTATTTATCCGAATGAATAAGGGAATGTCGCGCCAAAATCCGAGACCTGTTATCTTATACCTGATTGGTTCGTCCATAAATTCTAGTCTCGCAAAAGTAATTTATTTCTAGGATCACTTTCAATTATTCACAATTTAGAAATAATAATATCACAAACAAGTAATACACACTTCACCATATAAAAAGTCTTAAACAAGATGGGTTTAAAAAGTAGATGTCGATTGATAATAAATGGTAGAAATTGTGCAAGAATTAGTTCAATTATTCATTTGATTATTTGTCTATAGATTAACTAATAGAATATTCTAGAAATACAAGTCTTAAAATGGAATAATAGCGTTATACATAGACTAAGTATAAAACTTGAAAACTAATTAGCCAAGAGAAGCTCATATAAGAAACAAAAGAATTTTAAAAAATTGCTACACTACTAAATTTTGAACTTACAGTTAACAAGGTGTGGAAAGATTAGCCAAAACTAGAAAGTTCCTACAAAAATGCTATTTCAATAAAGCTTCTTTTGTCGTTTTTTTCGGACAAATTTTACATAAAGTTTAATGTGATCATGATCTTCATATTATTTTTAATTAGTATCTTACTACTGATTACAGGAATTCAGTTACTGCATTTTGATATATATATGTATATATATATATATACATATATATATATATATATATATTTATATATATATATAAACAGAATGTATTATGACTGTCTAATATTCTATTCAAATGAATGAATATAGAAGTATGGTTAATCATTTGTCCATGAAATTCAGGTATACAATTATTTGTTGTCAGACCGCCCTCTAAATATAATTAATTTGGTAAACACTTATAGTTTGAATATTATCAAATAATACAGTCATCATGTTTACAAAAACAAACGATATGATTTAGAATCTTAAATGTAATGTATACCGAATATTTTTTATGTAATGACAACATTCAAGCTTGAATGTGAATGAATATGATTATCTTAAATTGAGATATGTTAAAAATCGGATTAATCTCTGTGTTATTATTACTTGAATAAGTTATTAAAATATTTTGAATTATTCAAATGCATCTAAGTAAATGTTTATTGTTTTTGATGAAATTTTGTTCTCTGACCCGGATAGTGTGCTCATGGAGCTTTTATCGTTCTTCTGAACAACATCATCGGCACAAACTTCAGGTAGAAGTGAACTATTCGAATTTGTCCATCAAAATCATCCACCTGAGCTACAAATCTTATCCACTATCTTAAATGTTTATTGTTTTAGCCAGATTAATGAAATATGTGTGTCTGCATAGACAATATATTGATGATAATATTAAAAGAATCAGTATGTGTTTATTTTTCTTTTCGGGTTGCATAATTTGAATGGTTAGTTATAGAGAATTCATATTTAATATTGTGTATTGTAGAATTGAATTATTCAAGCTAATAACCATGCAATTAGAATTTAGTTATCATTTATGAGTTTTGAGTTAGTTGGAGAATTAAAGTTTTGCAAACAAAAGGAATGGTAAAATAAGGATATTTACAAATTTATAAAGACTATAGCCTATTTTTCAGTAATAAATTGATGTTGATAAGCAATACAACGTATTCAATATAAAATTGTTTGCGATTTTAGAGACTTGATAAGTGAATACAATAATTTAAGTTATTGTTGTTAAGGTTATGTAATTTTGTGAAGATGATCGTTACACTGTTATGCAGGGTATTTTAAATTTACTTTGACTGACAGCTTGTGTGTTCCATTTAAGTTTACAATTCTTTATTGCTTTTCATACTATTTTTCAATAAATGACATTTTAGTAGATATAGAGTTTGTCTAGTTTTGTTTTCGTTTAAACATTATTAGAAACCCGTATGAGGAAAGGTTTTACTTTAAGAAATTATGTACAATTTTGTTTCTTTTTCTTTCATAAATAATGGAACATTTAAACAAACCAATGAATATTCGACTGATAAGGTAATTGAGTTTTTAAATTGTTTTAGATCTAAGAGAGCACCAAATATAAATGAATGATTCTAACACAAAGTCGATATAAAAGTAAACTTTTTTAAAGTTGCTAATAGGTTATCAAACAATAGAGTTTAAGGTTAGGATTGATGAAAAGTGTTGGGATAAATTCTAATAATAACTGTAAGCCTTCACAGTATTTTCTCTTTTCATTTAACTTTGTCGTTATGTGGTTTGTGGTCACCATTCTGAATCTACCACCAAGTCAATCAACAAAATGATAATTTAATCCAAGTATTATAGAGTGTGACAATATTAGATTTGTTGTGTTTACATATGTTATTAACTATACAACAAAGAATTCATTTTCCACCAGAACAAATTTAAACCCTGATTTTGTGACTGTATTACTTACTTACACCTGTACCCCCCAATATAGCATAGGTCGCAGACCAACATTCACCAACCCATTTTATCTTAGGCCTTCTAGTTCTATCCCATTGTGGTTCATTATCCTCATGTCTGCCTCCATTTCTTGGCGTAATGTGTTCTTTGATCCTTCTCTTCCCTTTTGGTCTTGAGGATTTCAACTGAGAGCTTGCCTTGTGGCGTCACCTGAGGCGCCTATGGGGCTACTACCTGTCCCAAGCCCGGATAAAGGAAGAGGGTTGGACATACGGTTAGCTACTCTATCCCGTAAAAAATAACTCGCTAAATGAACGCCAACCAGACTGCAATAAATAAGCGCTTAATATAAGAAAACTGCTTTAACTTAACTAGCTTACAGGTTGCTAGAATAATGAACTGATATAACAGACAGTCGATTGTTTAGTTAAATGATTTACAATTCACGTCTGATAGTTAATTATGTTAAATAAATTAATTTAAATGGATATTAACAAAATTTATAAAACAGATGTTAGATTTCGGCCAGTTGTCGAAGCTTATATTAACAAAAAACAAATATGTTTTTCAAACTGCAGATAAGGTGTAAAACATGCCAGAGATAAAAACTTACACTTTATCAATAACATTTTCAGTATCATGTTTTCTAAAAGTTTTAAATTATTCTTATTGAGAAAAATAATCAATATAAATAAAACTTTGATCCTATATACATGTTTTTTTCTCCAACCAAAATAACAAATTAATAAAACATTTCAACAGTTGAGATCATGAGTCAGTTGAAGTTAAACCACCATGGAAAACCTGGAAGCACTGGACGGCTGTTTCGTCCTATTGTAGGACTCCTCAGCACTGCGCATCCACGACCTCGACTCTCGGAATTTGAACCCAGGACCTTCACTCTCGCTTGAGAACGCTTAAAACTCCAGATTACTGAGCCAGCATCTAACGGTGTTAATATCTAATTGCTGAGGAGTCCCGTACTAGGAGGAAACATGACAGTCTGTTTTTACTTTTACGTCTATACTAATATCTTTGTAGATTGATATTTTTAAAGTAAAAAAACAGTTGTTTTGCTTTTACCAATGAATTAAGCTAAGCCGTTCCGCTTTGAGAACTTGTTTATGTGTGAAAGACAACGTCAGAAACAACTGGTTCCTAATTCTTACCGCAGTCAATTTATAATAATACGTTACTATCACTAAATTTCAAACTTTGGTTCCATTTCACTTCCAGCCTCTCTGTCACAAAATGATTAAAGTTAGAAATGTGAAATATTTGATTTCAGCTTTGTGTACAAACAAAGCGTTCGTTACATCACCATAAGATCTTAAGTTATATCTCACGTGAGGCCATAAGGAGCTTACCACTGTGAATTAAAATACGAAGATAAAATAGTGTTGGATAGTAACTAGCAGATAAATCCAGGACACGTATTTCATCTTGTTTTGGGACACATTAACTTGATTTAATAGCATCCCAGAGTTTATGTTTACTCCAAGACAATAACCAAGTACCGCTCACTTCAAACGCCGCCGTGTGAATCACTTAGCGACTAAGTACATTTAGTCACTAACTTGTATAATGTAGGAAGGGGAAGTGTGAACGCATTTGTATTGGTTGTTCGTATCTTATAATTTATGTTTTGAACTTTAGCTGATCCACAAATTAATAGAAACGCAAGCCTTGCATTTCACTGCTAGCCACCATCCAGCTATTCCTATAATGAGTATTTATAATACTTGGCCTACTGTTGATTTTACAGAAAAATAAAAACGTCCTTAAGAAAATGTGCTGTCTCTGATTATAATTTGAAGATGATTATCACCATTAGTTGAGTGAGTAATATTGTTATTATTAACACTGACTCGACTGAAAGAAATACATGATTGTATATATGTATATAATAGTTAAAATTGACAATCATTAAATGATATCAATTCAAGTACGCTCATAATGCTTGTGACTCAATCGTAATATTGAGGTAATTCACCCTGGATACACATATGCCGAGACAGACTGATCAATTACAATCCCAAATATCAACAGGAAAATCTAAACAACCAATACTAATCAATGAAGATTAAAAAAATTATCCATTGTTTCCTTCTTTTAATGACTACCCTGTTGATGTCGGCTCATAAATGAACCTATACTCATATATAATTTTATATATACATAATAACAAGTACATAATCCATACTAATAAATTTTTAATAATTACTTCTATCAACATTATTCATACTTAGGTGTATTGGAACGTAAAATGGAATCATTCAAATCATTAATTAATTAACTTTTAAATCAATTACCTAAACAAACTAATTAATACACTTGGTATCGTTTACTTCAATCTTCCCATTGATGCTTAAAACTTCAATTGATCAGTCTCTTATTGGCATATGTGTATACTGTGCGTATTGCCTCGATATTGCCTTAATTCACCAGCATTATCAACTAAATGGTTGATGCGATAACATTTAAAGTCAACATTACTGAGTTTGAGTCCCAGAGTGAACATCAACTCTGAGATGCAGGTACATCCAGATACTAAGTTTCAAATTATATGAAACGCGAGTTCGAGCTTCTATCACTAGCCTATCTAATCTATTTTTGCTTATAAAGTACTTAGCCATTTAATTGTAAAATAAATAGCCCAGTTTAAATTTAATTTATTAATGTATTTATCCAACCTTGATGGAAAACAATAACAACAAATGGTTTCATCTCACTAACAGTATAAATAAACAAATATTCCTTTATATTATAAACTATTTATCTGTTTCGTATTCCCTTTTTGAGAATCATTTTATTGAGTATAATTTGACATAGAAACAGTTTAAATAATCTTTCTACATTGAATATTTCGATTTTTTTTTCATTAGTTATTTTAATTATGCATATCATTGTGTACAAAAATAGAATTTTTTTTAAAGGAAATGCTTCTCCATCAGTTATGTGATGAAAATATAATTATAATTAGAGATTATGGTTACTAGGGGTATTTTTTAATTTTAATTTTTTTTTTAGTTTCGATATAAATAATTTTTAAAATTAATATGGAATTATTGATTTATTGAGAAAATGTTTAATGAAAACATTTTTTTTACAAGAGAATCTGATACACATAAGAGTTGATTAAATAGAATGGACTTTTGAGTTAATAAGAATTTATTCAACAAGGTATATGAATATGAAATGAAGTCTGTTGTATACATGGATAAATGCCATCTTACTTGTAGTAAGCTGAATGTCTCTATGGTATTAAAAAAACATATTACATTTTATGGTAGCAATTTAATACATGAAGTTTGAATATACTTGTAATGGGATCATTGTAATCTAGAATGAATTGGCCAATTAAGTGTCATCATTTTCTGATACATTCTTCATCTGAAGAAAACCTTCAGCTTAACTATTATTAGATAGTCTAATAACTGTGTTATGCGTAGAGTGTATTAAATGAGAATATTTATATAGTTAAAGCGATTCCTCAGGGTTTATTTTCACTACGTTTCGTCCAGTATCCATGTTATCTAAACAATATATATTTGTATCTCCAAAGAATAAGCCAACGCATCTCATCGACATTATTGAAAACTTTGTTACCTAGTTATTTGAGTCCCGATAAATTCACCACTCAAATAAGAAGACTATACTAATCCTTTCTTTGAAAATAGAAAACTCATCTTATTTCCTCTCGTTTGTTAAACGAATTCTATTAAATACATTTTCACTGTATCGGGTGCTATTTTGTGGTAGATCAATAGTTATTTTACAAATTAGTTTAACATTATCCTTTGTGAACATCAAATTGAATAATAAAGTTTAAAATTTCTAAAAGAGTGGAACTCTTCATAGAATTACTACAATTAAATCTCATAAAATACCTAAACTTAGTTAGTAATACCAGCTCTACATTGTAATTCTAGAAGAATCTACTTATTAAACAGATAGAGTTGAAACTTTTAAATTAGTTTTTAATGATTAAGATTATATCGCTGTTGATATTTTTGACTGAAATTCAATCAGTCTTGGTCAGTATAAAAGTAATTCTCAGGGAAGGTCTACGTATTCGATCTGTTCAATGTCACGATGTTTAAATGTTTTATTTTTTTCATTCTTAACCGTAATTTGAAATAAATTTCTATTTGGTATCTAATATCTTCCAAAAAGATAATTAAATGATTTTAGTGACTATAAAGATACTGTTAAACTTCTCCTTTATTATTATTATGATATGTGAATGCTATATTTGAAATAAGCTCAGCGATTGTAAATTTAAATAATTCCAAGGTTTTGTCCAGTTAGCTTGTTTGGACTTCTTCAGAGTAATAATCAAAATCAAAATCATCAAAGAAATATCTATGTGGAATAAAGATGCAGACAATTGAATGTAAGGTCGAAGGAATATAAACAGTGTTTAAAAAATGTTCCCAAATCCTCGATTGACCTAAAGAAACTTCAGAATAAGTCTGTGATGGCCTTACATGCGTTGAAAACAGAGCATAAGATTAATTTTGAAGGGACTAAAATCGTTCAGAAAGGTTTTTTCACTCATAAAGAAAAATTGACAACAGAAGCGCTGTGTATATGGGCGAACAAGAACAGCCTGATTCGAAAGGATGGTATTCAATTTGCGACTACTTGGCAAATATTCGTTGACAAGTAACTGAACCCTTTCTTTATTTAACCTGTTTATTTCACATGCATTGTTATTTTGACCGAAGTTATTGTGATTTATTCTCAACATTACAACTATGTATTTGATGATTCTCGTTTTACATACACATCAATCATTCGGAAACCATTTTTAAACCTTCAAATTACAGTTTTATTTTATTTATTTGTTTCTTCATATAAAACATCAATACCGAATATCATTCATTAATAATTCAATCTTACACACACAGTTCGTTCAGTCATTTATTTTCACATCGTTAACTTTTCACATGTTTCGCATTTAACTGACTCATGCTATCTTAGTTACAAAAAGTCAACATCCAAATATGATTGAATTAACACAGTATAGATTTGATCTGATTAGATTGTTAAAACGTAATATGTTTATTTGATGATTTTGATTATTACCCTGAAGTCGTGACAAGGTAGCTGGACAAAAGGCTTGGAATTATTTTAAATTTCAACCGTTAAAAATAATTCAAATATAATTTTCACACTTAATGACTTCTCTATACTCGGCGCCAAATTTTTGTCAAACTATTCATTCTCATCTTGACGAATATTCGCATAAATTCTCTTTTACTGTTTAATAATTTATTTAATAGTAGAAGTTTTATGATATGTAATATAGATTTTATTTATTTATTTGAACACATAAATGTTGGTACAAAGGGAGCACCGAATAAATATGCACCACACAAGTTACTTGATTTGTGTGTGGGCAGTGATACTGTCTGAGCGCTTAGACCGAAGCAGGTGGTTTTCTTAGGGGGACACACCCCGAGCCTTCGATCTAAAGGTCTGATCCACAGGGCAGTGAAGCAACGTCAGGAGATGCAGTCCCATGGTTGTCGGTGACCAACGATTGGTTCATATGTCATTTCTTCCGTCAAGATTCTGAAACCGATGTGCACCATTGTTTTGGAATCAGGGTTTTCCAACTCCCCTAGGTGGAGTCTCTGTGTCAATCAACCTAGTTAAAGCTCCGGACATTCGCTTTTTATCTTCCTAATTTCGTAACCAACAGTAGTGCCGCGAGATGGCAATGAGTAGGAATTCCTTTTCAGTGACTGTGTGCACGTGTCCATGTGAGAGCATTTCTAGAGAGAGAACTGACTTTCCCAACCCTCGGCCGTACTAGGGCATTTAGGGGCCCTAATATAAATGTAATTCAAGATTTACGAATATAATCAAGATCAATTTATTCGTAAAATTCAACTTTCTTCTGATTACTCTTTTAATGTTCACATACACACACAAAGAAAAACAATGAAGAGAACATTTAACTAAGTCCATATAAAAAAAGTAAAGAAAAACTAAATCTTTGATAAATTTCAACTTGGAAATTATTCAAATAAAAATAGTTTTATAGAAAAAAAAACAATTTTTCTTTTGAAAGAAACTTATTCATGCACAAAAATTAAAGCGTGAAACGAAATTTCAATCATTCAAATCAATTACTGTATCATTTATTATTGAATTGAAGGATCATTTTTGTAAGTAAATATCTAAAAACGAAATTTTTTTTTAAAATCGAGCGGTTATTTCTCTTTATTCATTTTTTTTGAAAAAAATTTATTTTTCTGGCAAATTTCAATCATTTCAAATGAATTTGATTAATGAATAGCTAAATTTATCCTTTTTAAATAATTAATGATTATTTAAAATAATAATGTGATATTGGTGTATATTAAATAAGTAATTGTATAAAACTGTATTGTTTATTAACCATTGTAACTAAGGAGTCACTTCAACTTAGAGTCAAGATCTTTCCCTTTTTTCACCTTTTTCCCTTCTTATTATTACGTAATGATTTTAATGTTTTGTGATGACTATTCCAAGTTTATTTACCCACGTTTGACCTTCTATTTCCAACGTTCAATTATTGATAAGACTTTTGTTATCGTATTTTATTATTCTTACTACTATCAGTACACTTGTCTTCTTACTATCAACATGTATTTTTACTTATTATGTGTGGTGACGTATTCTATTTCATTGTGATTATTGACCCATATTGCCTTGATTGGTTTAACATGTTCGTATAAATATTCATGTATATTAAAGCCTGATGACGATCTAATTGAAAACAATTGTTCGCTTAAATGTGTTGTTATAACTTTATTTTGTTGTTGTTTTGTTCTGTTTTCGTAAAAGAAACTTGTTGAAATACCTTGTGCTGAGAATTCTATATTGTACTACAATATAATATTGAATAAATACACTAATAGTAATAATAATAATAATAATAATAAGAGTAAGAGTATACAAGAGTTTCTGAGGAGTTTCAATTTTATACAAAATCTATTTCATGTATAAATTTTATTTCCAAGAGATTTAATGTAAAATCACCAACAAAATAACTGTTTTGTAAACATTTTGACAAGTATATTACCATACAATTATAAATGACTATTGGATTAATATCTAAGTAATCGGTAAGCATATTTAAGTGTATTGAATAGTTAAATGAGAACACAAAATTGATACTTTACATTAAAGAGAAGAATAATACACATGTGTTACATGTGAAAGAAGAAAAAAAGTGTTTTTCACTTTAGAAAATTTGTTTCAATCGATTCATTTATTCGTTACTAATAAGATTAATTGAAAACAAGGTATGAAATGAAAAGTTAATGATAATCAATCATCCCTATTTTGAGTTTAAACTCTCTTGGATAGTATCATTTTTATCAAATTTTGAATTAAAATAAACAGGTTCACATTTTATACTTTAATGAATTTTGTTATATTTATTGTTGGTAGAAAGCTACCATTTTTGATAATTGAATTCACAAGTCAATCTAAGCTAGGCCACTAGCGAAAATCTGGAAGCAATGGATGGTTATTTTAACATAATATAGGACTCCTTAGCTGTGTGCATCCATGATCCCGATACTAGGACAAAACAGTCGTCCAATACTTTCACCTTTTCATTGGTGGTCTAGAATAGATCGATTCATACATTCAACTATTAAAATTATTACGATCACCACAAATCTCCATTCTGATAAAACTATCTTTATCATATATATATATACTAACTGAGGAATAACATTTAAATCCTACTAAATAAACAATGTCACATTGTTTCAATCAACTATATAACTCCATTACGTTCTCATATTATTCCAAATCAAGAAATTTATTTGTATCGTTTTTTTTTATTATTTCTCTTGATTTATAAACAATAGTTCATGCTTAATGCACGTTATGTTGACTTTTATTTTAAGTAAACTAAAAGAATATTTCCCAAGAAAACAAATATTCTATCAATATTTCTTTTCTTCAAAACTATTTCTCCTTCATTTAAATCTCTATCAAAATGAAGAAACGAAAAAAGAAATTCTGGAGTACACTATTCAATTACTAAACTGATTTCTTACATAAAACAAACAAACAAAACAACAATCATTTGTCGATCAAATAGTTTACTTACAAGAAAACAAATGTAAGATTTATGTAACATTATGTATCACATGATCAATTGAATAATCGGTTAACTTTAGAAAAGAAAAGAGAGGAAGGAAGGAAAGAAAGAACAAGAATAAGAACAAGGAAAAAAAGAGTAAGAACGACAGACAGGTGAGTTGAGCAATTTTAAACCAAGAGAAAAAAAACAAACAAACAATTGAATAAATAGAAGAAAACTTGAAACATTCAATAATTTCTTTTTTATTCTTTAATATCCATCTTAGAATAAGTGATATAACTAGTTTGTTTTGAACAAAATTTCTTTTATGATAAAAAGAATCATACTCTTAGTAAACAATATTAACATATTTTGTTAAATAAATCACTCAAATGTGTTTTTGTTTTATTCATTTTGGTATGAATAAATTGGAAAGATTCTATATTATTAAATCATAACTATATATTTGTTGAAATGAATTTCTTCAGCTGGATTCAATTCAACATTTAGATTGGATTTCAAGTAGTATTATATTGAACAGTAATGATCTTCTTAGTAATATGTTTTCTAGTATATCATTGAAATATCAGCTGTTAATCATTGAAAATCATTTTAATGTTTATTTTGAATGGAAATTATTATCAATGAAATTATTAACTGTTATTTATTTATCATACTTTAACTATCAATCAAGTTTCATTTTAATATGATTTGATCCATTCCATGTTTTGTTCATTGAATCAAGTGATAGTATGAATTAAATTTTGTTGTACATGTGATTATAAGGATTTTTAGTTATACTGTATGTCTCGTCAAGTCTTTAATATGTGAGTTTAATCAAACTTGTATTTTAAAGCTATTTAAGCAAGCTCTATGATTTATTGACTGTAGATATTTGTAATAATGAGTTCATATAGTAGGGAAACGTAAAGTAAAGAAAATAGGGTTACTATTCTATGATCTAAGTAACATAAAACATATGATCTAGGCTCTGAAACACGTTATAAACTTATTGAATATCTTAAAATATTCATTCTTATATTTCAATTCATTTATAGTCTGTTATGTTATTTTTCAAGATCTTAATGAACACTAACTTTGTTGTACATTATAGTGATTCCTAATAAAAATATTTCTTTAGGAAACGCTACCATTTGTGATTAGTGTACAGTTTAGATCAGGTGGCTATATATATGTAATGTGTTATTTGCTGATATACTAAGGTATAGAATAGTTTAATATTAATGAATATCACCAAATGTTAATTACATGTGCCTAAGCTTAGTCGTCAGTCATTAGTTTAATACCTTAGTTTAGCACATAGAAAATTTATGTACTGTCATTATAACATTTACAAAAAGAGACAACTTATATGGAGAAAGTAACTTTATACAAATCATATATCATTTATCAAAAGATTCTTTCTAGGACTCATATAAAAACATTCAATTTTACTGGTCAAGTATTTTGATCAAACTTTTATTAAAATTGTTTTGTCATCATAAAACATAATTATATAATAATCTAATACTATGTACCGGGGTATAGTAATCTTAACTTGAAAGCAAAATGAAATAAATCTATGTTGATATTGCTTTACTTAGAAACACGGTTTCGTGACAATATATAGCAGCCAGGATTTTACTAAACAATATATTGTAAAATTCAATTTATGAGGTTAATGCTTCCGTTTACTTTTTAATTGATATAGAAGTGAATAATTTTCATTTACTTAGCCATAAAAATTGTTTTCTTCACAGGGTAATCATTAGTCGAATAACCGAGAGAATATTGAATGACAATTAGACAATAGTAGTACAGACCCATACCTCCAAAACAATGTATAAACAGAATTTTGTTGGGCTAATCAAGTTTACTCCAATATCAGAAAGACAAATCAATGTGATTAATAAGTCATTCTCTTATTCCTGACATATATGAATTCGATTGATTGTGGATTCTCAATAGAAAGTCAGAAATTCATCTTGACACTAGTTATTCATCAGTGAGTATATGATTAAATAATTGATAAAGATTAGTGGAATTTAAACCTACTTTTCCTTACATAATTACATTAATCGGAGGACTGCCCATAAATAAAAAAAGGCTAAAAATATCTTTATTTGATTGAATTGAAACATACTCATTTGTCTTGTAAGTATCCTTATAAGGGAATCTAAATTTCGAGTGTTTCTATATTCCTATCTAAACTAATACTACTCGCTACTACTCAAAATTCATTCATGTAATCAATTGATGAATATAGATAGATATTGGCAGTAGGAAGTCAGTTTCATTTCACATCCGATTCCGTAAGTCAAATAAAAATTATCAACACAATATGATTGATTTGATATGAGATTAAATAAAAGACTCAGTGATAAGAATCTATATTTATACGAAGTAGGGATAATTGACCATATAAATATTTATGAGAATCAATCATTGAAGAATATATTAAATATTGTGTACAACAGTGAAATTTTATCAGAATGGAGATTCGTGGAGTTTGTAGTTGAATTCATGAGTCGATCTAAGGTAGACCACCAATGAAAACCTAAAAGCATTGAACGGCTGTTTCATCCTAGTATGGGACTCCTCATCAGCGCACATTTAAGATCATGTGCTCACTAGTGACTAGCTTTAAGATGAATTTTCTGAAGTTATAATGAGAAGCCGAGACCAAAAGAGTGGAATCCGTGTCGATTAGAGACAGATGAATGGTTGCGCAAGATCATGGATCAATTGAAGTTAGACGTTGACATCGTTGGATGCACGATCAGTGGTCTAGAGGTTAGGCGTCCACGCATGAGACCGAAGGTTCTGGGTTTAATTCACGTGTTTGGGATGGTGGATGTGCACTGCTGAAGAGTCACGTGCTAAGACGAAACATCTACCTAGTGCTCTAAGGTTTTCACTGATTGTCTAGCTTAGATTGACCCATGAATTCAATTATTAAAAAAGAGCCATTTTAATCTCTAAATATCATATTCATAACAATGAATCCTTTCGATAAATTTAAATAATACAATAAGAAGACAAATTTTATTAGAAGTTTATGTTGTATGAAAGCGATGCAGTTTGAACAATTTGATTAAACAAGTTTAAACTTGTTAAGTAATTTTTATGCGAAAGTAAACGGCTAAACTGAACGAATCGGGATGTGAGGGAAATAAACATGGTACAGAAAATGTAAATCAAATAACGTTGTATATTAAAATTCCTATAACCGGAATACTTTCAACGTATATATAGTTCTGATAAATTTCACAGTGTCAGTACATTATTTAGCACTCATTTCATTCATAAAATGTTTTCTGTTTAACAAAATGGTGAAAACAGTTCCTATCATCAGTAATATTGGTTTGAATTATGCGGGTATTGATATTACGAATCAATGTTTTTTGATATATCTGTATCCTGCATGGATTGTATTGATACAGTTGTAATGTCACAAGCTATTTAGATTAAATGGAACATGGTTAATCAGGAAAGTAAGGATACGCGTTTCGTTCCTTGCTAATAATGACATAAACATCATACTCGTTGAACAAGGTAGTGTTTATTTAAACTCATTACCTTAGTGGTTATTCGTTGATAGTTTGAACAGAAGGGTACTGGGGTAGAGTCCCTTTCTGGACAAAAACACTGAGATATAGACAAATCTAACCGAGGAGTTCCGAAAAGTACGAAACGTGGGTCCTAGATTCCACTATTAGCCTCAATTTGATCTCTTTCAAATAAAGAAAACATTATTGTAAATGTTGAATTTGAGTATTACAAGCATTTGATAAATGGGAATGAATAAAAAAACGCATATGTAAAATACATGTTACTTCATCAGAGAATTATTTATTATTTGATAACCGCGAATAAAGTTTAGAACTAGTCAAACGGCTTTAATAAGTTTCAGTTTAAAAATTATTCTCAACAATATTCCTTGATGATAAATATCAATGCACCTCATTATCGTCAACGTCATCATCATCATCATCATCATCATAATCATAATCATTATAATTATCATAATTATTTGAGACTGTAAACAAAACGACGATGTTTATCTCATGTCTCACGTCATAAACTATAATAACATATAAGTTGCTTCATTATCACGTAAATATTAGATCGAAATACCGATATTTTTTAACCAATAATAACAATAATAATGAGATTAGATAGTGTCATCATGTTTTTTCATCCCGAAAACATTTACCTTTATTTTGATTCAGTAGACTACTCAATAAGTTGATTTGTTTATTTGAAAAAAAGATAAAACTTAAAAGATTTTTATTTCTAATTCTGGATCTATCTATTGAATCTCTGTGTTGAACTATCAATCACGAAAAAAGTACTTCTTATTTCAATTCAGTTGTATAATTGTTCAACTGTTCTTATCTCAATTTATTCACAATGTAATGGCTTTACTTCGTTAATCGATCACCTCGATAACCGTTATAATATGAATCTCAACAGTGTCTGAAATCAGAAGGCAATGAGAAGCAGCAACTATAGTTAGTTAGTGGATAGCGCAGATCACAAAGCTATAAGCCCATCGAATGTATTTGGAGTGGAGAGGCGAATAATTTACTTACTTGCTTACGCCTGTTACTTCTCGTGGATGAGCATAGGTCGCCCATCAGCATTTTCCATCCAAACCTGTTCTGGGCAATCCTTTCCAGCTCTTTCTAGTTATTATTTATCCTTTTCATATGTGTTCTTTGGCCTTTCTCCGCATGTAGTACTTCTAGGGTTACTGTCGGTTAGCAACCCCATTCCGTAGAAAAATAACTCGCTAAAAAACGCTAGCCAGGCGAATAAGTGTATGCGATTAATTTACACAGGCAAATTTATAATCAGCAAGACAAATCAGAAGCTAATAATAGGATTTGAGTACTTATATACATGGGAAGGAGAATGAATCATCAAGTGATATTTAAGCGATCAACATTTTAGCTAAAGTCTGTCATTTGCTCTAGTGATCATAACGGTACAAAAAAATTTGCGAATTGTAACTGTTCAAATAACATTGTCAGTTAATTAAGTTAATAAAAGAGCTTAACCAAAATGAACCATAATCCAAATTAACTGTAGGATAGTTACTATAACAGATTTCATTAGGCAACTTCTTTCTAAATCACTCATGACTATTGTTCCTGGTTAGTCACAAAAATGATAGAAATCAAGTTGTTTAGTTTTGGTAACCATATGAAAAGGTTTTGTTTTGTATCAAAACAGGGTTCTTTTGTACTTTCCGTATTGATATAATGATATTGTTCTTAGTTGATTTAATTAGAAAAAAAAACTGAAACGAAACTATTCTGAACTTTCAATGGGATATTAAAAACTTAATTATTTAAAGTAACAAAATAATTTGATTGCGATCAATGCTAGGGATCGTCATTAATTTTGCAAGTAATAAAATAGCCTACGTAATCTGTTAATAATTTACAATTCATTTTATAATATTGTTTGTAAAGTTTAAATCATAGCGTTCTCAGTTGTTTAGTTGGTATGTTAACGAGTATATGACAATATAAACTACTTTTTATGTAACTTCATGAATATACAAACAATGGACAGGATTTACAAGTTAATTTCATAATAAAAAAGTTTTTTTTAGAGGAGTTAGGTGAATTTTAGTGTTCATCATCATTTATTTTATGCGGAGTTTGCTAGATTTTGACAATAATCACAGTAATAACACTTTTAGTAAACTTATCATCAGTTATGTAAAATATTATTGGAAAACCCCTGAGGCTATACTTTATGGGCGACCTTTAAGTGACACCAGAATGACCTTGAGAATGTCTACCTAATAACCAGGACCACATGATGGTTATAAACCTATGTGAGGAACTAGTATTGTGATTTACAGTTGGTGATTAAAGTAAGAAAATAGATTTAGGGTTTTCATCACGAACTGACATAAGCTATAATGACAAGAATCTATTTATCCGAATGAATGTGGGAATGTTGCACTAAAATCCGAGACCTGTTATCTTATACCTGATTGGTTTATCCATAAATTATGGTCTCGTCAGAAAACCTTTGTCCATCGGTCACTTGTTTGCTATTAGTTATGTAGGTGAATGAATGAAATCTTTAATTGAAAGAAAAGTCTAACGTAACTAATAAAATTAGTCAAATATAACAGTAGTATGTATCTACAAGTCACTTATGCAGCATAGTTTAGCCTTATTTCTACAAACAATTTTTTCATTGTTTAAGGATTGTAAATAAGTTAATTTTAAGTTTTATCTTTATAAATAACATCGGTACTCATTGTTAGAATGATTTAAAATAGAATGTAATATATTTTTTCATCATGAATATAAAGATTGAATTCAAAAGAATACAATACATTTCCGATGTCCTTAATTATAAGAAATACAGAATTTTTTCATTATTCTATGAATAACATGTATGTATATTTCATATTGTTTATTCCGACAATTTCTTTTCATATTCTATTCGTTCAAAAGACAAAACAAAATCTTATTTAATCTTATGAATGATAGAATGACAATGGTAGTTTCCTAGGAGCTACACTTCATAAAGCCTTTGTTTTACTAGATTTATTGTTTTATTTATTTTTTTTATATATTTTTTTAATTTATCAACTTGGAAATATTCAGAGATTCATATTATTGACGAATATTATTTCATATAAAGATTATGTAATGATTCTGAATGAATGTCAGTTATCAATTTAAAAAATAAATCAGTGAAATAGGTATTAATTGATGATATTAACAATTTATTATTTATTCTAAAATACATTTCCTGTTTTCACTGATTAAAATTATGAGTCAATTGAAGCTAGACCACCATGAGAAACCTGGAAGCACCGGACGGCCGTTTTGTCCTAGTATGGGACTCCTCAGCAGTGCGCCTCCACGATCCAGCACCCCACGAGATTCAAACCTGGGACCTATCAGCTTCGCGCCAGGCGCTTAACCAACTAGACCACTGAGCCGGCATCCAACAGTGTTAATGTCTAACTTCAACCAATCCACGAGGTTGCGCCACCGTACACCATTGTCTTCAGCGAGTTGATATCTCACAATAGACCTGGTTGAACTCCACTGGTAACGGCTTCTCACTAGAACTTCAGGAGTATCTCTTGAAGTCAGTCACTAGTGAGCAGATGATTATTATCAGAAGGGGTTTTGTGGAGACTTTTGAAATTTCACTGATTGAAAATCATGAGTCAATTGAAACTAGAACACCATGGAAATCCTAGAGGCACTGGACGGCCGTTTCCTCTTAGTATGGGACTCCTCAGCAGTGCGCATTCACAATCCCGCACCCAGCGAGATTCCTGTTTTCATCATTACCTAATTAGAATATATAATCAAATGAATTAATTTGTAATAAGGAAACAAATACATTATCTTACCTACTTCTAAAGTTAATGATATTTAATTTAGATAGACATAAAAGATGAATTCACTTATCTATCTAGTGGTAAGGTGTTCAGGGTCAAATATTTAAACTAACTAAACACATTACAAATAATAGTTTCACTATTCATATGTATACTTTTATTATCTTATATGCTATGCATAGCTTATACATTAAAGCAAATGTATACATCGATCGTAGTTAGCTTTGACGAAATCATAGTCGTAAATCTGTTTGAATAATTTGATAAAACATATTCATTGTACGGCATATAAAGTACTTTAACTCGTTTTTTTTAAAGAAAATTCCAACAGGGTTTTTTTAAGTAACCAAAAATTCTTTTAAAAATTTTTATGCGTTTTTTGAAATCACCACAGCATTAAAAATGTTTTTTTCATAGTCCTTACATGCCAGAACTGAATAGAAAAAAAACAATTTAATTTCAAATAAGAGAGAATGCCTCATAAAAAAAGTGATTGAAGACGGATATGGTGTCAAAGAAGCCGCATTTCTTGTGGATGTGAATTATCAGACCACTGTATATGTTATAAAAATTTTAAAAAAACGCTATGGTTATTTCAAAAAACGCAGACAAAATTAAAAAACGAGTTTTGGTTATTTTAAACAACCCTATTGAAATTTAAAAAAAACGAGTGGAAATACTATAATTAATACAATAAATTATTGCTTTTATTAGATTGATTAAATTTAATGAAAAGAGAAGCTTTTTACTTCATATTTAACTAGTTAGTCATTCCAATTCATGAATTTTCATAGGAGTGAACTCAATTTTTCAATTTGAATATTCTTCTTGCAACATTTCATTATCAGTTTACCTACAAATTACATTCTTTTCTTACCCATTAATGATTGCGTAATCTTATTTGATATTTAGTCTCGAATCCATTTATGATGCAATCTTTTCTATCCTTCTATAGTCATATACTATAAATGAGAATATACAGCTCAAGTAAATGATTTCGTCGAAAAGAAATTTTTTTCTCTGAGACTTCTTTTTCTACAAATTACTGTTGAATACGAACATTTAGTTCATTGTCAAACATTTATCGATTTGAGTCACTGGATCTTTCCATTCTATAAATTATGTTTTGAGACAATAAATACTGATGAAATTATTGTGATTATACAGAATTCGGCTTGTTGTATTGAAATCATTGTTATTTGTTCAAATAAGATAAAACGTTTTTATGGAACCCTTGGATTACAAATTTCAGGTTAGACAAAAAGTGTAAATTTGAAAAAATTAATCCGTAATAAAGTATCACGTCATTGATTCATCAGCTCGATAATATACGGGAGAGAACTTGTCCCAATCTAGTTTAAGGTCTTGACACGATGCTTTAATCTTGGGGCTAGTGATACTTGAGTCCGGATTAATACTAACTGTTCTATCACCTGATTGATTGACAAGTCGCGGGGGGGGTGCGAGAGAGAACAGGAGTCGACCGAAACACTAATCGATCTGTTCCTGAATCAGATTATTGTAAAAAGACATAAATAAATAGATGATTAACACAATCACAACGTACAAACAATTAGAAAAATATAACTATCTTCAAAGTAGGCATTGGGATAGAAAATTAGAGTACAAAAGATATTTTTGAAGAGAAGGAAATGAAGACTGATGCAAAATAATATGAATTCATTTTATTTCGCTAAATTCTCATCAATATGATAATTATGGAATAGAAAAATGTTTAACAGTGAATTATGTATCAAACGAAAGCTTATGGTTAACAGAACGAACCAGGGATAAAATTATAAGTTAGTATTTTACAAACTTTGAATTGATTGAAATAATGTTTCCAAAAAGATCTTCGTTTTTCATCATGATTTCTTTATTCCTCTACTCTAATTAAAGCCTAAACACCTTTCTAGAAATTATTTATTATGGACATTTCATTATCTAATGAATTTTTAATTGTTTTATACAATATAATCACTTTTTCATATCAATCCATCAATTATAAAATTATTAGACAATGATTAGACCGTCTAGTTAACCATATCAAGTTGACTTTGAATATTCATATATGTTATAGTTATGTTTGAAACCATCACGATGTTACTGTTCTATTGTCGACTGACTTCACAATAAGTACTCAGCAGTTAAATTGTTGAATGTAAAACAGTTTACATTTATGAAACTTTTAGTTCCCTAAATATGAGCGGTGTTAGTGGGGTATAATTAGTCAGAGAATATTTGACTAAAATCTGTTGTTTTAGTTAATCTATTAACATACATTTATATAAACACTGACAGTTATGATGTGAATAAACCAAACTGAACATGTAATCGAATATTTTCGGTATCTTAGACAGCCAAAGTGTTTGATATCAGAAGGGGTTTTTGTGAATATCATAGTAATTTAAATAGTCGAGACCATGAGTTAATTAAAGCTAGACCACCATAGAAAACGTGGAAGCACTGGATGGCCATTATATCCTATTGTGAGACTCCCCAAGTGTCTAGTGTCTATTATTTATTTTAACATTTAATAGTGAAATCAATATGATATTATTATATAACTGTTAAAAACTATTCATTTCATAATCGAAAATAAAAGCAAACCAATATTACCATTTTAAAGAGTTTATGTTTTTGCATTTTCAATATTTAAAAGTGAAACTATTTACTCTTTGTTCATATCTAAGATTCTTAAGTAAATACATTGATTTAATGCTTGTTGTTTCAGGGTTTAAATTTTTAGTATCTGCTAGCAGTGAAGTCAAGGATCTGAATATTGTTTTATTTAACACTAGTAAGGTATTTTCTTATCACTGAAAATGACATGGTTTCACCTATCGAGTTACATTCACATCCGACTGACATGAAATATGGTATTATTCTAAAGAGTTTCCGTTGTTTCATCTTTGATATTTAAGACCTGGTCGTGTTTTTGGCTCTCATAGCTCAGTAAACTAGCGGATAATGTATTAAAATTTGAGATGATAGCAAAATGTATTTTAGCATCAAAGTAAATAACAAAGCTGAAATACAGGTGTATTTAGTGGATGAATTCTAAAGAAAACTAAAACGGACACTTGGTTCCATTGTTAGAGAACATTCTAAAATATAATAAAACATAAACTAGTTTTCATCATTAAAGATGACAATATTTATCTCAGCTTATTGAGCTTCCGTACGCATTTAAGTTGGTCTTCCACCTTAATACTGTTTAAACACTTTATTTTTATCTTATTATTCTATAAAATATTGATATGACCCTATTTATCATTGACTAATTGATCTATAATAATCCTAAAATTTCTCATTGTATTTTTTAATACTTCAATTATAATGGAACAAAAAAGGAAAGACAACGAATGAAAATCAGGATGATAATAATAATAATAATAAACGAACAACAACAACAACAAATACAACTTAATAAAAAGGAAACTCAATTCTCCTAGTTGATAAGAATTATCCTTATGAAAGATAAGCCAACAAGTCGATTGACCTTATACTACTTAATTCGTAAAGTAGAACTTATCTTTAAAAAAAAAGAAACTGGGTTAAGAAAAATAATGTCTACTTCTTTTCACACTCTATTTAATTCATTTTATCATTATTTTGAAGGATTCATTAGAAAAGAAAATTTTTCGATGTACTTTAAATAAACTTTAACTGCTTGAGAAAGAGTTCAACACCTAATTTAATAGAGATAAAATTGTAGCACGAATACAAATAAAGAGAAAATGGAGGGAAGGGGAGAAAACAAAAAGAGTATAAGAATAAGTAAGTAAATAAATTGTAAATGAGTTGATAAAAACAAATAAAAATAAAGTAAGGTATTTGTAGCGAATCAATTGGGTTTTACATAATCTTTCTTTAATTACAGAGTAATACCAGTTGAAAAATCAATGAAAAACAAATAGAAGTGAACAGCTTACCTTGGTCTTTACAAAAAAATGTTTTGTATTATCCCGGTGTAAACATTAATCATTAGATACAAGTATATTTAATTAAAAAGTTCAAAGTGGGACAAAATGTGCGTTCTGAAGTTCATTCTTTGTTAAATCTCATCTATTCTATCCTAATTATGGCTTTATTTGATACTTTGCAGTATATAATTGTTGTTTTATGTTTTGAATTAGGTGACTACAGTAATAAAAACATAAGTAAGTTTCAATGTAATTGTCTAAATTTAGCAAGCTCAATTAGAGATATGTAGATCTGAGTATTGAATTCTTGAAAGGTCATAACTATGTGTTTTCAAGGTGTTCCAATCGAACAGCTGTTCAAAACTCCTAGATTCCCACTGATTTTTTAAGTGGTGAGAGATACTCTCTTCAAATAAATGTCAACTTATATTTGATATCTTAGCTAAGAAGCCGGGAAGCACTGGATAGCTCTTTCATTGTAGCAAGAGGCTAGGTCCCGAACCTAAGACTTTCAAGCTTAATCTTTAGACCACTAAACTGGCATCTAATGTTATGTATCTCTAACTTCAGTCAATTCATAATAGTGTTCACCTGCCTCACTCTTCTTAGTTAATAATGTTTGTCTAATTAAAATCAGTTCCTGTTATAAACTATAAAAACCTACAATTTCTACAAACCTTATATATTAAAAAAAAACTAACTTGGATACTTGTTATTGCATTTAGTTCTTGATAAATAACAAAAGTTTTAGTTTATAGACTTCATTATCCTTAGCCAACAAATATATATAGATAGGTAGACCTAAGGTAAATAAGAAGAATGAGAAAAAGGAATATCAGTATAATTTTTATGAAAATTAATATTTATTTGTTTCTATGATTCTATCTAATGGAAAATCGATCATAATCATAATCATTAATGCTCTATCCATATTTCTAAATATCTTCTTGTCCTAATAAGTAACACATTTGATCATTATTTAAATAAATAATTAAAACACTTTTGATTAATTTGAGATTTATCAGTCAATCATAGTCATTATATAACAGATTACCAATATTACGCCTGTCTAGATTGCTAAGAGAGAAAATAAAAGTGACGGATTAATATGAACTACAGTATTTTTTTTGTAAAATCAGAAATATAGTTCCAAGGGAATACATAAGCTGGGAGGATCAAATGTTAACATATAATCCAATTCAAAATTTCTAGAAAAATATATAGAATAAATATGAATGGATCATTGTAATGGATTCTATATGATAACATTCATTTTTATTTAAGTATAGAATATAAATCATTAGAAAGGGAGAGAAAAAACTGAATGAACTATAGAGGTAGATTTGAGATACAGTTACATAATTTATTGATTAATTTTAGCAAAACTTACAATTCTATGATTTAAAGATATTTTATTGATATCAATCATTAATTAGATCAAGTCTTAGATACTTGGTGAAACTAAAAAATATCTTACAAATCCAAATTCAAATAATCTTTTAGAGCTGAATGTAACGTAGATGATTCAACATCATATATTCATTTAACTCAATCGTCTAAAATAAAGGTATCCATATATGCCTAAAGTATCAATTGAATTTAATGATTATTTATTTATAACCGGTAATCATGTAGTGTTGGTTACTTATACCCACATAGGTAGTATATAACGATGCTCAAGCATCGAACATATTTCAGTAGCAGGAACGCCGTTGGTATGAAAATGCATGAACAATGAAATCTAAGACAATGGATTTATGTTTGCAACAGGAACAGTCAAGTTTGGGACGATGGGTTGATAATTTACAAATTGACGATTTACTATATGGTTCCCATATTTTATTGGGATACTCTGTATATTCGTACCAAGTACATTCGATTATCCCCACTCGTGTTCTTATTCACTACAATTACTTATTTATCATTTTAAATTGATGAATTTTTCTAATCAGATCACAATAGAATTAGTAATGATCAAATAAGAGTAGTGTATTGTTATGGTTATTAATTTGTTATCCCTAATTCATAGTATTTTTAAAAAAAGAGTTTGAATGATATACATCTTGCTTCTAGTTTGCTTGATGAGCTTCAATATTTGTAATTTTTAAAGAGAGAAAGAATGAAGATTAATGCAGAATAATATGAATTCATTATATTTCGTTAAGTGCTCATCAGCTGCTTACAACCATATATGTTTCATACACATAGTTCCCTTTATTATCTTAAAGAAAGCAAGAACGAATATTAGTGCAGAGTAATACAAATTTATTTTATTTCAAGGTTATTACAGATATTGACATACTTATACATACGAGGGTGATTAAAGATGAATATAAGTGTATCATGATGTAGCGAAGATTCCAATAAAGTTATTAAGGTTATAAAACGTTTGTTTCGGATAAATAAAGTTATGACCTTTATAACTTTATTGGAATCTTCACTACATCATTATACACACATATTCATCTCTTATAACTTTTCTATTTATAAGTATATCTGATTTTCAAATATTTTAGGTTGTAAGTAGTTGATGAGAACCTAACAAAATAATGTGAATTTATATTATTCAACACTAATATTCGTTCCTGTCCTCTTTAAGGTAATAAACGAAATTATATGTATGAAATTTGTAATTCTATTCTAAATAACATACAGACTATTTATCTTGATAGAACTATCATTAACTATAAATCATTTTGTCTACTGATAATCTCTTTTATATAAACCAGTTTGATGGAACCCTAATATATATAGGCATTCATCTGTACAGCATTTAATCTATATAGATTAATTTGCATTTTTACAATTAATTGTAAATAAAACTCTCCATATTTAGATGCTCCTTTCTTTCTTTTTCTTTAAAATTTCCATCGGCTATGTTAGATGTGGTTGTGATTAGTTTTAATTGTTTCTATATTTATAATTAAACTCATAGATTAGTTGAAGATAGAAAACAAAATTTTTTCTCTCCTCAGATCTAATTCTATTTGATTTGAAAGTGTATTTGGATCTTTCCAAATGGTAATGTAATAGACTACAATTAATGTAGTTGTTTAGTTAGTTTTATATGTTAAATTAATGTAAATTAATGTTTTGATCATTAAAATTCTGTCGACTTATTAGTTGATTTCAAGAATAAAATAAGATTTACCACTGTAATTGTAACTATGGGATGACTATTTTAGGTATCATTATCAAGGTTTGATTTGATAATTTCGAATAAATTAAGCACTGGGTAGATTGTTATAAATAAATAGTATATGTGTAATATCCCAATGAGTAGAAAAATTTGGTTATTTATTCTCTGAAGAAGTGACTTACACTAAGCCACGAAACGTCAGAAAATCTAATTTTTCTACTCATTGGGATATTAAAAATATACTATTTATTTATATGGAATGAATTATTTAAAATTGATAAGCTTTTAATGCCTTATTCGGAATTAGTAATAATTATCACCTATTATTGTAATTATTATTATTATCATTACGGTTTTTATTATTTAATGTATTTGCCAAGCCACTGATGAATTTAGTAACTAATAAATGATACTGTTTAATTGTGTGTGATCAGTGTATTTTCTAAACAAGTGAACATTTTTATCATAATGAATGAATTGACACTTGGTCACTCTAAAAACAACCATACTGTGAAATAATCAGTTGACAAAAACAAATAGATACTAAGAAAAAAATTGTAACTTAATTACAGTATTCAAACTGAACAGAATATTCATAAACCATCAATGTTAAATAAATATGGATAATTATCAGAAAGGGGTTTTGTGGAGACTTTAGTCATTTTAATAGTTAAATTTGTGAGTTAAATACAGTTTGTCCACCATGAAAAACTTGGAAGCATTTGATGATCGTTTCGTCCTGGCATTTCCCGGAGTTTTAGTGCGAAGCTGTGACTAGTGTAGTTCAAACAGGTC
This sequence comes from Schistosoma haematobium, assembly GCF_000699445.3. Taxonomy (NCBI): domain Eukaryota; kingdom Metazoa; phylum Platyhelminthes; class Trematoda; order Strigeidida; family Schistosomatidae; genus Schistosoma; species Schistosoma haematobium. Next base: position 22,569,206 of record NC_067197.1, read on the forward strand.
TATTTTGGGATAGTAACTCATTAAAGCCAGTGGTGGACAGTGGTGTAATTTCCTGGATTGGCTGAAGTTAAACATTAACACCGCTGGATACCGGTCAGCTCAGTGGTCTAGAGTTTAAGCGTTTGCGCGCGAGACCAATAGGTCCTGGGTTCGAATCTCGAGAGGCGGGATCGTGAATACGCACTGCCGAGGAGTTCCACAATAGGATGAAATGGCCGTCTAGTGCTTCCGAATTCTCCATGGTGATCTAGCTTCAACTGACTCATGATTTCAACTATTAAAATATCCTACAACATTTGTAATATGTTAAGTACTGGATTTAAAAAAATTAACTTATGTTGAAACTTGATAATCAAAAGTTGTATGGTGAATAAACATAAATTTCTGTCAAAATATTTTTTTCCAATCCATCTTCTTAAATGAATGTCTGTCAATAGTTTCATCTTAACTATTTGGGAAAAATAACACGCAATTAAAGTGGCAAACATTATTTGCGATTTTTCCTGAGCATAGAAATAATGACTTCTGCCAACAACAACAACAACGACAAGAAACCGCTATTCGGTTTAAAAGAAAGAGCTTTTGAAAACCAGAGATTTTAATTTCTGTCCAATGTTAGACTCTTGAGAATTTCGAAAATTTAACTGAATGAGTTAGGCTGTTACATTTTTGCATAAGTAATTAAACTTAATGTCTCTCATCTTGAGAAATTGACCTTTGTTTTAACAAAGATTTATAATCTTACTTACTTACTTACGCCTGTAACTCCTAATGGAGCATAGGCCGCTGACCAGCAATCTCCAACCCACTCTGTCCTGGGCCTTCTTTTCTAGTTCCATCCAATTCTTGTTCATTTTTCTCATGTCTATTTCCATTTCTCGGCGTAATGTGTTCTTTGGTCTTCCTCTTTTCCTTTGGCCTTCAGGATTCCATGTGAGGGCTTGTCTTGGGACGCAGTTGGGTGCTTTCCTCAATGTGTGTCCTAACTACTTCCAACGCTTCTTCCTGATTTCTTCCTGCGCTGGGATCTAACTCGTTCTCTCCCACAGTACGTTGTTGCTAATAGTGTCCGGCCAACGGGTCCGAAGTATCTTGCGTAGACAACTGTTAATAAACACCCGTATTTTCTGGATGATGGCTTTCGTAACTCTCTAAGTTTCCTCCCCATACAGTAGAACTGTCTTGACATTTGTATTGAAAATCCTGACTTTGGTGTTGGTTGACAATTGTAGTGAGTACCAGATGCTCTTAAATTGTAAATTTGCTGCTCATGCATTTCCGACACGCGCCTTCACATCCGCATCAGATCCACCCTGTTCATCAATGATGCTGCCCAAATACGTAAAGGTTTTTACATCTTCCAAATCTTTTCCGTCAATTGTGGTTGGATTGGTGCATGCTGTGTTGTATCGGAGAATCTTGCTTTTCCCTTTGTGTATATTGAGACCTACTGCTGCTGAGGCTGGTGCTACACTGGTCGTTTTCTCCTGCATTTGATGTTGCGATTGCGATAGGAGGGCCAGATCATCTGCGAAGTCTAGATCGTCCAGCTGCATCCTAGATGTCCACTGTATCCCGCGCTTCCCTTCAGATGTTGATGTCTTCATGATCCAGTCGATCACCAGGATAAAGAGAAAGGGTGAGAGTAAGCAACCTTGCCTAACACCGGTCTTCACTTCGAACGACTTTGTCAACTCTCCTCCATGCACGATTTTGCAGTGTAATCCATCATATGAGTTCTGTATGATATTGACTATCTTCTGAGACACGCCGTAGTGTCGAAGAAGTTTCCATAGTGTTGTTCTGTCCACGCAATCAAATGCCTTTTCGTAGTCAATGAAGTTGATGTAGAGTGATGAATTCCATTCAATTGATTGTTCCACATTGATCCGTAGAGTTTCGATTTGGTCTGTACACGATCGATCCTTACGGAATCCTGCCTGTTGGTCTCGAAGTAGGGCATCCACGGAGTCCTTCATTCTGTCTAACAATACCCTGTTGAAGACTTTTCCCGGTGTTGAGAGAAGAGTGATGCCCCTGTAGTTATCACAGTTGCTGAGATCGCCTTTCTTCGGTATTTTGATCAGAAGTCCTTCTTTCCAGTCTGTTGGTACTTGTTCCTCATCCCAAATCTTATTGAAGAGAATGTGGAGTATCCTTGCAGTTGCCGCTACGTCTGCTTTTAGTGCCTCTGCTGGAATGTTGTCTGGTCCTGCTGCTTTGCCACTCTTGATTTGTCTGATGTTCATGCTGATTTCTTCAATTGTTGGTGGGCTAACATTGATTGGGAGGTTCGTGAGTGCTGCTTCGATGTTGGGTGGGTTCAATGGAGCTGGTCGATTCAAGAGTTCTTTAAAGTGTTCTATCCACCTGTCTTGTTGCTCTTCAATGTTGGTGATTACCTCGCCTTCCTTGCTTTTCACTGGTCGTTCTGGTTTGCGGTGATTTCCTTCTTTCTTGAATCTTATCCAGTGTATCAACAGTGATCCATTCTTTGTGATGGTGCTTCTTGTGACCCAGGACCTCATGACATGTTGAAGTGATTGCCTCTTTGATCACCTTTCAGTTGCTCTCCACAGTAGTTCCTTCTCCATTGAGTAGATCATGAAAGGCCTGGAACTTGTTGCTGAGGACTATCTTGAATTTGTTGAGTTTGTTAGTATCCTGAAGAAAGGCCGTATTGAACTTTTGTGATATTGTCCGCCCCATTGTCCAGTGCTTCTTGAGTTTCAATTTCATCTTGGCGACCAGCGAGTGATGATCTGATGCTATATCAGCTCCTCTCTTGGTTCTCACGTCCTTCATCGTCCTCCTGAACGTTTCGTTGATGTAGATATGGTCGATTTGGTTTTGTGTAGAGTGATCCGGTGAAGTCCATGTGGTTTTGTGTATGCGTTTATGTGGGAATATGGTGCCACCAATGACCAGCTTATTGAAGGCACATGGGTTTGCAAATCTCTCACCATTTTCGTTCCTTTCTCCCAGTCCGTGTCGTCCCATGATGTCTTCATATCCAGTGTTGTCCGTTCCAACCTTGACGTTGAAATCTCCCATCAGAATGGTCAGGTCCTTTGTTGGGCACTTCTCGACGATTGACTGCAGCCTATTGTAGAATTGATCTTTAGCGTCTTCATTGTAGTCGTTGGTAGGCGCATAGCATTGGATGATGTTCATTGAAATGCCCTCTTTCTTTGTTTTGGAGGAGGCTTTGATGATCCTTGGTCCATGAGATTCCCATCCTATAAGCGCATTTTGCGCTTGTTTAAACAACAATGCAACTCCTTGTGTATGTGGAGCATTTTCTTCTTCATGGCCGGAGTATAACAGGAGCTTTCCTGTAGTTAGTCGTTGTTGTCCAACTTGTGTCCAATGTGTTTCACTGATACCAAGTACCTCTAGTTTGTATCTTCTCATTTCTGCAGCAATTTGGAAGGCTCTCCCGGTGTCCCACATTGTACGAGTATTCCATGTACCTAAATAAATGGTCGCTCTGGTTGTCAGAAGGGGCATCGGCCTCGTAACTTTCGAACGAATTCGGCTTTCATCATGAGGCGTCATAGTTCTTCTAAAGAAGACCTTCTGACTCCCAAGGCAAAGTTTAAAAGATTTGAATAATTTTTTCTTTTTTCTTCTGGTTAGCGTTTTTTAGCGAGTTAGTTTTCTACGGGATGGGGACGCTAACCCCATGCCCAACCCTCCTCCTTTATCCGGGCGTGGGACCGGCAGTAGCGACATGATATCTAGATGTTATTTTGTAGAGTATTCATTGATTGACGAAATCTATGGATGAAGGAGGATAGTAATAAAACACATATTATTAAATTATATTTAGTTGTTACAGACTTAGTTGTTGTTCATTCAATGAACAGATTTGTAAAGAAAAACAGTTTAGTGAAACGTTTAGTAAATCATGGGATATTTTTAAATTCAATTATTTTAAAGTAGTTGAATACATTGGGTAAAGTGAGTTTTCATTTAAGATTCAAAATTGAGTTCACTATCATCTATAATTAGAGAATGAAATCCGGAAAGAATCAAATAAGTGAATATATGATTTAATATTCATCTACAAAAGATTATAGATTTTGTATGAAATGTGGCACTATAATTTTATTCAACAGCAACAGAAAGTAACGTTTATTTATATGGAAATTTATCTGAATTAAAAAGGCTTGTTCAAACACTGAAGTTTAGTGGTGGTTGCTGTAGTTTTATAGCAATTGTGGACTGTTTATTTAAAATCACCTGCTTCACTGTATTGATACGCATTTCGAGACTCCGAGCTATTATGTATCGTTTAAAATGCGAAGATATCTACCAAGTTATTGAATTGTGAAAAGCAGCAACTTATTCAATCGACATGATATTTGTAGTAATTTGTATCTGATCATGTTTTCTGCTGTCGATATACACAAATTAGGTTGGCTGAAAACTATAATTATGTTTTGTACTGTAATATTGTTTAATATTATCAATTAATTCCTTTTATGTGCACGTATACGTGATTATTTTATCTTCTCAAATGTATATAAGCAAAGATCGATGGTGACTAGCAGTGGAATCCAAGGTGCGCGTTTCGTCCTATTTGGAACTCGCAGCTGGATGTACATGTATCTCAGAGTAGATGTTCACTCCAGGACTCGAACTCAGTATTGTTCTCTTCAAACGCCATCGCGCTACTGAGTCCTCAAAACCATCTACTTGTGCAATGGGGTGAAGTTTAAATTCACTTGGTATTGTTTGCTTGTATCTTTACTTGTAATGCTTGTGACCTAAGGCAATATTGAGGCAATCCGCGTAAAATGCACAGATGCTACCAAGAAACTGATCAATTGCAGTCCTAAGCAAAAGTGGGAAGATACAAACAAACAGCACTAAATGAATGTATAGCATTTAGTTTAAAAAATGTAAATGGATGTGAGATGTTTTCTGTTCTAATAAAAAAAACATTATAACCAATTATTATCTTAAATTAATGAAACAGTTCACGGTTTATTATAGGTGTTTGGTTCTCCAGTTTATGAATTGACTGATTAACAAACATAATTCAGTTTTATGCAAAAGTGGGATAAAATTATACATTTACATATATTTGATCTTAGAATTATTTTGTTGCCTTAGCAATGCAGCTTTAAATGTGAGAATTTTATAACAAAACGCATTTATAGATTAACATAAAGTGTAATAAGATCATTTTAGTTAGTCAAATAACCTATGAACCATTATTGACTAATGAATACATTCAAATAGAAAACAACATTTTTTTCAGAATAGTTATCTATGAACAGACTTGCGGGCATATACATTGAAGTGTTACTTTTATCTTTAAGTTCAGTAATAATTATGTACTTTTGTTAAGATAGAAAATACTCGTAAGGGATCATTAAATTTTTATTGATCAGTACATTATTGTAAACAATATGAAAAGCAAGTTAAATGAATCGATAGTAAATAGTACATTAAAAGTTAAATGCCGTAAGCTTTTCACATTAACTATAGTTGCAATTAAACCAATTCTATTGGATTTTATTTTATTATTATACTAAATGCGACTATATACTACAGTTTAAATTTCCTATCAACTATTGCAAAATGTTCTATATATAGTAAAAATTAATGAATGAATAAGGTTAGCAATTGTCTACTTCCTCTACACTAATCAATTTCTATTATTCAAGGCTTTGTACTGTTTATTCCTACAAGGGTATACATTTCTGTTGAATTCAACAAATACTATTCATTTGGTACATAAAGTTAAACTCTTTAAATTAACTAATTTGCAACCTACTTAGTACATCGATTCCAAGAATGTAATTTATTAAGTTAATACACGAAATGCCTAAATATTAGGTACCTGTATATATATATATATATATATATATATTCAAATTGATGTCGAATCATGAAAGTTTATTACACACCAAATTACATACGATCATCAACTTACACTTGTATCTTAGTTACCAAGATAAATATAAATATTCAAAACAAAAATAATTTCACATTTTTTTTATTCATTTATTAAGCATATCATGAAGCCAGATTTTTTTCTTTTTTTTTCTTTTTCATGTTTTGTTCTATCATTGTTGACCTATTTTTTTGTCAAGTTATTCCTCTTTTTTTGTTTGTTTGTTTGTTTTGGATTAAACATAATGAAATAAATTTTGTGTAATGACCATTTAGTTACGCCTAAAATGTCATTTGTTCAATAAAAGAAGAAAAAAAAACTCATAAAAATTGAATCTTTAATTAAACTATCATATAGTTAGTTAATAAGATGTTTGTAACTTTAAAGAAATTATCTATGAAAAGAGAAAAGTCAAATTTATTTCGTTAATTTTATGGGTGTAACAATGAAAAAAAAAGAGAAAGCTTTTTTAAATTACAGTGGAAACAAGATAATTATCATAAAACAACCGAAATTTTTTTATATTTTCATTTATTCAATGACTAAGATTTTGGATTTAAAAGTTTGTCGGTTAATATTTATCTGTTAATGTTTATAAATTTCATTGGTATAAGGTTGTGGAGATTATTAAGTTTGTGATTGAGATCATGAATGGAATGATGAAAACTTGGAAGTACTGGATGATCGTTTCATCCTATTTTATGACTCTTTAGCAGTGAGCATCCATGATCTGACTTGCAGGATTCATGATCTCAATCAAAAAACCTAGGAATCTCTACAAATTCATACTGATAGTTACCAGGTTCTGGCTAGTGACTAGCTTTGTGAGGGAGTTCTTGGAGTTCTAGTGAGAAGCCATGACCAATGGAACTAATCCATGTCAGGTAGATACAGTTATCTACCTCAGTACGATGAAAGATGGCCGGAAAACTTCGTGGTTTGGTTGATGTTAGACATTAGCACCGTTGGATGCTATCTCATTTGTCCAGTTGTTCGAGCGTTCGCGCGAGACCAAAGACCCTGGGTTGGAATTCCGCAAGCGAGATCGTGGATCCATAAGTCTAATAAAACTGAGCTTACCTTGACGGTTTTAAGTGATTTGTTATGACAATGATTAATTTTCATAAAATTTAATAGGAAATCTAATTAGCATAAAGCTAGTGTTTGTTAGTGAAAATAAATACCAGAAAAAAGTTACATTTTGCCGTCATAAATGTTTAAACTTAGAAATATTTTCTTTTCATTATGTGCATTAAGAAAAAAATACACAGTTCAGTGATAGAGAAAATTACTGATTTGAATGTTCCTTTGAATATTTTGTTTGGACAAATTGAACATAAAATAAATAAGAGTAAACTAAAGTTGTATATGAAATTATGGTTGACAGCTATGTAATGTCTAAAAATCCGTAGAATAGGAATTAATGAGGATACTTAAAATGAACAATAGAAAAACAAATTTTTGGTAATAAACTGACTGATCATTATATTGTAACAATAAATAAACGTGCAAGTATGCAGAACTTTACAGAATGCAAAACTCTTAAGGAAAAAAGGCAGCTCTAAATAACACTTATTATTAAGGCTGTCGATAAATGAAACTGACCGCCCTATTTTTGGATAACTGTTTAAATTGTTCATTATTGATATTTACTAATCAGCCGAGCTTTCTAAACAATTATTCAACTTAACTACTGACTATTACTAACATCGTCATATCTAAATATTTGGCAAGGGATAATATTAATAGTACTTGTTTTCAAAATTACTACTCTTGTATGATTACCAGACTCATCCGTTGATATATATAGTTTAAAAATTCCTTTCATATTGAAAATACAAATATATAGATGAATAACGCTCTTTGTATAAGTTCTCATCGAATTCCAAAGTTATAAGTTCAACTCAATGCTTCACATGGATAATCAATTTTAAAGCGAATGTATCACTGAAAACTGTATTGTATGAAATTAAGACTATTAATGAAATGATTTAATGGTGAGTTACATTTAGCTTTATTGTATTAGTTGGTTGGAAAAATTCAGTAGAAAACACAGAAATATTACCTAACGCTAGCTTTACGGCAATAAATAATCGAAAATACTTCAGAAAAGCACTATATTTTGGTATTTAATACTAGAAAGCGACTATATTTTGAAATACAGACTAAATTTGTATGTTGTATCAATATTCGTTTAATGATAATACTTTTTACAGTGACAACGTATAATAAAGTTTCTAATCTAAGAAGTAGAGTAAATTACAATAGAACTGCAGATATTCATCATAAATGACTGACAAGTCTACACCAATAACTTCTTTTTGAATAACTTTCAATAGATAACTCTCAAGTACATCCATTTTATACATGAATATATTTATCATATACTGTTTGATATTCTATTCTTATAATTCGAAACATTTATCTCTAAAAGATCACACGACACATTTTCTGTTTGTCTGAATAGAAAAAAAAGCTCCAACAAGAAACCAGATGTTTACTAGAAATAATTAAAATAATATAAATCATCCATTAGAAACAAGTTGTATTTTTTTACAGGTAAAATCAATATTTACCAGACGAAAGCGGAAAAAACAACAACAAACAAATAAAGCAACAAAGAGCATTTGTAATTAGGAATTAATGATATATTTAGTTACCAATGATAATAGCAACAAGAATAGAAAAAATCAGTATAGAATATCTCAAACTGATAAACATAATTCTAGCTTTGAGGATTTTGATCACTACCCTGAAGAAGTCCAGAAAAGTTAACTGGACGAAACATTGGAATTATTTAAATTTCAATCGCTGATATTATTTCAAATATAATTTTCACATATAATGACTTCTTTATACTTGGCGCCCAATTTCTGTCAGACTATTCATTCTAATCTTGACGAATATTTGTATAAACATAATTCTAGTTGACAAGCAATAGAAATTAATAATAATAAGCTATAGAATAGAAAACAATTACCTCTTTTTATTAATAGAATCAAAAGACTTTTATATTCTTATATTAAAGTCATGATTAATTTCTATATTCATGTTAACAGTTACACTATTACGTAACATATATATCATTTTTTAAAATTAACATCAATAATATGGAGATAAATTGCCTACAGGTGGTTAATCCAATTCATCTATTAATCAATTGATGTTATTGATTTAATACTTAAGAAATTAAAATCTTTCATGTTCTCTTCTTTTTGTTTCCCTAATTTTTAATGGTGATAAAACTAAGCAGTGAATGATGTAAATCAAAGTTTATATTGATGTCATTTATGTTTAGCTTGTTTTATTTTCATTTATTAACTTGTCAACTATTTGTTATAAGATGAAACAATCATCTATGTGCTGACGAGGAAAGAATTGAAGGTTTATCAATTAGGTTATTTTATGTCATTTGAAAGCTGTTTGTTTATTATGTAATGATTGGCTCTATTAGGAATCATTAGTTCGTACGCTTGAATTATTTTGTTATAGTATCAAAGTAAATTAATCACTGTATAATTGATAAAATGTAGGGCGAAACTATAATTTGTGGAGAACGTTTGAACGAATTTTAAGTGATCTTGAGAAATATTAGCCGATCAGAAAACAGTTAGTAAAAAGTAAAAATATATTATACAAAACTAAAGGATTAATGCGGATACACTTCTCTTACATGGTTCGTAAACCTGTCCAGGTTTGAAAGAGGTTCGAAGGTTCTGAAATCGTATTGCATACGATAAAGGAACTCATCCATATGGTTCCATAATAGTCCGCCTCTGGAGCCATGATAAGGTCATAAAATCTTCTTCAGCCTTGACCACATAGCTTCACTATTGTTATTGTGCATTCCGTTTGTAGTGCTTGTGAACAACGATATGATGGACATGCAAATGTCCCAGCCAGTGTTACTGGTGCTTTTATTATCCGATTCGCAACAATTATCATGATTTGCTTTAGTCGCAATCGGGATCGAACGAACAAAGTTCCTGTTATAGCAGATTTCTTCCTCTAATATAAATAACATCAAAAGACAATCTCATCACGGTAGTCTGCACACAGTACAGCAATCGTTTGATTACCTCAGTCATTTGATTGCCGCAGTCACAAACACAGGAACTTCTAAGTAATCCCACCTGTTGTAGCATCTCAGTTATCACGTCTTCTCTAAACTCCGCTATAAACCGATCGTACATGAGTATTAGTTACTGAAATTGGCGTCATGACCTTGAAAGCCCTGATTGACTCGCCCATAAATTATAGTCTTACAAAATGTAGTTATCCACCTCAGAAAATGGATAAAGGGTTGTATGACATGATGAATCAATTGAAGTTAGACATTAACACCACTGAATGCCATCTCAGCTGTCTGGAGGTTAAGCGTTTGCGCACGAAACCGAAATACCTGTGTTCGAGTCCCACGTGCAAGTCCGGAGATGCGCACTTCTGAGGAGTCCCGTACCAGGACGAAACGGCCATCCAGAGGTTCCAGGTTTTCAATAGTGATCTAGCTTAGATTGACTAATAAAGTCAACTACTGACATCACTATAATCTCTTCAAATCCTCATTCTGTCAGACAACATTTGTTCATTACAAATCTTAATCAATCAAACACTTCCAGTTAAACAATACTGTTCATATAAAAATGTTTCAAAACACCGAAATCAATAGTTTTTGGCAACTACTAAACTACTGTTTTGCTTAAATTGGTATTCTTTGTGATTATTTATGAACTTTTAAAAGATAGGACTTATAGTCTTTAAAGCTTATTACTCTGTTAAAAAATGCTGGTCAAATTATACAAGTAGTTTATTGAGTAGTTCAATGAAAATGTTGAACAAAACTATTTGGTTATTTATTTTTGTGTATTTTCTAAATTCTTATGTGTAAAATATATAGCGTGTAGTGTAAGTAATGTGTGGGGTAGGATGAAGTATAATATACATTTTGAACAATAATCTATAAAATGAGTTACCTTACAGTTAATTTAAAACCTGTTAACTTTTGTATTTATGTAGCGTATGGATTAAAAGTCCTTCCTTGTTTATCATATATTTATTTCAGAGTTTATTTATTCACTGAATCATTTTAATGTATGATTAGTTGGGATTGAAACATCTTTAAAAGTCTTCAGATTGGTTTCTACAATACGGTTTTGAGTCTAAAACCTCATGAATAAACAAGTTTTATTCATATACATAAAGAATGCAGTGCACCATCAATCAAACAAACTAATTAAAGTTGCAGTCAATTTATAATGTAAAAAAATCATTAGAGAGATTTCTCTCAACTGATTCAGCGTTAATTAAGTGACTTGTCAAATATCATTTGTACAATCAAATAGGCTTGTATATGAAAAAAATTAAAGGCAGAATTTTATTCAACAAATGATGCTCTATCATTGTATTAACAAATGAATTATTTTCATTGGAATTTAATTGATTCTACACTCACTACGACGTAAAAGAAGGAGGAGTAGATCCATTGCACCTTACATGAAACAAACCAACATACAGTTTGACTGATAATGATTTAGATGATCCCATTGTTGATATTTATGACTGAAATTTGATCAATATAAGTTGGTATATATGCATCAACTACAAGATAATCCGAATAATTACAAATAAAATTAAAATTCTTATCTATTGTACAGGTGAGTGGATAGTCGAACTCAGTAACTAAGAAAATAAAGCGTTGGATTTTAAGGCAAAAGTTAGTGCGATTGAATCTCTAAATATATATCAACTCTGGGATGCAGGCACATCCAGATAACTAGTCCCAAATGAGATGAAATGCACGTGTTGAATTCCACTGTTAGCTAAATCTAATCTGTTCTACATAAACAAAATTCTAGATAATCTGGTAATAAAAGATTGTGAAAGCAAACATTTGAAAAAATCACTATTCGTATATTTGATTTAAATAACATTATTAGGAGTAAGAAAGATATTATTAATAGTTCAATAATGATAATCGCACATTATAAGCTTCTGAATGAATTTGTAAACGTTAATCATTAAATGCCAATTCAATATCTTAAGCAGATTGGGTTTGTTGAGAAATTTCATACACATAGTTCCCTTTATCATTTTGAAAAGAGCAAGAACAAAAATTCTAGCAGAATAGCATGAATTCATTTTATTTCATAGGTTCTCGTTAGCTGCTTACAACCTGTGATATTTAAAAATCATAATTACATAATGGGTTTAAATTGCTTATCGACAAGCACCCCTTTCATGTTACTGCCAACTGTATTTATAAATCTACGTGTACCTGCCAAAGCATCTACATCAGCCAAACTGAAAGGAGAGCATATCTTTGATTTTTTGGACATGTTCCAAAAAGTCTTAGAACAAGGGAAAGAAAGACTCCGAACAGCGCAATCACCAAACATCTCCTTGATACAAAACATCAGGTAGATACCTTACAATCCTTTAGGGTGATTAGTAAGCAGCCAAACCCCAGTCTTCTCAAGTTTGATGAAGCCATTGCCATCAGGCGTCAAAAACCTGACCTATGTATTCAAAAGGAGACGGTTGTTAATCTTTCTTTGCCTTGGTGACAAATATTCTTTCGCTGCACCTTGAAAAATTTTTAATTTTTCTTTTTTTCTTTTGTATTTATTACATCATTGATTTTATTTTACTTCTTCAACTATCTTTCAAATTAATAATCTTTCAACTGAACTCTACTCATTATATTCCTGCCAATATTTATTCATTATGTAATCGATTGTTTCTAACACACTTTTGAACTGTTGTCACAATTAATGTTGTAGAATATTCCTTCACATTAGGTGTATATTTACAAGATTCAGTAAGCAATTTAAACCCATTATGTAATTATGATTTTTAAATATCACAGGTTGTAAGCAGCTAACGAGAACCTATGAAATAAAATGAATTCATGCTATTCTGCTAGAATTTTTGTTCTTGCTCTTTTCAGACTGAGTTTGGTTGGTTATTTAAATTTTCTAAATATACTCTTGTATAGAGTCAGCTATGTATACTGCTGAGACATTTCCTCACGAAAAGAAAGTAATGTTGATCATATGAATTTTCTATTCTATATCAGTCTATAATGAAAATTAATTTTAACTTTTAATGAAGTATGTTACACAATTAACAAAGAGATTAATGATTTGGAACTTATTCATTGGAACTGAATATAATATTTTATAATGAAATTAGAAATACACGCAAAACTGAAACACGTACAGCATCTCACAATGTAAAAGAAAAGAAGTCGAATTCATTGTTTAATTATAAGACATTTTTGTCTTTTAAACTGTCTATCAATTATTGTTTAAATAACCGAGTTATAGTTAGATAAGTTTAACTGAATTGATTTATCGAATTTTGATTGGGAAAAACGTTCAGAAATCTGGACAGATCGATATATTTACGAAATGTTAATACCTTGTCAATAAAATCAGCTGGTAAACATTTTAGTGATAACAAGTTTAACATTCAAATGTATTAGTTAAAGTCTACGAATATGCATTAAACGATTAGGAGTATTTTAATTATGAATTTTGATTTGAGTTTGTTAACAATTAATTAAATTGTATTTCACTGATTGAAATCATGAGTCAATTGAAGCTAGACCACTATGGACTCATGATTTCAATCAGTGAAATTTCTAAAATCCCCACAAAACCCCTTCTGATAATAATCACTTGCTCACTAGTGACGGACTTCAAGAGATACTCTTGGAGTTCTGTTGAGAAGCCGTTACCACTGGAGTTGAACCAGGTCTGTTGTGAGATATCAGCTCACTGAAGACAATGGTGTACGGTGGCGCAACTTCGTGGATTGGTTGAAGTTAGACATTAACACTGTTGGATGCCGGCTCAGTGGTCTAGTTGGTTAAGCGTCTGACGCGAGACTGATAGGTTCTGGGTTCGAATCTCGCGGCGTGCGGGATGGTGGACGCGCATTGATGAGGGGCCCCATACTAGGACTAAACGGCCGTTTAGTGTTTCCAGATTTTCCATGGTGGTCTAGCTTCAATTTACTCATGATTTCAATCAGTGAAATTTCTAGAATCTCCACAAAACCCATTCTGATAAATTGTATTTATTTAATAGTAAAACATTATTAATATACATAGTAACAGTTTGTCCATTTAGAAAATGTTCTGTCCACGGTGCAATTAACTAATGTTTAAGAGTAATATTTAAGTAATTAGTAATAAGTTATATTCGAGTGATGAGAAAAGTACAAAACTAAGATATTATTATTGCATTAAAGGTTTCTTATAAACAAAATCAGTGAACTATGATCGAATTAATAATTTTCTGAAAGAAGGTTTAGGTTATTCTATTTTTCATATTACTACAAATAATATTATGATTATTGGTTTAAAACTCCCCCCGAATACATGATCAATCTACTTAGCGCTCACCGTACCTTATTATTTCTTATTAATTTTATACAATTATATACAATATAGTCTTCCACCAAACATTTGATCGAGTTTGTAATTGAACTATAATTTCTCTCATTCTATCTGATCCATATTTATTCTGATCATTAATCTAATAATTCCATTTAACTTATAGGCTGATTCAAGTTAACATTATATATTAGTCAATACAACATTGTTCTGGCTATATATAAATTCATAAAGGGAACTAATTGCATGTAATTTTATTTTATTCAGCAATCCTGTATTCGTTTATAGTGAATTTAAACGATGTATTTTATCTTAAACTTGGTTACTTTTTGAGATTATATATTCAAATATATAATTGTATAACCTGAAGAGAATTAATTGAAAAGAATACTCTTCGTTGATATATTAGTGTTTTATTATGATAGAGATTTTTAAATAAGTACAAATAATTATAAGGGCCGTACTCTTAAAGTTGAAAAACATATGGAACTCAAAACAGTCGTCAGTCAACACCAACGTCAGAATCTTCAATACGAACGTCAAGACAGTTCTACTGTATGTAGCTGAAACTTGGATGGCTACTATAACCATTATCAAAAAGGCACAAGTATTTATAAACAATTTTCCACGCAAGATACTAAATGTCCGTTGACCGGATACTATCAGCAATAGCCTACTATGGGAGAGGAAAAACTAATTTCCTGGTGAGGAGGAAATTAGGAAAAAACGTTGGAAGTAGACAGGATGTACATTACGGAAATCTGCAAACTACATCCTAAGGCAATCGCAAATTCCGAATCCTAAAGGGAGACGGAATAAAGGAAGGCCGAGAAACACACTACGTTGAGAACTGGAAACAAATATGAAAAGGATGAATTACAACTGGAAAAAAACTGAAAAGGATTGCCCAGAACAGGGTTGCACGGAGCAAGCTGGTGGGCTACTTGTTCTTATCCACCAGGAGTAACTGGCGTAAGTAAGTAATTACAAGTAATTATAGCACTAAACGAGGCTTGAAATTTCTTGACTAATCACTGAAATAAATTGTTTAATCATATCGAAATATTTTATATTATATAAGGTCAAAATCGAGTCTCATTAAGTTTTAAATACTTAATTCAGTTATTTTTTTACTTTTTAAACGAATAAGCTGAAATATGATTATAATTTAGTTATGTCTTTGTAAATTAGAATAAATGAACTCAGGTTGTGTTCAGTTCATTTGAAAAAGTTTAACTGTTTTTCGGGTTTAGTTGTGATTAATTGAAATCTTATATGTTAAATGTGATTTTTCGTTTTATCTATGTCTATGTTAACACATTAGTTAAGTTCTTTTCAAGTCCTTTTTAACTCCTTACATATATGGTTAATAATTTCTGAGGGTTGATTAAGTGAAAATGAAAAATTTATGTAAATGAAAAACGTTAATGATGCTAAACTTTTCAAGATTTGTTGATAGAACCTATAAGTTTCAAATTATTTGTTGTTGTTCCGAAAAGTTATATGCAATAACAGCAATTCCTTAGTAAAATCAAGCAATTACGCTTAATGTAATAAGTAGAAACTATGTACATAAAATATGATGTTTCAAACAAATATATTTGACTTTTGATTAAGATTATGAACCGATTAGTGTTAAACCTGGAAGCACCATGACCAGTGGAGCTAATCTATGTCAGGTAGAGACAGGTATATCCTCAGTACAATGGAAGATAGTAATGCAATTTCTTGGATTGGTTGAGGTTAGATATTAACCTTATTGGATGCCGACTAATTGGTCTAGATGTTAGGCGTTCGTGCACAAGGCCGAAGGTCGTGGGTTGGAATCCTTAGAGAAGGTCATGGGTGCGGACTGCTGAGGAGTCGCACAATAGGATGAAACGGTCTTCCAGTGCTTTCACGTGTTCAATGGTGGTCTAACATTAATCGGTTCATGATTTCAATCAAAAGCTTAGTAATCTCCACAACCCCATACTGATAAATGCATTTGAATGATTACATTAAAGGGAAAATTCTCGTTTGGACATTTAAAAAATGATGAAACAAGAGAAAGATATTTCTTTTCAATTGGTTTTTAATTACGTCTCCGACATTAGTATGTTTATATGAATATTGGTCGAAATTTAAAAGCACATTTTGAAAGGGATAATAAACTAAGTATGTAAAAGACAATAATGTATATATGATTTTTCAAAGTGATCCCATTGATTGACATTTGAACAGTTTCAGCGTTTCGCTTAAAAATGTAGTTCGAACGTATTAACGAGAGTAACCAGTTTTAATTATTTTCACCTGATAGTAAAAATTAAGATGTACAATAATAATAATAATAAAATAGATACTAATCAAATATTCATGTTTTAAACAAAACTATTAACAAATCGAAGTACTCATCAAAATATAATCCAAACAATAAGAATGAAATTGTGTGCTAGTAAACCTCTGATAGTCACTGGTAGTGTGGTGTTTGATGTCTGTCGACATCAGTAGTATGTATCATCAATCTAAAATGAAATGTCTGGCGGTAGTAGGTCAAGAAGATCTTAAAGAAAAGAACGAGAACATAGAGTAATTGGTATAGAAACGAAGGAACAGTGAAGTCTGAGACAATTGACTTACATTTTGCAAATGAAGTATTTACTATACGGTTATCAGATTTGACTAAGATATCCTATAATCTTTTTTTCAAATGCATTTTACTGTACTCGCCTGTATTCTCATTCATTGGAGTAGGACATTTTTAAGAAACTTCAAGTAATGGTACACACGATTAGTATCAATATAATTAAACTAGAGTTTGCTTCAACCTGATTGCTAGTTTAAGGAATGTTAGTTAGAGTCCGTTATTGATCCTCATTTTCTTCAAGACTACATGTACGCCATTCTGATGAATGCCAAATATTACGGAAGGTAGGTTCACGTTTTTATATCTGAAATCACCTAACATCACTCAGTTATAATGTTTGTGCTTAATTTTAAAAAAGGATTTGTATAAATGAGATTTGTTTGTGAAGACATTTATGATAAACGACTAAGGTCATTTGGAGAAATGTTCATCTGTAAAATAACGGATAGGTTTGTGAACTCTTCATGTTAAATATTAACGTCAGTCTTTTTAGTTACATATTACAAAGATGGAGAGGAAGTTGAGTTGTCACTAAGAAGTAGAAAATTATAATAAACTATTTTTAGATACAAATTCTACACTGAACACAGAATCAAGTAAGATAGGACTTTTTATAAAAAGTTTCATAAATAATCACCTTAAGATTGATAGTTCTCTATAAAATTATGAATAACCAACTTTAATATACCCATAGTTTGCATTGATTAATGAGTTTTTGAGTTCTTGATGAAATTCTATATTTTAATTTGTTCATTTTTCTTATTTTATAAAACGAAAGAAAGTCTTCTTCTCGATCAACTTGAATCAATCACGCTGAACTGTTTATTTTGAGTAAATTATTAGCTCAAATGAAGATGACTAAATTACAGTTTAAAACTCTAAACATACTTCAAGACATTGAATTATTTCTGCTAAGATTAGTTTTAATGATAAAAATTAATCCTAATATTTATTTGACTGTTTCATTGGTCGAATGAAATCTTAGCATTATGACAAGCCTTACAAATGTTAATGATGACATACTGTGATCTAATATAATTCATTCACTCAGATATAATTTTGATACAGATAAGGTCGTTATTCAATAGTGATATATCCTTATTAGTGGCAGCTAATGTTATTGTGAAATGTGAATATACACGAATGTGTATCTGAATTTAACATGTATTTAAAGATAGATGTATATTAAAAGTGCACTGTAATCTAAATATCAAATCAAACAAAATCATTTTTATGGTTATAAGCAAGGATGGATAGTGGCTAGCACTGGAATACAGGATGCGTGTTATATCCTATTTGGGACTCGTCAGCTGGATGTAAATGCATCCGAGTTGATATTCACTCCGGGATTCGAACCCAGTACCGTTCGCTTCAAATGCCATCGCGTTATCCACCTAACTACTGAGTCCTTATAGCCACCTGCTTGGGTAATGGATGTACCTTCATTTAGAGTTGATTTCCACTCTGGGTGTCAGCCACTATCCATCTTTGCCTATAATACTTGTAAAATAGGACAACATCGAGGCAATACTCACAGTATTCACACATGCCAATAAGAGACTGATCGATTGCAGTCGCAAGCATCGATAGGAAGATTCAAGTAAACAATATCACGTGAATTCATTTTTATGGTTGTTGAAAAATTCTGAAATAAAGTTGGAGATTCAGTTATGCTACTAGGTAATGAGCTGTAGAATATAAAGTAATCAACTTATTATCTTCTTAGTAATATGTTCCTTCAAACTGCGCACTGTTCGTTGGAGAACTTAAACCAAATATAAGTTGTTAGTTAGCCATATGTGTTTATTGTTACAAGCAGAGTTTAAATATAGTTTATACGTTCATTCTGTTAAATTTGACAATTTTGAGCAAAAACGTAAAAATCTATCTGAACGTTTACCAATCTTTTTTTTAGTTTATCCATACAGATCTGTTTTGTATCTTGACAAAGAATATTTTATTTTATGAATAAAATATATAGTGAAGGGAAAACATTATTCGAAACGAAAAGAATGTTTTGTAATTAGATTTTAAGAAGTTTACAACTTATTCTATGTAATTGGTACCACCAAGGTGTAAAAAAACCTTTCTTTTCCTATATGTATTCAAATAGTCATTTGTGTCATCATTTTATTTACTGTTTCACTATCCTATTCACTTTTAAATTTCAGAAATATCACAAGTCAGTATGCTTCAACAAACAATTTTAAAATGGGGAAAACATTTCATACGGAACAAGCAAAAGATCAGCAAGCGTCATCTTCTTCCCCAACACCATTTCAACAGACTGTTAATGAAACAGCAACTGTTACAAATGCTGGACAACTGAGTAGATCAGGATTTTTACGTCATCCATTACGTAAAGCTATGAGTTATGTGAAACCTCAATCAGAATCTTTTGTATCAGTTAAATCAGCTTCAAGAAGACTTCATCATACTTCAACTATTGAGAAACCGGATGATCCAAAATTCAGATCTAGCAGCAAGAGTTCAAGTCGTAATTCTTTTTATAACAATATAAAACATTTCGATTTGTCAACTAAGGTAAGAACAAAAAAATTCTCAAAATAAAGAATGAACAAGATTCACTTAACATTTGATTACACGATTGTGGTTACCGCCTTATCATAGTTAACTTAAATTTATGGAATATTTTATAAGGAAAATCTGAGTTTTGATTTTTCCTAACTATTAAGATACCAACTATTCTTTCTGTATTAGATTTGGGCTTACTATGTTTCTCTTCTAGTGTATATTGTGTTTGCACAATATCTAATTTTTTTCTTAGATTTTTGCGACTAGTGTTTGTTTAGACAATTTTGATTTCCTGTTCAGTAGTTACAATTAATCAATAAATAATTCCTAACTAACTAGGTATACATTCAGAAAAATAATAAAATATTTCGAATATACAGGTGGCGACTAAAAGAAAAAAAACTCTAACATGATTTATCTATATACGGAAAGCGGTCCCCTTCGTAAATTTTTTAAATAGTCAGTAACAGAATTTTCCAACTTAAAAAAATTAAGGTTCGAATTATGGCTCCAGTTTTCTTTAAGATCAACAAACAATATTGTCTAGACGATTGCCTAAAAAAGGGATATTGTTTTAGATCAATCTTCTTCAGATGTCAAACAAAAGCTTATGATGGCACTTCAGTTACATGTTTTGCTTTATAACATTTCATTAGAGTTGAAACTTGAATGGTCATATATTTGACAGTCTAAATCATCCAACGTCTTTTTTTGTATTAAAAAGCGGGAATATTGATTGATGTACTATTTCATGGAGCGTGCTAAGGTTTAGCGATACCATTCATGGATGCCAGGTCAGTGGATCCAATAGTGATAGTGTTTAACATCAACCAATGCACGAAATTGAGCGACCATCTTCCATTTTACTGAGGTAGATATCTGTCTCGACTGGTCACGGTTTCTCACTAGAACTCCGAGAATTCCCTCACGAAGCTAGTCACTAGTGAGCACATGATAATTATCAGCATAGGAATTGTGAAGATTTTAATAAGTTTTCAATTGAGATCATGAACCGATTGATGTTAGAGCACCATTGAAAACCTAGAAGCACTGGACGGCCGTTTTATGTATACGATGTTGTAGAAAACAACAAGAAAAAGTATTAGTTTGTAGGTTATTTCCAATTTATTTATATTTAATCATTATTTACCATTGTTTCTATAAACCACTTCTGCAAATGTCAATTAAATAACATGTATTGATTTCTACAGTAAAATCTATCAAAACGTTGAACTATATATATGCCATGCACTACTAAATACTATTTAGTTTTTATTCAAAAATTGAAATCATCGAAAGGAAATGAGTTCATTACAGCGAAATGTGATCATTACGTAACTCCAGTGCATTTTCAAATTTATAACATACAGTCCAAAACCAATCAGCAACAAGCCTATATTATTATCACAATTAGAATCATTCATAATTTATTTACGTAAACTTGAATTCAGTCAAATAAAAACTAATTTCGATTAGATGGTGGTTGAAGGTAGCCGACAGGAAACCCTGGACCCGGGTTTCGTGTTACTTGGCACTCGTCAGCAAGGCGTACCTGTATTCTTGAGGGAACCGGTGCTCCTTGGCGGATTCGATCCCGTGTCACCCAGTTTCACAGTCAGAAACGTTACCACTGAGCTATCCCGGCCGCGACCAACCTCCGATTATTTGTGAAAAACTAATTTCGTCAGGTTTATATTTTATTGATAGTAAAGTACATTAATTATTTCTTGCTGTATTATTCACTATTTCATTCGACTTTTATTTCCTTTTTTTAAAAATACATCTAAGCCAACGAATGAATGTTTACAAATGAATGATCATTCAAATCGATCAACTATACAGGAAGTTTACACTGGGGAATCATGTTATTCAACAACACCTAAACAAGCCATAAAAATTGATGTAGAAAGAAAAACCAAACAAAAAGAGTAAGTAATTCTGACTGTATCTTTTCAATAATAAGCAGAATTTCAGGTTATTAATATTCATATATATACGCCTTTGATGTTGCAGTTAAGATATAAAAATCCAAATCATTTCTGGTTACTTATTTACACAAAAATACGTTGATAAGAAAGAAGATATGTCTAAGGAAAACAAATGACAATGAATTTTACCCTTAATGAAACTAATATTGTGGTGTGTGCTACTGATGTTGACAGATATGAGTTGTATGTATCATCGATCGAAAGTAAAGTGCTCGGAGGCAGAAGGTTAAGATCTATGAGAAGAGAATGATTGGTGTGGAAATGAAAGAACAATGAAGTCTGACACGATTGATTGACAGTTTGCAAATGAAGTGTTTACTGTATGGTTCTCAGATTTTGCTAAGATGTTCTATAATTTTGTATTCAAATATATTTGGTTGTCCCTACTTGTGTTCACTATAGTAATATCAGCTTCAGTGTTGTGTCTACACTTAATCTTTTTTATTTATTATACATGACATAGTGAATTCACAAAAAAATTGTTAAATATATACGTAATCTCTGGTTTAGATGATGATAAACTAAAATATTAGTCAAAGATGAGTAGTGGCTAGCAGTGGAATCCTATTTGGGACTCATCAGCTGGATACACCTGTATCGCAGAGTTGATGTTCAGTCCGAGACTCAAACGTATTGCTGTTCGCTTCAAACGCCATCGCGTTATCCACCTGGCTACTGAGTCCTGATAGCCACCTGCTTGTGCAATGGGATGAAGTTTAAATTCACTTGGTGTTGTTTTACTTTTATCTTCCCATTGTTAATTGATTGATCAATATCTTGTGGATAACGAGATGTTGTTTGAAGCGAACGGTACTGGGTTCGAGTCCCGGAGTGAATATTAACTCTGAGATGCAGATACGTCCAGCTGACGAGTCCTAAATTGGACAAAATACTCCAGTGCTAGCCACTATCCATCTTTGCTTCAAAAACTTGTGACTTAAGGTTATATCGAGGCAATTCGCATAAGATACACATATGCCAACATGAAACTGATCAAATGTAGTCCTAAATAACAATGTAAAGATACAAGTAAAACAACATCAAGTGAATTGAAATATTAGTCGCTAAAATATCTGTATGGATTAAATTCATAATTTACTTCATCACTTAGTTTTTCATAGACTTAAATATTTGCCTTACTGTCTTACATTTTAATGCATTTTAATTTTTTTATTAAGTTATTGATGTACTCACTGTAATACAAATGACAAAATACTTAACTAAACTACAGGAATAAACAATTATGACTAATGGATTTTTCTAATTTTTCAACTTACATCTTCATAACCGATTGGAATAAGATGTAAACTGACCCATAATGTTGTTGTTAAGTTTTGTGTATTTTCTATTTATTTATTTAAAATAAATTAAAATGAAAAAAACGAAACGGAGTTTGGTAAGTAGATTGTCTGACCATATTTACATTATATGATAAAAGTTTGGCTATCAGTCATATAGTTTCATTTCAAACTTACTGAATATAGTCACTTCATATACTAAGGTTCGCATTACAATTGAAATTATTGACACGTTTGTGCAATTCAATTACTGAAAAGAATATCAAAGCTAAAGTAGTTTATCACGATTATTATAAATAAAGTCATAGCGATATCGAAAGTGTAGATACTGTCATTCAATTGTTATTGTTAACCAACAACAGAAATGTAACTTTCAATAATGACAACAGTTACCAATGTCAATAATCAATTATATTGAATGAATGTGAATAGTCCTTTTTAATTTCATAGTGATTTTCATAGAATCTATCTCTGATAATTAAGATTCGTGTCTGCTATTAATAATAGTTTGGTAAATTCCAACAAATAACGATGACACTAATAATCATAATAGTATCAATAATAGTAATCGAAATCAATATTCAAATTACATTTTAAGTACAGTTGGATGATTGTTAACGGCAAAATTCAGGGAGTACATTTAGCTCTATATGGGACTAATCATCTGGATCGACCTGCATCATAGATTTGGTGTTCACCCCGGGACTCGAACTTCATTCCTTTCACTAAGAACGCGTTGTTCATTTAGCTGTTGAGTTCAGAGAGTCAATGGCCTGTGGAAATGCAGTGATAAATACCAATGGGGAAATTTAAACAACCAATACAAAAATGAATTAAAGTTTACCCCATTGCGCAAGCTAGTAGCTATCAGGACTCAGTAGCTAAGCGGGTAGCGAGATGACATTTGAAGCGAACAGTACTGGGTTCGAGTGCCTGAGTGAACATCAACTCGGATGCAGGCATACCCAACTGACGAGTCCCAAATAAGACGAGATGCGCATCCTGAATCCCACTACTAGCCGCCATCATCTATGCTCATAATACTTGTGACTTTAGGTAATATGGAGGGGATGCGCACAGCACGACCACATTCCTATAAGAGACTGATCTATTGCCACCCTAAACACCAATAACAAGATGCAAACAGCCAATATAAGTGAATTCAAATCCAAATTGCGTCTTGATGCATCATTATAATTACACAGTATATTCTGTTTTAATACTTCGATAACAACAATTTCTTTCATTTCGTTCTTTTGGTAATTAAATTTTTTCCTACAATGGGAAATTATCTTAACATAAATGGGTAACATATGTTATTGTTTTGCAAATTAACTCATTTACCGAATTATTTCATCTTTTATTTCATAATTTATTTTGTAGGTTCATTTACTTGATAATGAAAATAAAGGCTTGACATATAAACCTATGAACATGAAATATTATACATGTTGCGTTTTATAGGTTTCAGTTTCCGATGAACATTTTTATGCATATATATATATATATATATATATATATATATATATCATGTGAACATGTGTGAAGTGTAACTGTCTTATAGTTATACTACTCTAATAAACATTTAACTTAAAACATAAGTTGGGTATATATCATCTTCTATTTACATGTACTCAATACTGTTTGTGGATATCTATTTAATAATAATAAAAAAATAAGAATACTAAATAACAAAAGTATCACTGACGATAACCAAATTAACTCAATGGATATAAATATGTATAATAATTTGAACATTTCTCTATTGATGAATTAAGAGAAAGTAGTAATAGTTTTTGTATCTGGTGTTAAATATAGAAAATCTAAAAACTAAGCACCCTTTTAAACGACTTGAATCCGTTTGATTGTGGTTGGACATTTTAGTAAAGCGATTGTCTCTGACTAATCACTTTTAGTCTTACATTACTTTGATTCTTAGCTTATAAAATGTAAATATGTAAGAAATTTATAGTGATTAATTGAAAACGGGCTAAGACTACAAATTAATTAAATAATCATTGTTAGTGATCAATATCACAGATAATTAAAGGGAAATATCTTGTAGTGTGGGTTACTTATATCCATATATGTAATATATAACGGTGGTCAGGCATAGAATATATATTTCAGTAGAAGGTCGGTGAGGAAAGAACAGGAACGGAATGCAATTGGTATGAAAATGCATGAACAATGAAATCTAAGACAATGGAGTGATGTTTGCAACAGGAACAGTCAAGTTTGAGATGATAGATTGGTATTTTGCAAATTAACAATTTACTGTATGGTTCCCATATTTTATTGAGATGCTCTGCAATTTCGTGCCAAATACATTCTATTATCCTCACTGGTGTTCTTGTTCACTACATTTTATTTATTACTTACTTACTTACGCCTGTTACTCCCAATGGAGCATAGGCCGCTGACCAGCAATCTCCAACCCACTCTGTCCTGGGCCTTCTTCTTCAGTTCCATCCAATTCTTGTTCATTTTTCTCATGTCTATTTCCATTTCTCGGCGTAATGTGTTCTTTGGTCTTCCTCTTTTCCTTTGGCCTTCAGGATTCCATGTGAGGGCTTGTCTTGGGACGCAGTTGGGTGCTTTCCTCAATGTGTGTCCTATCCACTTCCAGCGCTTCTTCTTGATTTCTCCCTCCATTGGGATCCGGTTTGTTCTCTCCAACAGTGGGTTGTTGCTAATAGTGTCCGGCCAACGGGTCCGAAGTATCTTGCGTAGACAACTGTTAATAAACACCTGTATTTTCTGGATGATGGCTTTCGTAACTCTCTAAGTTTCCTCCCCATACAGTAGAACTGTCTTGACATTTGTATTGAAAATCCTGACTTTGGTGTTGGTTGACAGTTGTTTTGAGTACCAGATGCTCTTAAATTGTAAATTTGCTGCTCATGCATTTCCGACACGCGCCTTCACATCCGCATCAGGTCCACCGTGTTCACAATGATACTGCCCAATTATGTAAAGATTTTTACATCTTCCAAATCTTCTCCATCAATTGTGGTTGGATTGGTGCATGCTGTGTTGTATCGGAGAATCTTGCTTTTCCCTTTGTGTATATTGAGACCTACTGCTGCTGAGGCTGGTGCTACACTGGTCGTTTTCTCCTGCATTCGTTTTTACGATTGCGATAGGAGGGCCAGATCATCTGCGAAGTCTAGATCGTCCAGCTGCATCCTAGATGTCCACTGTATCCCGTGCTTCCCTTCAGATGTTGACGTCTTCATGATCCAGTCGATCACCAGGAGAAAGAGAAAGGGTCACGAAGTTGGGCGTCTACGCAGTCCCTCATCCTGTTTAACAATACCCTGTTGAAGACTTTTCCCGGTGTTGAGAGAAGAGTGATGCCCCTGTAGTTATCACACTTGCTGAGATTGCCTTTCTTCGGTATTTTGATCAGAAGTCCTTCTTACCAGTCTGTTGGTACTTGTTCCTCATCCCAAATCTTATTGAAGAGTATGTGGAGTATCCTTATCTTATTTATCTTATTTATATTGGTGTATTAATATTATTGTTACTAATATTATTGTTATTAATTAACATAGTTTTTGTTGCATTAATTAAAACCAGATCATAAAAACAAAAATTTCTAAATATTGATTATATCAGATGGGTTTTTTGGATATCATAGTAATTTCAATGGTTAAGATCATGAGTCAGTTTAAGCTAGTACTCACTAGTGCCTGGCTTCAAGACGTATATCCTGGAGTTCTAGTGAGAAGTAGTGATCAGTGGAGTTCAACCACGTCTGTTGTGAGATAGTAACTCACTGAAGACAATGGTGGATGTGTCGCTCAATTTCGTGGGTTAGTTGAAGTTAGACATTGACACTGTTGGATGCCGGCTCAGTGGTCTAGTGGTTAAGTGCTCACGCGCGAAACCAGTAGGTCCTGGGTTTGAATCTCGCAGGGAGCGAGGTCGTGGATGCGCACTGTTGGTGAGTTCCACAATAGGACGAAACGGCCGTCCAGTGCTTCCAGGTTTTCCATGGTGGTCTAGCTTCAACTGACTCATGATCTTAATCATTGAAATTATTGATTCTATCACAATAAATAAGTAAATTCCGATAAATACTATCAGGAGAACGTCTATCGTTAAAACATTAAATGTTCAGTAACAAAAAAAATGATAATAAAACACAAACAAAACGAATGGACAACAAAATTTTATTATTACTAGTTCATCAAGTAACGAGAATATAAGTCAATCATTCAATGAAATATGATTCAGAAAACAAAGAATTAGAATGAAGATGAATGCTAAGAAAAGTAAAAAAAAGAAAATAATTAAAGACAGCATATGTAACATGTTTCTTTTTTTTATAATTAAAAATTACTCATGTATCTGTATTCAACTATCAATAGAACAATGAGAAGACGAAATTGACCTGAAAAGATGTGATGTATTTACGTTATACATTTCGAACAATCTGGTCACATATATAGTTGTCAAGACATTTTAATAAAGGTCAATTAAATGAAAGTTCAAGTAAAAAGGTAACAAAGGGGAGAGAAATAATGTTTACATCGTATAGAATGAATAAAAAATTGTCGCTTTATTCTAAGCCATAGAATGACTTAAAGATTAGCAGGGTACACTGTTAAGTCCAAATACATCACATTTTCAGATCAACTCCATCTTCTCGTTGTTCTATTGAAATTTATAAAAAGGGAATAATTGCTTTAAATAGATAAATAAATCCATCGTAAAATCAAACTTGTTTTATTAGTTGTATACGTTAAGTTTCATAGAATAATGTAAGACCATTTTAAGAACCAATAAAAATAAAAGAACATTGAACAGATATTTTAATATAGGATAAAAATGAGACTATAACTTATGAATGAACCAATCAAATTTAGGATAATATTGGTCTTGGATTTTGGCGCGGAATTCTTTCATCCGTCTGGTTAAATAGCGTTTTGGGATTATAGCTGATGTTAGTTCGTGATGAAAATCTTAAATCTAATTCCTAATCTTATTCATTAACTTTAAATCATAATTTTCATTCCTCACACCGGTCGCGCAATTTTGTGGATTGATTGAGGTTAAACATTAACACCATTGGATGGCGGCTCAGTAGTTTGGTAGGTTAAGTGTTCGCGTGCGCGACTGAAGACCGTGAGTTCAAATCCTGCGAGCGGGATCGTAGATGCGCACTGCTAAGGAGTCCCACAACAGGACGAAACGGCCGTCCAGCGCTTCCAGTTTTTCAGTGTTGGTCAGGTTTTATTCTTTGAAGATTTTTGTACATGTACAACTGACTAAGTTCATACTAGAACTAAATCATTGACTAATTTTTCCCGGTTTTTTAGTAATTTTTTGGTTCATATTATGAATTGACAAAATACACTTATTCAAAAGTATTTATTAACAATATATAACAACATATTTATATTAATATTGTATTTCTTCTAATTATAGTATCCGCCATCTGAATGATTTAATAACGAATATTTTACCAAGATCATTCTCTAATGCATTTAGACGACCAGTAGGTAAATGTAAAAGCGCATCGCCTACAATAGTAAATGATCATCATATAGAAAAACTGATTGATTCTTTCAGATTTGATAATTTTGAAGTGGAAAGTCAACATTCAGAGAAATCTCCTTCTGATTTATTAACACCTAATGAAGCGTCTCCAGTTCTTAATGAACATAATGTACCAACAAGAAGTCAACTACAACAATGGGAACAATCATTTGACAAGCTTTTAGCTGATACAGGTAGAAAAATGCTTTTTTGATTAATTGCTGTGTATTTTTCAATATACCTGAAAATATTCATTTAAATTACATAATTTGTTATGCATTGTTAAAATCGATATACAACACAAACATATTCTTATAAACTTTTAAATGCAATGTTTCACGTTGTCGTGTTATATGAAGGAGATCAGACAGAGATCCTGGATTTAATTTTTGGCAGGGTCGTCAATAAATATTACTGTGGTATTCTTTACTTAGATGAAACAGCCATCAGGTACTTACAGGTTCTCACTGGTTGTCTAACCACGGTTATTCCATGATGTAAAGTATGTATACATAATAGCAGTCCGTAAATAGTTGCCAGAATTCATCCATAATTTAATCTTCTTCGAACAAAACAGCTCATACACTAACTAGTTTCAGTGTCAATAAACAATGAACTTTAGCAAACTCATTTCTTTGAAATTCTTGAAATATTTGTAATTCATCAGTATCAACTCTTTGAGATATAATATTTCAATCTCAACTGAGAACCAATAGAACTTAAACTTAAGTTTGTAATTTAGACATAAAAAATAACTAAATCGTCATAAATTTCGTCAACTATCCAATAAATGTAATGAATATCAAGAACCTATGTGTTTCATCAAAAGGACCAAATAAGAATGGAATATTATCAAAAAGCGATAAATTTTGAGGTCGTTTAAGACTCATTGTATACTTACGACTATCTTACTGTTATTCTATAATAATAACAATAAGTATGTTGCTTCCTCTATCAGTAGTATCTATATTTCCCGAAGTGAATTACAATAGAAAGCTGTATTATTAAGTTTTTCATTTATTGTTATAGTCAATGACACTACTTGAACAGTAAATATCATTTCAATTTTTTAAAACATCAAATACTCATAGATTTTGATGCTGAATAAAATCACAAACATGCCATTTTTTTCTTTAAATTCACTCATTGGTAAGTAATTTTACGCATAATTTAATTTTACAGATGGTTTGTCTCAATTTCATCACTTTTTGAGATCAGAATACAGTGAAGAGAATATTGAGTTTTGGTTAATTTGTGAATTGTATAAACATCTACCACAAGAAGATCTTGGTGAAGAATCACGAAGAATTTATCGTCTTTATTTAGCGCCACATTCACCACATGAGGTAAATTGTGAGCTAAAATTAATCTTACTCTCTGTAATACATGAATATAAAAACAGTTGTATTTCATTAGTGATGACTATGAAAAGTACCGGTTCGTCGTGGTTTTTGATTGACTTGTCATAAAATACGTTTTAGGTTCCTTAATAACACAACTGAATAGCACAGTGTACTTATTTTGTTTTAAAAGTCAAAATTTCTGTTTAATATGTTTTAAGGTTATAATAAAAAAAGCTAGGAATAATAAGACTTTTAGTTTCTTAATATTACTAAACATTTGTTTTATAAATGACTCAGGTATTTGGTTATGTTAGTTCTCTGAAACTACTAGAAATCTCAATACAACACTTTGGGAAGTAGTTGTGAACTTCGGTAATTGGTTGACTTTCTTGAACATTTTGAACAGCATAATGTTGGATTCGTTATAAACTCGATCTAATGAAATCCTTCAGCCGTCGTTTCCTTATTACCCCTTCAGCTAGAAGCTTGTTTGTTTTCTCCCACAGTAGGCTGTTGCTAATAGTATCCGGTCAACGGACATTTAGTATCTTGAGTAGAAAATTGTTTATAAATATTTGTACTTTTTTGATGATGGTTGTTGTGGCCCTCCAAGTTTCAGCTCCATACAGTAGAACTGTCTTGACGTTCGTATTGAAGATTCTGACTTCGATGTTGACTGACAGTTGTTTGGGATTCTGTATGTACTTCAGTTGTAGGAATGTTACCGTTGCTTTGGTAATCCCTGACTTTAGGTCTTCATCAGATCCTCCTTGTTCATCTGTGATGCTGATCAGGTATGTGAAAGTTTCCATCTCTCTCAGAGCTTCTCCATCAAGTGTGAGTGGGTTGGTATTCTCTGTGTTCTACTTCAGGATCTTTGTTTACCCTTTGTGTTTGTTGAGGAGTACTGCTTCAGAGGCTACACTGCTACAATGGCTAGTGATTTTCTAGTATGGTAAATATCTGCTTATCATAACTAGTTTCACGGAATATTGATAAAATCATAGTGAGTAGTGTAAATACCGACTATTAAAAAACATATTCATATTCTAATCATTTAAATATTCATCGATTACATCAATACCCCAAAGTATATCTTAATCAATAAGTGACTGTCATATAAGTTCTGTTAATTCAAGTGAAGTAAATTATCATGTAAGTTACTATATTTTCTGACCAAAAGAATAAACACAAGCTAATATTATGTAAGTGAAACCTTAGAAAATCGATTTCAGTCTTCTTTAAGTAATTAATTGAAATAAAACTGACTAAACACAGACCATTCTTGTATTAATAATTTAATGATTTGGTTTCTATGATCCGTTTAGTCATAATAAGTTACTTTCACTGTACTTCCAATTTATAAAGTATATTTTCATCAAGATCAAACATTTGTTGATACTAGAATAAATGACCAATGTTTCGGGTGGCAAACATTAGTATCTTTTATTATGGATGTATATACGTAACCTATAACAAATTTTGTAATTATCAGTCAATCATTCTATATAACTTCAAGTTTGAACCATTATATTCCTATCATTATGAATCTTTATGTATATTTAATATCTGGATCAACTTCTTCAGTATATAAGATTGAGATCTTCATTTATTGAGTTATAATACTTTTCAGTCATGATAGGATTAATTAAGCAAACCTTTTAAGAATATACAGAAATTTATTATAACAGAAAAGATTAATAAGTAGTTATTGCATTATATGTAGGGAATGATTGAATTCAGTTTAAACTATATATGACTGTTCACTCAGAAAGTTCTCTACATTGGAATACCTAATACTTCATTTTGGAAATACTTAAATATTATTTATTGATCAAACGTATGTTATTAATCTGTTAATTCATGACCATAGGAAGATCCGTACAACTTCTTTTATTTCAATATACAGTTCATTAAAAAAAACAACGATGTACTGGATCATTTACACCTCTGTTTGTATACTCTATGTTTTTTTAAAGGTTAATTTAGATTCGGAAACTCGGAATCAAACAATCGCTAGCATAACAAATCCAACTAATGAATCATTTATTTTAGCTCAACAAACTATTCAAGGATTAATGAATAAAGATTCTTATCAGCGGTTTTTACGTTCTTCGTTTTATTTTGAATTAAAACAGTTAGTTTGGCATACATATCCAGAAAATGATGAACCGACAAATTCAGAATCTAATATACATGATACTATCATATCAAATAATCAAACTCAATATTTCATATCAAGAGATCCAATCACTGACAATACATCCAGTCCATGTTCTGAAGAAGAACATGTCAAGGTAGGTATATAATTAACAAAATATTTTCTTCAATTAAATATTGACAGGTAATAACTAAAACCTAAATTGAATTATACGTTAGATTTCTTTTTCAAATAAACAGTTTACTTACTTGATAAGCACTAAACTTTTATCTAGTTTGTAAACAATCTACTGTAAGTCGTAAATAATCTGATTATATTGTTTCTCAGACAAGAAAGTTTCATATCTAGCTTGATTGTTCTGTAATTTGACGAGAATATTTTTCAATAACCATTTAAAAGAAATTTTAATTTGTTAATTGAATAGACAAGCCAATGTACATTGGTTAAACTATCATGGGTATATTACACAAAAATGTAATATACACTGAAAGCTAGTCTGTTTAATTCATAGTTACCTAATAGATATTCGAAAATTTAGTTTAATCTAGTAATTAGTCTGATAAACTTATAAAATTTTTTTCCTAATTAACTAACAATAATCAAATCACAGTTTTACAATAATGAGTTATAAAATTATGATTAAATATCATGTTGTTTAGTCATTAGGGCTGATTGAAATCAATTGAATAATTTGTAAAGCAGCTGATAAATTGATTGAGAATGCATAGTGACAGATTTTTGTTTGGTGTTAAGAATTCCACTCAAATTACTTGATAGTCCACTTTTAGAAAAGAAAGGAAATCGTTAGGAAGGAATGCAGATCGTTAAATTTGATTACATATAATATTGTGATTGTTTGACAGAATAATGTCTAATGATTTATCTAGTAAAGAAATACTACTTTTAGAGGCATATACATCAATACCGTTGAATGCCGGCTCAGTGGTCTAGTTGGTTAATTGCCTGGCGTGAGACTGATAGGTTCGATTCTCGTGGGGTGCGGGATCGTGGATGCGCACTTCTGAGGAGTCCCATATTAGGACGAAACGGCCGTCCAGTGCTTTCAGGTTTTCCATGGTGGTCTAGCTTCAATCGACTCATGATTTCAGTCAGTGAAATTTATATGAGGGCCAAGACTCTATCACTAAAGCAAATGGTTTATTTTCAATAAATATCTAGCTTAAATGTATTTAAGAGTAAGCCAGTGTATTAACATTATGGAAAATAAAATCAACATAGAAATGGTAAATTTATTCCTTAATCATTAGAATAACACAAAGTGTGTATAACTTGTCATATAATTAAAATTATTATTTCTTATTCACTACTACAATTAATTAAATGCTACGAAGATATTAATTTACAGTTTAAATGTTTTAAATTGATTGTTAGATCGTATTTACGCTTCCAATCAACATTTATGCGATACGATAATCCAACTCATACAGTTGATCAAATCATCTTTGAAGCTTATGCGTAAAATTTAGTCACCACTTTCGATGGTTATTTTTAGTATCTTTCTACTATTTATGATTGTAAGTATATTTTATCGTTTACTTAAGTAGCTTTTAAGTAACTTAATAGCTGAATTCATGAGCCAAATAAAGGTAGACCACCACTGAAGACCTGGAAGCACTGTACGACCGTTTCATCCTAGTACGGGACTTCTCAGCAGTGTGCATTCACGATCCTGCACTCAGAACTCGAACCAGGGACTTTCAATCTTGTGCGCAAACGTTTAACCTCTAAACCATTGAGACGGCATTCAAACGGTGTCAATTTCTAACTTTAACCAATCCACGATATTGCGCGACAGTCCACCATTGTCTTCCGTGAGTAACTGCCTCACAAAAGACACGGTTGAACTCCACTGGTTCTGACTTCTGAAACGAACTCGTAAAATAATAAGCCACCTGCTGATAACACTCCATAATATAAATACTTTTTTAGATTACATCTTTACTTAAATAATATTGTTTTGACCATTCTTCGGAGTTGAAGATTCTTATTTACTGTATCGTACACTTAGATGGACAGTAAATATTAAGATTTCATCAACTAACTACAGATTAATCTCATTACAATGATTACTAGTATTAGGAGACTAACTAATTACACGTTTTTCCTTTATTAGTCTTATGTATCTAATTAGTAAAATGACCTCTCTGATTTTATTGATTTTAAATTATTTTATAAGGCAGGGATAAGTGATTGTTTGTTGTTTGTTGTGTGGCAACAAGAAGACGTATAAAAATGAGTTTCGTGTAGTGTTGTGTTCTTAAAATAAAACATCAATTTATATAAGTCGTGATTTTTCTTCCTTTACTTGATTTATACTATAATTTCAATGTCGTTCTCAATGCGGTGAAGAGGTTAAAACTTGAGAAGATTATTCCACTCACTATGATTTACTTGAAACAAATGAAATAAAATGGTTGTTTTAGCTGTGCATAAAGTGTAACCTTTTTAACATTTTTTTCAGTTGATTTTAGCTTACTTTTTCAGCTCACTACAACAGTATTAAATGTTATTAAACCATTTTGAAATCACATGCTGACTACAACACTTAAGTTGGATATATCATTATATATCGTCTAGTACTACGTCAAGCCCACATGGATTATTCTGACTTCCAGAAAAACCAGTTTATTCGTTCTTCTTAAGTCATATTTTTACTTTGTCAATCATTCTCTTATTACCCTGACTGTTTCTATTTGAGCGTGTATGTATTGATTACTCTATTCGTCTCATGTTTCTAGCTTATTTTGTATGGTTATAAATAATGAGTCACACTTTATTAAAACGGGTTGGCTCACTTGCCTTATCCACTTGGCTTCTATCCTGGTTTTCATTCTGAATGTTTATATGGATAAACGAGTTCTTCAATTAGATTCAACAAACGCAAGCCATATTTGCTTTTTGTTACTGCCGTCACCCAAACGGCGTTAATCTAGGTATAATATGCGGAGTTAAATAGAAGATTTATGTTTTTAACACATTCATTTTTCGGGATTAAAGTCAGATCAACGGGCCACTAAAAAGGTATGATTTGTTCATAAATCTGTTCAAATTTTTAAATTTACACACGTAATGATAGTTTAACATGGTCATTATGATGTACTCGTAATATGATGAAAGCTTTGGAAATATTTTCTGTTACGGACAGATTAAATGTTCAGAAGTCAGGACAATGATGCTATGTATTGAACTTTTCGGAAGTGTAGACATAAGACTTCATACAGGATAGAACTAATGATCATTCAGGACTTCGTAGTCAGTTACTTTTCAAGTGATTTTGTTATTCTCTTATAGTTAACAATTTTGGACTTAGTTAGTTCATGATATGCGGGCACTATATATTGTTATCGATGAATTCTGTCTCATCCTTAGCGTAATCGGAATTTACAGGTCACGATTTCTGGCAAAGACTTTGTGAATATTTCTCAAAAGTAGTCATTAATTAGTACATAATAACTGCTAACATATGTCAGATTATTTATCTAAAGTCTATCTGGAATGTGAACTGAAAAGCCAACAATCTCTACAAACCTATTCTATATTAACTACTTTATGGAGTAAAAACCTGTCTTAATTCGTTGACTTTAACTTGAATGTTTTATCTAGTAGATTGTAAATTGTACCGAACTATCATTTTATGCACATAATTTGAAACAACATTTATACCTTCCAAACTTATCTTTATTTGGACATCGTAATCCGTCTGCCTACAATTTGCGTGATTAAAGTGTTTGATTCGATTAATTAATGATACGACTGAAAAATATTTACTTCTCAATTCAGTCTATACGATTTATTATTTCACGTTAGATAGTGGCTAGCTTTTGAATCAAGGTTACGCATGCCATGCTGTTTAACACTAATTAACTGAATATCTCTTCATTGCAATAGTGATACTCATATAATGTTATAGACTCAGTAACTTTATCTTTAAACTCAAACTCGCTATTCACTGAGCTACTGAATGCATATAATCACAAACTCGTGCAACATGCTTCCTCAATTCTATTTTCTAGCCATTACTTAGCCTTAGTAAAAACTTATGATAAAATAAGAAACCTGAGACAATCCACTCAGAGTGCATACATGGCAGTAGAGAGTGATACATAACACATGAATATGAAACACACTATTTTAATAGTGACGTCTTAATTCGTGATAATGATAGTATATATTCATGAACTTAAAGAGTCAAATGTTCTTATCATTAACACTAGTAAACTATTTCCAAGTTCACAATTCATAAAAGAATAACTTTTATCTGTCATGATAAATTGTTTATAAAGATTATAGATTAACTTGAGTTGAAAAATGATTAAATCTTAAAAAGAACAAATCTCAATCAAATAAATAAGATCACTTGTTTGGAAGAAGCAAATCGAATAATAGTAAAAAAAATAAGCAAACAAATATCCGGATAAACAAATAAACTAATGATTATGAGTTAATAATGATAACTTTAAACAAGTAGAATATAATAGAAGAAACATCATAACTATATTCAAGATGATAATAATAATAATGAATAAAATAATCAGTTGACTTCATTGAATAATTTCAGTTTGATGAAAACACAGATGGTGAAATGTTTTATCTCTTCTTCCTTTATTTTTCTCATGAAATTAGTTTAATAGAAGAAATTAATAACAATAATGACAAACATTAATGATCTTCGATTACAAAAACAAATATTATTTAGTCTTGAGATAATCCTAAATGTTTGTTTACTTAGTTATGGGACGAAATTTAAAAAAAATGTTTCATTTGATGGTAGAGAAGATTTGTAGCTCAAGTGGATCATTTTGATGGAGTTTTGTTCTTTTGTCGATGAAAGTTACACGACCAAACCATCTAGCTCCGAGAACAAAACTCCATCAAAATGTTCATTTAATACATATCACTTAAGTGTATCATCTTTTATATTGTACAACTAGATAAAATGTGTTTAAATAATTGGTAGCTCATTAAAACTCTTTTCATAGTCTTGCGATGACTTACCCTATGTCGAGCATACACGGGTTATTCTAGTTCCTGAATAGACCAATCTATTCATTTTTCCTAAACCATATTTCGACCTTGTCACCTTGACTGCTTTTATATAAACGTATACATGTGCTTTTTTTTATCTTAATCATCACATATCTGTAACATATTTTTATCGTGTTATAAATATCGATTCATGCTTGATTAAATCGAATTGGCTTACATGCTTTCTTCAGTGGGCATCATTTCGCTTCGCTCTCTTCTCTTTGCTATATTTGCTTTCTTCATTTCGTTTCTCCGATTGCGTTTCTCTGGATCAACGATTGTATAATGTATACGTATTCGAAATTAATTCTCGTATTTTACTTATTTAATTTCGTTATCCCCTAGCGCAGAATATGCCGATAATTATATTCGAGGATTGGCGATGTGTATATTTCAATAACAATCATAATACGATTTAAATGGAGTAAGATATCGGGCCACCAAAGTCCCATACTGACTTTAGTCATAAACACAATAAATAATAGATACTCAATCATTGTTTTCAGTTAACTGATTTCTAATAATTCAAATCTACCATACCGCTAACCACAACAGGGTAATAACTAGTAGTTAGTCAGTTAGTCGAATGTATTCAATAGAACAAGTTCTCTAGGATGTAATGAACAATGCTGTATTATTTAATTAGCAAAACGCCATAACTAGATATTTACACTCTTGATTATAAGAGAAGTTTCTAAAAAATTGTTTCTTTTGAAGATGGTCTGAATCATTGATTGAATTTATACAAAAAACAAATAAAAATCACATAGCACTTGATAACTACTTCGTCCTAATTTGATACTCCAATACCATACAACCTTGTAGTTACTGAGTTACATTTTAATTAAGGGAATTTGAATCATTTATTAAGTATATTTAGTGTCTGAAATACAAAAGTCATTTTAGTCAAGTTAAGTTTTCACATTTAATTAGAATAATTTTATCATTCTTTGCAAATGTGACACTTGACTAAGACTGTCATATTCAATTGAACTTATTATTTCAAAAAAATAAATACTTTCATTGATTTCAATGGATTATTTCTTTCAATAAATCAAATAACAATAGAAGAAAATGATTGAATTTTGTCACCCATTTTATCATTATCTTTATTTATTTGTAACAGTTTCTTTGTTGACTTTGCATTGAATGAATTCGATTATCTTAAAATCTTGTACCCAATTTATTTTCAAACGGTTAATTTATATCAGTGATCTAAATGACTTTTTAGAAGGAGAAATAATTCTAAATTCACTTGGTGTTGTTTACTTGAATCTTTTCATCGATGTGCATACATTGCATACTGCCTTGATATTGTTTTAATTCACAAGCATTATAAGCAAAGATTGATCATGGCTAGCAGTGGAATCCAGGACGCGCGTTTCATCCTATTTGGGACTTGTCAGCCAATTCTGCTTTCATAATAGATATATTTTTGTTGAACCGATATTTAATAATTCATTGTAGATAAAAAGGCAACGCGTCCTTATTTCTGGTAATACAACATTGCAGAATATCTTGGTAAATACTTTATTTACAAAATATCCATCAATTATCTCAGACTTTGTTATTCCTTCGTTTCCAAACCAATCACTCTCAGTTCTCGTACTATTCTCTTCGATTTTCCAAATATTCTGCCGCCAGGTATTCCACTTTCGATATCTGTCGATATCAGTATCACACAATACATTATTTATTTATTACTAACTTCTCAACTGATTGATGTCACGATTATTTACATATTACAATACATTATTTTCGGTTGATTCATTTCATTGAGGGTATGAGATAATTGAATAGTACCATTTGGTTACATGTACTTAATTGTAATGAAATGTAATCAAATAAGAAGACTATTTTTTGGTAAATTGAATAGATTGATAGAGAATATGTTCCATACTATTTATTACATTTATATTTTGTCAGATTTCTTTTATTATTTTTTTATTCTTGAATAACCATGGTTTGTATATTTAAATAGTTAAAATTGATTCATTATAATCAATTCAATTAAACACTAACTACAATTTTTACTAAATAAACAGCAGTGTTTTGTGATTGTTTCATTTAAATTAATAAAATGTATTTTAGATAATCCAAAATCAACTTTTGGTTCTATCTAAATGCTTAACAGTAAGTGTTAGAATAAACAATAGAAAACAATTCAGTTGTTGTAGTTTTAATTGTATCTTCCCATTGTTATTTAGGACTGAAATTGATCAGTCTCTTATTGACATATATGTATCCTGTGCGAATTGCCTCAATATAGCCTCAAGTCACAAGCTTTTTAATCAAGTACATCCAGCTGATGAGTCTGAAATAGACCGAAAAGCCAGTCATGGATTCCACTGTTAGCCACTATTTATCTTTGCTTAATAGAAAACAATTCTGAAGTTCATCATATGAATACATATTATGCATAACAATAGAATAAATAATATAATTGCATTTATTCATCTCAATAAATAAATTATATTTTGTCTTGACATATTTCTCAAAAAGTGAAACGATCAGTTAGCGATGTTTCAGACAATAGTTTACACTCATCTGATGAAATACTTCAGCATCATAACTGTATTAACGAGTATTTGTGAAAACAAAAACTAGTCGATATGAATTCAATTCAACCTTTGGTTGTCCATTTTTCTATGAATAATTAATAGAAAAATAAATAGCTTTTTTAAATTTATAGCCTGTATTAGTGTTTTAATGTGTACATCATGTAAGACTCATACATTTTATGAGTAAATGTACTTAGATAACTAGTGTAACTCTTTGTGTTACGTAATATATAACTAAAGTATTAACTCTTACGAATAGACTTTGTAAATTGTCAATTCTAATACTACGGTCTGTTTATTTTAAGGAGCTGTGGTTAGAGCAAAAGCTGTCACTCGACATTACTGAGGTATTATTCTTTTTTTTGATAAGCTATGTGACATTTCAAATGTATTGATAACCTTGTTTAAAAGGTTGATGAAAGTTGATTGAATGTGTAAATAGTTATTTTCTTGACCACTGGATATCCGGAAGCATTGTAGAAATCTTTAATTATAAATTCATTTATGATGAACTAAACTCTATAAATTTGCGAATTTCTCGCCCACCTTGGATGTATTTAGCACAGATAAAAGTCTTAGTAATCTTTATTGTAGAAATATGTTTATAGTTCAATCTTAACTCCCCAAGAATCCTCATCTTCATGATGTTTTGAAAGCATAAATTAAGCAGAGCTCCTTTTGACACATAAAAAGTCACTTAATCTAGTACTCATTCTTATTTATTTATTTCTATAAATAATGCCTAAACCTGCATTTCTCTTTTATCACAAGGTGTGATATGATTCTCATGTATAATATTGTTTACCACTGTTCAATAATGTATACTACACTAATTAATGTTATTTATCTATTTAATTTACAAGGCATATTCATTACAATGCCTAAAAATGTGTTGGACTTGCACATGAATTGAATTTCCGATTGTGTTTTAAAATGTATTTGATGCAAAAGTAGTCATGTTTATAATCTAATGCAAAGTAACGGATTATGGTGTTAATAGATTAGAAAGTGAAAAAGTAACTCAGATATTGTTGGGGACGTTAGATCCCCAGAACTCACTTGGGAAAGGATCTAATTTTGTAATTTTATTTAGAAAATTTGAATTTCTTTGTTTTCGCGCCGATAGCGCTCTTGTCACCTTCATGTCGTACTTCCCACTGGGAAATATATGAAATGCTATTGGTCTGTTGTGTCATTTAGTATGCTATTTGGTAACTCTCCCCAGGGACGGTTTTGTACTGTATATATACGTTTTGAATTGTGTTTGTTGTTATCGCTCGTTTCTGGCTGTTTGCAGAATATACCTCTCCATTCCAAGCTTGAACGTCTCACTCTAGTTAGCGTAGATGGGACGCATCAGTAGCTAGGTTACTAGTCTTTGATCACCGAGTCTTGTTTCTCGTTCGCAGATTAAGTGAACTCGTGATAGCTTCAACCCTAGCAGATGTGATATTAGGAGATGTTTGAGTCACACGGCGATTTCACGGAACCTGGAAATGTAGATAACCGTGCTCTGATTGAATCACTTAATGATACAGTGTTTACCAAAAACTCTTAGGTTGTTGTTCATTTTGCATTGGTTGCTTGAATTTTTCCATTGATGTTTAGGACTGCAATTGATCAGTCTCTTATTGAAATCTGTACGTCCTGTGAGGATTGCATCGATACTACCTTCAGTCACAAGCATTGTAAGCATAGATGATGGTGGGTAGCAGTGAAATGTGGGACGCACGTTTCCTCCTATTAAGGACTCGTCAGATAGATGTACCTGCATCCGAGTTAATGTTCACTCTGGGACTCGAACTAATTACCGTCCACTTCACTCCATTACACAAGCTAGTTGCTATCTGGACTCAGTAGCTAGGCGGATAACGCGATGACGTTTGAAGCAAATGGAACTGCGTTCGAGTCGTTGAGTGAACATCAACTCAGATGCAGGTACCTTCAGCTGACGAGTCCCAAATAAGATGAAACGCAGGTCCCGAATTTTACTACTGGCCACCATCATCTCCGATTATAAAAATGTATTCTTTATCAAAACTAAAG
This sequence comes from Schistosoma haematobium, assembly GCF_000699445.3. NCBI lineage: Eukaryota > Metazoa > Platyhelminthes > Trematoda > Strigeidida > Schistosomatidae > Schistosoma > Schistosoma haematobium. The sequence goes on from NC_067197.1 coordinate 22,610,663, forward strand.
AAATAAATTCTATTAGTTGTATAGTGACGTATTCAATTTGACTATTTATCAACTTAAGATAGCATTCGGAATTGAAGAGTACCAAGAACTAAAAATTATCTTTTAGTGAAGATGAATGAAGGTTACGGCCTATTTTCATTTTTGGATCCTACTTTGTGTTATAATTCGTACGTTTTTTGTGTTTTATGTTAATTATATTAACTATATTTCCCTCATTTACTCTCAGGAGTTCCTGCGATCTCCATCAGTATCATATTCAACCATTAGTTCCCCTAAACAAACTGCAGCGTCTCATGAAACCAATTTAGAAAGTCATATTCAGCCGTCGAAAACAATACCTTCCCCGTTACTTGATTGTACTGTGTCCAGTTTATTTCACAAGCATATAGAGGATGATGAAGAACTATCATTTCATGAGAATATAATTGAACATCCTACTTCCACTCAAACGAATGATAATTTATCCATTCAGGAATTACCAAATTCTGTTCATACTGAAGCTGCGCCACATTCTCCTAAACTTTGTTATACTGGATATACATTATCCAATACTGATTGCTATAAATTAAAACAAAATATTAGATCAGAGTTATAATTTTAAAGTGACTAATTGATATGATTCATTTTTTTTATATCGCCATCATAGTAAAACGTTTTTTTGATAAAAAAGTACTACCATCTGATAGATATTTTCATTCATTAACTGTGATAAGTTTTATTGTAATAACCTTCGCCTAAAAAATATCCAATCTTCTTTAATGCTTTTGTGATGTGATGGGCATTTCAAGGAGTTGAAATATTACAGAAATTTACTTACAAACGAAGAGTTCAATTCAAAAAAGGACACTATAACCCGTTTCATACAGTCCATTTTCAAATGAAAGTGATTTTTTGTACATTACATCTAACATACAATCGTTTCGTAATTTAATTTGAAAACAAATTTGATCCCATAATTTTATTCTCAAACGTTTAATAATCACCTATTTCAGTACGAATTTGTATCGTACAGAAGTGATAAATGATATTGATTGTTAAGTTTATAAGTGACCAGTATGTGCTTCACATGAAAATAATAGATTTCTAAAAGATATTACTTAATTAGAAAATGAGTAGTCTGGAAAAATAAGATAAGATAGAACAGTCTTTTTAACTACAATTGGCTAAACTAAATTAATCGAATTCTATAGATTTTCTATTCAGCTGTGTTTATGTTGATATTGTTAGTGGCATGATGGAAACTGATGTTTAGATGTTTGTTGAACAGTGTTTGTCATTCTATGATGAGTCTTTTTCTCGAAATTAATGAAATATACCTAAATATCATACGCTTTCTGGCAACATAGACATTAACTGAATGTCAAACTTTTATATACTTTGAAAGAGAATACAACACTTAGAGTATCGTCATATTACAAACCACTCAATATTAATCAACATCATTATGAAAATCATTTGTCTAAGATGTAGATGTTTAAGTGGTATTTTCTAATAAATTTTTATCTGCATTGAAAATAACACTAAAGACTTTCCGGTATCCCTTTCAACAGAGTTCTGGATTATAAGTAAAACATAAAAAAAGTTTGTTTTATCTTCGTACAAACCCGAATAGACAAGAATTTTCAGAATAAACTACAGCATGAAATCACACGAAAATTAATTTTGGCGTCAAGTTGTTGAATCTAATCCGCAATTGAAAAGAAATTGACAGTTGTTGTTAAGATGCGATTATGTACACTCAGTTACATAATCACTGCATATTAATTCGGGTCAAGAAATGAATAAAACATAAATATGTCGAATTGTCTACTTGTTTTCGAAAATTTAAGTGTTATAAACCGCTCAATCTGCAGTGTTTGGTGAGTTGAAAAGAGGTGAGAAAAGATATTCTCAAAAGCTTCAGTGAATTTTGATTTTCTCTGCCTTCATACTTGAAAGGATGCATTTCATTCTGATAATGAGGAAAATGAGAACACTGTAGGGATGTGTTAATTTCTATGATATGACTGATTGAAATGAACGAAGACTTAGGTGAGGACAACCTATTCGTTATTTCATACAAAGTTACAGAATATTTTGGTAAATTATGGAACCATACATTAAATGCTTCAATTGCAAATCTTCCATCGGTTGTCCTTTACATTCCATCTGATTATTACAATTCATAATTCCTTTCTATTTCCCTTTCTGCTGTCGGCCATTCAACTTTTGATTGTTGTTACATACTCGTAGCATACACTACAGTATGAGTGGTTAGGTAAAAGTGACTCATGTATAGTAATTTACTTTGAACACGGATTAATCCGAATCGTAGCATGAAATCTATTTAGCATTTTCATTGTCCATTTCACTCACTGAATTGTGGTGAAAGTGGAGTTTGGGTTGTAATGATACATTTTTAAAATGATTCTATCAACGTGTTTAGGGTAAGTGAAGAGTCTGATTCGCTTAGTGTAAACAATAAATATGATCAGTTAACGAGTCACAGAATGGATTATGAATAAAGTTAATTATTCAGTGTATGCCAAGTAGTATTTCATACGTATATCAACTGATTATATATATATATATATCGGTCAGGGAATACGTTTGCGAAATAGGTCTAAGTCAAAAAATTAATTAAAATGCTTGCAAAAGTAAATATTTTCAAATCCGTTATCGATAATAATAGGTCCCTGTTCAACTGAATAGAATACATAAATCGACAATGTTCTTAGATTTTATGAAACTGCGCCAATCGATCAGAATTCAGATCCTTTGAGGTAGTTACAGTCTATAATTTTCTTGTGAACTAACATGTATTCGTTTCCCATTACAGCTAATTTTATAACTAAATGGTTTTATCACTTTGACAGCCAATTTCCTACTTTTTCTTGATGCACTTCTATGCTAACCACATTGTCAAACTGAAACAACTGATATCCGGGTGTTGATAATATTTCGTCCGATTGTTCAACTCGGTGGTAGCTTGAAGTTTCGTTAACCAGTTAAATATTCTTCAAGTATCCTAGGCCTAACATCATCAGAAACAACACGATTTTTCGCCATTCGACTTCGATAATCTTTGGAAACCACTGGTAAAATACCCAACATTTATTTCTAAATTCTATCTTCGAAGACTGTCTTTTGTTTGTAAATTAAAAAATGTAAACATAACAGAATATTTTCACATGCACATACAGATAAATTTCAGAATAACTTATTAGTACAAGGTAAGTCTATTGTAATCATCCCACTAAATCTATTAAAGGAGGTAAGATCATCTTGAAATAGAAATGAAATGTCTTAATTCCTTTTTCAATAAGACCATGGGTTGCTTTTTATGATGACGGCCCACTGCTGAACTCGAGGAATCTCTAAGAAGCCCATAAAGAGACGAAGATTTTCCATCCAATCATCTTTCGGAAGAACATTCCAGAATCTCGACGTGTAGCTTCGCCATTGGATAATTATGACGATGATTTTGATTTAACTAAAAGCTATAAGTACCTGAGAGTTTTGTACCATAATGAAACTGTTTGGAATAACATTCCTTCTCACTTGTCTTCTGCTTTCTCATTTGAAATTTGGTGAATTCTAGCACTCGAGTGCTCAGGTGGTACGCGGTGTATCAAGAATCTAAGCTCCATATATAACACCTTTGTTATAGAAATAATTGTTGATTTTAAATCTAAAATTTAGATGCCTAACAGAAAAGTTACAAGTGTTACATTCAAAATCCAATTAAATATAAAGATTCCCATCATTATAAAACTGAATAATTTTGATCAGTTTAAACGGTGTTAACACTATTTGTTGTATTAGTTAACAAAGGAACTTTGAATTATGTGATTCAAAGAAATTGTCTGTACATATCTTATAAGGCATTAGATCCATTAATTTATATGTTAGTTTAATATTATATAATGAATAAATAATAAGTTGAAGTATTATATATAGACTTGTAAGCGTCGAGTAGGTTCTCATCCACCTTTAGGTACAATCACGGTATCAGAGATGATCAAATAAGAATGAAAAGAACAGACATCGCTTTTTGCACAAAATTCAAAAACTGATTGACTGATTTCATATTATATAATAAACTCAATAGAAATTTAAACAATTCAGCAAAGAAAACTTATGTTTCGATTATATCATTTACTCAAGCTGTACAATCGTATTTATAGTGGAGTTCAACTATGTTAGGTGTGGGGCAGTTACTCACCGAAGACAATGGAAGACGTTGGGCAATATCATGGATTGGTTGAATTAAGGCATAGTTCTCGTCATCTAATGGTTAGCCATTACCAACACACTAACATATGACAAGTATATTAATATTTGCTTTATAAATATGAAATTATTTATCGTTTCTGTTAAAGAATAAGTTGTGTAGAGGTCCCATGTTCCGGACAATCTATTTTTGAATAGGAAGATGAACATAGTGAAATACCTTTCTCAAACTCTTTGGTTATAAGGAATTCCAATGGTTATCTTAATCTAACCATGTACCGAGAACCGACACATTTAAATCGGTATATCGATTTTAAATATGCACATCCATTCAGTGCGTAAATTTACCTAGCCCTCAAGTTTTTCAGTAGAGCAAACAAGATCATTATTTGAGAAAGAGACATATAAAGAAAAAGAGGATATGATAGACATCTTACGACTTAATAATTTCCCTAAATATATTATTTAAAACATATTAAAACGAAACTGTCCCTCTGTAAATAATAATCCTAAAGAAAGATCTTGGATTGGTACTGTGTTTTTACATTACCGCGAAGATACGACATAAGAATTAAAGCGGCTTTTGAAAATGTACAAAATTAACGCTTTCTATAAGACAACTAATAATCTAGGAAACTCTTTAGTTAGAATAAAAGAAAAGATCCAGTTCACTTCCACATAATATTATGTTTACCGAGTAGGTTGTGCCGATTGGAGAGTCTTCCCGTGGGATCTTGATTCATGCCGAGGAACGTTTAAGTTACACAAAATGACCTAACAGTCCCGTGAAATCGGAAAATTTACAGGGTAAATCCGCAATATCAGTATATGCCACATTCGATAATCACCAAACTGATATTGAAAAAATTAAAATATTTCAGAAATGTTTTTCCAACTATAAAGAGAGGCGAGTAGCCGAAGAGCTTCACGTACTACTAAATTCCTATGTCCACGATAGGAAAGAAGGGTTGAGTATTCATGCAACCTGAACTGTTTATCTAAACAACCACATCTGATCTTATTCATTTTCCTACTTAAAATATATATTTATTATTCATGTGGGAGGACTAGTTCCAACCAACAAAACCGATTACGTCGATAAACTGAACTCAGTTTTAGATGAACTGACTAAATTTTAAAATCATATTGTCACAGGATATGAATACGTAAGCAAAGAAACTACTGACTAGTTATCTTCATGAGTTGAAACATGAAACAATAATTACTTCAACCATTCATGATTCTCATAAACCTACGAAATCGATTAGACAATGAGTCTGCGGTTTACTCAATGTCAACAAGTCAAGATTTTCTGTTCGTGGATTTTTATTTACTTATTTACTTACGCCTGTTACTCCTAATGGAGCATAGGCCGCTGACCAGCAATCTCCAACCCACTCTGTCCTGGGCCTTCTTCTTCAGTTCCATCCAATTCTTGTTCATTTTTCTCATGTCTATTTCCATTTCTCGGCGTAATGTGTTCTTTGGTCTTCCTCTTTTCCTTTGGCCTTCAGGATTCCATGTGAGGGCTTGTCTTGGGACGCAGTTGGGTGCTTTCCTCAATGTGTGTCCTATCCACTTCCAGCGCTTCTTCCTGATTTCTCCCTCCACTGGGATCCGGTTTGTTCTCTCCCACAGTACGTTGTTGCTAATAGTGTCCGGCCAACGGGTCCGAAGTATCTTGCGTAGACAACTGTTAATAAACACCTGTATTTTCTGGATGATGGCTTTCGTAACTCTCTAAGTTTCCTCCCCATACAGTAGAACTGTCTTGACATTTGTATTGAAAATCCTGACTTTGGTGTTGGTTGACAATTGTAGTGAGTACCAGATGCTCTTCAGTTGTAAATATGCTGTTCATGCATTTCCGACACGCGCCTTCACATCCGCATCAGGTCCACCGTGTTCATCAATGATACTGCCCAAATATGTAGAGGTTTTTACATCTTCCAAATCTTCTCCATCAATTTTGGTTGGATTGGTGCATGCTGTGTGAGAATCTTGCTTTCTCCTTTGTGTATATTGAGACTTACTGCTGCTACACTAGTCGTTTTCTCCTGCATTCGTTGTTGCGATTGCGATAGGAGGGCCAGATCATCTGCAAAATCTAGATCGTTCAGCTGCATTCTAGATTTCCACTGTATCCCGCGTTTCCCTTCAGATGTTGACGTCTTCATGATCCAGTCGATCACCAGGATAAAGAGAAAGGGTGAGAGTAGGCAACCTTGTCTGACACCGGTTTTTACCTCTAACGAGTCTGTGGGCTGTCCTGCATGCATGATTTAATCCATAATAGGAATTCCGTATGATATTGACTATCGTCTCAGTCACGTCGTAGAGTCGAAGAAGCTTCCTTAGTGTTGTTCTGTCCACTTTATCAAATACTTTCTCATAGTCGATGAAACTGATGTAGAGTCATGAATTCCATTCAATTGATTGTTCCACAATGATTCGTAGAGTTGCGATTCGGTCTGTACACGATCAATCCTTACGGAATCCTGTCTGTTGGTCTCGAAGTTGGGCGTCTACGCAGTCCTTCATTCTGTTTAACAATACCCTGTTGAAGAATTTTACCGGTATTGAGAGAAGAGTGATACCTCTGTAGTTATCACAGTTGCTGAGATTGCCTTTCTTCGGTATTTTGATCAGAAGTCCTTCTTTCCAGTCTGTTGGTACTTCTTCCTCATCCCAAATCTTATTGAAGAGAATGTGGAGTATCCTTGCAGTTGCCACTAAGTCTGCTTTCTGTGTCTCCGCTGGAATGTTGTCTGGTTCTGCTGCTTTGCCACTCTTGATTTTTCTGATGGCCATGCTAATTTCTTCAATTGTTGGTGGGCTAACATTGATTGGGAGGTCCGTGGGTGCTGCTTCGATGTTGGGTGGGTTCAGTGGAGCTGGTCGATTCAAGAGTTCTTTCAAGTGTTCTACCCACCTGTTTCGTTGTTCTTCAATGTTGGTGATTACCTTGCCTTCCTTGCTTTTCACCGGTCGCTCAGGTTTACGGTGATTTCCAGAGAGTTTCTTTGTCGTGTCATACAGTTGTCTCATGTTTCCTTCTCTTGCAGCCTTTTCCGCCATCATTGCTAGATCTTCCACATATTTACGTTTTTTTGGTTCTGATGCTCCTCTTCACTTGTTTGTTTACTTCTGTATATTTAGCTTGTGCCTTGTTTTTTCTGCTCTTGTTCGGCTGGTATTGGCTGCTGCCTTCTTATTCCTCCTTTCTTGAATCTTATCCAGTGTATCAACAGTGATCCATTCCTTGTGATGGTGCTTCTTGTGGCCCCGTACATTTTTTATATAGGTATAATTCTTCACGCCGTGAAAGTGCACAGAGGGTCAAACGGAACCTGGGACTCCTACACTCCTTAATAGTTAACAGAATAGGTAAATAAGTTCATGATTTCATTTCCACAGTAGAATGTCTCAGTTTATGTGTAAAACATATGACACATTTAGAAGTTGTTTCCTTGTTTACCTATTGTCATTAACTGTGTTAGTTGGATTTCTGTATCAACAGCTATTTGAAAAACATATCCCTATTAGAATAGTCGAGGTTAGTTCCAAATAATTACTTTTGAAGTGAACAGTGAACGTTCATTTTTTCTCGAATTACACATATTATAGACAAATTGATGAAATAGTAATTCCGTTCCTCATTATATTTGATCTGTTCTCTCGTTAAACCAGAAAACAGATTATTGAAAGGCTTGACTAATATAGATGTTATGTTGATGGTACACTGATTATCATCGGAGTGAGCAATGAAAAAGAACCCACAGGACAATTCACAGCCTAAATTCTGCAACCGTTTTTGTACGTGAGAAGAAGGTGGTCGACGAGTTATAACTCCTCAAAGTTTTGTTGAAAAACTGGATCTATCAGAACGAGCATGCATAGAAGAAGTTCATCCGAATACCAGTACACACTCTTATTCAGCTTCTTGTTCATTCGTTACGAGAGAAACGTAGTTAGGTGCTCCTCAGTAAGAGCCATAACTATATGTCGATACGACACAACAAACAAAGAACCACGTTTTATACGTAATCTACTGAGTAAAATGTACCAGGATCAAGGTTTTCTGAATCAATACATGCACACAGTGGACAGAAAGGTAGTAACATAGGCTTTTGGTAAGAAAGTTCTCTTCTTAAAGATACAATTCAACCGAAATACAGTCAGGGATCCTTTCGAATTCACTCAGTATTTCGTCTATTACCTTTGAACATACATAGTGGTCTGCATATAATAGTTGTAAGTGCTCCCAGCATTAACATATAAATGATACAGAAAGGTGAATAACATCACAAACGATCGGAAGCTGACTTCACTTTCTTTCGGTTCATCTTGACAATGAATATTTTAGAAAGCAAATATTTATAGACTTGTAATATGTTAACGTGTTGGTAATGTGAATGATAGATTATATTACTTTTGTAAATATAACTGTATTTTGTGCTCATCCTTACTTTACTATTATTTGTGTCACTATTCTAGATTTCGTAGAAGTTTTACTACATGGTTCTAGACGTGAATGATACAGCCTTTAAATTTGAATACACTTACTGTGAACTCTGTCTTTTTAAAGGTTTACTCGCGTTGTCATATATTCTACTTGTAATTTAAAATGATCGCCGAAGCATTTCCTACAGAGGAGAACATATATGACTAAAGCATGTACAAGAATTCGACGAAGCCGCTGGTATTGCGATTTTCGACAAATTTATGCTAACTTAGATGATGATCTGACATCTGAAATAATCAAAAATGGGTTAGTATTACGAAGTTGGTTTATCCAATCTGTTAATCTTTACAAATCTTTGCATTACACTAGAATATTCTAATTAAATTTATAACAAGACCTCAATAGAAGGCTCTCATAATCATAGAGGTTGTTTTGTTTATTTTACGTTCTCTGTCCTTATTCTCGTCATTTCTTTTTTTTGTGTTTCGTTTTATTCTAACTAATAATATTCAGTGAATAATGTATTCTTAGTAATTTCTATACCCATGTTGTAGTGCAGTTTATCATGTAATATTCTAAAATATTTGCATATACTTGTAACATTATTTGTGTTCACCATTATAATTAATTTCTCTCAGTCCCGATAACAGTTGTTCTCAGTTTTGTATGGTCGTTTAATCTTTGCTTAAACGCAGTGGTTTCCATATTTTAATGGTTGAATTGATGAGTTGATTTAAGCTAGACCATATTTGTTTGCTCTTAGTTCCGTGTTTGCTTGTTGATAAACTGTTATCAAGATAAGACACAGCTCTCAGCTGTCATTTGCACTATTGTATGTCATAATCATTCTTTGTTATTAATACAGGGAGCTTTTTTCAGACTTACAGACGTTATGAGCCCCATAGATATCTCATGAGTTGAGTTTTGTAACTAATGCATGTCTGTTCATCAATAATGGACCTCTTTCTAGACAAACCGCTGTTTTATGAGCTTTGTTTTCGCGCGTAACTCAATTGTGCAAGTAGACCCTTCGACAGATTTCACAGAGGTATTACTATCAAATGCAATAGTTTCTGGTGTTTTATTCTTAACATGACAAAATGAAAGCATTTGGGTGGAACCATGACTTATGGACGAACCAGTCAGATTTAGGATAACACGTCTCATATTTTGGCGCGAAATTCATTCGCCCATTTATCTAAATGGCATCTTGGCATTTTAGCTGATGTCAGTTCGTAATGCAAACCGTAAATCTAATTCCTAACCCTAACCATCAACTGTAAATCATAATTCCAATTCCTCTGACTGCTTTATAACCCTCATTTAGCCCTAGTAAGTAGGTGGACATTCCCAAGATCACTTTAGCGTTGCTCATAGGTTGCCCATAAATCATAGTCTCACAAGCATTTTGATCAATATTGTTTGTTAGCAGACAGCATATTTCGCAATTAGATTTCCTGATATATTTGGGCAAATCTATACAATTAGGCAGAAACAAGTCAGTTTTCGTTTAATTATTATATTTCTCATCAATAATCTACAAAAAGCTACAATATTTATGATTAATCTACATTCTTTCGAAACAGTGAAGAAAATACACATACACTAATTCCTATTCAATCATACTGTTGATTACTAACGTTTGATAGTCTTACCACAATTTACATTTCTTCAAAGGATTCATTGGTGAACCAATTGGACAGTGATATGCTTTAGCAAATTCTTCACTATTTGACAAAGCACCTATCAGCCTGAAAGATTATAAAGAGAGAAATCAACACGATATATTTGTAAATAATGAAACTATTCGACCTAAATTCTAATTTTGTATAAAGATTACACACCTAAATATCCTATGTCCAGTCCTTAACACCAAGTAAATATACACTAATGAGTGGTCTTGTTTTTAAGAACTGGTAGTTTTTCAGTGCTTTCTAGCGTTTCGAAGTTTGACAATCCATGATCAAATGCAACCTCACATGAAACTCATATTTAGAAACATATTCAAATTAAACATATCTCCATGAGCACGATGATAGTAATGATTACAATAGCCTCATTCAGAGATCAATTATGACTAGCAGTGGAATCCAAAACGCATGAACTGTCCTAATATCTAAGTGGATAACGCGATGGTGTTGGAAGCGACTGGTACTGAGATTGAGTCTCGGAGTGTACATCAATTTTGGGATGCAGATTCATCCAGATGACGATTCCGAAATAGGATGAAACGCGCGTCACGGATTTCAATGCTAGCCACACCCATATCTGCTAATAATGCGTGGGACTAATAGTGATATCGAGGCAATGAGCACAGGATGAACACACTCCAATAAGAGACTGATCAATTGCTGTCCTAAAAATCAATGGAGAGATTCAAACAAGCGATACAAAAATGAATTTACAGCTTTATTCACTATGTCAAATTTTGTTGCCGTGACGAAGTCTCTGGATCAGTTGCACAACGTCACTTATTTTCAGTATAGAGGGTTTTTGACTAGTTTAGGTGCCTTAACTATCCTCTTTTTAATCGGATATGTCAGTATATACGTTCTTTGTTTTGCCAGAGGTTAGACATGGGGAAAAGGATCACAAGTGCAGAGTTTCAGTTTGAGATTTGGCGCATATTGAATCGCTCTAGTTTGTAAGTCAGCCATACAGTTATTACTCGGACTAAATAAGTCTAAAACAACAAGGTTTATTACGATAACTGAACAGTTATAAAACAGGTGGGCCAAATGTTATTGTGCGTGGTCAACTAAATTAAGTGACTTGACAATGATTTTCAAGTAAATCGATTTATGTAAATGGTCAGAAATGCTATTTCTGCATTCAAAATTACAGATCTATTTCTTGAAATAATAGGGTACTTGAGATTAAAATACCTTCTGGCTGATTTTGATAGAATTCATAACTAATGTCATAGTGTTACTAACTGTCAGTTTTATTCGAATTTTATTTTTGATATTTATAATGTTACTTGACTTCCGAAAAAACAACCATTAAAATCGTACTTAGTTTACACATAAATTCAACAGTGCTTAAACCATTGTTGGTGTTATCACTCACCAGAAGTGTGGAATTAATTGCACCATAAGCATTCGGTTGCATACAAATTGTAACATTAAACAGTCATAAAACATGCCTGAAAAGTTCCGAAGCTTACCTATATCGAGGTAGAATGTGATTAATGTTATATTTGTGGTACTGACGTGAATTCTTATGTACACGGCCACATAAAGTCTATATATTTTAATTGAACACAGAATACAAAATAGCATGTGACCAACAATCGCATTTTTAAATTACCATGTTATGATATTATATTTGTTAAAATTCACATTACTAGTTATATAATCAACTAGGCATCATTTTTAAAATGATAGCTACACTGTTGATTGTATTATTTGCCTCAATAATCAGTACGTTGCTTAAAACACATTTTGAATGAAAGTATGTAAGAGATAAACATATTTCAAAAGACAGAAAACGCTTTTACTTCTGTTACCAACGAAGAACCATTCCACTTTACAATGATAACGATTTTAAAGTATCCACGAAACGGGATACCCAGGCTTGGTAGATAGCGAAAGTGGAAAATTTAGGCTCACTGGTACTTCATTTGATCCACTACTAATAATAGTCTACAAAAATATTGTTATATTTTGCATCAGTGAATAATTTCATTAGAAACATTTTATGATTCTCCTAGTAATTATCAGGCCAAATAACTGATTGAAATGATTTCGAATCACTTCCACGGATTATTAAATACAACGTTGATCATTATTAAAGCTCAAAGCTAATGAAAAAGAATTTCTTCATAATTGTTAAATCCACATATAAAAGCTGTGCTCAAAATCGGAGTGTATAAATACTTTTAGAGGAACATTTCTTCAATGGTTAACTTCATTCAAGAGAGAGTTAACTAAAGGACTGTTATTCAGGAGAACACAAATTTTGTAAATGCTTAACGAGCATTCAATGAAAAGGGAAAAAAGTGTGCTTACAACGCAGTTTCTTAAGTGAACATGAAAGTCTTAGGCTTATATTTGTGAAGTGCATATAGTAGGTAGGTTGACATTTTACAACTTGATAATTTTACACGATCGGTTCGTATGTCTCTCCACATTCATTTAATGATTTCAAACAAACAGAACATTTGATAGAATGTTATTAATATATATTTGTCTATTCACTTGACACTGATTTAACCATGCTAATTTTGATTTCGTTTTCCATTGAACTAAATATTCTGATTGAATACTATTTTCTAATCAACCTTTTGTTAATTTGATTATCTTATTTATTTTTTGCTAACTGAAAAAGCAGTTTAAAATAAATTGTGAAACATTTGAAATTCTAATTTAAATCTATCAATTTATCACAAATACACCATGATTTTATCATTACAAACTTGTACTGTCTTCTTCGTATCATATTTGAATAGTTTTGGATTTTTCACATACTAATCACTTGTAAAACCTTAGTTATGCACGTAAATTTTAATAATTCCCACCTTGAATGTTGTACACAAATAAGGGAACATATTGACCAACTTGCCTGTGCAAATCTCAGGAAAAATAATCTATCGGAAGCTAAGATTTCGCTTGAATTTTGAACACGTTGTCTATTTTGCAATTTCCGGTGTGTCTGAAAAGTAGTTGGAACAGTCACATGAGATATTTATCATTCATGACTAAAGTATTGACAATATCATACAAACAGTCAATCAGTGTTAACATTAATTTCAGTTGTAATTTAGTTCAATTAGATTTCTTTCACCTACTTGTGTTTATCTAAAATTTTGCTCGGATAACTAACTCATTTATCGTTATCAAATAATAAATTACTGGTGGATTGTATGACAATTAAGATTTCGAATGATTTGAAATATATATGTAGATGAGAGAGGTGATTTCCGACAGTGAATAGTATCAGACAATTGTTAGCTTTGAGACTGGTTTTCAGTGTTGTAATTAGGAGCCTGATCTATGAAGTTGGGTATGTTCGGAGTAAGGTGATCACAGAATGGTGATATCGGATTACTACCATACAAAATCATAAACTGGCTGGATTTGAGAATCGGTCTATTACTCAACAATTCTAATCCTCATTGGAGAAAACAGATGAAGGAATTTCCTATTTCAAAAGGGAACGCTGAGAAACATTCAATTTCTGCTTCTGAAACTAATAACTCGTGATCATATGCGTGTTTCAGACTGTTCATACTGTGAACGTGTGTTCCAATCTACCTATCTGGAATTTGATATGAGTATTAAGTTTTACGGTCACACAATCAAACCTTATGTCTTGTAGAATGACACTACATCGCCATATGATATTTACATTTAATTTATTCACATACATTGTACATTATTTTCAATCCTCCATTGTCAGCCAAAATTTCATTCCGCGTCCCAATTCTATCGCTCTAAATAAGTTGAATTTAGAGAAAATGAGGAATATTTATCAAGGTTTATAACGAATTAAACTGATCATTTTATTTTGTTCTATTTACTACAACTGAAGAGACCATTCGGAATCTCAGGGATTCACTGGACTCATAAATAAGTTTTCAAGATGAAAAAGCCTATTCTGCTAGAACTATTCACAGTTTAATTGTTGCATGATCGAACAGATTATTTCAGAAAACATCAATGGATTTGTACTAAAAATACATGAATCGGTATTAAATATCACAATATTTAATGATTATTTCAACCACAAAGCAGCATGTATCGAATTATGAATTAGGCAGTTCTCACTCTACTGTATGCTCGCCTACAATGTTGATTTTTATTTCAATCAATTAATTTGCACTTAATATAAATGATTTCTTGCAGACACGATAATTATTCTGCAGCAGCAGTTAAACAACACTGGTAGTGTTTTACTTTCAATAAGCCATTCTCACTCACAAATAGTAACTTTGTAACTCTTACTACTGTCCTTAACTCAGCCACTTTTATTTGGAAGGCTCTTCTGAAAATTGTGAACTATATTATCACTTACCTTCATTGAGTAGGATTTGAATTTTCAGTATCTTGAAACTTGTTTTCTGTTCAAGTTATTCGTAATAGCGCTTACCAAGCCCCAACAAAACATGGAAATTACTAATTTATTTCTCATGCTTGTAAACATTAACACGATTTGAATGAATCTGTTCCGCGATAATATACACATGGATTACCGTGCTCAATCATATCTATTGCGATAGATATTCCAGATCAGCTCTGGTTGGATGAAAACAGGTAACATGCGAACTTTCCTATGCGTGTCACGAACCTAGAAAAATTGACTTCGTCGAGGAAAAGTTATAACTTTGAAATGAATTCCTCAAGTAATCATTTCGTTTGGAAAGAGGTTATGTATTTTTAAAACTCTAGGTAAAACTTTAACTAAAATGCTCAGAATATTGGGTGGAGGTGGAAGAATTCGGAAACTTGCATGAATATTTCACTTTACTCAATCGTCCCTTCTGAAACTAGTGTTTTTCTCTAGGTAATTATGTGAACCATTTATGTAAATGGTAATTATCAGTATGAAGGCTTATTGTTCTGAAACACTTACCTTTTCAAACGAATCAGAATGGTTTTTGTAATGAGATCGTAGACAATCTGTTTGCCTCATATTTGCAATCAATCCTGCATAAGAATCTTTACCTGATCGTTGATTCCCATTGATATCCTCGAGAACACCTTATATTTATATAGAAATAAGTAAATAGATTCAAACCTGATTCATTTTCATTTACAATGTGTTATTGAATGACATTGGAAAAGTTTATTATTTGTGGGAATTTCTTCCTCTTCTTGTAGAGTTATGAATTGTTTATACCTGCATTATAGTACTATTAGTAGTACATTTATTCGTCATTCAAAGTTAGAAATCTACATTCACCGACAGTGTTCTCTATTTAATGACGTCTCTGAGCGTCAGTTTGTGTGAATTGGTAAATCCATTTTAATATAAATACACAGTGAATGATGTTCTAGTTAATACTCGATACACGAACTTATGTTAGATGTACACATTTGTTAAAAATGTTTTGGTTGTCTGATGCAACGTCCAAGCATAGCTAAATATTTTCTTATCTTCAGGTTGACGTTGATATGACTCATAGAATGCTAACTTGAATGTACATATATGTTAAGTGAAAATTCAAGATCCATGATCACAATAAATGTGGTGAGAAAGATAATAGTGCAATTACAATTCGATCAAATGTTTAGTGCAAAAATTAGGATGAATGCGAATTGAATGAATCATGTACTGGGGAAATTATTATTGATGTTTAACCAATAGTAATTAAATTAATACTAATGCTAGTACTACTACTATTACACTTGACTACAAAAGGTCGTAAGTAAAATGGTCAAATTAGGTCATTCAATAGCTCAGATTACTATTGATTAATTGGCCTTGAGGTTGGCCAATAGAGGAAGAGCGGTTGAAGATATTTATTTTGTACATAGAACTCCGGTTTTTCTATCTGGATGACTACTACTTGAACCGTTTGAAGGACAAGCTTTGGCAAAAAATTATTGACACTATAAATAATTGAAAAGGATTGGGTTATACTGGCACCATGACCAGTTTGTACTAAATGAGTTTGTATCGAGCTGTCCACTTTCTTCACTAGAACTTTGATTAGCCACGCTGGGAGGTGTTCGCGAACACGAATATATAAGGTTTTAGAACTCCGACCAATATAACTTGCTCCATAGGAACTGATAAATACGAAATGAGGTGGTCGTTCTAGGTAATTCATCTTTTAGCTTCAGTGTCACCACTAGGCGCGTAGAAAATAGTGATCGTAGTTCTCCGGCGTTGGAAGTTTTCGTATTGCCCTGCGTGATCTGTGGGTTAATATTTCGCTAGCCGCATCCCCTCTGAATTGCAGGCTCATGAATATGGATTTCTTATTCACCTTTTGTATTTTGTCTATTCTCACTTTCGTGATCATATATTTAATTATAAACTTTCTAGGGTAACTGTTCTCCCTGAGGGTTTTATGCAAGGTGTTTAGCTCATCTTCAAGTATATCCGTAAAACATATGGTGCGTATTCTGTAATTAAGGGTTTTGATCAGGTTCCGTGTGTACTGTAGAGGTACAAAGCTAAGGTGATGCGTATGCTGCTCAGTTCGGGTATTTTTTTCTGCTTAAGTTCCACTCTCTTAGTTAAGAGGGCGTCTAAAAAGGCTATTCGACCATTACTCTCTTCTTCAGATGTAAACTAAATGGCTAAATGCAGTTCATTGAAGTGTCTAAGAACCTCTTGCTGTGATGTATTATCTTTACAGAAGATGAATGTGTCATCCACATATCTACAGTAGAATGTGAATTTTTGAATAATCTTTTTTAGTGGATAATTTTCTAGTTTGGCTAGAAAAATATCAGTTAGTATAGGGCCTAGTGTTGATCACATTGCAACACCATCTGTTTGTCTATATACTTCTCCGCTGAACTTGAAATTCAGATTTATGGTGCATTTGAGTAATGACTCTTTTACGACATTAATACGAACTGTAGTTTCAGTTTCATTTTCAATCAGTTGTTCATCTATATATTCTACGGTCTCTATGAGTGGGACATTTGTGAGTAATGATGTTACATCCAAAGACATCATCTTTAGTCCCGAAGTATTTGCATTTTTGATTTTGTCAGCGAATCGGAATACATCCTTAACACTATGTTTTACAACTACTTGAAATAGATTATATAGCTACCAAACCACTTAAGTGTGGTAGGTGGACCAATCAGTTTGCAAAATCACATAAACTCATGCTGTTCAGTGAAAACGGCGATAAAGATGTATTGTTCTTAATGCTTCGTAGTTGAATTGCCGACGAAATTGAAAGTAACACAAATTTAATGCGTCTTATAAAATAAGAGGTCAGTCCGATCAGGGCATATTGTGAGTGTCGAAAAACAATCAAGAGGTCAAATCTCTTTGTTGTGGAATATTGGATATAAAAATAAGGTTAGGAAGAATGTCATCGATCTTTCGGTTTTAGATGAATATTATCTAACTGCTCTGAAAACATTTAACCTCAAGTTATCGGAGGTGATGGTATTTTATTGATCAAAATATAAAACAGGATAATTGCTTGTGCGTATACTACAATATAAAATACTCTCAGGCAAATTACCTATAAGATCTATAGCATGTAAAAGTTCATGGGCGATAATCCAACCCAATCCATTGTATCTGGTGAATAAATCTTCATCCTTTTCATAAAATGGTGGTTGCATCAATCCGGCAAAAATATATATGCGGTTTAAATTTTTCAAATAGTAGGCCTCAGGTAAATAAGTTGGTGAATCACGTAGCGACCTAATTATTCAAAAATGAATACAAACATCACATAATAAATAATGTAGCGTCAAACCTCAGATTGGTAATCAGTGCATCAGTGTGTTTAAAACAATTAGTCCCTCTGATAAATTTAGATCATGTAATGAGAAGACGAAGTCTATCAGAATTATGTGATATATTTGCGCAGTACATTTATATATGTGATCAGACTGTTCGAAATGTATTGCTCAAATATATCACATAATTCTGGTAAACTTCGTCTTCTCATTGCATTATCGAAATGCATCAATATGTCTAAACACGTTAGTAAAACTAAACTATAACACTGAAATATCAAGTAGTCATGATAATTTACAAATGTAAACCATGATTGGAATAACATATTTTAGCGAATATAGTGTTATATACTTGTGGTCTTATTACTATCAAATGGTTGTTTAAAGTACCACTCATTAATGTGGAATATCTTATGATTGATACAAGCTACCATTTCACTGGTTACCAAATATAATCCATTACATGCCTTTTAATATCTGGTAGTTTGTTTCACTAGAAAGATGTTTGCATTATTATGTGCAATTTACATTGATCCATCTTGAATAACAGAGATATTTCTATAATGAGTCGTAAATCTTCGTTATTACAGAACAATAATGCGAGTGAATTTTCTATAATGAAATAGTACATTAACTAAAGACATGTTTAACGCAGTATTGAGATTGGATGAATAAGTGAATATTAGTTATTTGAGACATAAGTATTCAGACAGTTTCAGAATTAGTCATTTTGTCAACTTTTAACTATACATCAATAGCTGCATTAAATATGTTTGATGGATGTAAGTATAGTCAGTTCAAGTGGGATTTCCTCACTAACATTCTTAATGCAATCTACACTGTTAATCAGTATTTGGTAATTTATGTTTCTAAGTTATTTGTTTTTGAATGTTTTCTCACTACGTTTTTATTATTTGTTTCTCTTGACCAAAGACAATCACTTGTTTTCGTTTGCTGACTCGCCATTTTAACTTACATTGCATTCTGAAAGTGAAGTTTTGTGGTTGTCATCAAAATTATCGGATGACCATGTTTAATCATCATTCGTTATGCGTCGGTGTTTTATTAACATGATTGTAGAACGATTTAGTTCACAATACTCAATAGAGTTATAATGTGTAGATCAAACGTCTGCATATTTACACTTGGACAGTCTATTTTCGTGAAACAGCACTATGTAAAACGGTCAGCAACGCGAAGAAATTGTCTTCTTTAATTAGTTCTTTATCAGGCCTCTACACTAACAAAAATGTTTTACAAATGAGTGAACAGTTGATACTAATTAGGTGGTGGTGAATCAATTAACCAGTAAAATAATCACTTAATTACACAACGTTTGGAAAATGTAAATGAAAACAAAAGTGAATTTTCATAACCACTCAATTATTACAAGCAGTTACATAAGAGTAGGAACAAGACTCAAAATACAAGTGTTTTCCGTTAACAGTGAGATTAATGGTAAGCAATTGGTAGGATGAATTCGGTGGAAATTATATAATAAGATTACCAAACAGGTTACTTAAGATTAGCACTAGAAATTAAAGTCTTCACAAAATCGATGTTCAGAAAATTCTAAAAGAGAATGAAAGGTTTTCAAACATGTCATATTATTTAAGTAGAAGATCAGGGTAGATTCAAGGGATGTATAACTTTTTTTCTGTGCACAAAGGTTAGGATTTTCTCCGTGTATTTCTATGGCTTCTACTGTAAGAATCAGATTCTCGAACCATAGGGTAAATCAGGTGGGATTCTATAAATAATTCTAAACGCTGAACTTTTATTTATATGATGGGTGGGCGAGGAAAATAGTGATCGGTTGTTTACCTAGACAGACTAGTAGATGGCCTGACAGCTATTAGACGTGTTTTATGTTTTCCTACCCGTTTTCTTTTGGTTATTATTATTGTCGGTTGTTGACGTCGGAATATGCTCACGTTATAGTCAAGCCAATCACCTATTCTTGATTACAGTTGTGTTGATGTCCTGTAGAAAAGACACTGGCGGGGTATATAGTGTAAATTTTCATGTAAGACAAATCAGTTTCCATTGGTGTTAAGGTGAAGAGTGGGCATTATTTCACTATTTGGTGATCAGTGTCAACTAGATGCATCAATATAGATACTCTTCTTGATTTATGGCCAAAATACAAACAAAGTTTTAAACCACATAATGTTGAATAGAAAAATGATGGCTTACGTTTTACCAGCTTTTTTAATGCTTCTTCTTAATTTCTCTGAATATATGGATTTTTGTGCATAATACTCATTTAAAACATGATCTTCAGCATTTATAGGATACTGAAATTTAAGAGTTAGAATGATGATGATGAATTTACGTAAGAAAAATTAAGTAAACTAAGTGAAAAACTCGATTTATCAAATGTCATTTAAATTTAGACTGGTGTAATTTATCTTCAGAAAGATATGACACCGTGTACGCGGATGTGTTCAATATTAATTTGATTATAATCACCAACTAACGTCATCTATAAAGCAGTTGAATCATGGAACAAAATCTTCAAGCTAAAAATAAGCTCTCGTTTCTGGTGTGCACTTGGAAAGTTGTAAACATGCGACAAATCATTTGTCATGTTATGTAATATGGTTTGCACTATTTCAAAGTAGTGTGAAGAGACGAATAATTCAGCTTTGAATATGTTCCGGTATCAAAAAGTTGTAAACACAGCCATTTAACGTGTACACAGTAAGATTAATAATTATCCTAATGAAAGAATTGTTTCGTTTTCATCAAACTCACTCCGTATATTTCTGAAAGATCTTCTCTTCTTTCTGATCCATTCACATTCGAGTATAAAATGAAAGCCTTGGTTTGGTTAATCTATAACATGTATTAAATTGTTACAAATATGTCATTCTGATTAAAAATTAAGCTAACCTTGTCCTTGAAAAAGTGTTTTGTACTGTCATCCAACCATGTGGCTTGCGTGACTGATTCAAATATAGAGCTTTTCATTTCTTCAACCAGTTGTTGAACCTTTAATTGAAAGATAGCAATCTAGTTGAGAATCGGGTCTCATCAGAGGTGCTTCAATTTTTACCACAAATATATTTTGATTTCAGTAAGCACTTATCGCAGTTAAGGTTTACACTGGTCTGTTCATTTAATATCTAATGCTTAACACTTACACCTGTCAACCCTCGTGGAGGAGCACAGGCCGTCCACTAGCTTGCTTCATCGAACTCTGACCTGAGCAAACCTGTCCAGTTGTTTCAAGTCGTTATTCATCCTTTTGATACCTGCTTCCAATTCCAGATACAGTGTGTCAATAAGTCTTACACTTTTCCGTTTTCCTTCAGAATCCCAAGTTAGGGGTCGCCTCATGATGCAGTTTGATGATTTTCACAGTGTACGTACTATCCACGTCCAACGTCTTTTCCCAATTTCTTCTTCAGCAGGAAGCTGGTTTTTTCTCTTCCAAATTAAACTGTTGCTGATGATATCCGGTCGACGGACATTCAGTATCTTGTGTAGACAACTGTTTATAAATACTTGTACCCTTTTGATGATAGTTGTAGTAAATCACGACGTTTTGACTCTTTACAGTAGAAGTGTATTGATGTTTGCATTGAAGCTTCTAACTACCACATCGGCTGACAATTGTCTTGGGTTCCGTATGTTCTTCAATTATAGAAATGCTGCTTTTGCTTTACCAGTTCACACTTTTAGGCCTACATTGGATTCTCCTTCTTCATGGATTATGCTACCCAGATACATGGAAGTTTCCACCTCTTCCAAAGCCTCCCCATCAAGTGTAATTGGGCTGGTGTTCTCTGTCTTGTAATTCGTGATCTTGCTTTTTCTTTATGTCAACTGAGGCCTAATGCTACAGAGACTGCTTCCACATTGGCTGGCTACACCAGCATTTGTTGGTGTGTACGGAGTGGACGAGCTAGTTGGTCGGCGAGGTCAAATTTACTAAGTGCGTCCAAGCCGTTCATTGTATTTCGTGCTTTCTATGAGGTATAGAGGTCTTCGTAATCCAGTTAAACACCTGTAAGTCCCCAACGCTACATCACTTTTAGATGTTTTTTGAACGGATTTCAAAATTGTATTTTTTGTTAATCAAACTAGCATATATACTTTCAACGAATAAAAATCTGCTGAGCGTGCATATGATTTAGTACAGTTCCCTCAACTGGCACACAGTTATGTTAACTTGAGAGGTAATTATGAGTAGAATATTCTTACATAAATATATCTTTATGCAAAATGTCAAGTGAACAACAGTAGCTGACTTTATGCAAAATGTTCGCTATTCACACCATGAAATATCTGTTGGTATTAATAACTTGACTTGAGTTGAATGGTACCTTTTCAGTGCTATGTAGTTGTCTGACAATAACTTCTGAAATATCTCTCCTTCAGTTTGTGGTTACTGGTTTCAGTGATTACTTCAACTTGAGGATCCGTATTGAACATGTACATGACTATCTGTATTAAACACGTAAATTATTATCAGTATTGAACAGCAATTTGTGTTGCTTGCTACTGTTAAACTCAGTAAGAAATCAATGACTGAAATTTTACTGAATATCAGTTACAGATCATAATGTAACACATATGATCGAAATTGGTTGACTTGTAGTTCTGCGCTTAGCCTGAGATATTAAATTAAAATTTACAGTGATAGGACGACTGTTTGACAAGCTGAACAAACCTCATTTCGGTGGTTTTGAGTGATGCGAGAAGTCAGGAAATGCTTTTCAAGTGTCCATGGAAAAACGATCTTTACTCGATCCATACAATAAGGTGAGAAGCATGTAGTATTGCCTAATCAAAACACAAAATATTGGAAAGCATTTTGTTAAAGAGATACATGGAGAGTTTATTGAATTTATGGTAAGTTGTTTTAAAAATGTGCATATGATATGTACGGTAATCAATTTACTAACTGAATTAAATCATGCAACTATAGAGTGATTCATCATATAACTGAGGATATCGGTGTAACTTGGCTCATAATAAAGATTTGATGATATTATATTCTTTACGTAACATTCATCATACTGGTGTATTTTATTAAGTCTATAGAATCTTCATCTTAATTCAACTTAAAAGCAGATCCGATTGAAGAGAGGACGCATTTCGTCTATTTGACTATCTACTACAAAACTAATTCTTAAGGATATTGTTAAAGCATGGCGCGCTCATTCGTGAACATGCATCAAACTAGACATAATTGTTAAAGATGCTGGTAATACGTTTGATGAATGAATTTTAACAAAATAACAATAATTATATAACATTTTTCAATTCACTTGGATTTGATTTATGTGCGGAATCAAAATTTTCCTGATTTAATAAACGAAGTTTCTGTTCCGCCAAAAAATTCAAAATAGCCAGGTTGTAGAGCGCACTTTGAGAAGATCATTGAAAATTGAAACAAAGCAAAACAATTATTATTGTTTGACTGCTTAGCAAATGTGATTATCATATTATATTGTCTGCCATAAACTTTAATAACAATCAGTTCTATGAAAAGAACAATATAAGTAAATTCACTTCTTCCGGTTTCATTCTCTACCATATCTCAACATAATTCCAAATGTTAGAAATGGATGACAGAATTGGTAGTCCAAATAAATGCTTTTTGTTTGAGCGAATTTGTCTTATTTGAAAATTTATTTGTGGATATTTGATTGTCACTTTACTGAGAGTATATGTAAGATTTTTAAATTCACTCAATAAGTAGTAAATAATCAAATTTCTGAGGAGCTAATATATTATGTCATATATTCGTGGGTTTTAATACCTTAAAGTGGGTTGCATTTCTGTTGGCTGTTTTATTCGGTTGACTTCAGACCATGTGATTGGATGGTCTAGTCCTCATGGGTTTATATCCGTAGATATAAGTTGGACTCGAGAAACATTTATTTCAGTTTGTGTCACTGTATACCAGGAGATATTGAATAGCTGGTTTAGTCTAACATGGACTGGTGAACAATAAAGACCGACGACCATACCAGTGATCAAAACCGGAACATCCATATTTCGCCAAAGATTCCCAACCATTCGAACAAATGGAATGATCCCTGACGACTCCCATTTTAAATGTACACTGATGAGGTGTCCGATACCATAACGAAACAATTATCAAGTTATCTTTATTATTCATTGGTACCCCAAACGAGAACGATTCCTGACAAACACAGCCTACAAATAAAATAATTTACCCGAAACCCCTTCGAATAATCTACCCAGATGTACTTAAAACGCCACTTCAGAAACATATTAAACGGTTTAACATATAGCCCATTCAAAATAAAACTAGTAAATTAATTCGTGAAAATAATTAAAGTACTTAGAATGCTTGTTGAACCCTCAATATATGCAGACTTTATTCGCTGTTTATAGAATTTTCATTATTTTAGGTCAAGCCAAAAAGATATTTACATTAAATAATCTGAGATTCTCAAGGAAGATTAATTCATCCATTACTGTTTGACGTATCTTATATAGGAAATAAAGTCTTCTCTCAGAATATGACAGACTTTACATTGCTTTCCACAATATGCATTACTGACGAAGACGTTATCCTTGGAAATTTCAAATTAAAAAGATTTCAATCCATTGTTTATAAGTGATCATCCAGCATTGTCATACTTGATCACTACTACTGTCTTTTGATTAATTCAAAAGCAAATAATCAAACAAAAATTCAATTTCAGCAATTACCTTTTGTCTTCATCTGTTTCCAATTGAATTTCATGGAATGCACAATAATATTGTAATGCATGTTTTTCTTCAACCTTTACTGGTAATTTATGGTAGCTTCTAAATCCAGTTTGATTGAACAATTTGTCAAACAAATAATCCCAATCGATCTAAACAGACAGTTTTGTAAATTATCAAAAGTTGCTTTCAACAAAGGGTTCAATTTCATCATTATGTTTGTGATAATGAAGAAATTTGACAACCCTCACCTACTAAGATGATGTAAAATATGTCTGATATTCGTAAATCAGTATTACTGAATCAGTACTCCAGTCAGTATAATGGTGAAATTGTCTACTTATCTAATATTCTAGACTTTTACTAAATTTTATGTTAGGTCCCACTACTGTCTGTATTGAATTCTATCGATCATGTTGTAATGCGGCTATCAGTCCAGGTGACTCGACAGTGTGTGCACGATATTGAGATGTAAGCTCGTTTGACGTTAGTTTAGAAAGTGTGTAAAGCATGGTTTAACTGGTATATGTCTAGTTGATATGGGGAACCATTTATATACTTTTATATCACAAAGACATTCATTTTAGTTTGGTGTCACCGAATAGTCTATCAAAATGACTGGTTTCAACCTTTCCTCTTGTGGTTTATAAGCATCAGTAGCAGACTTTTTTAAATTCGTATGCAGTTTAAATCGATACAAATGAATTTACCGGTGGACAAATGGCCTTTAGTTCATCCATGCTAACCGTTTGGCTTTTTTTATAAGTTGAGGATGTTTGTGGATCCAAGAAAGCCTGAGAAATAAAACCAAGGCAACGATTAAATACATGAAAATAACCAAACTCTAATTTGTGCATGATACAAAACATAACATGCATTTATTGGTGAAGTGAGAATTTTGTAAAGCATGGAAACGGAATTTCTCAACTAATGAGTGTTTTAAATATCTTGTTTAAGTGTTATTAAGTAACATTAAATAGTAATACATTAGTTGCATTTTCAACTGCTTGTGATTAACGTGTAGGTAGGTTGAAATAGGTTTTCACAACTAGCGTTTGATTATTTCTGTCAGAAACATTTCAAGAGACTTCGGTTGGTATATAAAGAAACTGAATATGATATTTTAATATTTCTACATGGATTCCATCGAGTGAGTTTCCCTTACGTAAGTGATTTTATTGTACCTACTGCAAATAGAGTAATTTTTGGAAGATATTTTTCATTACTGTTATGAGAACCAACCAGTGAACCTTTCGATTTGAAACGATAAAAACCTACGAAATACATTTTATCATCGCTAATATCACTTTCTTGTGAGCGGAACGCCCACTGACCTGAAAAAGCCAGATGAAACATAAATCCTAGGGTTTGGTGGTTACGTATACTCAGTAGTCAGTGTACTCTCAGGTGGATGAGGGGATAATTTACTGAGCGGAATGACTACTGCTGATGAACCGTAGTAGATTTGAGGTTAGCATGATATCTGTTCACTTTTCAAGTAGCGTATACGTTTCGGTATGCTAATATCGAACCTAGTACATTCAAATTTCTTGGTGAGTAGGTTATGTTCATAGTACTGAGTTTGGTCTACGCTTCAAACTTTCAAGAATCATTTACTGTTGAGTCATCATTTATTTTCATTAGTAACAACTGTCTGATTGAGGTAATACAACTTTCAGTTCACAGTCATATATTGTGTTTAGTGAATAAAGGACTCATAACTTGTTATCAATTTATATTTCTGTGTAATACAACTCGACATTCATGTGGAATGTATAACTTACAACATGTAATATTCAGCATCGCTTATTAGAAAGTAAGTCATAACAAACATTAAGCAACTCACATTAACTAGGCGGTCAAATAACTGAAAAGTACGTGCAAGCTTTGTGTTCTGTGACATATTCAGATTTAGTGAAATAACTGACTTATAAAACATGATCTTCAGGTCTAGCACTCCATCCTATTTGCAAGAAGAAATGCAACATATTATGTTATGAAAAGAGGATACAAGGTTGCATTTATTGTAAAGGTGATAATCAAAACATAATCGAACTTTGATGACACATTTGTAATACATAAGTGATTTGTCATGCTTATCTTGAAAACTATAATTTCTGAAATTTTCGATTGTTGTATGTATATAACTGCCTAATAATTATAAGTTTAAAATAAAGAATCAGTTCCATGTAACTATTTTGTTCAGAGTGGCCATATCTGTTTTCTCTGAATAAATAAGCGTGTTATCAAATCCAATCAGTATTGTATCACCCAGTTTAACCCTTGACAGTGAATAAGGTACTGATACTATTTAATGTAAAGTACTTTGTTTCGTGTGATCTCGTACACTGAGAGTTGTATGTTTTGGTTCTGCAACTCTTATGATCCCTGTGGATAACATCACCATCATCTATTTCGGACAGACATTCAGTAAAATAGATGATTTTAGGAGATGATTTAAAACTTATTACACATGTAACCAACTAAAACATCCATACAAATCTCATTGTTTGTGGATGAT
Source organism: Schistosoma haematobium (assembly GCF_000699445.3). Taxonomy (NCBI): domain Eukaryota; kingdom Metazoa; phylum Platyhelminthes; class Trematoda; order Strigeidida; family Schistosomatidae; genus Schistosoma; species Schistosoma haematobium. Next base: position 22,637,934 of record NC_067197.1, read on the forward strand.
TGGTTTGTAGATTTTGTTGACTTGCTGTGCTTTTGGATTACACTGAAACGCATTTTCCGTTTAATGTTAGACTATGCGACAAGTTGAACATTTTCGTATAAACTGAATTATTTAATCCATTGTTCTCTGTCTACCAAAATATCACTCTATTATAATTCTCTGACATTCTTAGGACGTTTCCATACTTGTATGTATGCTTTCATAATAGTGATAGCAATTAGTGTCATTTCACTGCTTGTTAACTCTTATACAAGTACAAGCATTAGCGGCATCCACTTTGTCTGATGTACTTCATCTCACAGTTGGTGCAACCTATTTTGTAGCTGACATTTAATTTATTAATCTCACCTCTCTATCGTTTAGATTTGTGTAAAATCAAATGAAGTATGTTGAGTTGTTAGTGAATTTGCGTAGGGTGATTTCTAGAATATCGGTCACAGAAAATACTTTGACTGAAATGTTGTAAAATTATGTGAGATTTTGGAGGTGGCCTGGTTTTTATTGCGCCAAATATTCTTTTTTCTGTGTTTGTAATAACTAAGATCATCTTAATTTAATTTAGGAATTTTTGGCTCTCTGAATATTTCACTTGCATTAAGTCTCAATTCGTCAGACTTTCAATTTCCTACTCAGTGTGAAACCGAAAAACATGCTATTTGAATATCATAAAATAATCCGTGTTACGATTTGTGAATTTCTGTGAACGGAAATATAGTACAGTCAGATTATTGACATTCATTGAATGTGTTTCGTGAATGGTAATAAATAATACAACGGACAATGAATTATGTTCCGGATCAGTAAATTTAACATTGAGAGTAATATAATCTGTAAATTACCTTCTCCAAGAGATTTTGATCTGAAGTTAGCTGACCTGGATAGATCTGATAGAAGTAAAATTATATTAGAATTCATACAGATTGATAAAAATGTAATACTATAAGGAAACGTCTGAGTTTATCAACATCCAAAATATTATGAAACACATAGAGGAACACAGTTCCAAAAAACATTTGGAAGGAGACTGGGAAAGTGAGAGTATACAGCATAATGGTTAGCATTTATCAAATAACAAAACTTTCAGCCTAAAATACTCAAAAGACTAACTGGTTTCCCAGATCGTTTACAGATATTCAGATGCTATCCGAATTTTACCATATTCATACATATTTTAATAGTCGGGTATAAATTTAATGAATATTTGCATGCACTATCTACTTCTCAAACGCTTTGCTCTGTGGTATTTCTGAGTCATGGGAATTTCGAAATTGTTATATGTGAAACAGTGGTAAACTAAATAATGGTCAACTCGTTAGTAGTATAAGGTGTATTCTCGGAAGATGTTGTGGTAGTAAGGAATGAAATTAACGATAGATTCCATGGTGTGTTTCTAATTAAAAAAGAGGATTTATCCATCAATTTTCTAAGACGAAATCTACTTTCTTCGTTACAAATAAATAACGAAAGGCATTTTTAATCGACTACTTGATTATAAATTGTTTGTTTGATTCAAGTTTTTGAATTCGACAACCGGACATCGACTTAGTTTGCTGCGGAGTAATACAGAAGAAGTATTAATTACAACAAGAAACGCCTAATTATGTCTTCCTTTACAATAATTTTTTTCGGCGCTGTGACTTATTACTTCACTTTATGTGTTCGCTATTATAAAGTGTAAATAAAAAATTACAATGTTATACTGGAGTACTACACGCTTCCTTAACAACTGAAATATTAACACTAAATAATTGGACTGTTAATCACTATGAAGAATTTCTACTTAATAGTGTTGATTAAATGAACGGTGAGGTAATCAGTAACGGTTAACCGACATCTCGCACATTATATTTTGATGTTATGTTGTTGAAAATGACCATCATGATGCCGTATACCTTGTGTTAGTTGATACACGTCAACAAAACATTTTAGCTTTCATGATATCAGTGATTTTCCTTTTAAAGTTCGGACCAGTATATTACGATAAAATATTGCAAGAAAACCTGGAGATTCATAGTTCATGGTTTGCTTATCTCAACTATGTTTTATGATTTGTAGTCAGATAATATGTATTATCAGGTTACCATGGTATGATTTTTTGTTTTAGTAATACAGTCATACAATTAGATTGTTAAATTAAGGATGATGAGATTTGTTTTTCGTTAACATGTCACTGACGCAAAACAATCAATGAAAATCAAATTCGCAATACCCATTTAAAATTGATACACTGTTTTTTAAATAATCACTTATTGTTGGTTACAGCATCCTCATAAACAGCAAACCTCATACAATTTGATGTTCAAGTTATGTGATTCGGGAAACTAATCTGATAATTTAGCACTCGGGTTTCTAATTAATCAAACTATTTCGTTTAGTTGATATAGATAACCTACTGTAGTGTTGTTTCACTTGGCACTGTGGATCCATTGCCTTACTGGTTGACTATTATGGCTGAATGATCGCAGTGTCCTTACTAAGCTGGAATACTATGAAGAGTATTTATTATTTTGGTCAGTTAGATGGTGTTTAATTTTGTCATTTATTTATTACAGTCGAACTGCTATCCATAATATACTATGAAATCAACTTACTCGAATTGTTCGATCCTCTTCGTCGATATCCAATGAAAACAAGGGTGAATGCCCTGTTGTGCTTAACAGTGGTAGGTATAAATCAGTCAAACTCAAATTTAGAATATTTCTAGCACCATCAGCATTTGTCATATTTGTTGAAGGAGATGTCAATAAATCCCATTCACCAAATAGCATGGAAATTAACTGACGAAATTGATTTGCAACATGATTAGCGGAATCATGAGGACCTTTTAAACAAGCTTCGTAAAATTCGCGAGCAGTAAAAAGGTGTGGATCATCCAAGGCATATGACTTGTTAGCTTAATTTGAAAAAAGTCGATGTTTGTGAGAATTGTGATTAAGGAGTGAAATAATCAAATAGATTTACAAATCACATGAATAGAGACAATCTGGAACAAGTTACTCATAATATAAGTAAACGGAATATATCCACTGAGACACAAGGTAAGAATGATTGGTTCAACGAATTCATTTTCAAAGCTGTATAATCGCAAACGTGTACTTATTTTTCAAAATGATAATAATTACAATAATAGTGACAATAAAATTACGTTAATCATTGTAACGGTGAAGTAGAATAAACAACGGTATAAAAACGTTACTTTAATTAGGGGAGAAAAATAATGGTTTTATTGTTAAGGGCATGAATATTTATTATGAAGATGGATAGGGAAATTATATTTGGGAAAGAAAAGATCAGCATGATAAGATAATACTGTTGTTTTATTTACATCACTGTTACCATGTTTAACGGAATATTAATATCACTATTATTGTAATTATTATCATTTTGAAAAGTAAGTACACATTTGCGGTTGTACAGCTTTGAAAATGAATTCACCGAAAATAGGACCCTTCGTTGAACCAATCTTCCTTAACTTATAGCCTAGTCATGTCCATACAATTGTACGCCCAACAATCATAGTTATATTAAACTTATTCGAGTACTGTTGAATGTGAATTCTAGATCACCTGCTAAAAGTAATTGTGTATGAAAAGTGATTTAGAGAACATATATGCAGTAACTCGGTAGAAAGCCTACAGAATTCTGTGATTCGATTATGACTAATTTTATTCGTCTGATTTATCACACTCTATTACGAATGTTCGAATTAGGTATACAGTACTCTCTGATTTTCAACAATTGTCAGTCACAATTCTATTCTTGATGTAAATCCGTTAAATTCTTATTTACAAGTTGAAATCATGAGTCAATTGAAGCTAGACCACCATGGAAAACCTGGAAGCACTGGACGGCCGTTTCGTCTTGGTATGGGACTCCTCAGAAGTGCGTATCCACGACCCCGCACCTCGCGTGATTCGAACCCAGGACCGTCCAGTGCTTCCAGGTTTTCTATGGTGGTCCAGCTTCAATTAACTCATGATTTCAACTTGTGAAATTTCTAAAAATCTCCACAAAACCCATTCTGATAATAATAATCACCTGCTCACTAGTGACTGACTTCAGGAGATACTCCTGGAGTTCTAGTGAGAAGTCGTTACCAGTGGAGTTCAACCAGGTCTGTTCTGAGATAGGAACTCACTGAAGACAATGGTGTACGGTGGCGCAACTTCGTGGATTGGTTGAAGTTAGACATTAACACCATTGGATGCCGGCCGGCCCAGTGGTCTAGTTGGTTAAGCACCTGGCGCGAGACTGATAGGTCCTGGGTTCGGACATCGCGAGGTGCGGGTCGTGGATGCGCACTGCTGAGGAGTCCCACACCAGGACGAAACGGCCGTCCAGTGCTTCCAGGTTTTCCATGGTGGTCTAGCTTCAATTGACTCATGATTTCAACTTGTGAAATTTCTAAAATCTCCACAAAACCCATTCTGAAAATTCTTATTTAGTTGAAAAGTTCATCACTGCTCGTCAGGTGAATCTCGGCTACTTGAAGTGACTAGTTTCGTTTCAACCGTTTACATGATATCATTTCATATGAAAATAATAGGAGAATATAAATAAATACAACCAAATCATATTGTTAGTAATATGAAAATACTTGCCAATGATATTATAGAAGTAATGGTCAGTGGTAATTCCGGCCTTCTTAAAAGTGTTAATCTCCTGTTCCTTATTCGATACTGGATTGTTTCTCACCCATTCTGTGCAAGCGTAACGATCAAAATCATCACATGGATCCGTAGTACTCAAACGGGTGGCTACATTCTGACTTGTAGTCTCAGACAGTGATATTACTGTTAGAAAACAAAATAACGTCTTAATGGGACACTATTTGAGATTGAATAGAAAGATTTACATTATTACACAAATATATTTAAAAGTTAGTCTACCTTTACACAAATTGAACCTATCACTTTAGCTCACAAAATAACATCGGCACAAATTATTTTGATAACATGTATCAGTTCATACCGTGTAAAGAAATTCAATTCATCATGGTTTGTATTATCCTGTTGTTGGTATCTCGACTAAATCTTGGTCATTGTTAGTTGGAATATGTGGATCCGATGTTGAATGTCTTGATATCGACATTATTTCACGGGTTTATGTAGAGATGGGATGTCACTGACAGAGTAATCGAGGACGCGTGTTCAGGATCCTGCTGTTAGTCACAGTTCATATTATATAAAGAGATATTTTTGTGACATTATACAGGTCATCTTAATCATTTTGATTCGGGTTTTTCAGGTGGTTATGTTTATTCTTCACCAGTTCCACTCTATTCGCAAGCACAAATACAAAACGGTCAACGCAATGTAAAGTAAAAGTGATTTATTTATTCGTATTCCCATAATAATGAACAATCTCAATATTAAAAAAATTGAAGAAATTTGAAACAATTTGTGTTTAACCTCAAAGTTGGTGTTTTGATTACATCGTCTTCCATACACATGACATATGCTCTACGTTGACAGTCCATTTTCTAACTGGTATAGGCATCTTAGAGAATTGGTCCAGGTCCCATGTTCTAAGTCACACTGTTGCCTCAGTTTATACCATTTAAAGAGGTATTTTGTGTCAAATTTTGTTATGAATGTGATCTTTACTTCAACCAGATATAAAGGGGTCGTGAAATCCCAGTGCAAAATTGCACATTCGCCAAATTATGATCCACTGACATCTATAATTAATAGAGATTCTACACATATTGCTTCAAATAAATCTAAATCTGTCCTCTCATCTTTAAACAGATTATTATTTTTATACCATTAGTCCATTGTCGCATTACTAGAGACAAGTTCATACCGGTCTTGATCCACTTTTACGGTTCACAAACTGTTTTACGACAACATAATAAACTATCGAACTTTATTGACGACTAGGATATTCCAAATGCAATCTCTTCTTGACGGACATGTACAGCCAAAAGCATTAAAAACAATACACAATGTGTATTTGTGTTATTTTCTTATGAATGTTCCATTATGAATGTCAGACATTAAAACAGATTAGAACAGTTCATTCCCAAATCAGTTAAATGATCTGATTATCTATTGTACGTTGTCAGTGGAATATGGAATTTTAGTAGTTAGAGTTTACTTTTTCATTATCAACTAAGATACCACATATGATCGACAAGAGAATGTATTTACTTGATTTCTTATGACACAAAGGGGCTTATCCATTGACCATTTGACATCTCACTAACTACCTTCATGTCATCGAGGTAATCGTTGCAAAATAACAAAAACTGAAGTGCTGATTTAACTGGAGTGGATACAAACTGGGGGATATAAATTCTTGTTACACATGATTAGTGCACATATGCCATACAAATATGATAAATCGGTATCATAAAAAAATTACTTTTTTAACTAATCCCCCTACGAGTTACATCACATAGAAATAAAATGAATAGGTCAAAATCTATAATACGATTTTGCTAGTAGGTACACATACTCATGTTTGTGTTGTGAGATCGCAATACGAATGTCAAACAGTACAGGTTATATGAAATATCATTTATGTTTATTTTGTTTGGAAAACATAAATTCACAAAATCTTTTTCCATTCTACAAGTCCATTATGTCGCTTTTCCACATGTTTAATGCTTAATTACCTACGCATAAAGTGAATAAGAAATTAGAGAGAAAACTACAAGTATTGGAAACCTCGATTGCAATGACTGGAGAAGTATTCTGTTCATAGGATTGACTATGTTACACTGAACAATTAGGAGAGATTTAAATTCACCGTTATGTTTTGACTGCAACCAAATACCACTTATGTCATAAATATGAGACCTATTTGGATGTACATAGAATCTATTTCATTGTAATGCTCGAAAATTTTTTGCAATACCCAGCAGTAACGCAAATACTAGAATTTCATATTCAGTGAGCCCCGAAACTCCACAATTATTTGAATATTGTTGCATCTTGTTCCTCATCAAAAACAACTATATTTAACGACTATACTTTGGTATTTTGTGTTTGGTTTTCGTCTATACAACTAACGTCACATGTCTATGTTTCTTTTATTCAATTAATTAAATTTCCATATTTTCGAAATAAACTTATACTATCCATATGATCGTTCTTTCTAAAATTACCTCTCTATTACCTCGTTTTATATAACGACTCACCAAGCAATTCAGTTTTGTAAACAACATCTAAACATACTTCCATCCTAATGATGTTTGGTGAAAAGATAGCATGCACGTAAGTTTTTGCATATTCTGTGTTCAAAAACAATATTATATATGCCAACTGCAGACAACAAAAATTCTACACAAACTAACTTGCGATTCATTTTACAATAACTCAACATGCATTTTCATCGAGCTTTTATTTATCACAGTGTATATTGTCAATGCTGTGGTAGATTACACAATAACGTTATTGTTATTCAGTGCATTACAACATAGGTTTCAAGATAATGAGGATGGTATTTATGATACATGACTGTAAAGCAAGTATTAAAGTATGCTGAATGTTAAAACAGATATTCGCAAAAACTTAATTTCTACCTAGAACCGTACTGATGACGATTACATGAAAATTAGATTTATGAAATTTGCAAAAGAATAAAAAACAACGCAATTTACCATGACAACAGATGACGACAAGGTGGATCATCACTGAAATTGATGTGATTATTAAGACTAACTGAAATTGTTTAAATTTACCATATTGTATAGCGGTTTTCACTGTAAAGTATCGTTGATCAGTAGACATACTGTCTTGTGTAAAGTATCGTAGAATATTTTTTCTGTTGACACCTATTCTTCTTATTAAAAGAGTAACAATTGTCACTAAATATATACCAATTTACAAATTGAATTTCATAAAAGATTGGTTGATAATGATAATTATTATATTAATTTTTTGGTTGAAAACAAAGGAGATCTTATTAGGTCAAACGAAAGTGAAGTAAAGTTATGCAATTTAGTTAGCTGTACCCTGGATTATGTTTCTCAGAATTTAACCTTAATTAAACTTGACATTCATAAAAGATTTATAAGCTTGTGTTAAATACAACTATTTCTCAATTATTTTTAAAAACTATAACACTCTTAATTTTATTTGATCTTGATGAGGTGATGAATTGTAGAGAAATCTTACGGTTATAGACGAAAATATCTTCATGAAATAATTGTTAAATGTAAGGAAACGAGATGTTATATGAGTTTCATGTTGACTACTTGCTTTCTTTACCAATTCTATCCGATATAAAATGGACTTGATTTTTCTGAATAATTCATTTGATTCATATATGTACTGGTTTTAGTTCTTTAATCTTCCTTCTCTCTTTCTTCTTTGAATATTCTGATATGTCTTGTCAATTTTTTTTCCCAAATCCCCCTCGCCACTGATATGTCATGTTGTTTGAATGCCACTTGTTATGTTTGGTTGTCGTTGATTGTTGTGTCGTAAATGCTTATCACTTATACTCGAAACGAGGGACCTCCGCAATTCCCATAACGTGAAAGTAAGAATACAAAGACTGGTATAAGTAAAGATCTATTAACCCCCAAAACATGATGCTGACGACGACGACCTTAGTCGAAAATACACTCATTTGTATATTGACTGTACGCACATTTTGATTAGTAAGTATGATGAACTCACACATATAAAAAATACTCATAGTTATAGCAAATCAAATGCTGAGCATAGTTCATGTCAATTGAACACACGATAATCGTTTGTTATACAGAATAAAGTATCATACGAGACAATAAAACAAATAATACATTGAGTAATCATTACATTGAATCCAAACAGAAGTAATGTTGAACAAAACTCATAATGAGTAAATCAATCGAATTTTGACTTTTCTTCCCGTCACATGATATTCCAAGTTAGGGCTAGTCTTGTTATACAGTTTGATGATTTCTGTAATCTGCGTCCCCTCCAATTCTAGCTTCTTTCACTGACTTCCACTTCATCTAGAAGTTGGTTTGTTCTTTACCAGGTTACATTATTGTTGATTGTATCTGGCCGACGGATATAGCATATTTTGCAAAAACAACTTCTTGTAAATACCTGTACCTTATGGATGATGGTTGCAGGAGTTTTTAGGTCTCAGCTCCATACAACAAAACTGTCTAGACGTTTGTAATGAAAACTCTGAGTCTAGTATTGTGTGATAGCTGTCTTGGTTTCCACATATTCTTCGATTTAGAGATTCTGTCCTTGCTTTGTCAATCACTGCCTTCACATCTCCATCAGATTGTGTTTGTTTGTCAACAATACTGTCCAGGTATTATGTTGAAAACTGTTCACGATACTGGTAGTAGTGTGGTACCTCTGTCGTCATCACACGTGAAAAGAACTCGTTTCTTTGGTATCATCACGAGATATCCGTCATTTCAGTCTGTAGGTGCCCATTTCAGTCATACGATTTGGTAAAGCCGATTGGCATATTTGAACACTCATTGATGACACAACTGAAGGGGCTCAATAGCTGGGTTAAAGAGGAGTGGTTATTATATACTACCTCGCCTGACACCTCTGTTCATTGTGAAATACGAACCTGTTTCAATCAAATATTCTTTTGATCACTCAAGAAGTCTTTTCATATTTTCTTTTACATTTTTGAGTAGGTTCAGTTCGTTTAAAGTCTTCATGACTAGTTCTGTTGGTATGGTGTCGAACGTTTAATTTCCATAAACAGATGTATGTACAGCAGTGGTTTTTGTGTTTAGTGCACACTGAATTATATGTCTGATAGCAGTTATTACCTTGGATGTTGAGATGCTTTGTTTCAAATTCAAATTGTGTCAATGGTAGTTTTCCATGAAGCCTTCTGTCTATTTGGTCATATAATATACCGACATATATTTTACCAATAGTATTTAGTAGGAAAATGCTTCTCTTGCTATTTTGGTCCTGTCTATTCCCTTTGTTTTAATACAAAATTTATACATCATGATCTACCCAGTGTTGTGTGTTGGCGAACGATTTTTCCCAGAATTCATTTATTTTATCTAGAAGTATACGTTTCCTGCTCTTTATATCATTTCGGCAGCTATGCCATATGTTTCTTAGCGCTTTGTTACTTTCTATTCCCTTTAGGCTTCGTTCGAGATCTCCCAATCTCAGGAGAGTGTCATTTTCACTCGTTTTATTATTGCAATGTACGTCACAGTTTACCTTTTCAAGTAGTTTCTGATAATGATTTCCTAATGTCACAACATCTATTACTTGTTTTACTCCTCCACATTAACAGCTTCTATTTCTGACAGTCTCTAGAATAATTTTTGTTCCTTAAATGCATTATTACTATCTTGCTGTTGGAAAAGCGTTTCAAGCACTCCCATTTTGTGATCATTGTATTAATCTTTTGCCTTCCATATCATTTTAATGATCTCATTCCCTATCTTGACATCACTTTCAATGTCCAAGTTTGATCTTCGATAATTTCCAGATTTTCTTTGAAGACAGTTTATTACAAGGGAGATCATAACGTGTAATGCACATCAAAACACAAAATTTTTTACATTGTTATATATATTTTTAGTGGTGGAGAATAATGTCATTACGTTGTCATAACTCAAATGATATATTACAATTCTGGGACGATATCTGTTATTATTTGTATGATTGAGTGAGAAATATTTTACAGTTCAAATACTGTTTTCACAGAAAGTCAAATATACTATTTTCCTACATTGATACATCTGCTACGATAATCAAAATAAACAATTATATTTACCAACGGTATTTCTATCACAAAAAATTAAGTTGACTTTAGACATTGTCTTGACAATAAATTTTTTATTCGTTGTCTGATGAAAAAGACTTCACAATTTATGGTATCTGTGAGCAGTTACCATGGGATTTGTTTCAGGGATTCAAGACAATGATTTACATTCCATCTGAGAAACGTGCTTGTTGTCTGAATAAGAGAAAAACAGGAGAACAATAAACGATAGTTAGAAATGGCCATGTTGACAGATTTACTGCTTAAAGACAAATTTTACCATCAACATTGACGGATCGACTTACATCGATCCGTTTCATGAAGTTGAATGTCAATAAGAATGAACGAGGTGATTTAAATAAAATAATTAATGAAAATCAACCAATCAATCTATAAATACTGAACAGCAGCAATCGAATAATAGTAGACGATCAAATTGACTGTTCTAATTTTTCTTTCCAAGTCTAATTGAACTAGGCCTAAAATATTCACTGCGTTCATCGTATTAGTTGAAATTATTATTCAACGTAAGAATAAAAGTTAAAACAATTATATGATCCTGATCTTTTCATATATTTTAAGATGATATTTACTCAAAGTTTGAATAAGGTCACTAAAATTTAGAAATATATTGGCAGGAGTTGTCTGAAAGACCATCAATTTTAATTAAGAAAATAGATCAGAGAGAAAAATGTGATCCACACAAAAATGATGTGATCCATTTTGGTTATAACTACTAAAAAAAAAACGAACAACATTCTACAAAAATGTCTCATTTCACTTACAACTACAACACATAGACAATGAACCTTTCTTACTTATTGTAAAGGCAGATGAAGTTACTACAAAAGTAATGAGACATTTTACGCTTAATAATATAACTACCCACATTTATGGCGATATCTGACTGTAGTTAACCTAGTATTTCTGATGATATGATTTTAGTTAACTACTCACTTTACAAATGAGAATAAATAGGACATTTTTGTATAAAATTTATATCAACATCATAGATACATAAATGGACAGGATATTTTTTTCATGGTCGCTTCGATGTCCCGTTGGTTCAGGGGAGATGGTCTATTTAAGAGCTCTTTACAACGTCCAAACCACTTGCTACGCTGCTCTTAAAATTCGGTGATTAGTCTTCAATTTTTATTCTCGACTGATAGCTCTGGGTTTTTGACCTTCCTAACAAGCCTTTTTTTCTTTTATCACATAGTTCTTCTCGACAATTATCTCTTGAAAGCAGCTTTGCTGTATCTACCAGATATTTTTACTAATCAGTTCTAATTCTTTTCTTCACTCTTTTATTTACTTCAGTATATTCGGTCTGTACTTAGGGTTCCTCTGCTTTTGTTAGTGCTATTGACTGTCACGTTTTTCTTTCTTGAATCGAGGTCAGAATATCCACAGATGCATTCTTTATTCTGGTACCATTTGGAATTCAAAATATCTTAATATATTGGAGTAATTGATTCTTCAGTTCTCTTCGAGTTGTCTACCATACTGGTTTCTGTTTTTTTAGTAGGTCCTGCGAAGTTAGGAGGTTGGTGGTGAGAGAAATCTTGGACTCGCTCAGCTTATTACAATTTGCAAGGACGACAGTATTAAACCTTGTATTGTTGCATATCTAGTTGTTCAATGCTTCTTTAGTTTTAGTCTTACCTTGATCACCAACATATTTTGAACTGAAAATATATCAACTCCTCCGTTCTTCTTATGTCTTCCTTAGACCTTCTGATTTTTATGTATCCAGATGTAATTAGTCTGGTTTCTATAGTGTGGCTCGGTGAAACGCATTTAGTTCTGTATATAAAGCTTCAGAAATAAATACTGAGCATTATGTCTCTGGAGACATAAAGACTTGCTAATCTTCTCATCATTCTTGTTTCTTTCTACTTGATCATACAGTCTCACGATACGTTCATGTCAAATTTTGTCCAGTCTGGCTTTACAGTTTACGTTCTTCATTAACGTAGTCAGATTTTTTCTTGAATATTTTTCAAGGATGAATTTTGCAACCAAAGTGTAAATTATATCCAACAAGTAACTACCGCTCAGTGAAAATGGAAATTATTTAAAGATTGATTTGTAGTGTTGACATAATGAAGTAAAGTTTTTTAAATAATTTTCAGATACTCTACAGTATTGCCTCACAAAGAACACACTTTCTAAGAAACAAGATCCTATAAAATTATTTTATTGTTTATAATGATAATACATCAGTGAAACTGAAATTCATGAATTGCTAACAACTGACGTGGAATTTAGCTGGCTATGAGACATTTTATTGTTTATTTTCCGAGCTTACTATGATGATTAGGAGTATTTGAATTATAGTACGAACTAAGAATCCCAGAAATAACGTAATCGGATCAAGAAGTACTAGATAAGTACGAACGAATGTACTGTATTTGGAATTCAAAATCAAGCATTCAACAAGTACAAAGGAATCATTAGTTCATTCAAACACCACACATACTTGTACTCTAAAGTTAATCGTATTTATCTTGCATAAATGTTCTGATATATAGAGAATATCAGCGATTCATTTGTTCACAGTGTTTAAGTTGAATATTATGTTATCGCATAAATCTTATATATGATTAGATTGTTTACAGAAAATAGATATTCGTTTTTAGTGTTATGAATTTCATTCTATTCATTTACATCTTGTTTCATTCGTTCTTTTCTCATGTTCCAAGCATGATTAAAATGAAAGCGTTTTAAGAAACAACATGTAAATTAAATTACTCCAAATTATGAATACATAAATATATTCTCTTTGTAGGTTAGACGACTCCAATTGTACACATGTAACTTCGAGTTATTTTCAGTTTATCAGAATGCATTGTTCCACGTGTAACAAGTAGTGAAGTTTGAATTGTCAGTTTACAAAGAATTCAATTTATTCGAATTCGAGTTTTTTTTTAGATAATAAATTCAAACAATGTTCAAATTATCAAAATCACTTGTAATTAAATAGAGTGAATAATATTACTTGTAATGTCTAGCTTTATATCAAGCCCTCATGAGTTATTGAAGCTACCGGATAGAACAATTCATTTATTCTTCATGAGTCATCTGAATCTGTTCTTTATTCGCTTACAAACTTAATTGTTTTTCACTGGTTGAAATCATGAGTCAATTGAAGCTAGACCACCATGGAAAACCTGAAAGCACTGGACGGCCGTTTCCATGGTGGTCTAGATTCAATTAACTCATGATTTCAAACAGTGAATTTTCCAAAATCTCCACAAAACCCATTCTGATAATAATCACTTGCTCACTAGTGACTGACTTCAGGAGATACTTCTGGAGTTCTAGTAAGAAGCCGTTACCAGTGGAGTTCAACCAGGTCTGTTCTGAGATAGGAACTCACTGAAGACAATGGTGTACGGTGGCGCAACTTCGTGGATTGGTTGAAGTTAGACATTAACACCATTGGATGCCGGCCGGCCCAGTGGTCTAGTTGGTTAAGCACCTGGCGCGAGACTGATAGGTCCTGGGTTCGAATATCGCGGGGTGCGGGATCGTGGATGCGCACTGCTGAGGAGTCCCATACCAGGACGAAACGGCCGTCCAGTGCCTATAGGCTTTCCATGGTGTTCTAGCTTCAATTGACTCATGAATTCAATCTGTGAAATTTCTAAAATCTCCACAAAACCCATTCTGATATTAATTGTTTTTATTCAAGTGTGTGTTTATCTATTACCCTATTCATCATACATCTTTAGCTTATTTTCGTTTGGCTTAAAACATTGAGTCACGTGCTGTCAAATCCAGCTGGGACACTTACATTCTCTGGTCTACTTCTTTTATCCGATTCTTTGACTGCTTTTCTAGATCGAGTTTATGAAATATATGTATCTAAAATTAATTATCGTACTTGACTTATTCCGTTATTCTCCAATGTGAATTAGGTCGATAATTATATACGAGGATTTCATCAACGTCACTATACGATCAAACTGTAATAACATCAACGGGCCATTAGATATTCTATCAAAATACAATAAAAACAAAAAGTTTGGACGCATGAAATAAATTTCCATATCGTCAAATCTGTTTAATTTTATGTTGGGCGTCCCATACATACACATTTTTATCGTCGTTCACGAAGCTCTGTGTTAAGGAGTAAATAATTATTGCATTCGGCTTTCTAACTAACCTTCAAACGTTTTCCATAATGAAATTCATGAATAAACAAGAATCTGGTAATACAATAAAGTTCTATTTCAAGCGAAAGTATATGAAGTTAATAGTTAACTGGAGGACACTAGTTGACTGTACAATTTTGAAAAATTGTAGAAAATATTCGAAAATAAATAACTTTGGGTAAATCTTATCAATCAAATCAAGATATAAATTTAATAAGAATGCTGAGTGGACAAGTACATTTTCAACACCATTAGACTTCTCTATTTAGATTTTAAGAGGTGACAGTTAACACTTCAGTAAACTTTATGATAAGTCTACTTTTATGGTATTGAAAAATAAGAAAATCTGAATTGTTTTTTATAAAGTAAATTAAATAGACTTTTCATTTTCTTTTTATCACATCATAACTTACATATTCAAAATGCCCTAATTAAAAAGGAAGTATTTCAGAAGAAAAACAAAATTTGAGAAAGAAAAAAAAAAGATAAACAATACAACACATAAAAGAGTAAAATGATTTTGGACAACAATCTGAACATATTAAACTATGCATAGTAACTATGTACAATAACAAAAAAATATTGTGTATGTATTTATGATGTTGATATAAATTTTATACAAAAATGTACCAACTCATTCTTTCATTTAGATGATTTGAAAAATCACATGAACATTTTTCCCGTAAACTAAAACGAACAAAATAAAATGATTGTGATAAAGTTATTTCATCGGTCAAATTTCCACAACTAATCGACACACATAGAAACAGAAAAATATTCACTTTCAAAATAAATTCAAAATTCTTTCTATGTTGCAATTATATATTAGGTGAACGGAGAGATAAACATAATAGATGTGTGTGTATGTATATGTGTGTAAGAAATGATAAACTCTATATAAAAGAAACAAAATAACCAAACTATTAAATATCATGAAAGACTGATGAACATTGTGAACACGTTTTTAATTCTTCTTTTATTATCATGTTTCTTTTAAAAAGAGAAAATAAATTATTGTTAGACAATAGTTAATTGTTAATATCACATAAGAATGTCAAGTTTATTTGTTAATACAATGTGATCTATTACAGTGTGCATATTTTGTACAAAATCTTTTGTTCATCTGAGATAACTGTGTCATTTACATTTAAAAAGATAGAAATAAGACAAACACAGATTCTTTATAATTTGACATTGATAATTATATTTTATTTAGGAGAACTTGTGAAAGTGACAATATGTGAACTCATAATTGAAAGAATATAGAAATTGGTTTACAAAAATAAACAAATTTTAATTTACATTTTATTTACTTTGTGTATGCTCATCATTGTAGAATGAGTATAGTGTGTGTTAATTTTACATTGATGGAAAAAAGAAAAGGAAAATTGAGATTTTATTCCTTGTTATCAATGCATGTCAAGTCATCATTTGATTGAGAAGGAGCTATATTGATTGAACTATTGCGTTGTATCCAAATGTTTTCAACTGAATTCACATACATTATCTCTAATCTCATGAGACAATATTCGACTGATATAATAATGGTAGAAGACAATCACTGGAACCGGCTAATAATAGAAATGGATGTAGTAAAAGTTGAGCAGCTGTTGCTCTTCTGAACGGATCACGAACTAACATTAGTCCGAGAAATGAATTGAGTTTCCTAGATGACTGAAATAAAGAAGAGAACATTTTTTTAAAAAATGTCTACACATTAAGAAACCAATAGAAAACTACCCATTAAAAACATTTTGGACAAAATGATCAGAGTTTCAGATAACTAATCAGCAAATCTGATGACAATTATTTTGTGATTGTTGTTGTGACTATATCGAAGATAACTGTTAATTTCTGAGGAATATATTCTTCGCAAGTCTTACTTACTTTTATTTGGTTGTACGCATATTTAAAGCATACATTGATAGTTTTTATATGTAGGGGACTTCTATGACACAAGAACTGTCATTTGAAGTGCCGTTGTAATGCATAAATTGAAACAGAACTAATTTGTCTGATTATGCCACGTTAGACCAGTGTGCATGCAAGTCTATGCTTATGTTGTAAAGCATCAGGTTGGCAGTCAATCTTCTACATTTGAGGCTTTAGCCAGCTGATAAAATAACACGATTATGAACATTCTGCATTACGATTACATAAGAGTATATATTATATATATTCCAGCAGCTATGAGTTGAATAGTTTGGTCTTAGATAATCTAGTGGTAATGGGCGAATTTCAGTGTTCCATAATTATAATCATGTTCATTTCTCAAATTAAATTTATTCTAAATGAATGTGAATTTTCACAATATCTTGTTAGCATCAATCCACATGCTTTGTGAATAATGATATTGATAAGCTTGAAATAAATGGTATAATGTTGAATATGTTCAAATATACACGCTAATTTTAGTCTTTTTCATCTACAGAGGTTATCAAAAAGAATAAACATTAGGCACATAACATATACAACCAAATGTATTCATTCCGTCGTTTTTGTCATAATGAGAGAATAGACTGATGAATGATTCAGTCTAGATCACTGCATTTATGAAATTATTTCAGGTAATGTTCCATTAACGAAATTTGAATGTGCTATCTTATAAACTGCTTGAACTTGAACACTACTCAAATAAGTAGAAAGTGATTGAGAGGAAGCAAATAAAAATGTAACTCAGTAATTAAATTGTATTTGTTAGTTCAAGTAATTCATCTGCTAATTTAGTAAAATGTATAGATACATGAATTTGCTGAGTAAATCATGCCATCTATTGTCCAGATTCATTGGTTAACAGAAATCACTGATTAAATATGAAGTGAATGTATAAATGAATTGATATTCACAGTCTTGTTTTCTTTCTTACTTTAATCTGTATCAGTAGTTGTACTACAATGAAGTACCAAGTACAGATGTGTCCCGCAGTCACAATATGCATACAAGTATTTTATCACGATTTAACAAGAAGGCTTTTAAAACCTAGTTTTCAAGTGTTCATTTATTTTTTCACAATCTATTGTATATATTATGAGATATATGTAATAAAAGAATAATTATAAAAAGGAGCGTAATCATTTATGCAAGATGGATGGGGATGACCAAAGATGATACAAAATGGAAAGGAATGATTCGAGCATAAATTTGTTTCGTTGATTCATTAGTAAAAATTACTGAACATTTATAGATATGTTGAGTTTAATAAATTCAATGTAAGGATAGCATAATTTGATATTACGTCAATGGTGTGCTTGTCGTTGGTAAGAGTTGGGATGTATTTCTCAACTTTTCAGCTAGTTAGTTATGATGGATTCGTTAGTTGACTATGTTGATTGTATAGGAATCGTATATTACTTAAATACAATATGAACTACTTTATATTCCAGGTAGGCGGACATGCTAAAATATGAATCAATGTACTTCAACATATTGATTGATAATCACCATCGCAAAATATCCTTATTCCGTAATAGTTGTAACGGTGTTCGGTCCAGAATAAGCACTAATGTGAAGTTCTAAATCTAAACAGTTGAGTAGAGAAGTAGTTCTTTTTTTCATGCTTCTATGTGTTGCAAAAGATTTTGGAATTAAATAAAGCTTTATGACCCGAGCGAGTGAAGGATAATATTATTTTGTTTTTTTCGTTATTAAGTAAACCGGTCAATAATCAAATAGTAAGTAATACATAGATACAAACAAACAGTAATAGTTTCAAAATATGCACCGAAAGCCAAACATAAACCATTCATACCTTGTGAGGATACATTAAATGGGGAATAGCATCTCTTTGAATATTTCTCATTGCTCGTAATGGTGGTTCGTTAAAAAATGTTGGTTCGCCGTCAACCATTTCAATTAGTAAGACACCCATTGACCATACATCAACAGATGTGCTATAAGGTAAGCGACTGATCACCTCAGGGGACATCCAATACGGCGTTCCTACAAGACTACGCCTTCGAGGATGATCAGGAGAGACCTTGATATAAATACAAAATAAACAGATACTTAGAAGCCGGTCAGAGCTATTTACCGGTATCAGCTAAACATAAACATGGGAAAAAATGCAAACATTGCATAAATACAACAATATGGTATTTCTTACGGTTGTAAAAGGTTGGGTGGCTTCTAAGATGTGTTTTATTGAATTAAAAGCAGTCAACTGGGGCACAACATTTTGGTTTACACAAAAACATGGTTCAAAACGTTTATTCATAAATATTAGAAAAATTCTGCTCACCCTACTTGATTCACCTGGTATAACAACGAAAGATTAGTTGAAGTGGACTAAGTAAATTTTGCCGTAATACATACATAATTGGATTGCTAAGGAAGGTCACATTAGGACGAAATAACCGTCCATTATTTTTTGGCTCTCAATGGTGTGCTAGTAAAGATTCATCCATGATTTAACCTATGAACATTTTACAACTGCTTTATTGCTTAATAAAATACAACGATTCTAAATTCTCAGTACAGCAGTGAAATGAAAACGACATTGTTTTTTTGCATGATATATTACACCTATTCGAGATTTAACTGTTGGATGAATGAATACTTATGATTTTATTCTACGATAGTGTTACAATTTGGTTTCCATCAGAAATTGTTTACACAAAATCGGGTTAGTCAATTGATACATTTATTTAATCGTTTATCAAAACTCGAACTCTACATTCACAAACCAACCTACGTAGTGGTTGGAGGTAACTGACTGGATATCCTGGACCTATGTTTCTTGCTATTTGGTAATCGCTAGCGAGTTTTACCTGAAATTTGTAGGGAAATTATGCTTTCTTGAGTATTTGATCCTGCTTAACCCAGCTTCAAAGTCAGAGACGACACAGCTGAGTTGTTTGAGCCGCTACTGACCTTATTTAGGATTAATTTGTGAAGACAATTCAAATTAGTTATATTTGAAAGATTTTGATAATAGTTTTAATTTTTCGGATAGCTCTTGTAAAATAGTAAACATACTCTTGTTAGTTTCAGCATAAATATAAAAATGAAATTTGATATGGTCACATAAAGGTCAAAAGATTTGTTGTTCACGATGAGCAGCGGATGATAATATTGTAATCCATTGGAGTAGGAAGAAAACGCTTTCCAACATTATAACATAAACACCTAAATTGTGCATTTAAAAGTTACATGAAAACAACATATTTACATACTTTCATATTATAACTTACTCTTGCACAAAATCCAAAGTCTGAAAGCTTTACACGTCCATTGATTGACAATAAAATAGAATCAGATTTGATATCTCTGTGAATGATACCATGGTCATGCAGAAACGCCAACGCTCGAAGTACGTCACGACAGATGGTGGCTATTTGTTTCTCTGACATTCTACAATACATCAAATATTATTTACCCAAAAATCATTTCCATTTTAAAAATTAATCCACTATGCTTTCATGATTTAAATCCGATTGTAGTGAAGGAAAACACAAGTAGAGTCAATCGAATGCATTCAAATAACAGAACATTTTAGTAAAATCTGAGAACCATACAGTGAATACTTAATTCGCAAAATATCAATCAACTGTCTCAAAATTGCCTGTTCCTTTCGCAAATATCAGCCAATCTTCTCGAACTTCCTTCTCGATCTTCTTGAGCTTCTGCTGCCAGAAATTCTATTCCTGACAAGCGTTATATACTACTTATGTCGATATAAGTAACACACACCACAATATGACCTATTTAGTTAACTTACAGTGATTTCTAGATTAGTTAAGTCATAAGTTTAAGGGAAAGTACATAGAAATATACTTGAAAATTATTTAGTTAAATGTCCCATTCATAGGAAGAAATCAATTTCAGATTTTCATGTATTTTAATAAAGTTAACAGAATAGAAAATCAAGGAAGAGCAACAGTAATTGCAGTATACGATGAGTTAGTTATATTTCATTGCTTGTTTTGATGACATGCAAGCTAATATGTTCAATTATTTCTAATCGCTGGATAACCAACTGGCTATGTTCCTACCTCTCTGGAAGGGAACAATACACTGTGTTTGGAGGAAAGAGTTCAGAGTCTCTACTGTCTCATGAAGGTGTACCACAAGGAGCTGTTCTTTCACCTCTTCTATTCTCTTTTATTCTGCATGACCTGCCATCTTCCACAGAAAACACTTTTGTGAAGTATGCGGATGACCTCACTGTATGTATGCCTATATCTTCCTCTTTACATCCCATAGAAATGAATGAGTTTTTGTCTCGTATTGATTGTTGGTCTGTTGGTAATGGTCTCATACTTAATCCGTCTAAATGTCAAGCTGTTAACTTTAGCATGAGACATAAACGGAATATAAACACTATTTTGAGATCCCATAGTGCTTATACCATCGGAGACTCTTTGATAAACTCAGTGTCAAAGGTCAATTATCTTGGTGTTACCTTTTGCTCTGATCTCTCTTGGTCTTCCCACGTTTTATCGTTATCGAAGAAGGTTTTCCGTCTGACCTATTACATAAAGAGATTGCATGCTCTTGGAATTACTCGTCATTTACTCTTACAATTTGTCAATTTTTGCATACTACCTATTATTCTTTACTGTTCTCCATTATTCTTTCCCGGGCTTTTGAGAAAAGACTTTGCTGTATTGCGAAGAGTGCTGAAGGCAGTTAGCAAGGTGTGTGGTGAATCTTTCGAGGTCATAATTAATATGGTTGTGGATAGACATTTAAAATCATGCAAACTCTTGGCAGGTGTCATTTTATCAGATACTAGCCATCCCCTTCACTCTTATCTTTCTCCTTGTATATCTTCTGGTAGAACGAGACGTAATTACATTAAAATCCATGCACACAAGGAAAAGTACAAATGTTCTATAATACCTTATCTAGCAAATATACTCTGTGACGAACAAGTTGTTAGAGTTAATCTAGCCAATAACCTGCATTCTTAAAATGACTTTAATTTTAAATGTTGTACTGTTTTTCAGATATTTTTTTCTTTTGTTTTTTTCAACTTTTTTTTGTCCTTGTTACTATTTTTGTTTGCATAAGTACCTTGTTGAAATACCCTGTGCTGAGAATTCTATATTGTACCAAAATATAATATTGAATAAAGCCATTAATAATAATAATAATAATAATAACCGTATTTTTCAAATATTGTGATCCTCAGTTTGTTCGACTTTGTGAAAAAAACCAACTGCATGAAATCTGATACAGTCAAACTAGTATTCATCTCTAGTCAGCATATATGAAATCTTCAAGAAACTAATGCGTTCCACAAAATTCGAATTTGTGTTACTCAGTACCACAATCAGAGATATACTCCCTAGGGCATTTCGATATAAATATTTTGAGGAAGATCGTTACCCTTGGCAGTGTTGAATTACCGTAGTGAGAGGTGCCAATAAGTATAAAGACTAGGCTCAGAGCTTCATCCGAACTGCCTGTAATCGCATAACATTAAATAAAATAGGTCTTGAAACTCTCAATCACAACTTGACCAATACAATTTGGTCACCACTGAAGGCCAAGTAAAATATCATTCTTTACTAACTAGTAAACGATTAAAGAAAGTCTTTTCAATACTTGTGCCAAAACTATAATAGAGAAGAATTTTTGTACAAAAATCCGTCGGACACTTTACAGTAAACTACATTGACAACCGATGTTATACTGTTAAATAAGGTTCCAAGACAATATCAGAATGAATGAAGTCTTTCTGCTAGTTAGGATTTATTTGAACACTATAAACTAAACACGTCAGTCAAATAGTAATGTAGGAGTACTTGGTTTTCATTAATTTGTTTTCAAACATTATGATAAGATTATGTATTGAAAACTTTTAAGCATCATCTGAAAAATTGATGATTAAAGTGATTACTTCGAATATCGCATAGTGTTGTTAATTTACTGAGATCACATAGTGACAATTCCTCATGTCAACTCTGAAAAACGAAAGTGTATCCAAGAAAACAAGTAATACTAAATGAAATGACAAAAATGTTTTAAAAAACCCGAATACGAATTCATGACTCACAATGTTCGTGTAACAATATTGGTTAGTGCACCACCTTCTAAATATTCCATAGCTACCCATAATTCATTACCAATTAAATAGGACCCAAACATTTCAACAATATTTGGATGCGGGTAACTTTGCATAATAATTACCTTTTAAAATAAAAAAATAGTATTATGCATATATTTGTAAAGATCTTCGGAAATATAATTTATGTCATACATCGACCAAATTTACAGCTTTATTAAAACCAAGAACAGAAATATTAGAACAATTAGCAAATATTTGATGACTGACAACACTTGCCAAGTGAAACATCAAAAAATATTCATTATTGGACTAGAGGAGAGTCGCATACTAAGGCAACACAGTTTAGTACTTCCATGCTATGTGTAGCTAGAATTAGTGCATTGTTTAAACTACATTAATATCATTTCTTTTATTGTCAGGAAAGTGTTTTGTAGTTTTTTTTCGGGATATTTATTTCAATAACAATTACATGCAAATGGTTGTTTCAACAGAAAATGTTTTTAATGAATGTATTGGCAGTATGGTTGTATTTTATATTTTGTTCAAATAATTCATGTATATAATTATTTCCTTACAATCTATTAACTCCGCATATAGCGCTTCTAGGGCTACTGCCGAATAAAACCACGGGTAATGGAGGAGGGTTGGGTATGTGGTCGGCAACCCATCCCGTAGAAAACAACCTTGCTACAGAACACTAGTCAGATTAAACAAATTAAACTATTCAAACTCTGTCCTCCGAGTTCAAGAAAGAATTATGACGCCACATGATGAAAGCCAAGTTCCTTCGGAAGTCACGAGACCGATTCTTTTTCTAGCCACCAGAGTAACAATTTTTACAGGTACATGGAGTGTCTGGACAATGTGGGAGACCGGAAAAACCAGTCAAATAGCAACAGAAATGAGAAGATACAACTTGGCAGTACTGGGGATCAGCGAAACCCATTGTACTTAGGCGGAAGAGCAAAGTTAGGTACGGGAGTTGCTCTGATGCTGTCCAAAGAAGTACGTAATGTACTTATGGAATGAGAATCTCATGGATCCAGGATCATCAAAGCATCCTTCTTGTTAGAAATTGTTTATCTACTGATACACTTTAATGGGATTTCAACAAGCAAGTGAATTAAGTTACCGTTGAAAGCAAATTCTGGGGTATATGTTTACAAAATGACTCCAATTACAGTCCTAAACATCAATGCAAAGATTCAAACAAACATTACAAAATAAATTTAAACTTTACCCCATCACACTAGCTAGTGATTATCCAGACCTAATAACTAAGTGGATAACGCGATGGCGTTTGAAACGAACAGGCTCAAGTTCCGGAATAAACATCAACTTATAGATACAAGTACATCCAGCTGACGAGTCTCAAGTGGGACGAAACGTGTGTTCCTTATTCTACTGATCCTCGGAATCCATCTTTACTAATAATTTTCAATAATATACAATAAGTTTTATTTCATTTTTTTCTCATTACTATCAATTTCATTTTCTCTTATGCATATACATATATACTTAAATTATAAGTAGTTTGAAAACAATTCTTTTTCATTAACATAAATTAACTTATCTCATATCATTTTATAAAAAGTTGTTTATTCATATGTATGTCTATATGTGTGAGGTTTTATTATTTTCCTAGTAAAAATAAATTTTATAATCAAAGAAATGTTTTAAATTAATGCTAGGTTTGAAGCTATCACGAATTCACTTAATGTGCGAACGAGAACAAGACTCGGTGACCAAAGACCAGTAAGCTAACTATTGGTGCGTCCCAGCCACGCTAACTAGAGGTAGAAGTATATTCTACAAAAGAGCCAGAAACGAGCGGTAACAACAAACACAATTCAAAACGTATACATACAGTGCAAAACCGTCTTTGGGAAGAGCTACCAAATAGTATACTAAAAGACGCAACGGCCCAATAGCATTTAAGATATTTCCCAGTGGGAAATACGACATGAAGGTGACAAGAGCGCCTTTGGCACAAAAACAAAGAAATTCAAATTTTCTAGATAAAATTACAAAATTAGGTCCTTTCCCAAGTGAGTTCTGGGGATCTAACGTCCCCAACAATTAACACTCGAGTAATAATAAAAAACTATCATTGAAATAATTAATATAAATAGTTCAAGTATTTTATTATTCCCAAGATTAATTACAATTAAATCGAATCAATTAAAGTAATTAAAAGTATTAAAATACAAAAGTTAGAATAAAATAACTTCAAATCTAATCGGGTTTTTTTCTGATCAGAAACTGTCTAGAATTAGTCCAATAAACTTAACTATATTTATATAGATTGCCTGTTTTATATTATGATAGATTGAATCCTCATGATCACTTCATGATAGAATGATCTGTCTATATTGTTAGATATTGAATCCATTATGTCATAATATTAGGTATTTACAGGGGGATTATCAGGAAATTTTGAACATAGTGCTGATAAGAATCGGTCAGTAAGGTGTATCTGGGATCTTGATGGAATATGGTGGTTTCTGCTCAACTAAGGCTACTGTGATCTAATAGTACAGTAGGAGAGACATTAGCCCTTAAATGCTCTGGTACGGCCAAGAGTGAGGAGAGACCATTGCCAGAGAAGTCCTTTTCACTGCCTACTCGTGGCGAGGATGTTGTTTACGGAATTGAGATGACGAAAGACGAATGTCCAGCGCTTTAACCGGATTGATAGTTACGAAGGATCCACATAAGGAAGATGGGAAACCCTAATTCCAAACCAACGGTGTACACGGGCTCCTTACGTTACTCCACTTCCTTGTCGATTGGACCTTTAGGTCAAAGACTCGAGGTGTGACTTCGGTTTGGGCACCAGGGCAGTATCCCAACCCTTACATAAATCATTCGATTTATGTGACGAATATCTGTTTGATGCCTCCTTGTACCAATGCTTATGTGTTTAAATAAATAAATGAAGACAGACATTACTACCCAGCTATTAAGTTGTTTAGATAACAGACATGACTGTTAATATGATCCTTTGACAATAATTTTTATCTACTAGAAACAAGTCATTAAGTATTTCAAAATGTGTGTTCTATTATTTCCACCTTTATTAATATAGATATTCATTTATTTTATAATTTCATTCAATAGTCCATACTCGATACCGTTTATCCTGTTAATTTCAATGAATATAATATACAGTGTCTATATTAATTGTAAATAATTATTACCATTGATATATGGCTAAAAAGAAACCATGAAATAAGTTAATTCATCTTAGTCTGTCAGGTGTTGTTTTACTATTGTTTTACATAATAATATTTTTATTATTGATCCATTATGTAGCACACTGCTAGTAAGTAATACCCGGTATAATATTACTAAGATGAACAAAATCTTTGAGACAATAACACCAATTATGAAAGCCATATAGCTAAAAGCTTGGTGTATTTTCATTGTGTATTGTTTGATTTGTACACAATCAAAATAGGTCATTATAAAAAATCAACTATCTCATAGACATTGGTATGTTGAAAGGTATTCTTAAATATCGTAATGACAAAAACTGATTGACTTTAATTTAATTATTACACAATAAGTTAAATCAACTTTTTTCAAATTCGGAATATTTAATTTATAACAAGAATACGTTTCTCAGTAACTCAAAATAGAAACTCATTGTGTAGTCCCATAAAAACAATTTTAAGTAGAATTTATTTTATTTATTGAGTATCATATTATGATAAAAGAGAGACAATTGATTGCAATATGGATTGTTAACAGAATACCAGGAATCCAAAACAGACCAATAATTATCAGAATCAAAGTAACAGACTGGTATGGATTTAGCATGATATCTCGAACTTTATTGGCCACGATATTACATGATGTTACTTTAAAAAGTAAGTAGTGTATTGATATGGACACTTACGTCTGAACCTAGCAATTATCCATTTTTGTTTTCAAAGTAAAGACTTTATTTCCTGAACGTACAAGATTGGAGTGGTTTAGTATTGACTGTGAACCCATCTAATGCTTTCACAAAGGATAATTCCAGTGAGTTTATTTTAAAGAAATTTGTGATAATAAAAGAAATGTGTAGCGAAGTTACAACTGTCTACATGATACTTCATTTAGACTCCTGTATGTCTTACTTTTCTGTGCACTCCAAGGATTCTTGAAATGAAACAAGATACAGTTTGCAAATAAGTTAATATATTTGTAATATCCTAATGAGTAGAAAAATAAGACCTGAAGTTTTGTCACCAAGTGTAAGTCACGTCTTCAGAAAACACATAACCAAATCAAAATTAATCCAAACTTAGATATTTGTAGCAATCTACTCAATGCTCAATTATTCGACATTTCCAAGTCAGGCCCGCAACGGCGTCCACAGAACAGAACCTTTCGCCTCCTAGTTAGTAGCAACACCAAATGTAGTAAACAAGAACACAAGTGAGGACAATCGAATGTTTTGTACACAAAATTATACAGCATCTCACTAAAATCTGAGAACCATATAGTGAATAATTAATTTGCAAAATATCAATCCATCGTCTCAAACTTGACTCTCCTTTCGGAAATATCAGTTAATTGTCTCCGATTTCATTGTTCATGCATTTTCATACCAATAGCGTTCCGTTTCCGTTCTTTCCTCATCGATCTTCTGCTGAAATACATCCTATGCGTGACCACCGTTATATACTACCTATGTGGATATAAGTAACCCACAACACAATACTACTTTGTTATCAAAACATGGTTGCTGTTTAATGACAATTACTTAATACTCTTGAAATTAATTTTTCAGTGAATTGATTGTGCTCTTATCCATTCCAAATTATTCACTCACCATCAAACAAAACTATTCTATTCGGTTAGTAAAAGTGTCACTAGAAAAATTCACTAGAATTCCGTTAAGTCTGGTATGCGAAAAAAAACGTTTAACACAAATATTACTTAACTACTCATTATCAGAAGTAGTAAAGCTGTAAACATAAGACTGTTATTTTAACATGTAAATAAACATAATAATTTTCAATCAAAAATGAATTATTAATAAAATGTAGTAATAACAATTACTATAACACTAAGGGTTTATAAACATTTACTTCATTAAAAAGTAATTCACGCCTTTGTTGTTTAAATATATTCATTTTTTTGACAGCAACATATTGTTTAGTAGGTGAATGACGCATTAAATAAACTACACCAGTACTGCCTTTACCGATTCGACATATTTCATGTAAATCAGCTCTTGGATCACCTGGTGTTACAATTTTCGCAAGTTCATTACGAAACTATATAGTTAAATAAGAAATAAGAAGATAAATAAATTATTTTAATTTGTATAGATCAATTTTATAGAAATGATAATACTATCATATGTCTAAGTAATCAGCTATTATAAATAATATACTTGGAATGTTTTTGTTCATGTATTACTCTATTATAACATATTAAGATATCTTAAGATATTAAACTAGATCGTCTAATCTTAGCTTACTAAAACCGATAAATTCGAAAATTAAGAACAGTGAACTCAATCAATTGTCGGTGACGATCCGTTGATTCGTCATATTAAAACATTTTGTATTTATGTAATTCATTATCGACATTTTGATAGTTTAGACTCTAAAAACCCAGGTAGTAGTAAACAGTTGTAAATATGAAAATAAATAAAATATCATAAAATTACAAATGGGAATTCAGTAGCTCGAAAACCTAAATTTATATAATATTGAATTGACTCAATTGAGTAATAAAATTTCGTTTTGATAGTAAGAAATCTTGCAAAACTTTCAAACATTGTAAAACAACATATTTCTCTCAATGTACCTACAAAACATTAACCCACCTACAAGTAATATTTCATACTTTGATTAAAAATTAGAGAATACTGTCTGGTGTGGGAACAGCTAATAGCATCACACATAAATACCATTAGGTGTTATTCATCAATCAATCAGTTCATCAAACGCAATGTGAAACCTATAACATAAGTATATCGGTCCACGTTATCATACCCTTTTATCACAACTAGCTGAAATTGAATAGAAATGACAAAATATAGATATTGTTTTCAAAATTTTAATACATTTTCGGAAGTCTTAATGGATAAATTTAACACAGCCTAGTTCTCTCATCAAAATTGCAATTCGATTTTACAGTAACCATAGACTGATTATTATTAATATGTCAATTTAGAAGAATTTATCAGCTGAAATATGTACTATTCTTATTGCTAATATTATACTAATGAATAACTTTCATTAATTATTATTACTGGTATTGTTGATTTGTGAAATGTAATATGTTAAACTAATGTGTTATTTCTAAAAAAACGTTTCTTGCAAACAAAACAAACTCACCAGTAGAATAGTTGAAAATTGTAAATTACAAAGTTAATGTTTTTCCTTAGCCTGAGATTCTACAATAATGTATATTTACAATCCAACCTGATACTGAAAATTGAGACTCTTTATATCCTGAATTAATCACAAAGTATGAACAAACTACTGCGCTGAAATTCATTAGGAACACATATCTTTCAACTGTCATTATTATGAAATATACCTCAATCTACAGTTATTTATTTCTAATGGGTTGTTATCTTAATTTCTAATCAGTTCATCTTTAGATTATAAGATACGTTTTTATAAATGTTTGGTATAAATTTAAGTGATTTAACTTAATGTAGAATATATCATACTACAACAAATTTAGTACATAAAATAATTTACTACTTGTTCATGTTTTCTCCAAATAATCTTTTAAGCAATAAAAGAATTATTCAGCATAAACCGATTAAATACAAACAATGAAGGGTTTTGAGAAACCTTACGAAAATAATTAACCATTAATTGAGTATTATCAGAAAAGGGTTTTTATGGATATCATAGTAATTTAATAGTTGCGTTCATGAGTCAATTGAAGCTAGACCACCATGGAAAACATGGAAGCACTGAACGTCCGTTTTGTTCTGCTGTGGGACTCCTCAGCAGTGTGCTTCCAAGATCCCGTCATGTGGGATTGGAACCTAGGATCTATCGATTTCGTGCGCGAACGGTTAACCTTTAGACCACTGAGCCGGCATCCAACGGTGTATTTCAAAATCTTTTTACTAATTTTTTCTTGCGAATAACAAGTACAATTCATAATTAACTGGCTGACGTGTTAATCTTATTTCATATTTCTTAAAAAAAGTAAAATAATTCATTTTTTGTATTGGTTATTGTTATCTTCCCATTGATGTTTAGGACTTCAATTGATCAGTCTCTTAATGGTTTATGTACGTCCTGTGCGAATTGCCTCGATATTGTCTGAACTTATAAGTATTATAAGCAGATTGATGATGGCTAGCAGTAAGATCTTGGACGCGCGTTTTGTCCTATTTGAGACTCATTAGCTGGATGTATATGCACAGGACGCACATACATCAATGAGAGATTGATCAGCTGCAGTCCTAAACATCAATGGGAAGGTTCAAATAACCAGCATAAAACGAATTAAAACTTTACCCCATTGCACTAACTAGTGGTTATCTGAACTCAGTAGCTAAGTGGATAACGCGATGTTATTTGAAGCGAATGGTACTGGGTTCAAGTCCCAGAATTAGGGTCGTGTTAGGTATGTAGGTACATCCAGCAGACGAGTCTCAAATGGGATGAAACATGTTTTCCACTTCCTACTGCTAGCCACCGTCCATCTCTGCTTATGATATTTTGTTTTGTGCTATTTTAATGGAACAGTCAAACCACCATAGAAGTGTTACATTAATAAAATTACAAAATCATATTAAAAACAGCATTTAATTTCCTAATATCATTAGAAGCTTCTTCATAAATCAACGAAAGAAATCAGTTGAGTGACCAAACGAAAATGTTTCAGTGAAGAAAAGTATCCTTCAGATGGTTTATAAGTCTGTCATATAAAAAGAGAACTTTCTTTTCTCTATAATAAATATTAGTAAAATTTTGATATTAACCGTTTTATTATTAAAGATATATGAAATTTACTTAATTGTTAGATGAAGTCATGACTTGATACCTCGTACATCATAAGGATTCATTGATGAAACCATGAAATAACCATGTCATTTTATGAAACCGTTGATTTTTACAGAATTCTGGCATAATAATCTGGGTGTATTGTTGGCTTCATCTCACCTCAAAATTTCATTCTAATCTTTAAGGTCCTTGGGCTCGATACATTGAATAAAAATAGCGCTTTAATCTTTACTGAGTCGGTATTAATTCACTAATTTAGTGCTATTTGAATATCATGGATGCAAGCGCGATCTTTATTATTGTGTTATAGTTGCCATTTATACACTCAGATAATTGGTCATCAACTAATAAATAACTGGTAATCGTAGTATGGTGTATGCTGCTTATGTTGATAGATATAAGAAATATTTAGTACCAACTGGAAGTGGAATGCATGCGGGTAGAGGATTGAAATGAAGAGAAGATAGATAGAAAAATAAGTATTCAAAATAACAAAAGGAATGAAGTAACAATGAAGTTTGTAAGAGACAACTAATGGAAGATGTGCAAATGATGTGTTTAATGGGTGGTTTTCACATTTTATGAAGACACTTTGTAATTTCGCAATAAATGATAAATTTATCTTTTCCACCTGAGTTCTTCGTGCACTACAATAATATCTTGACTTATTATTTAGCGTATAAATATCAAATTCAGTTAGATAATATAATAATACAGTTAGCGAATGACTTAGCATTCTGGAATGTATTCATTACGGATTTAGGGGTTAATTCCGTGTGTAATTTATCAGTTTGGATAATTAAGTCACTCGGGCATGTTCACAAATCAATTGTTTTTATCAGACCAATATTAAATTCAAGATGATGCTAACGATCTGTGATTCAGATAGAGTAGCTTAGAGGTTTAGCCTTCTCTGACCCAAATAGTTAAATTGTAAATCTTTCATCATATTTCTGATCAATATCATCAGCATGTACTTTAGGATGAAGTGAGCATTAGGAATTTCTCCACAACTGACTAACGGCTTCTTCAATTAGCGTAAATTTTAATTTGTTTGAAATAATGAGATGATCTGATTTAGGCTACCATTGAAAACCTGGAAGAACTGGTCGGCCGTTTCTTCCTAATATAGGAAACTTTAGCAGTGCGCACCCACGATCCCGAACGCGTGAATCGAATCCAGTGCTAGTAAGGTTTTCAAAGGTGGTCAAAATTAGATCGGTTCATAAGTTCAATCAAATTTAACCGTTTCCATAAGCCCACGCTGAATTTTATTCTGTTATTGTTCATGTGTTTTCATTGTTTGCAGATTTATTTGAATTATCTTCTCTAGTCACCTGATTTCAGACATTGCAATTCGTTATTACCTAGTAAAGTGAATCTAATCCGAAATAGGTTAAACTATCTCATTAAAATCGGAGACAAATCTACTGTGCTCATAAAATGAATGATTAAATACTTATCAAAATCGTTTTTTTCATGACTAGGTTATTACATCAATAACTCAACTTTCCTTTTTTTGGTTGTTGATTATACTGATAACCACGACAAGGGAACACATTAATTACTTAAATTAGAAATCATCGTAGTATTTATCAGGTGTGCATAAAAATGTATATTTCTATCAGTGTATTGTTGATTTTGTGACAATAATTAATCTAAATTGAAGACATTTCGGTTGTATTTTCTCTTGAGAAAAAAACAGAAACTATAACTGGTATCGATTTTCGATCATATTCATTCACATTTTATTGATTACGGAGATAAAAAAAAAGAATAATGCTTTATCACATTACATATTTATTTATTAAAGTAATTTTGTGAATATTTCTATGGAATTTCAGTAATCATTATCTTAATAAACCATTGAGTGTCAAAGTGAATAAAATTATCTTTCTGTTCTAATTCAAGAATTCTGAGTAGTAAAGGTTCATGGACAGCACGATGTACTAGACGAAAAGCCTGTTGCACTTTAAATAAACAAATACATAAAATATCGACCAACAAGCGCTCATACAATAAGTAAATGGTTTCCTGAAATGTCCCGAGTTCCTGGGTGCGGGTTCATGGAAGTCGATTGCTATCCGATTTACGATCCAGGTCTTGCTGAGATCAGTTCTGGATTTTAAACCATAAAAAGTTATTTTTCTATCATAATTTAAAGTTGGTTAGAGTTGTATTTAAGGAGTTGTATTTTGGCTAAAGTATAGTTCTTCACAGTCAGCTGTCAGTTAATAATTTTTGGTATTACGGCATCTCTGTAAATAATATACTAGGGAGGGAAAAAGATGGTATTTATTGCCAATTCTTATGGTATTACTACAACATGAGCTTAATATCATATAACTTATTCTTTCGGTATTGTTTTACAATAGTAATGGTCTACAGGAATGAAATCTAAGTTGATCGTTCGATCGACTTCTCTACAATGTCTCTATTTGTCATAATGATGATTCACTGATAATTGAAGGTTTCATTTGATGTTTAGAAACGAATGGTTTAGTAAATGTCAAAATACTGGATAGATGGAATTTTAAGAATGCATGAAAATTTCTAAATGTTTAATATTATATGTAAACTGTCTAGCTTAGGGAACATAGTACCATTATTTAAAATTATAATTACATATTTGATTACTTCGAGAACTGGAGAAGATAAGCGCCCAAGTATATCATTACATCCGTAAATTAGACTGATATAGTAGTCTATGATTCTGAAACTTACAAACCATATATTAGAAACTGGTTTGACATCAGGTCAGTACATTTCAACTCAAAGTTTTAAACAGAACATGTATCAGCATAAATTTAATAGTTTAACTATTTTTACACGGAATATTATTAATAACATCCTTAGTATCAGGTGGTTATAGTCAACCGACATGAAGCTCAAACCAGTGTTGTGTGTTAGCTGGTACCTTTCAGTAGCACATTTCAGGAACCATTAGAAGACTGATACCTTCCATGTGGTTTGAACGATAGTTAAATAATCAAGAAGGTTATCGTTAAGTTATATGTCTAATGACTGATATCTTGCGTATATGAGATATTACAAATCACTGATCACTGATTGATCAACCTTAACGGTTATGAAATCTAGGAACAGCTTTTTATCTAAATCGCCTCCAGTTAACTTACATCATAAAATAGTACATTTTATGTTGTGATATTTAAACCAGAGATTTCACTAGAACTTAATCTTCAAAATGCAATCATTACTATTCACTTGATAAAACTGATATTGGTTACTAATATACGATCGATGAGTTGTACTTACTTTAAACATCTATTTCACTCGTTGTAAATAATTTTTAGTCGTACATTGTAGTGAACGGACATTTAAGTGAGAAAGAAAAATTTATTGTTCAATGAAAAACTATAGATTATCTTCGTAAAGTATGAAAACCATACACTTAATAATTCATTTGCACTTCTTCCTTCAGTTATCTCTTACAAACTTCGTCGTTCCGTCATTCCTGTTGTTATTACAATTAATCTCTGTTGCATTCTCCTTTTTCGTCATTTCAATCTTCACAATCTTCTGCTGCCAGGTAATCCATTTCCGACTGGTGCTATATACGAATTAAATCTGTCAACATAACTAGTATATACCATACCTTCAGTAATAATAATATGCTAGAACACACCAATAATTTGACTCACCTCTTCGGCGTTTAATAAGCAGAATGTATTTTCATTAATTACAGTATTAATCATTTTGTTCGATTGAAATGGCTCAATAAACTGTTGATTTACGGTTGGATGTACAAGAAAATTTGATCGATTCAATGGATATTGTTTGGTTGGTGATAGAGCATTATTTCTCAATCGATGAATAGCTAATTTTGAATAACATGCTTTTGTATCAACTCCACCATCATTACTAAAATTATGATCGTTATTAATGACAATGTTATTATGATTGGTTTTATTGATAATCTCATTATTATTAGTTCCCTGCTTAAATGCTAATGGTGGAATTTGTGAATGTTTTGTTAGTAGTGTACCTGTAAAACAATAATCATCATGTTCATTGTTAACTCTGTTGACAGTTAACTGTTGCGGATGAAAAGTTAAAGCATTACTGGAGCTATTCGATCGTCGTAAAGCTTTTCTATTTGTACCAGGTAATATATCCACACATCCATAATCATTATTCAATAAATTATCTACATTCTCATTTCTGTCATGTTTAATATGATGAATAACACTATTATTATTTGTAGTATTGTTATTTTCAAAATATATTTGAATAGGATATTGTGATCTGGATTGATGTTCATTTAATCTCTCTCTGGTGTATGGATTAGATAATTGAATATCAGTAGGTGACTTTTTTATAGTTACATTTGAAATTGGATATTTAATTTTAGATGATGTTCCTGACATATTTATATTTTGTGGTATACTATCCATTTGATTTGATAAAGTAGGAAATTTTTGACTGTTTATCTAAATTCCATTGGGTATTCAAAAATAACAATTTATTAACAGTTTAAAAAATTTGATATTTTTCAATATGAATAAAGTATTACAGAAACCTCTACAAACAATGATACTCCAAAACATAACGAAATGTGTTTTAGAAGAAATGGTTTTTTCGATAATTATTTTACTTCGTAGAAGGTATTCTTCACAAATCGATCTCAGCTGACATGTTACTGAATATCAGAGATCACTAGTGAGCCGTTACATCTTAGTATGGAATTCCTCGGCAGTGTTTACGCATAACTCCTCTAGAGGTCGAACCCAGTACTTGCGAGTTTGGAGGAGAATCATTGGGATGATGCCCAATAGTACATAGTTCTAACTGTGTTCTTTTGAAAGGTTAAACACTAGTTTTTGCTTGCATTTTAAATAACATCAATCCGCGATAAAAACATTTGACAAGATCCTATAATAAAACCAGGAAGTTTCCTAACATATGAACTAGAGATTTAGGTTAGTGAATTCTGAGAAATGAAGTAGAAGAATGCTTGCTTTAGCCTGGAAAAATTTCTTATAACCTTTGAAATTTTGAAAAGCACATATTATATATATATATATATATATATATATATATATATATATATATATATATATATATATATATGAAATACTATTAATGATTAAACATGAACTCCTCGAGTGGTAAAAAGTGCAAGTAAGTAAATAAGTTCGAACTTACTTTTAACTTTTTCATTTCATTTAAATTTCTAGGGGTATTATAATATCCTGATTGTTTGTCCTCAAAATTAATATTTTCATGTGAATTAATTGTTTGATTTATAGAAATGTCATAAACTGAGTTTAAGTTATCAGTTGAATTAACTCCAATAGAATTAAGATTATGACTGCTAAAGCCGGATGATGTATTAGAAGTTGTATCGTTACGTAGTTTATTACTATGTGTTTTATCGGATGTAGAACTTTTCATTGATTTTACGTCGAAATTTCGTTTATCATTACCATCCAATGCCTTGTGTTTTCTTACGCGACAATGTTTACGACGAGCGCAATAATGTGAAATAGTTTGATCGGAATTATTACGATTTGTATCATTGATTAAACTTATATCTTTACCGTATGAATGAGAATTACTGATAGACGAACTGTGATCAATTTGATTGACTTCCATTTGTGAAGATATTTTGTTTGAAATTATAGGATTATTTGAAGTGTACAAAGGTGAAGTATGTTCCCTTGAATTGACAAGTGATAATTTTGATTGATTAGTAATCGTTTGATAAGCATCCGGCTGGTAATACTTTGCTCGTACACTCTAAAATGTTAGTAAATATATTGAGAGTCAGGAAATCAAGGAGACCCTTGATAATCATTATGAAACGTTCATTTAAATATGGTTACATGACTGTTAAGTGTAATTCCTTTCACTGCGGCTCACTGCTGTAAATAAATTATGTAGCGATTGCTTAGTGGTTAAGGCGTTGGAATTTCAGCCATTAAGTGACATGATTGAAACCCAGTCTACCTACAGCGGTTTTCGCTGTCACTTAGTACCATAACCGCTCACGCTTAGAAAATAGTTAGAAGCTAAACACATGAATGTATACCTGGTAAATGAGTTAATAAGAAAGCATTTAGGTTATTAATTCGGTTTTAAAACATCAGTTAGTCAGCTACAACGTAGGGCCAGGCACATATGCATCTATCCAAGTTGCCATACTGCATTAGCACAACAAGATGAACACCGAATGCATAGTAGTCACTTCAATAGTAGTAATATATAAAAGAAAGATTGCATATAAGGATATAGGACAAAAAGAAGGAATTAGTTCATAGAAAGAAAGATATGAAGCGATTTCAATCTCATAGTTTAAGAGAAGACAGAAAATGTATACACCGACGCCATTGTGATCGTTCCTGAGCCATGTCACCAAGAGTCTCCAACTATTGGCTACGATAATCAAGCGGACCCCAACCAAGTAGTCTGAATCTATCGACATGGCCCAGACTAGAAGTTAGTGACTTCAAGCATTGAAACCACGTTTTGGTTTGGCCGCCTCTAGTTTTCTTCCAACTATCCCCAACACTAGACAGCATTGCACGTCGTGATAATCGGTGTTCAGGCATACGTAACATGTGGCCCATTCATCTCAGTCGATGAAGATTCACAACCTCATCAACTG
Source organism: Schistosoma haematobium (assembly GCF_000699445.3). NCBI lineage: Eukaryota > Metazoa > Platyhelminthes > Trematoda > Strigeidida > Schistosomatidae > Schistosoma > Schistosoma haematobium. Next base: position 22,675,422 of record NC_067197.1, read on the forward strand.
ATTTACCATCATTCCCTAATACCCTACGTCTAACCTCACTATCACATACCCTGTGATCCTAGCAGATGCCAGCAATATTTCTAAGGCATCTGTGGTCAAATGCTAGTAGCTTACGAGTGTCTTCTACTCTTAATGGTCACGTTTCGCAAACGTAAAGTAGAACAGAACGAACTACCGCGCAGTATACTCATCCCTTATTTGATTTCTCACCTTCACCATAGGTGACGTAGGTTGGTAAAAGCCGAACGAGCTTTCTGAATCCGTGCTGAGATTTCGTCAGACACCAACCCATTAGGGCTGATCAGACTTCCAAGGTAATTAAAGTTGTCGACGCGTTCCGAAACATCCTGGCATTGTTACTGATAGTTACCAAAAAACTTGGCATGACCAAAGATTGTACACACATTGCTATAACGCCAGGTTTCTTCATCTACACGTATAACAATAATAATAGACCATTCAATGTATTTTCAGAGGAGCAATATGCATCGATGCAGCAAACAAATAATGGGAGTGAATTTATCGTGTGGATAGATTGTGGTAGGTTATTCCATAGTCTAGAAAGTTTACAGGTGATGTAATTCATATAAAGAGATGATTTAGAATGAGTTTGTTTCACTAATGCCAAGGAATTACGGGTGTCATAATGAAAAGTTTCTGCATATTGAATCACGTGACTGGATGTAAACGATAGTTTATGAAGTAGTTTGAAGAAAAAGATAAGATTTAGTTTGAGTCTCCTCCTCCATAAAGGGTCTAGCCCGAGTTTATTACATCTAGAATTATAAGTTAAGGTACAATCAGCTCCAAGAATACGAAGTGTAAATCGTCTCTGTACTGATTCCAGCCTTAATTTATCCTTTATGAGCGCACTGCTAAGAATAAACGTGCAATATTCTAGAAGAGGTCGAGCACAAACTTTGTACATTAGAATACGTGATTCAGTGTTGTAAAGATTTCGAGTTATGTAACCTATTAGACGTTGAAACTTAGAGGTCTGTTTTAATATATGTTCTGTAAACGACAAGTCTTGGAAATATCTAAATCCTAAGTCTACTACTGTATGTAACCTAGATAACACTTCACCATTTATGGTAATGTCTAGGTTGAGCGATGTATCGCCGAAGCATATCCATCCACATTTAGTCGTATTAAGCTCCAGTTGCCATTTTAAGCGCCACTGTGCTACCTTGTTAAGCTTCATGCTGATGCAATTTCGCATATTTTTCAGGTCATGTGGAGAAAATGAATATACTACTTTAAGATCATCTGCATATAGAAGGGGTTTACCGACACAAAAACTTTCACAAATATCATTGATAAACACTAAAAAGAGCAAAGGACCTAAGACACTACCTTGTATTACACCACTTCTAACAGGGACAGCGTTAGACAATGAAGAGTTAATTTTAACTATTTGATGTCGATTGCTGAGGAAGGAATCAAGCCAAGCAAGCAAAGGATTTCGAACCCCATAAGATGCGAGCTAACCTATAAGAAGTTGGTGGCTAACCATGTCAAAGGCTTTAGAAATGTCCAGATATAGCACTAAGACTAGATATCCTTGGCTAGGTAGAGAATAGACTAAATTAAAGAAGTCAAAATGACATGTCATGCAAGAACGATTTTTAAGAAATCCATGTTGAGTATCATTGATAAATTTTCCAGCAAGTAAATAGTTGGAAAGTCCATCACTTATAATTTTTTCCATAATCCTAGAAATAACTGGAGTAATATTTATTGGCCGGTAATTGTTCATGTCAGTCTTATCTCCAGATTTGTAACGTGGTACGATGTACGCGGTTTTCCAACAGTAAGGGTAAGAACCGGTTTCCATAGAGAGAGAGTAAACAGCTTTAGAAAAAGAAGTGGAATACCTGGACCACTATATTTGTAGAGAAAGGATGAAATCCTGTCTACTCCATGACCTCTCGAAAGCCTAAGGGTATTTATAGCCTTATTAATTTTCATGCATGTGAAGGAGATAGATTTTATTGAGTTGCTAGTCACGCACATAACCCTTGAAGCAGAGCCACTTATGATTCCTACACCATCCGCAAAAATACCACTGAAAAGGTCTGCTATAGTTTTAGAGTCGTATATAAAAGTGCTATTATGCTGGATGCACGGTATATCAACATTTCGAGTTGCTTTAGCGCGTTTATTGAAAAGGAGAGTTAAGTTTTGTACTTTCGAGTTAGTATTAAGTGCTAACAGCTCCTCATTAATGGCTTTTAACCTATGTTTCTCTTTAATTTGATTAAAAATTATTGTTATTTGTGCAACTGCTGTGAAGTCGTTTGACTCAAAATAACGATTCTTTAGGCGTTTTAGTTTATTACGATATTTAGCTGGTATATATAATTCATAAGGTTTACTAAACCTGTACGTTTTAAGAGGTACACAGGAATCTAAATAAGAGTTAGTGATCGGATAGCATCCATGAGACTATTACATGAAAAAAAAGTTATCCCAGTCTGAAAGTTTAATCAGTGAATGCAGGAGGTCCCAGTCAGCATGCTTATAGTCTCTATAATGACAGGTTTTTTGAATGGGTCGGTTATAAGAGGGATAGATAGGGAGAGCGCAAACTACTACCGTATGGTCACTGCTTTCAAATTCATCGTATACTTTTACAGATAGTGGGATAACATCTCTGCTAAATATTAGATCGAGTATACTATCGCCTCTAGTTGGGGTGCGAACCCACTGTGACCAGCAGTGCATGTTAATGGTTGCCGAGAACTCATCATTACATGACTGACAACTAACGGTACTCCAGTTGATCCCAATAATTGAAATCCCCAGTGATAACCTTGGCATTAAAGTTTAGAGAAGATGCATGTATGAATGCATTGATAATAAGATCATTCCCATTATTCGAACTATCAGGAGCTCTGTATATACATCCAAGGAGTAGACTATGATTCAGGGTGTTGACTGATATCCAGACTGATTCTGGTAAACTATTCAGGACACTATCTTCAACTTTATTAGTTGTTAGGGTATCCAAAGCATATATAATGCAACCACCTCCTCGCCTAGTTTCTCTGTCGCAGCGATAGAGTCGATAGTTCTGGATATTTAATTCTGAATTAGATACTGCTTGAGAGCACCATGTTTCAGTGATAAATATGAAAGGTTTGGCTAGAAAAGCTAATGTTCTCAAGGCTGAAATTTTGTTCAGAAGTGAACGTGCATTGAAAAGTAATAAGTTTAAAAAGGGAGTGTGTAGTGTAATAAAACCGAGAGCTTCCCTATTGATGTTATGTATTTTGGATTTGCATAGACTGTGGTTTATTATGTTTGACTAATCGTATGGGCTATCGCTTGAACAAACTGTATTGCTAGTGGGACCAGGGATTTCTGAAGGCCAAAAAAATCATTATTTTGATACAGTGGATTAATTTGTTAAACTTGACTAGGCGGACAGTTAAGACAGACACCTGCCAGTTGGGGTTGGGTTGATGGTGAGTAACCTAGTAATCCATCTTGCCCAATGGGAGTGTTGAGAATAGTTACGTCTTACAGGTATGTTATTTAAAACGTTTGAGGATAACCGTATAGGACGTTAATTTGCCTAAGACGAATATCTACACTAGATACCCTCCCAGTGTCTATTCTACAGGACATCAACACAAATCAAGAACACGTGACTAGCCTGACTAGAACATAAGTATATTTCCACACCAAAAAATGACAACAAATTTATCACAAATTTCCATTGGAAAAAGTTTGGCTTAAGATAACTCACCGTTTTTCCTAGCTCGCAGTTGATTTATATGCTAATAACTAGTGTATTTTCAACCACCACTCCATACAATACTTTCACACGTCTATTTTTTTATACACCCAAAATATCGATTTCGGCTTTTCTAGACGGAAATCATGTGCATAAACTAAGTCAACTGCTTTAAATTCTCGAATTCTCTGACAATTTCCTTTCTTATTTTTTTTACTCCACTCGTTCTGTCTTCAAGGTTCAAAACATCAAAAAAACACCCTAATTGGTTATCCAAATATTGTTTCAGCTGGTGATTTTCTGTCTTGACAGTTTAGGCTAGGTGTAATTCTATAAGAAATCAGCAACTGCTGAAGAGTTTGTTTACGTTATCTTCTTCACCCAATCTTTAAGAGATATAGCTTAAGAATATGAATAAATCTTTCTGCTTGCCCATTTAACTGACGATGATACGGCAAGATTCTCATACATTCAATCCGTACTGATTGGCATTTGCACACGATAGCAGCTTTTTTATAATTAACTAAATGAATGACCGAATGACTACATAAAAGTAAAGGAATCCCATCAATTAATTTCTATTTTTTTTCTTACATTACTAGATATCTCAGGATTGTGGTATACTGTCTTCTGATTAATTTCCTATAAAAAATTGACTATCACTTTTCAATTCTCCATATAATTATTAACAAAAATATATTTTGAAAAATAAACAAACAATCATATTCCAACAACTAACTTTATAAATTTTTGGTGGTAATTGTGGTGTATTCATTAGAATTGGATGCGCTGAAACTGATCTAGTAAATATATCTTTACTAGTTTCCATGTCTAATGTTTCACTTTTCTCTAAAACTTTTGATTTTGATCGAGATTTATGCTCTTCAATATTTAATCGATTTAAAGAATAATCATGATAACTGATATTATTATTATTATTATTATTATTATTCATTATTGGAATTTGATCTAGTTCATGTTGTGATTTTTTATGAATTGGATTAATAACCCATTGATAATTATTTTCATTATTTTTAATATTTCGATGATTTTTTGTATGTGAATGTTTTGTTTTTATTGGTAATTGTGAATTAATTTGTTCATGAGAAGTAGTCTGTAAAACAAGAAAAGAAAATTATATTGATTAAAGAGAATGAGTAGAATTTGAAAAAGAAACTAAAATATATATAGCCTTAAAAAATCAGTATTCAATAAGAGAAAGTTATATAATGGCTAGAATCAAGTGTTATTGCATTCTATGAATAATGTAATTGAAATTCATTTGGTATTGTTTACTTGAATCTTCTCATTGATGTTTAGAATTGCAATTGATTGATCTCTTATTGGCATATGTGCATACTGTGCGTATTGTTTCGATATTGCGCGTCCTGTAATCCACTGCTAGCCATGATCCATCTTTGTTTATAACGCTAGTAAATTGAAGTGATATTGAGGTAATACACACGGTACACACATATTCCAATAAGAGACTGAACAACAATGGTAAGATTCAAGTAAACAGTACCATTTGAATTTAAAATTCACCACATTGCACAAACAAGTGGTTATTAGGATTCAGTAGCTAAGTTGATAACGAGATGACGTTTAAAGCGAGTTCCAGAGTGAAAATCAACTCTGAGATGCAGGTACATTCGGCAGACAAGTCCCAAATAGGATGAAACGCGCGTCCTGGAACCCACTGCTGGTCACTATTCATCTTTGCTTTTAATGTTATTGAAACTTGATTTTTCTAACAAATTATGTACTTTAGTATCCATATCAAACAGGCTTTTTGGTCAAAGGTTAACGTGTCGGATGACCACCTGCCTACTACTGATTCTCGGAAAGACAGAATCTTGTATGTAGTGTGATTATTATTTTAGTTAGAATTATTTGCTATAAGATCATATTCTGTGGTAAACTGAAGTTTCTAATAATACATCAATAAGTGAACTACACAGTTCAGAATAGCAACATACACGATGGTATTTTGAATTATTTTCTAAACTAGTAGTTTTACTTCGCATATTGATTAAAGGATTATATATATAATCATTTCAATGAGTTAATCCAACAAAGAACTTTATCACCAAAAATAAAGTGTGGCTTAATAACGGAAATAGGTAACGAAGTCAATCAAATTACTTAGTTTCTGATACTTTCAAAAATGTATCTCGTTTCGGAAGAATTAAATTTGAATTTCGGTTTTAGTTTAGCTTTTACCGAACTGATCAATTATGTCATGATAAATGAAGTATAAGGAGAATTTCAAGCTTAGAAAGAAAATTAAGTAAATTTTCTGCAAGTTAGGAAAAATGATGGTCAATTATCTCGTCTAATATATGTAGGAGTATTTTTGAGTTACCCATTGTAAATAATTGTATGAATGCTGAAAGCTTCCTGACATATTGTCATAGTGTGATATTTACATTTCTCTTATGAAAACAACCACACTTAGTAATCGTTCAGGCTTTATAATCTATAACCATAATAAATGAAACTGTGTTTCCAACAGAAGCTGTTCTTTCCTTATGGTAGTGTGACTCAGGGCTGTTAGGCCTTTAATCATTTCAAATATCCGATATAAGTTTATATTCGGTTTTACATTTTAGAAAATAAAAAATATTTCTCTAAAATCTCAACTTATGTAAACAGTATTTCACTTCAAATGAATAAATAAATATTACACGTACAATTAAAACCTTGTCTAGTTATGCTTACAGATAATTCCATCTGAAATAAAATCAAGGAGTTAGACAAGATTACTTATATATATACACATTTACATTTCTATATCGTTTGCCAAAGTTATCATTTACCTAGATAACACAAAACTGGGAAGAAATGTTTGTAAAATATGCATTCATGTTGAAAAAAATAAGACTAATTTTTTTTAAAAAAATGAAGGAAATGTCAATGAGTTAATCTAATTTTCAAAGTGTGTATTCGGCATGTTTAATAACTTAAGTTTTTCTATATTATAACACTAGTTAAAATCTGTTTCCTGTTAGAACAAAAAAAGTTCCTCAGTGTTACAACAACAACAACAAAAGAGACAAAAATATTTTCACTAATTTAGGTCACGTCCAATCATTTAGTAAAAGACCTGGTGTTATTCCTTTTCAGAACATTTTTGATAAAAGGTAAAGTGAAAAGTTTACATCAAAAGTGGAGTGAAATTTTCACTGACGATTTCTTATAAAATGAAATAATTTGTATACAAAATTCTCTAGTCATTTAATAGCAAGATAGGCAAATACTTTTGATGATATTATTAATAAAAATAATATACAATAAACCCCATTTATATGCTTAAATTAACTTAAGATACTAAATTTGTTTAGACGAATGAATTATATGATTACGTTTATCCCGTCTTATAGTTAATAATCAATATTTAAATTATTTTCACATAAGAACTCTAAAAACTCCAAGTATATTTTTTAAGCATAGATGGATGGTGGCTAGCAGTGGAATTCAGAACGCACAATTCCGCCTATTTGAGACTCGTCAGCTGGATATACATGCATTATAGAGTTGATGTTCACTGTGGGACTCGAAACTTGTATTGTTTGAATCAAGCAAACAATGCAAAAAAAGTGAAATAAGTAAAGGATAATCCTGATAACCTTTGTCTTCTCATTGCACTATCGAAATCAAGTATTTCTTGTTAAAATTATGTTTAAACTTGATTAATTTAGATTAATTAAGCAAGTGAACAGTGTAGTTATTAAGGATTATTATATATGTGCCAAGAAGTGCCTCTGGTTAACGAAAATAATCCAGTGAAAGCAGAAGAATGAAAAGCGATATATATATATATATATATATATATATATATATATATATATATATATATATAATTGTTCATTCAATTTAATGTGGATTAAATGAGAAAACGACTTTTTAACGTAAACATTTCCAAGAATTTATTTTGATAAACTTCGTATCAACATCTCTTCTGTTCAGTAGTTCACATTAAAGAGATTCAGTTTTTTATGTAATCCTCAATTAATTAAATGGATTCGTGATATACAACAGTACCAAAATAGATCAAAGCTATATAAACCACTTGATCATTTATCATCAAACACTGTGTTCAGAAGTACTAACCTTACACTTCAAATATGTTGAACTTTCGATATCTAAAAACTTATCCATAATGATGAATAAGTCTACAGATTTCTGAGAACTTTCATAGAGTTTTTAATATATAGTAGGTGCAGCTTACATATAACATACACGAATGGTGATAGTCAACTTATAAAGAATAATATAAGCAATCTAGATTTCGTGAAAAAAACAAGACGTTCAACGCTTCTCTCTTAAAATAAATATGTATTCTTCTTGACAGAAAGAATACACCGCCACGATATGCTTTATGCCTATAGAATATCGTTTATTGCGATTTTAAACAAGAATTGTTGAATGAATCAATCACTTTCAACACTACTTTTAACATTTAAAACCATACTGAATGAGGTGTACACTATAGCAGTACCTGATAAGGTTTTGTACACACTTCTCAATATATTATTACAATTTTCATAAAGCACACCCGTGAGGTTAAAAGAAGCAAATACAGTGGTTGGAAATTTTTCATTATTAAATAAACGAATCATAGGACATAAGTCAGTGTACAGTCGATCAAAATTACCGCTGGAGAGTTATTCTGTCACAACTTATACACTATGATGATATGCAATGTTTTAAAAGTGGCTTATGTGAAACAAATGCCATGACAATTGTCACACGCAGTAACCAAATTATTTCTAAGACACTTACTACATATGGTTTTATCTTTAATGATGAAAACTTCAGTTAATCTATTGTGCTACATACAGAAAAAGCACGCACAATGTTGAACCGGTGACAACCTAGAATGAAAACTGGTCAATATAGATAAATTGTTCAAATTTCATTGAAGCCTAGTGTTTACGGAAAAAGTAACGTTAAAAGTAAAACGGACAGTTTCTCACCCTTTGTATGATATTTTTTAAGTAAAACCAGTGACAGATGATTTTTTTCTTGATTTTTAAATACGTAGAACAGTTTATAAGAAATACCAGCATTATAATTATGTATTATAATTTGTAAATAACTAGGCGTTGTCTTTATAGTCGGTTTGAATTGAAAGACCCATTTCTTCAATGTAAATCAATGAATATGGAGTAAATTATTCCTATTATTGTCTGCCAGTATATAAAAAGTGGTTACTTTGTTTTATTTTTACTATGGTAGTATGATTCTTTTATGTCTTTCTTTCGATAATATCTAAGTGATTATCATATTTGAGTGATCTGGAAAGAAAACTGGGCTGAATAACGTTTCATACCATTTTCAAATAAATAACGAATGAGTTAGCCAATGATACAGAAATGATTATTAATTAAAAGAAATTTATCTAAAAGAAATTCATATATTTCACTTATGGATTTGTTTATAGGATAAGTAGACAAATTTTCTGGTGGTAAAAATATGAGTTCTGGGAAGTAAAGTAGAACAAAACATATCGAGAACTAGAAAAAGTGAAAAAAAGATCAATTAACGGATTACACTTAGTAAGTTAAAGTATAAGAGAACAGGCTGTGAACAGTTTGATAGTACAGACCAAACAAATGAAGAATTAATGAAATTTAATTATTACGGACTCATATCAATGATATATTGGACGTTACGTTATTGTGTTTTTCCAATTTAGTTTATTTTTAATAAAATCAGAAAACATACATTTAAAAAAAAAGGATTTTCCATTTTGGACTATGGTTGTATCATTATTCTGTTGTTTACATCAATCTTTCAGAGTTGGATAATATTTTGCGAACTCGTTATTGAATTATAAAGCTCATAAAACATTCTGACAATATTTGCCTCTTCTGCTAGTTCCAAACTGAGATACATTTATGTTGTATTTATTATAACATTTGTTTTGTTCTCATGTCACCATGTGCACTATGTATTATTTTTTGGTACACAGCTAGATATGATGGAAACAGACATTCTATTCTAGCTAAGTAGTCTAAAATTATCGAACTGGTTAAGAAGTCTAAATTCCCTTATTTAGAGCCTATATGTAGTTTAAATTGTGGCACAAGCAATAAAAAATTCTACTTGTTTTTTAGTGGATCTCCACCTCATGTCAACTTTTGATGAAAACTTATTTGGTATGGTAAATTTTCTATCTTTATAAAATTCAAAATCGATTCGTTCATATACTGTGTTTCAAGTACTAATGTATATTTGACAAGAGTATTATCAAATATCATTGAAGTGTAAGCGCTCCGAGTTTACTATCGGCATTCGTGATTAAACATAAACTTCAAGATTGTGAACAAACTGCTTAGTCTAAGAATATTTCAAGTATACAATTAAGTTTAAGATTTCAAAGGATGAAAATACAAAATTTAGAACTGAATGTTAATAAAAATAAATCTGTGAAGGTAAAAAAGCTGTGCAATGTCTTTATTGATAGGATAAAAATAGTGAGACTTAAACACAAAAAAGTAATTTTTATTGTACAATGTGCAACGTTTATTATACTGTGCTTCACAGCTTATTAAATGTACTACTGTAGATCGTTTTAATTATTAGGTGACAGGAATGACTTGGTATAAAAGAGTATTCGTTTAAGCCAACTTTGTGCTTATCAATTACTAACTCTGTAAGAACTCAAATGAAAAAGTTATAGCATTTAGTGTTGAATGCAAACAATAAACATTTTAGATTTAACATTAAATTACTTACTTTTTTAAAGTTCAATGTACATTTGTCATTGATTTCTATTCTTTTAAGTCAGTATACATAATACTGCACGATCACTGTATAACAAGCTGACCGTTTTGATTCTTTAAAATGCGTTTTTGGCTAAGTGAAACTATGTTCTAGCTTTTCCTGACTCACGTCACTTTACAACCCTCAATTTGTGAAAATTTATTTAAGGGAGTGAAATATTTAATTAAATTCACTGGTTTCTAAATGATGAAATGGTATATTTCACATCCTAGAAACAACTTTATCATAAGATATTCTTAAAATTACACAAATCAGATCAATATCCTGTTCATGAAATAATCCAGCTACATTAGTTATACACACCTAATTATTAATTTTTCTTAATTTGAAAGCTTGTTAAATAATCATTGTAAATTCTAGAAAATGCAAAATTCCTGTATAACCAACGATATAAACAATCATTTATAAGTAAACACATATGACATTATGTGGACAGTTATAATGATCCGTTTAGTGAATAAATATACCTCTTTTCAGTAGGTTAAAGTGTTTTTCTTTTGCACAGTATAAAAAAGCCGAGTATATATACACCGAAGTCATTATATGATTACAACATCAGACTGTTTTTTATTAACATAAACTGAATTAACTACATTAGAATACATAATTTACTCAAGAATAGTGAAAATCTAATGAATCCTATACAGAAAAAAAAATATCATTACCAAGGTTTGACTTGATAGTTTCGAATAAATTGAGCATTAGGTAGATTGTTTTACATAAATAATATATATTTGTAATATCTCACTGAGTAGAAAAATTAGATTTTTTAACGTTTCGTGACTTAGTGTAAGCTACTTCTTCAGACAATAAATAAATAACCAAATCAAAATTAGTGGTACAAACGAAATAACAAGAATATTATGACATAATATTTATTTATAGAAGGAAAGATGTTAAAATTACACATAAAAAATTATCGTCAACACGCAAAATCATAATCCACTAACATATTTATTTAATTATCAAAATACTAATATTCAATCGTCAATATGATCGTTTTTTCTTCATTTCTCAAACACACAATACAATGAGAAACTATAAAATGACGTAGAATTTCTTTCAGAAATAAGATAAACATTAATAGCAATAAAAACAAGATTGATTGTTTAGATATTTTTTATACAAGCGACAAATTTACAAACAAACAAAAATTGTGAATAAATAAAAGCAGATAAAGTATGTTTATTCTGTTAGTCATAAATTAATCTAATTGGATAATGCAATGGCGTTTGAGGCGAATGGTATTGGGTTCCAGTTCCGGTGTCAATATCAACTATGGAATGCAGGCACATCCAGCTGACGAGCCTCAAATAAGACGAAACTCACGTCCTGGATTCTACTGCTAGTCACTATCCGTTTTTGCTTATAATGCTTGTGAACTAAGGCAATATTGAGGGAATGCACACAGGATGTACATATGCCAATAAAAGAATGAATAATTACAGTCCTAAACATTAATGCGAACATTCAAGTAAACAATACTGAATGAATTTAGTTATTCTATTTGTTTGTTTGATTTGTTTTTGTGTTTTTTACATTAGCAATTTATGTGACAACTTTTCAATGTTTTCTGATGGATCAGTTCTCTTAACTATAAAAATTGTCACTATAAGGTGTTCTAAACATTCTTTTGTTTTCTTTTTATTAATGAGATATAATAAAATTCAACATAGAATGACTAGTTCATTATCTCTACCAATGATCATGTTATTTAATGATTATTTTATTACAAATTTTATTGATTATTTCATCAAATCTTAGTGATTGATTTAAGGTATTTTAGTGAGCTGAAGGCTTTCACCAACAATTTGAAGAAACCAAATATAGATAACATTAAACATCAACAATAGATCATATTTATTGACTGTAATAAACATTACTTAACAGTCTTATTTACTATTTATATATTTATAAATGTAATAGATTATAATTATTGATAAACTTTGAAGTTGATCCATTAATTAAAATCAACATGTGAGTTCCATCAGGAAATAAAATTTAATCTAGTGGGTTTTTTTTCTACCACCAAGTAATTTACGAAACGTACAAATAATATATGAATTAAAAAGGTTGAATTCCGTTATTAATAAAATCAGTAAAATGGAAACTCTTAATGCTTCAGTAATGACTGTGTTTATAAGTCTAATTTGGTCACAAGCCCAAATAAAGGAGGAGGGTTAGACATGGAGTTAGCAACTCAATCCCGTAGTTCCACAACCTTATGGAAAATATGTTAACCAGAAAAAAATCGCTTAAACTCTGTACTGTGAGTGGAAGAATCATCGTTTAAAAGAGTTATGACGCCTCATGATGAAAGCTGAAATATTCAAAAGTCATGAAGCCGATCTCACCTCTCTAACAATCAGAGGAACAATTTACATGGGAACATAGAATGTGCAGACAATGTCAGAGACCAGGATGACCAGTCAAATAGCTGCAAAAGTGTGGAAACACAACCCAGCATACCCAAACACATACAAACGCATACCCAATACCAAATGGGTTTTACTGGACAACAATATAGAGCCAGATCGATCATATTTCCATTATTAAAATTTCCAGAAGATCTATGGAAGGTGTGATAACAAATAAGGAAGCTGGTATAGTTTCTAATCATCGCCTTGTTGTAGCCAAGATGAAACCGAAGCTAAAAAAGCACTGGACAGCTTGAGAAACAGCATTACAAGTTTAATACAGCCTCCCTTCGCGATAATAACAAAACGAATTCAAGGTAGCTCACAGCAACAGGTTCCAATTCTTACAAGATCTACTCAGAGAAGAGCAAAGCACGATGGTTGAACACTGGAAAGGGAAGAAAGTAGCACTAACTTCAACATATCAGAATGTGCTGAGCAGCAAGAAGCAGCATCATAAAGAATCCACTTTCGTTGATACATGAAGATTTAGGAGGGAGAACAAGTGCTGGCAGACTGGAAAGAGGGATACTTGGTCAGGATACTAAAAAAGGAGATCTCAGAAAGTGTGAGAACTACAGTGGCATCATACTACCATCAGTACAAAAAATGTTTTCAACAGAATGTTGTTGAGCCGAATGAAAGATTCAGTAGACACACAACTTCGAGATCGACAGGTCGGATTCGTAATAATCGGTCGTGTACAAACCAAATAGTGACACTAAGAATCGTTGTTGAGCTATGAAAAGAATGGAACTCGTCGATTTTCTTGTCTATGAGAAAGCACTTGACAGTGTGGATATTATAGAAGCTTACATGAAACTGAATATGTTGACATTTAATTTGGTTAAGCCCTTTAGCTAACTCATTTAACGGACAGAGTCATCCGTACAATAACAACTTAACTTATATCACTGTACAATTATTATTGTTGCACTTGTATGAATATGTATGCTAGAGCATTGCTTACTGCCTACGCACATATTCATTCTGCTAGCCTTACTGTTGGTCGCTTAATTGATTCGATGATTCATTCATTTTACTATGTATATGTATACATTTTAATCTTGTCCATTGACTCACCGACTCGACCATTCGACTTGCTCGCTCACTTGCTTGTCTGCTAGCTTTTCGGCACTACTGTTTCATGCTTGCTTAGCGTACCCGTAATTTTGGTTATATGTGCGTGATGCAATAATAAACATATTCAACACTTCGCATTCGCCTTCTGATTATTACACCGTCGGGGTGTTATCTAGTGATAGTTATCAGAACGACCTGATTCTATTGAATACCGACTACCATAATAGGAGAATATTGTGAAATATTCCTCAACACCATGGGGTATCTAAGAAGATCGTTGCCAACATACGGAACTCTAACGCAAGACTGAAGTGCACGTTTGTGAATGGAGAGCAGCCTCCAAATTCATTACAGGTGGGAAATGGTGTTGGACAAGGCTGCTTTGTCTCCCCTTCTCTCTTTCTTTTGACTGTTGACTGGATTATGAAGACCTCCACATCTAGAGGCAAGCACAGAATACACTGGTTGGATTGGATTTGACTTTGCCGATGAACTAGCTCGTCCATTCCGTACACGACAAATGTTGGTGAAGTGAGTCAACGTAGAAGCAGACTCTGCAGCATTTGGCTTCAATAGACATAGGGTAGAAGCAAGATCTTGAAATACAACACAGAGAGTACCAACTCAGTTACATTTGATGAAGAAGTTCACAAAGATGTGGAATATTTCACATACCTGGGAAGCATCATGAATAAGCAAGAAGGATCCAATGCACATGTAAAAGCGAGGACTGGGAAGCAAGGGCAGCGTTTCTATAATTAAAAAACATACGGAACTCAAAACTGTCAGCCAACATTAAAGTTATAATTTTTAATACGAACGTCAAGACAGCTCTAATGTACGGATTTGAAACCTGGAGAACTACCACAAACATCATTAAAAAGGTGCAAGTGTATTTATAAACACTTTTCTGTGCAAGATACTCAATGTCCGTTGGCCAGATACCATCAACAAAAACCTGATGTGGGAGAGGACAAACCAGCTTTCATCTGAAGATGAAATTAGGAAGAGATGCTAGAGATGGATAGGACATACAATGCGAAAATCATCAAACTGCATCACGAAGCAAGCGCTAAATTGGAATTTTTAAGTAAAAAGTAAAAACGCAGACCAACTGGCACATTGCGCCGAAAATTGGAGGCAAACATGAGAAGAATGTATAGCACTTGGATGCGACTGGAGCTTAGAACAGAGTTGGTTAGAGAATCCCAGTCAGTAGCCTACGCTCCATGAGGAGTAACAGGCGTAGTTAATTGAGTAAGTTATAAATCTAGTAAACTCTACTTATCTAATCATTATGCTCTCCAATAATACACATATTCACTAATGTACAAATGATTATTCGAATTCTTGAAAAAAACAAAGCTCAACAAAGGTAGTGAGTTTGAAAGAAAGGTAATTAGATAAATTAATAAACGTATCAATACAAAAACGTTATATATTAAACTGAATTGCCAAAATGTAAATTACAGCTCATTGTATGACTATAGACAAAACTGGTAATTTCGGTAGATTTAAACGTTTCTTTAGATTTTAATTAATTGTTCATAGAGATTAGTTAATTATGAAGTAAACTCAGTTAAATAGGTATCTAAAAATCAGGAAGCGTTAGATGGCTAATTAATCTTCGTCTAAATATCTTTATCGGTCAACACTTTCGGTTCCAAATAAAATCAAAACTCAGGAACGTGAAGTCTTGATGAGAACAAGATATAGTACAGATAAAAAAAATTAAAGTTCAACAGTTCCAGTGTCATGTTTTGGCCAAAGAAACTAATAGGCCACTAAATGAGATAGCTAGATAACAAATAAACTGGTAAGTAATCTATCCAGAACAACTGGATGTAAGAATCGTACTCACTAGACAGATATCGTTGTGCTAACGTCAAGATATGAAGCCTTATGATTTACCCGTATGTACTATAGTCGTTGGCCGCTTTTAAAATTTTTAAAATCGAAACATCTATCTAATGTTTTTTAGCTAATGTTTGACAGTGATGAACAGATTCTCAAATACTTGTTGACTTTATTAGCAGTGTAAAAAGACTCCTACGTTCGATCGTTAAATAAGACATAATGTGAACATAACATACATTCTTTCGTAGCCTTTTTATCCGCATAACATATTTATAAGTTATTAAACTACATTAACAAACATTTCGTTTAAGCAGAGATCACCTCACTAGAAAAATGAAACTTTGATATTTATAGATCGTCGATTCAATTTGTGATGTAACTTGGCCACTAACAAATGCTATCAATTTGGTTGGCATTCTCGATCACATCATCCTATTTTAAAGCTAGCCAGTAGTAATGATCAAGTTCGTGATTTCTACATACTGTCACACACAGATGAGCAGCACCGAACTGAAATGACAAAGGTATCTAGCGTTTACTGGTTTCTAAATAACCTCCAGATAATCTTAATCTCTAATGAAAATCATCCCTATAGAAACACATGATTTAACAAACAAATAATTTGAATCGATTTGATGATTCCAAAAGTAACTGTCATTTGATTTCTTCAAATCACAAATCTCATTACAATGAATAAGGTAAAGAGAACTTTTATTTAGAAATGTTACACTATATTAAAGTAATAATCATGCATAAATTATATATGTGAAATTTTATAAAATACCACATCATTTATGTATCTATTTATTTGGAATTCACATGTTAACCAGTTGGTCATCATCAATATAGACAGACATGGATTACTCAGATAAATTGTCATCATCATCATCGTTATTTTGACATTCTACTTAATATATAAAAAGTAGTATTAGCAATAATTATCGATACAACAAATAAGTATGATGAATGACATAGAATTAATAATGAGTTCATTAATTATTACTATCACTAGTCATGGAATGTTTCAGAGTATTTAAATTTAGCAAACTTTTATCTAAATTAGTGATATAGATTTCAAATCAAACACTGATGCTCTAGAATAATCCATAAATTTCATGCAATTAGTTCCCTGTATGAATTTGAATAAAGCCAGAACAAAAATGGATGCAGAATGATATGAATTCATTATATTTCGTGGTTTCTTATCAGCTGCTTACAACCATATATGACTCATACATATATTTCTGTTTATTATCTTAAAGAGAGCAAGAACGAAGATTGGTGCAGAATAATATGAATTCATTTTATTTCGTTAGATCCTCATCAGCTGCTTACAACCTAAAATATTTGAAAATCAACGTTATTACAGATATTGAACATCGATCACCACGACGTGCAATGCTATCCGGTGCAGGAGATGGTTGGAAGAAAGTTAGGGGCGGCCAAACCAAAACGTGGCATCAGTCCTTGAAGTCACTAACTTCTAGTCTGAACCATGTTGGCAGATGCAGACTACTTGGTTGGGGTCCACGTGACTATCGTAACCAGTGGTTGGAGACCCTTGGTGACATGGCTCAGAATCGATCACAATGGCGTAGGTGTATACACTCTCTGTCTTCCCTTAAACTAAAAGATTAAAATCATTTCATATCTTCCTTTCTACGTACTAATTCTTTCTTCCTGTACTATATCCTTATATGCAATCTTTCTTTTATATATTTCCACCACTGAATTAACTACTTTTATGAATCCGGTGTTCATCTTGCTGTGTTAATGAGGTATGGCAACTTGGACCCATGCATATATGTGCCTGGTCCTACATTGTAGCTGACTGACTGACTGACAGATATTGACATACTTATACATACGAGAGTGATTAAAGATGAATATATGTATCATCATGTAGCGAAGATTTCAAAAGTTAGTAAGGTCACAAAAAACTCGTTTCGGATAAATAAAGTTTGGGAGGGAAAGTCCCCGAATATTGAAATAGTGATTAGAACTCATGGAGTTAACAAACATTAAGTGATTGTGTAATTATTGAGTAATTATCTCACGTTTGCCTTGTCCCCTAATGCTGATCAGATTCAGCCGATCATGTTTTAAAGTGGCCAGTCGTACAGGTAATTTGACACTGCGTTGACTATTTTGAGATACTAGATAGTCGACAGGAAACCTTTGATATGGTTTACGTGATGATGAGTGTCAACTAACATGAAAATTCAATCAGTACTAAGAGACCAGAAAAACATCACTATGATCAACCAACTGTGTTTGTATCTAATAAAATTCAGATTTATAGCCTTTTAATTACTGAATAATGTATTTAATGTTTACTTTAAACAAAAGTGTAGCATTATTTCTAACTAACATTAAAAAGTACTTTTATAGCTTCACATGTCAGATAATAACAACCAAAACCATGTACAGTAATTTAAAAACATTTTTATAACTTTGAGCAGCATATAAAAATACAAGGTTGATAGCACACACACGTTTCCGTTATCTTTTAATAACCTTAATTAAATTTATGAAAACAGTATACCGACAGATTATGTAGTTCTTAAACCATAAAATTTTAACACAGAATTTTTTTACTTGAGATGAATTTCAGAAAATATTTTGTTCGTTTGCTTAAAATATTTTCGTTGAATTCATATCATCATTCCGATTTTATAATTAAGACACATATCAGTAAATTGATTTCTGAAAATTATTGAATGTCAGGGACATTACGAACTGATAATAATTGGATATTCAGTGAGAACTAAAATAACTATCATGTGTTCAATGTTAACGAATCTCGAGAGGTATTTCTTGGATTCTGATGAGAAATTGTGAGCAGTGAAGTTCAAATAAGGTGGATTCGAAGCAGATATCCATTGATGACAACTTAATATGATTGAGAAATATCGCGAATTAATTGGTGTTAGACACATACACCATAGGATCCTGGTTTATTGGTCAAGAGGTTGAGGGTTGTCGCTTGGAACCAAATATCCTGGGTTCCATCCTGGGTTGAGTCCTGTATGTGCAAATACTAAGACGAAACAGATGTCGGGTTTTCAATGGATGCCTGACTTAGTTCGGTACGTGATATCAACAATACAAATGTGGAAAGTATATTTCCATTTTAAAAAAATAAAAGTAAATTAATCTTGTGTCGTAACCGATGCAGTCAGTTTCATTTTATTACAAACCTGCCATCAAAATATACGAAGCAACAAACAATAAACTAATCTCCATCTTATAGGGAAGTAATTTATGATCTGTAGTGAAGACATGTAAAGTCTGTTAAGTGAATAAATTAAATGACAGTCGGTAGATGAAGTGCTATGATGCGATGTATTTGAATGGTGGCTGTTCATAAGACCAGATTAGTAACTCACTACCTCACCCTAAGTGAACTGGTATCAAAAACTAGACCACTAACCACAAGAATGTTTTTATTGATCTAATTGTTGTATCCCGATAAGAATAAATGAATGGTAATTTTTGGGATCCATTCATAGACCAATATTATGAGTATATTTTTATCGTATAATTGTTATGTAACTAAACTGTTCATATTCATGTCCCTCTTATTGTGAGCTTTATGTTGACCTAGGAACTATTATTATACGATTTACCATTCATGAATTATTCCCTATCTGTTAATTGCTACCTCCCTCATTCACAGCCACATCTGGCCATATTTTGTACAAATGTTATTTTCATATTTTATGGTACGTTGTGGTCGGTTTAATATTGCAGAGGCTGAGATTGGTGTTCTGGACTTAACTGGCTGGGCTAGACAGGGAAGCGGGACCAATCAGAACTCGAGGCCATTCTTACGTGTTTACGCGTCTTTGGTCCGATCGATAATTCGCTGCCGTCTAATCCGCAGTCACAAGTTATAACACTAATATGGTAACATGCTAATATATAAGTTATCAACACGAAAATAACATTGTTAGTGTTGTATGGACGATTGAAGAGTGTCAGCTTTGTAGGTCATCCGCTCGGTAACAAATCCAGACCATACTGTTGGACTTAGTTGTTGTTCACTTTATCAGTACGCTAGTAACCAACCCTGAAATGGATGTCCAAAAGCTCTAGTGAGAACACAATAATTTGTTGGGACAATTACGTCAAGAATGAAACAGCAATTCATTGTTCATATGGAGATTTATGTATCATTGTTCTAAGGATTGATTGGAGTTGAAACCTTGGGTCACTTGTTTTCAACTCAATTCTAAAACAGAATTACTCTTTTCACAAGTAATGAATACCTTTTATGAAACTCTTTGGTTGGGATAATCTTATTCTCTGTTGGAAAGTGTTGATTTAAAATAAAACAAATCTGTTCAGTTTTCGTTAATTCGTCATTCCATACAAAAAATGTTAGTGGTTTGGTATCCTATCATTAGCATGTTTAGCTCTACACTTTTCAGTAACTTTTTAAATCAAAAACTTCACGTACGGTTAGAACAGTCCTAAATAGTACACATGTTTACAATGTATTTTTGTTTGAAGAAGTATATCCATCAAATTGTGGATGAGAACATATTGTCTAACTATGAAATTCACACAATCAAACTATCAAAATATTAGGAAAGCAGAAAACAACTATACTGATTACTTCGTACAACAATTAGACTCCATATTTATTCAAATACTAACATTAACTTTATTTATATTAGAAACCTATTCAAACAAAATTAGAAAATAAATATTTTCCATTCTGTTAGGTTAATAGAAGTGGTAAATTGCTACGTTTATACATATTATCCATGAGATATCTATTCTTGCTAACTTTCCATATAACAACAATGATACGGTAGGGTTATTTGTAAATCAACTATTGTATATACACAAAATCAGTTAAATACAAATATAATTACATTCCTAGAAGTTGTCAAGACAACATATTCAATGTTACACTGGCAACCAAAAAAAACTCCCAAAATTAATACACATGTGAATACGAATTAGAAATACAAAAAAACTGTCAAAATAGGAACAGATGCACTTAGAACCAAAGTGACTGATATTCATTAAAACAAATGTTTTTGTAATTATATGGGAAGTTGAAATATTAACCAACAAGTGTTTAATTTAATTCAAATCATCAAGTGTTATAACGCTAAATATCAATTGGTTTACTCAAGTGATCAATATCTGGATACGATGGTCTAGATCATAATTCATTAGTGAGTGAATAACAAACAATAGTGATTTCTTCCAATAGACTACTCATATTTATTTATATTAATTGTTCTGTCAATATTTTATTTATATGAATCTTTTATTTTATATGAGAATAAATCAATTGTTTTGGCTAGTAGTCTCATCTTTAACCTCAAATTACTCAGGAGCTTATGTAGAATAGTTTGGCTTTGTGAGAACCTTGTATAATTCCATAATAATATTGATTGAAATATATATTATTAATTGATTTTACCAATTATAACCTTTGTACAATTACTTAATCTTACTCCCTAACAATATGTGTTACATGTGACAGTAGGAATAATTATTACGTTTTCAATTCAAAATAATAATTTTTCTATAATAACTAGTCAATAATGCATAATACATTGATTATAGTAAGCACCAAAAATATATCAGCCTTAAAGATTTATCATTTTTTTCAAATTAGAAACAATTGGTTCATTTATATATCATCTTTAATAAAATCTTACTTTCACATGACACCGTAGGATAGACGCAACAGGAAGCCTTCTACATTGGTTTCTTATTAGTAACATCAGTCATTTTATTGTAATTTATTAACAGAGTGGAGATTTGTGTACTCAGCCTTCAAACGCACTTCTGTTATTAGGTATTAGGTAATAAGTGAGTGCTACGTGATGGTAAAAAGTTTTTAAGCTACTGCTTTATAACTTATCACCAGTTGTAAGGGATTTCTAAAAGGATGTCAATACTCCACTTGTCTGATCTGCTACTTATAGATTCACAGTAGCGTTAAGTAATTTTAATATTTAATTATTCCAACAGCTTTGAGACACTATAAAATGTCAACAGTACTAATTGCATTGGATCTTCCTAAAACAAATGACACTATGACTAAGTAAGGAAAGTAATTACAAAGTGTAAATCAACTATCATCATGAAAAATGCAGATCAGCCAGCAAGAATAAAAGTTTGGGTAGAAGTATATTTCACTGATAACCTTGAGTGCTCGAATTAGGATCAAAAGACTGCTTCCTAATTCAATGCGCATTGCAAATAACATATATCTTGTTATAAACTATGTAGAAATTGTCAATATCTAGCTCCTGAAATACTTGCAATTGTTCAAAATACTTTCCATGAAATCATACAGTAAATGTGACATGATGCTTAGGCACAATTGCTAGAAATACCTGCTTCTGACAAAGATTATCTATAGGAGAACTTGTGATTTAATTCATGGTGAAACATGTTTGTTTAGTTAGAAGTTATTTTCCCACTTCAACTCCTAGTTCTAAATCTCAACCCTAGCATTTATAAGTTTATAAGAAAAAGAGTGGCAAGCATCATTACATCATGCCTAATGTCAGTTCTTGATGATGAGACCTAACCCTTAATTATAACTAATCCAAATCCTAATACCTTAATTTAAATTTTGTCCGTTTACTAGAATGTAACTATAGTGCTACAAAATTAAAATACAACATATAACGGTTTATTAATCACATCAAAGCTCTCTATCCTTAGTACGTTTACTGCATTTGTTGTTATTCCCTTAGCAGCTAAGTACTATTTTGATTGGTTAACAAGTACCACAGGGTTGTCAGTGTAGCATAGTTTTACCAAGGTTTGTACTGATTTTTGTAATAAAATGTGACATTTCATTGGTAAGTGATTTCATTATTAAATGAAAAATCGACGTTATCGCAAATTTAACCACATTGTGGTGAACAAACACTAAGATAGGGAAGACCAATGCACAATCACACAGTAGTTTAGCGAAATGTGGAAATCACACATAAAATACAGTATTTGCACATCTTTCATCAGTTGTCTCTAACAAGCTTTATTGTTCCTTCATTCCTGTTGTTATATTGATTGCTTCCAGCTTCCTTCTCTCTTCTTTTCGTTTCAATCTCCTCAACCTTCTGCTCACAGATATTTCATTTTCGATTGATGCTATATACTACTTATATCTACAAACATAAGTAGCATACACCGCAATGTCTGTATTTATGTACTGATGAAAGCTAATTTATCGAGTACAGTACTCTTTAAACTTAATTTCTCACTAGAATTCCATCAACTGTGAGTATGTACACCCTTATATTTTGAAACTAGATAACCCTGAACCTTTAAATCAGATTCCTTTCAATGATTATGTAGATTAGTATATTTTGTCGACAAAAGTTGGGTTGAATGAGTTATATAATTTCACAGTTAACTTCCCAATTTAAAGTGTTTTTCACTCCAAAATACCAGTAAAGAGGTACTTATTGTTTTAGGAAATGAATGCAGACAATCTTGTCAAGACATCTAAAGTTTTTTAAAGATTTCATTGCTTTTTGTTCATTATTTTTAATGAATTATGTTGATTATGAATGATTTTTTATTTTTATTTTAACACATAGACATTGGTACAAGGAGGCACCAAATACATATGCGCCACACAAATCCCATTCGATATGTGTGAGGGCTGTGATACTGCCCGGGTGTCCAAACCGAAGCAGGTGGTTTTCTTAGGTGGCCACACCCCAAGCCTTCGACCTGAAGGTCTGATCCACAAGGCAGTGGAGCATCGTAAGGAGATGCAGCCCCATGGAAGCCGGTGACCAACAATTGGTTCATACGCCATTTGTTCCTTCGGTATACTGGAGCCCATGTGCACCATTGGTTTGGTTTGGAATCCGGTTAAAGCGCCGGACATTCGCTCTTCATCCTCTCATTTTCGTAAACAACACCCCCGCCACGAGAAGGCAATGAGTAGGACTTCCTGGCAGAGGCTATATACGGGTGGCCATGTGAGAGCATTTCGAGAGGGAGAGAGGACTCTCCCCACTCCCAGCCGTACCAGGCATTTGTGTGTACCAAAAAACACCAATTCTTACAACAATATTTCCAATTTCTCAAATTATTTAACTTTACTATCTTAATTTATGACTGGGAATAGAGTTGATAGTAGTATAAGTAGTATTAACATCAGTAGTATATCAATGTTTTGGTCACCTTACAATAATAAACAAATTACGTAATATTCCAGCAACTAGATTATGAAACCAAATACAATGAGAATGAAAATTGTCATCGGTCAGAACCTTACACTAGTCAAACAAAAACTCAAAATTGTTAAAGTCATTTAATAATAGAATACTGGAATGATTAATCGAGCTAAATTGTCATTTTTGAAATAAAACAAATTACTGAATGCTTAATTGAGTAGTTAACAGAAATAAAACAACCACTGGCCAACTATCTCAATATATATATTCTTGAACTTTAGACTGTCACATATGTACTAACTAATGATGTATGGTTATTATTGAGTAAAACTATGAGTTATTTACCAAATAACAAAATATTCATTCACTGATGACCATAGTGACCACAAAGCAACAAGTAGTCTTTCACCATTTATTCACTTCAAAATAAAATACCGTTAAGTGCTTACAAACATCTATCAATGATTGCTCAGTCACTAAGATTAAAAAAAGAAAAAAAATTAAAACCTCTGAGTAGTATCACGTATACTGACTTACAGATGTTAGTGATCGGATAAGTGTAACCATATTATCAGATAATCGGTACTATTCATTCAAAATGTGGTTTATGAACTGTATAGCGCGATAAATTTATTCCATTTAATTAGATTACCAACCACCCTTTATATCATTTATTAATCCATCTCAATATTCAGTGGTAATACACGTCTTTTCTTACATTGATATCATAGTTGAATGGTTAAATCAGTTTTTTTTATTATAAAAAATCTTAACTTGGCAAAAGCTGTTATTTTAAGCCAAAATGTAATTTCTTTTTGATACCGAAAACAACCTTACTACATAAGACGGAAATATAAATATATGGTTAAAATTAAATATCATTGTAACTAGAAATTTCCTATAATAGTGTGTGATTTCCATATTACTACTCCATCACGAAACTTGAATTACGACAGTAACTAATCAGTACATGTGAATATAACAATAAAACTATCCAACTAAGTTATCATGTGTTAAATTTTTTTTTCAACTTAATCGTAGCCCACACTATAAGATGAAAAAAGAAACAAGTTACATAATTGAAATGAACAAACTAAAGTAATACAAGTAAGAATCTATTGTGTTTACCAATCAAAAATGCTCTAAGCATCATGTAACTGTTATTTCAGAAAATACCAAACTATATCTTGCAAACTAACATCTACTATAATAGTTATACTCATTTGGTAACAAATACTTTTGAAACTATTTGTTATATTCATGTTCATGCATTCATCATTCACTTTATTTACTGCATACATACACTACAATAATGTAATTGTATATTAAAAATTTTATAAATACTTCTCAATAAATTCATTCTTGTATTAATAGACTTAACGACAAATTTACCTGAGAGAAAAATATTCTATCATAATCTTTTTTTTCTAATAAGAAAAATCTATCACCATTTTTGATATGAATGAAAATGGGACCAATTTTTAAAGTATGGATTATTTTTTTCTTTTACGTTATCATGTTAAATTAATCTACTCAATAGGTTACATATTTCAATAATAAATTAGCTATAAACAGGAAACACATATATATATAGATACTGAATCAATTTTAGTTAAAATTATTGATTTTCACTTAAGGAGTAAAGTATGTGGTATTGAATTTTATTGATCAATATTGGTTTTTTTCTCTCTTTAATTATGTTTATGCCAATGTTTTCTCAATCTTTAAACTGCTATGATAAAACAGCTTATTCATAACATTGTTTTCATTATCTTGTTCAATTAGTTAAAACAATAAACATTGATTGATGTTTCAAAGTCAGCAACCATTGAAACAGTTGCATATTTCTTTATCGAGCATAGTATGATTTATCGAATCGCTCGCATAAAACAGAAAATCAAAGAGGAAAACAAATGTTCTGTGTATTAGCGAAGATAGATAGTGCTACTAATCACCAAAGATGAGGGTTTTATCTTATCTGGGGACTCATCAGCTGGATGTACCTGCATCCCAGAGTTGATTTTAGCTAAGTGGATAACGTGATAGCATTAGAAGCGAACGGTGCCGAGTTCGAGTCTCAGAGCGAACATCAACTCTGAGATGTAAGTACATCTAGCTGACGAGTCCCAAATAAGACGAAACGCGCATCCTGAATTCCACTGCTAGCCACTATCCATCTTCGCTTAATAAGCTTATGACTTAAGAGTATATCGAGGCAATCCGTACAGGATATATATATATATATGCCAATAAAAAACTGATCAATCGCAGTCCTAAAAACATCAATAAGAAGATTCAAACAAACAATATTTAAAAATCTTTCTTCTAAATATCTCAATTAGTATTAATCAAAGAAATATTGAATTTAGTGATCTGAAATTTCATAATTTACTCAAAAGAAAAATTGACGAACATAAAACTCAAACAAATAAGACAGACAATTTCATTTTATTTTATTCATAATTTAAAATGTTATTTCTAAAGAAAAAAAGGTTATTTTATAGAATTACGCAAACGTCTCTTTTTTCTGAGAAAAAAAAGATGATGTCGTTCAGAAGGACGATGAAAGCTCCACGATCAAATCATCCAGCTCTCAGAGAACAAAACTCCATTAACAAAAAAGATAAAGAAGATCTTGATGTACTTGTTTCTTTTATGTTTTTTTTTAGTTCAACGTAGAAATTTTATTTTTGTTTTAATTCATGTCTCTTTGATATAGTTATTTCATTTCTTAGTTTTAAAAACAAAACAATTAAATCTGCTTCAATTTCATTTAATTATTTGGCGTCTTTATTTGTAACAAAAATAAATTGTATTTGAATTCAAATTATTTCTATAATTATTAAGTCTGTTAAAAGATCTTATTTAGATCAATTTTAGTTTGTTTTATTTCATATGATATAAAAGAAAATGAAATGTTTCATATAACAAAACTAAGACGGTGAACATTCAAAATGTCCAAGGGTTTATCTCTTTTATGGTTGCTGATATTAAGAATTCAAGTTGATCAATAGCTGGAAGTTTGAAACAAAAGGACAATCAGTCAGTAACAACGTAGAACGTCGTACGTACGTACATCGGTTCGAGTTGTCATACCACATTAGCATGGAGATACAGTTGTCGACTCAGATCCCGTAGTGGTAGAGGTAGTAAGAGTATTAGATCTAAGTTTCGGTGAACAAATTAACACTAGGATATAAGAATATGCAGCTGACGAGTCCTGGACAAGACGAAACGCAAGCCCTGGATTCAACTCTTAACCACTCACGAACTTTACTAAGTGAACATTTAGAGTGTTTTCAAAAAGGATAAATATAGTATTCAACTGAAATTTATTTGATTGCAAATATCAACATCATACTAGAAGATAAATACACTTCAAATTTAATCATTACTTACTAGTTTAACGCCCAAAGTATTAAACAAGAATATTTAAAAAACGAATTTTTGGAAGGTTTGCTTTTAGGTCATTACAGTGTGTAATGATAACTATCGTTTCTAACATTTACTATTTAATTACAAATTGACGTCAATCGGCTATTTATTACAGGTTAAACAATGGTTATACAGATGTTTCAACCTTACTTGAAAATTTTTAACAGTATATGTCTTAGATACAACCATATATTATGCATCCCACGACCTGTTCGTTCGATAGAGATTCAAATACATTTTGACTGTAGAGCAATCAACACGCTCTCAATCTTCAGAGGATGTTGAAATCTACCTACCAAGTATGCAATATTGAAACTAGAGGAAGAGATAATATCACTGAGTTTAATGTTAGAGAGCTGGATGAAATGAAAAAGACTTATTGTTAATAAATGTCAAGCGACAAAAAACTTTTAATAAAAATTTCTTGCTTATTTTATTAGCCCTTTTGTTATAAACTTTTAGAAAAAAGACTACGACATGATAGTTTTAAATAAATTGAGCATTGGGTAGAAAGTTAATGGTAAATATATTTATTCCTATGACATGGTTGAATGCATTTTTAGAACAAAAACGAAATTATGCAAATAAAGTTCTTATAAATAGTCTGAATTTACTATAATTTGATTGTGCTTTATATTATGGTTCCGACTATTTAGAAAGTGTTGACATAAACAAATCATTGATAAAAATCATGCCAGTCATGAACTGTAAACCTTAAAATGACTATAATAAACCTAATCTGAATTCAATTTATTACCGTTGACCAGATTGAACATTCATTTACGAATTCATTTAGAACTCACATGAATTCGCTAATACTAGTACATGGTATTAGGGATTATAATTTGAAAATAAACAAATACATTTCGAATTCAACGAAAAGATGTTTTGGAAGTATTGAGTTGGTCCAAATAATACATAGGTGGTAAATAAAAGAACTTTTTCCCTGAAAAATGAAAGTTATTTGGAATGATACTGAGGTATATTTGCCTTCAAAAAGAAACACAGTTGCTTTTAACATGTAAAAAATATATCTGGAGAATATGTTGGCTTTTAAAGAACACTTACTATTATTATGACTACTGGATTAGTAAAAACGGATGCCTGAATTTTTGTAATTTACATCGTCTATATATGGAACATTGGTAAATAAATTTAATTACCACTTCTGAAAAGGTTAATTTTCATGTTCATGACTTATTACCTTTGATCAATTGTTTAATGTACAAACATCGATCCCGTAAAAACAGTGTGTATGAAATCAACGCTTTACAACAGTGGGCATCTTCAACGTTGTCACAAATAGAAATCAGGAGCTTTAGATATCACAAAGAGACTTTAACTCTTAGATCAACCGGTTAACTAACGTTAAACTATACAAAAAAGAAATCTACCGTGCTGTTCAAGAATGCTAAAAACAATTCAGACAATCCTTTTAGATTTAATCATTTAATGTAGCTGTACACCATAGGTACAACTATAAAGCTTCAATAAACAGTATCGTGGAAAATTGTCTTTACAGGATTATCTTTAGGCTAAATTGTTTGAATAGATCTTTTGTAGGGATCTATTTGATTGAAGAATCATGTACATTGAAGATTGTTGTGAAATACGTGATTAGTGAAAACCAAGGTGCATTTGTTAACAGCTTCATTCTAGCATTTGAATTCACATTGGCAACATAGTAATCAACTTAGTACTTCCAGGTTCCGTGTTGAATACAGTTCAATTAATGAGTCAATAACTGCTAGTTTAAATCCATCTTTGATCGATAAGGATCGTCTTTCAAATATTACTTTACATCGCCGATTATTGTTCAATTTATATACGAATGTATGTTGATATTGTAATCAAACAACTAATTAACAATGTATGATTATCAAGGTCAACAATAACTTTCTGAAATTTCTGAGAAATTCACAAAATTAATAATTTCATTTAGTTCACTTTTTTTCAATTTAAACGTTATAACCAGCACTATTTGGTTTACTCGATTCATGCCACTCTTCATATGTATAATATTTGGGAAGACATTTTATCCCTGTTAAAGTAGCTAATGTATAGATCTGAGTGAAGACGGTGTATGACATTAACACAACTCAAAAATAAATACTCAGATTGGAATTATATTATTCTGAGCGTTTTTGAGAGGAAAGAAAAGTAAATGGAACATCTGTAATAGAGTCTACAAACAAGTATAAGGCTACAGTTTCCTGAAAGAGGTGTATATATATATCAATGAATTCTAAAAAGTAACTGAGACATCACATAGGAAATAACTTAATGATGAAGACTGAAGCCTTACAGTTGCATAGTTTTTGCAATAATTAATGATCAAGCTATATGAGATGAATATAATATGATCCGTACTGAACGTATCAATTGAAATATACTAGAATCTTATGTAATAGTTGTAAACAGATATAATTTGGGACTATCTTTAATAAGAATTTACTAAATACAAATAAAACAATAAAATTTATCAACGCGTTTGTAAGATAAAATTAGTCTCAACTTATAAATTGCTTGACAAACAAACATTTTGTTTGAATTCCTTAAAATAGTGTAAATCCTTGGCTGAAGTTTCACAGTTATTTCATGATTCAGGCCTTCTAATAATCCTGCACTTCATTTGTTCAAATAATTGTACGAAACACAAGTGTGTCTTGACTTTAGCAAAACGTCATATAAAAAGGGAGTAAACACAAAACAAGCAGACAATATTTTATCATTATTAGGCTAGTGTTGTAAGTTTATCTCTTCTGTTAACTTGTTATATCGTCTAGAACTATTGCGGTGACATGTTATTTAATACATACATAACTAACTTCCTGTTTAGCAGAAAGACTTTTTACATACTTCATTTAAACCTGGATGAACTAAACTTTACTTCATTAAAATGACCATACATTTTTCTCAGAAAGGGTTTAAATAAACAAGACTAATAGACTACTCAATAAAAAGTAAGATGATATTATTTAATAAGCATAAAGATAAGACTTAAGGTTTTCGTGTACAACTTTGAATACTTATCTTTATGAAAATTGTGGAAAGTGTAAACGGTCTTTATCACGAACTGATATCATTTGGAGAAATAACTAAAATCAAGAATCGCTATAGTTATTTCATTATGTTTTGTAACTTCACAAAAGTGAATGTCTGAGACGTCACCGGTGGAAAAACATAAAACATCCAGCTATGTTGGCAAACAAGATGCCTTCAGACCACTAAGTCAAAGTCTTTACTTTCCTCAGTTGACAATTAAGTCTTCTTGGTTTAAGATATTTTTGTCATTAGTGAGACAATATAATTGTTCACTCAAGGAACTCTTAAAATTGACTACTTTAGGCGAGAAAATCGATGTTTCTGTTTCATATTAATGTTGAAACTTTAATGTACATATTGTAGAAATATACTGTTAAAACATATAGAAAGTCAATTGATATCCAAAGCAACAAATATATCGGATCTTTATAGATCTTTGAATATGCCTCTAAGCTGTTCAGTGACACTGTATATGGATTACAAACATGTTTACTCTATTTTGTACGTAGTCTAATGTGTAACAGTCGTACGCTCAATAAAAACTGCCTTCAAGATAAATTTTTGAAGTCCTGGTGTAGATTTGTGACTAGTGTGGATCATCTCAATCTGGTGACTCATTGAGACGCTGATGATAATGGTACATATTATTAACTGACTTACTCTTAAAGTATAAACCATTCGGTCTCAAATCAGGTGTTCAAAGGTAATTAGCTTGCAGCTAGTCTGAGGTTTACTTCTGATACGATTGATCATTCAGACGGGCCAAATAAAAGTTGAGGGGTGATCATGGGTGGACACTGTTAGCCAAGACTTGGTGCGCGATCGGTCACATGTGTGACTTTATTTCTTGGGATGAGGAGTTCTATATTTAGTAGTGTGTTGTACATATATTCTCCATTTGATCAGGAAATAGAAACAATCTACTCATTTTTCATCCCCTCAATTTGCTAGCTGGCTGGACAGACATATAGGAAGTGTTTACGTTGGTACTTTACCCAGCCGACGATAGAACATAAGAACTTACGTCCCAAGTGAATTAGTGACAGGATACCTTTGATAAATACCACACTAAGATAAAACAGTTGTTTGGAGCTCCATGGATCTCAGTAGTTTTACAGCAAAAACTAAATATGAAATAAGGACGATTCTGTTTTCTAAATGATTGTCCATTGAAATTAGATCTTTTAAAGACATGCATTGAGAACCAGGTTTCTATTTAGAATTATCATTCAATCACACAGTGATTCAGATAACTGATAGTATGACCACAAATACAGTATAGTTTATGAAGAGAACACTGAAATGCTTCCATTGGGTATACATTAATTAGTCACAGTAAATTTAACTGTAAAAGGTTTAAGTGGTTTCCAAGCATAAAGTAGCCTTTTAAAACGCGATTGTCAATAATGACACAAAAGTAGATTTTTTGACATAGATAACTTCAAGGTCTCTTGTGTAAAAAAATTTAACATTTCGGTGCCTGAGAGATGCTTTTTCGGATAGCGTGTTTTAGATTGTGAACTTCTATTGATAAACATATGATATTTTTAAAAAAACAATTTCAGTACCCGAATCTCAGCAGAAATTAAACTAGTAAAAACTAGTTCGGCACCAAGAGAACTTATGGACAGAACTATTGACTAGAATTCGATTGCACTTGAACCACTAAGCATACTCTATGGCTGTCATGAAAAATGAAGCAGAACTATAAATCTCACCTTAGAATGCTAGTTTCATTCGTGGGGTATTCTCGTTCTATTTCAACTTCATTTAAATAACTTTGCTTTAATGATTATTACTTGAATTATCTGAAGTAGCTTAGGTCGAAACTCTCAGTAGTAATAAATTTTTATCAACCTGGAAGCACTGGACGGCGGTCTCGTTCTACTATCAGGCTCCTCACTAGTTCATGAATTGATTTGTCATCTTTATGAAGTATACAGTCCCTAGCTTCATTATTGTTCACTCTAAAGACAACTATGATTGAATGCTAGTAACCTACGAGTATTCTTGATTTTAGTGGTCATGTTTAGCAGCCGTCGAGTAAATCAGAGGAGATTGTTGTGCATCAAACTTCTCCTTTGGTTGGCAGACAGATGTCTCGCTTATGCTACAAGTGATGCAAGTCAGAAACTTCCGTTGACATAAATGTGAAGGCATATACATTTTCAAAAAAATTAAATTAAATTTTGACCACATTTGGTCAAATTTACTTTACTCCCTTACTTGCTAATGAAGGTTTTGCTTATCTCTTAAAACTTAGGGAATTCAGTGAGAACATGGCCTGAGTACTATGAAACAACTCAGTTCTAGTTTCCAACGGGTAGATCCGTTCACCACTAACCAAATAAAAGTGAAATAATTTTCTAGTTTATTACAACACAACTTAATTTCTGTTTACTACAGTAACAGTTTGAATCCTGTTCAAAAATATCACAGTATTTTTAACAAAATGTCATTTTCTGTTCTGTTTCATACTAACCCAATAAACTATAATCCCCGAACTTAAATATATATTTATCTCCATACGTCAACCAACACATATTAACCTGCAGACTAAGTTCAAGCTGACTAGCTGATGGTAGCTAGGTAACAAGTATAGTAAGTCGATTTGTGAACATACTATCGAGATATCAAGTATTAATATATAGTTAAGAGCAAAAATAAGCAGTTATTCTGTTATGTAAACAATACAAACAAAACAAAATAATTAAGAAACCTGAGAACTGAACTGTACAAATAAAATCAGCTGCATAGTCCTAAATTTATGATTGTTTTGTTGAAAAGAGATAAGAGATATAATGAGAGACTACCAGATGGGTCTTATTAAAATATCATTTAATAACTACTGACAGGCCATACTTTTTGAAATCTGGTCGCGACTTGGCTGACTTCAATAAGCGTAGTGAGACGCCACTAAGTTCTCACGTTGAAAGTGTGTTTCTCATTGCAAAGAATAGAATTATTTATATAAACACTTTATTGTCAAGCATTTTTACAAAATTAGTCATTAACACGTGAGCCGTACGGCTCAATCCGAAACAGTAGTCTTTTTTCCTCTGATGTAAGGTATTATAAATTTCCGCTAAAAATCATGTAAAACTTCAAGCCTTTCAAGAATGTTGATGAATACATTTTTACAGAAAGATGAGTTAAGTTATCAAAGGTACTGTAGTTAACCAGTTGTAAATAAGATGATATCTATCCATGTAAAAACACCCGTTATTCTTGAAAAACTCGAAGACAAAGATAACGCTTATGAACTCCACAACAGGAAAACGCTTACTTTGAATTTTCCATGAACATTCTGAGGGGTATTTGTATGTACAATATTTTTGCCTGGGACTACTTTACTCGGAAGATAATTGCCATAATTCGGCTCTCCTTTTTGAGGCACCTCGTTGTAAATCTGAATGAGGCCAGTTCCAGAATTTATATTTCGTGACTTATGAAGAGGAGCATGGTTAACCCATTGCTTTGTTAAACCAATGTATTCACCAGTACCCGGACTATAATTCACACGTGAAGAGTGACGAATATCAGTAGCTGAAGCAATGTTAGATCCAGACAGCTTCATTTGAATAACTTTGCGGCTAATTCCGTAACTATTCTTGAAATTGATACATCCCAATATATCAGTTTTTGTAAAATGCGCTATGTTTGTTATTTACAGTTGTGGCTTCAACAAACAACTTCAACACTCAAACCTTAAAGTCATTTAGGTGGCATGAATTATTGTTCTTTCTTTCCTGTTTTGAAATGAAACAAAGAATTCTTATGTAGTTTGATGCAGTTCTTGTTTGGCTCCCTCCGAATGTGGAAAATACTCATGCTGTTATTAAAAACAAATGGAAGTTTTACCGAACCCCTCAAGAACGCAGTGCACTACATTTTGAAGAAAGCTCACACAATTCATTAACACTATTTTGAGCTCAACTGGATAACATTTTGATTCGTTTAAATGAGCTAAAGTCGAAGTTTGTTCAGTTACGTCCGTTACATTAATTTAGTAATAGGCTCCCGATATAACAAATCGGAGTGATGAGCTATCTTTGATTGGGGCTAATTTGTGTTTTGAACGTCACTGTTACTCACACCTTGCCTGTAGGCCAACACTTCTCGGTGTTCTTAAGTGACACAAAGTAATCAGGAATACAGTTGCATGTTTTCGATTGCAGGTAATGTAGATATTTTGCGCAGGGGGATGTCCTTCATTCCATCGATAGAGGAAACCAGATTAGTAGTGAACGGGTCTTTATTTAGGTCACGGAAAAGAATAGATAGAACGCGAGGTTACCTTTTTGAAACAAACAACGTTTTTCAACATTCAATATAAAATAATGAAAAATTTAATGCCTATATGAAATAAGGGAATGAATAAATGCTTTAGGCACAATTTTCAACATTACGAAGATACTTACGTCTAACTTTTAACCAATCGACCTAAGTTGTAGCATTAGCTTCCTCCTAAAAGCGACTTCCATAAAAATGTCTTCCCAACCAACTTGCCCAGAGAGAACATGTCAGTTCAGTTTCTTCAGCTTAAGAGGGAATTACTTATTCGTTCAATGTCTGACTTTCAGTCAATGACGACCAAGGCCCAGTCAGTATTTAAAGATCGGTCAGTCAGTAACAACGTAGAACTTCGTACGTACGTACATCAGTTCGAGTTGCCACACCACATTAGCACAGAGATGCAGTGGTCGATTCAAATCCCGTAGTGGTAGAGGTAATAAGAGTATAAGCAGTAATCGGGAAGATTAGGGTTTGGAGATGTAATTTAAAGAGTATAATACAGTGAAATAAATTTGGAAAGAGGAAAAAAAAGGACATGAAGAATTCAGAAGATTAGAATTTGGGAGAACACAGAGTGGATGCACCTGCGCCATTGCAAACGATTTTGAGCCATGTCAATCAGGGTCTCTAACCATCGGTTGCTATCATCTCGCGGTCCCCAACCAGGTAGTCTACACCCACCAACATGACTCAGTCCACTTGTCAGTGACTTCATGGACTTGTGCCATGTTTTGGTTTGGCCGCCCCTAGCTTTCTTCCAACCTACTCCTATACCACTGAACATCGCACGTCGAGGCAGTCGGTCGTTGGGCATACGTAACACATGACCCAGCCATCTCAACTGATCAAGTTTCACTACTTCATCAATTGATTTGCCATCCTTACCTAGTACCCGTTTCCTAACAACTGTGTTACTTACTCGATGGTCCCATGATATACGAGCAATGTTTCGAAGACACCTATGATCAAATACTAGTAGCCTACGGATATCCTCTACTCTTACCGGCCATGTTTCACTGCCATAAAGTAGGACGGAACGAACTGCTGCGCAGTAAACACGTCCTTTGGTTGATAGACGGATATTTCGCCTACGCCATAAATGACGCACGTTGGCAAAAGCTAGTCGAGCCTTCTGTATCCGTGCTGAGATTTCGTCACACACCAGACCACAAGGGCTGATGAGACTTCCAAGATAAGTGAAGCGGTCGACACACTCAACTACTTCACTCCCTATCACTAGTTCGGGTGTCGATGTAACCCAATCCTGAAGCAACATTTTGCATTTCGAGGGAGAGAATCGCATCCCGAACATGCTTGCATTGTTGCTTAGAGTGGTCAGAAGACTCTGCATTTTGCCAGCGTCTTCACCAAATAAAACTGTCATCTGCATATTCCAAGTCAACAAGTGAATCTCCTGGTAGAAGTTCAACCCCTGTAAATTTAGATGAGGAGAGTGTTATCTCTAAAAGTACGTCGACCACAAAGTTGAACAAGAATGGAGAGAGTGGACAGCCCTGACGAACACCACTTGAGGTAATCAATTCTGATGACAGTTCGCCATAAGCTCTCACTCTACCAGTTGTGTTCGAGTAGAGAGCCTTTATAAGGTTAATGTACTTCTTTGGTACTCCTTTCAGTGACAAACACTGCCATAGAACCTCATGATCAACAGAGTCGAATGCCGCCTTAAGGTCGAGAAATACTACGATTGTGGGGCGTCTGAATGTGTGTCTGTGTTCTAGAACCTGACGTAGTGTGAATATCTGGTCTATACAACCACGTCCAGGTCGAAAACCAGCCTGATTTTCTCTAGTCTGCTCTTCACGAGCTTTAGTTAGGCGTCGAAGTATTATTGAAGCTAATATTTTAGACACTATATTAGTCAAACTGATTCCTCTGTGATTGTCACAAGAGGACTTTTGTCCTTTCTTATAGACTGGCACAATCAGTGATTGAGACCAGTCAGATGGGATTACGTCCAGTTCCCAAATTCTACCTAAGACCTCGGTTAATCTCATTGCCAATACTGGACCACCATCCCTAAAAATCTCAGGAGTAAACCTGTCAGGGCCTGCTGCTCTCCCTCGTTTCAGATTTCCTATGGCTTTTTCAACTTCGTAAAGGGACGGAGGACCTACATTAACTTGCCATTCAGGTTGACTAGAGATCGTGGGAAACCGAAGTGTGGCTGAAGGCCAGTTGAACTGATCCCTAAAGTGTTCTGCCCATCGACCCAATCTCCTGGATTGAGAATGAATAATATGTCCATCATTCTCTGAGATTGTTTCGCTAACGGTCGGGTTCCTAATTCCGGTTTCCTTAACGAGTCTGAACAATTGTCTGCTATTACCTATTGCCGCTGCCTTTTCCATCTCTCTTGCTTTCGCCACCCACCACTGTTCGCGATCATTGCGTAGACTTCTTGTCAGCTTGCGCTTAAGCTGACTCCGCTCTTCATTATGTTCAGAGCCAGGTGGAATGAGTTTCCGAGCATCTATCAGTGAGGTAGATGCTGCTGAGATCCAGTGTTGCTCCCTAACCTCCTGGTTTACCTTACTAGCAGATATCACTTCTATTTCCACAGCTTTTCGGATATCATTCCATGCTGCCTCGGGGTGGGCATCACATACATGGCTGCCTAACTGTTTTCCTAGTTGTTCCTGACATATATTCTTAGCTTGGCTATCAGTGAGTAGGACCCTAAGAGATTTCCTTGCAGTGTCTTACCTACGTCCAATAAGAAGCAGACGATTTCGCGCTCGCACTAGAGCATGATCTGAGTCTAAGCATGTGCTCCAGAATGAGCGACAGTCTTCTATCGAGCCACTCCATCGGTGGCTGATAGCGATGTGATCTATTTGGGTTCAACGTTGGGATGAATTCGGGAGCCGCCATGTCAAAAGATGTTTTCGCTTATGCTTCAAGTTAGTATCTGCAAGAAACAGGCAGTTATCTGAACATAGCTGCAACAGACGGTCACTATTATCTGTTCGTTGAGCCACGACACTATAAGATCCACCTAGGTGTCTTTCCCTTTCACTTAGTTTACCTACTTGAGCATTAAAGTCATCAGCCACTATTACTACATCCGAGCGCCTGGCTTTTCGGAGAAGGTTGGAAAGCTTTCTGTAAAGCTCATCTTTTTCCTCATCTGAGCTGCAGTCAGTGGGAGAATAGGCACACACGACAAAGAGGCAACGACGAGTGTCCCTATCTTTCTGAGTCCTTACTGTTCCGTTTAGTCGGACAGCGCACAAACGACTGTCTACTGGGATCCACTCTAAGAGAGCTAGTTCTGCCCTAGGACTCAATGCTATACCTACGCCGGCGAGGCCACGGGAAGCAGAATCAGGGCTTCCAGATACACGAAGCGCAAATCGAGTCGGTTCTTTATTTTGGTATGGTGAGGTCAAATGAATGACGCTACTTGGATCCTGTATGCGCGTTTCGGAGACGCAGCACACATCGATGGCGCGAGATTCTAAAGTTTTAGCTAAGGAAGCCTGCTGTCCTATTTGGCAAAGTGTTCGCACGTTAAAAGCTCCTACGTGTAGTTTAGAGCGTGGTTTCAGAAGACCAGGAATGGCGTTCCACGTACTCGAATCGTTTGCCCTAGCGGTGCGAGGTGATAAAGAGACGTGGGGAGGGTTAGTCGGGGAGATAAGAGAGGTATTAGAAGGTGTAGGAAAGATTTGAATGTGATCACCTTGGTCTCTTGTGCTGTCACGGGTATGAGGGCCGATATCACTTCCCGGCTGCCCACACCGTGGAAGGGTATTTCTTGAGGAACCTGAAAAGGAAGTTGGATTAGTGTTGGTCTTAACGACCTGGGAGCGTGACCGCAGAGCCCAAGGGACAACTGCTTGAGGCCGGTCGCGCACGGCCTTTTTGTGGAAGGTTTTTGACGTGTTAGCTCCGTTCTTCAAAGAGCCTTACCGCCGGAGACGGAAAGCCGTGAGGTAAGGTGAGGTGTGACATTTTTAGGGTCGACCTTTTCTAACCCCACCCCTCCTTGTGGGAAGGCAGCATCGCTGCAGATGCTGGTTGTCTGAAGGAAACACCTTACTGCTGTCACACCCCTCTACAGTCAGCAGTACGACTTCGCCCTCAGACCTTGAGTTGCTGCTTTTAGTCTTACCGTTCACCAATCGACCTGCCTGGCATGGTAGAACCTGCAGGAACATATGTTCCAGCCAATATAGCTCGGTTGGGTCATCACGATAGGCAAGCCCGACCACCGCGTCAAGGTAGCAGCTTCGATCGGGGTATTTAGAGATACTACATGGATGTCATATATTATAATTTGTTAGCTTATCTCGTAACACTTAATTTACTCAAGTTATTGTTCGTGACTTGGTGAACGTGTCCTCTGTATGAGGATCAAACCTTGCAAGAGAATGGAGGGTAGAAAAATAAAACAAGAATATCCGAGGAAGTGCCGTGAGTGGGCTACCCAACAGCATGTTGGTGACTGCAGTTACCTATATATTGCCTACATATTACTTATATTCTGTCCACAAACCAACATTTTTTACAGTTCGCTCTTCAATCTATTTAAGTGCGAGATTTCCGTCGCACTTTTGAACGGCGAATTTCCTCCTTCAGTCCTCTAGTAGAGACTCATAAAGAAAATGCCTACTGTTAAATTCACACCAACAATCAGTTTTCTTAGCAACTTTAATATCCTCCTCATTTAAGGCTTTAAACTCTAGAATAATGTCGTTGAATTTCTCTCTCTATATGCCATATCATCCTTTCTATATCCATCTTAGACCTCATTACGGCAGCAATAACTTGGGTCATTGATGCAATGAACCCCTAACAAGCCAAACAAAAGGTGTTTTGCTGCATACTCGTTTTTGAGTGACAGAATACTTAAGGCCTGATCTGTTACATTTCATACGGCACACCTAATTGAGAACCGATTCACGTCAGTTTCAAGCAAATCTAAGATATTCTAAAACCACTTTTCATTACTTGTTCTTTCTAAAACAAAATTATTATTTGTCCATCTGCGTTTCATTCTCATAGGAAGACGCGTGCTTGTTAATTCCACTATAAAAATTGGATACAGTTCCTAACTCGTAATCACCTACAACTATCCAAGAAGTCAGTGACATCGTTTGCCTTATCGTCAATCTGCCAGTCTTCGCCCTTAACAACTTCAAATTCTCAATCTTCCGAATAATTGTTATGGAAGACTTCGTGCTTTACTACACGATTACAAAGCTTATAAGAGTTCACAGAATTTAATATCTAATTTGGCCGTTCCAGTACACTTCCTGGCTAACTACACAAAGTTGGCTTTGAAAGTTAATCATTTACTGCTAGCACTACTATGTCAATACTCACAAGACACAGGCAGTACACATCAGAAGTGTAAAAAAACAGACAAAATAACGGTGTTCAATAGCTCGTCAAGGAAATCTAGCGGTTAAAGTTGTGCTAAATTCGAGGTCAGAATGGAGGGTAGATCCAACCACTACAAAATACCGAAGTAAAAGCCTTTCGGCAACGAACAGTTACATACCAGACAGACTCGG
This sequence comes from Schistosoma haematobium, assembly GCF_000699445.3. NCBI lineage: Eukaryota > Metazoa > Platyhelminthes > Trematoda > Strigeidida > Schistosomatidae > Schistosoma > Schistosoma haematobium. The sequence goes on from NC_067197.1 coordinate 22,715,806, forward strand.
GAACCAATTAACACATTTACGACTGAAATAATCACGTTTAGGTTAAGAATGTAATACTGTACAGTTAATTATCATCAACTGCCAGACCATAATGACTTGGGAATTCGTTTTTCATTCTATGCTTATAACCATGTCACTCAATGGTGCAATGAAGATTGTTTGGCAGCAGTGTTCATAACAACTGTTTAACTAATAATAAAATAGGGCGTCGTCTGCACTTTCGTTATATATTCTTATCGTCTACGAACTTCAGTTACAAGCTGTAAACCGAAACATAATACTGACCCTAATATGGAGATTATGGGGCCAAAAATTTTAATGGTGACACGATCGAACAAGATCGATGAGGTCAACGCTTCAGCCAACCCAACACTACCAGACATCGAGATGTTCAGCAAAACAATGATAAACAGTAAGCGAAACTTGGACTATGACAAAGAATTTATTTCGTTTTTGAAGTTGTAATCGGCATAATAGTAGCAACTGCAGACAAAGGACAAGATAAACAAATTATACATTAATACAAGCAGCAGTGGATGCAACGTTACACGCAAGAAATTAAACCATAGATATTCTACCAAACACACAGACACATGAATATCATAATGATCTCATACTGTAGGTGGCCAAGGACTATCTACACCATAATATATGAATTCAGAAAAATGTAAACACATTATGTTTTAACAAGAAATCATTCGTTTCGACGTTTTTGATGAGTTCTCTTTGGTTGAAGAGTGCTTAGCAATTTATATTACATTATTAATGTGTCCGCTCGACCCTTGCTTTATCAAACGTTGTAGCAGCAACGAAATTATTATCAGTTTTCAAAGTCTTCACGAAGTGTTCTGTCTAACCATTTGTGCAAAGGGCGTTTGAAGGTGGTGGTTTAATGTTCCCACCCGATACCATTAAACCAGGTGATAACTCTCTATGCACCGAAATGATGACCATTGAAATTTACATATCCCACGGGGACAATTTACAGACAGAAAAGGTTTATCAAAGCTTGGATTGTAAAACAAGAATTTGGTGAAGTCGTGAAGAATAATTCAGGCCACTTAAAAGAATCACTGGCTTTAAGTGCATAGTATTTTTTGAGAATTGGATCACCATGGTCCACATAGACTGTTTGCTGGGACTGAGACAACACTAGACATGGAATCCATTTTGAAGGATCACTTTATAATTTATACCATCTTCTACTTTTGTTTGATATGGGAAACATAATTGCATTCATATCTGACCATCAAAATGTGAGCCTGGTAAGTTATTTTTTTCCCAACATTGGAATGTTTTCTGTGGAGATCATTAAACACACAATAAAACGATAATAACAACAGGATCTTTTAAACATGAATCATCACTGAGAGTTGTGAATAATTGATTACATTTGGCAAAGCAAATAGGAAAGTCTATGTTTCAAGCGTTAATGAAGGGACTTAGTATATACCCAAATACTGACTCGTTTCTCTAACAGGTCAACATCTGAAGTACATAATTAACATAACAGTGGAAATTGGCGACAACACGGTGTAATACTGAAGTGCCCCTACCAACTAGCATTTAGCTGCCCGTTGTCTCACTTTATTATAAGCGAATCTTTAGTGATCTGGGCGGATTATAGATCCCACGTACATCATAAATATTTCAAAAACTCCGTTAATAAAAACACAGATACAGAAGTAAGATACGAGTGTTTCGAATTTTTATATTATACGCATTGATTCCTGAAGACAGAAAAAGAGATGATAGTGAGAAAGGAAAGATGTGCCTACCCAAACTATTACTTATTACAAGTGTCCATATAACACACATAGTGAAGCAAAGAGACAGAAACTGGATAAATTATTACATTCACAGGCACAGATAAGCACACATGAGACATACGAGTGTAGAACTGCAAGAACATGGATAAAAGAGGTGTGCGTACTGAAGATAACATGTTCCTGTGAAAAAATATAGCTACGAGGAAGCTGAAATGATTTTAAAGTCACACGCTGTTTGAGTTGTCAAGGTCTGTCCAAACGTTATGATCAGTTACGTGTGTGTAACAACATAGATCCTGATACAATCGTAAATCTATAGGGTCGTTCGGAGATAGTACATTTGTAAATGAAGCCAGTTGTGGGTAGAACAATTACCATTAACCAAGTATTTAATATATCTGATAGTAGATGCATGGAATAAACATTTATGTTAATTTAAAGCGATATTCATCTCAAGTAACTTATGTAGAATCCAAACTACGGTTTGAACTGAAGAACATCCGTTCAGGTAGGTTAGACACGCGCCCCTTCCCGTCAAAATCAAAACAAGTAATCGGGTAAATAGCGGTTCTATAATTCATCATAAATTTAAATGTACATCGTTACCTAAACAAATAATACCACCCTGCTATTCAACCAATAATTGTTCAATCAATCAAATCTAAATTACAATAAATAAAGAAGTTGATAAAAGATACCGGGGAAAATTACCAGTCACAACAAACGAACGCTATTCTATCATGACTGGATAGAACACGCACAAAAGGAGGAGCAATTCAATATGGCTGCCGCCAAGAACAAGTATCAAGTAAAACAACATAGATGCAGTTCGGGAAGAAACACAAAAACTTAGTGAGGGCGTAAGAAAAATAAAAACTATAATAAAAACACAAATAACAGCAATTCAATGTAATGAAAAAACTAACAATGCACAACTAAGGGGATCAATAGGAACAAAGTGCAAGTGTATACATGGAGGGATTTTCACACACACCAAACATTCAAAACGGATCTTACAACTTATTTACTTACGCCTATCACTCCTCCTGGAGGACCATAGGCCGCCCACCAGCATTCTCCATCCAACTCCGTACTCGACAATCCTTTCCAGCTTTTTCCAGTTGCTATTCATCCTTTTCATGTTTGTTTCCGATTCCCGACACTGTGTATTTTTGGCCTTCCTCTTATTCGTTTCCTTTCAGTATTCCAAGTTAACGCTTGCTTCATAATGAGCTTTTGGTGATTCCCGTAATGTATATCCGATCCACCCCAACGTATTTCAGTAATTTCTCTTCAGCTGTAAGCTGGTTTGTGCTCTCCCACAGTAGGCTGTTGCTAATGGTATCCAACCAACGGATATGGAGTAGCTTGCGGAGACAACCGTTTATAAATACATATATCTTTTTGATGATGGTTTTAGTACTTCTCCAAGTTTCATCTCCGTACAATAGAACTGCATTGACGTTTTTACTGAAGATTCTGACTGGTATTGGTTGACAGTTGTTTCGAGTCTCATAGATTCTTCAGTCGTAGAAATGCGGCCCGTGCATTGTCAGTCCTTTGGTTTACATCTTCATCGACGATACTTCCCTGGGAGGTTAAAGATTCCACATCTTCGAAAGTTTGTTCATCAAGTGTGATTAGTTTGGTGTTTTCCGTGTTATATTTGAGGATCTTGTTTTTTCCTTTGTATATGTTATGGCCTACTGATGTAAAGGCTGCTGCTACATTAATTGTCTTTATCTGAATTTGTTCGTGTGTTTTTGATAGAAGAGCGAGGTCATCTGCGAAGTACAAATCGTCTAGTTGCCGCCAAGTTGTCCATTCTATTACATGTCTCCCCTCAGACGTCGAGGTCTTCACAATCCAGTCGACCACCAGAAGAAAGGAAAAGAGGGAGAGTAGGCAGCCTTGTTTGACTGCGGCCCTTACTTGAACTGTGTCTGTCAGCTGTCCTCCATTCACGCTTAGCAGTGTAGTCCGTCGCATGAATTCCTTATGATGTTGACGATCTTCTCAGGTACTCAAAAGTGTCGAGGAAGTTTCCATAATATTCTCCTATCCACATTGTCAAGTGATTTTTTTATAATCAAGAAACTCGATCTTTGATGACGAGTTTAATTCGACGATGACCTGTATGTCAAGATTTGGTCTATGTACGACCGATTCTTACGGAATCCGGACCGTTGATTTTGAAGTTGAGCGTCTACTGAATCTTCCATCCGGTTCGGGAACACTCTATTGAAGACCTTCCTTGGTACTGTCTGAAGTGTGATGCGTCCTCCTTTCCAGTCTGTCAGTGTCACTCGTCCCTTCTCCCGAATTCTCCTGAATAGAAAGTGTAACCCTTTGCAATTATTTCTATGTCTATTCTCAGGGCTTCAGTTGGTATATTGTCAGGTCCTGCTTTTCCGCTCCTGATTTGTCTGATGGCCATCCTGATTTCTTCCTTCGTTGATGGGGTTTCATTGGTAGAATGGACTGTGTGTGCTGCTTCGACGGAGCTGGTCTATTCAAGAGTTCCTCAAAGTGTTCTACCCACCTGTTATTCTGTTCTTGAATCTCACTGATTGGTTCACCTTCTTCGTCCTTAACCGGTCTCTCTGGTTTACTACATTACCTTACCCGTTTCTTCGTTGTATTATATTGTTATTTCAGATTTCCTTCTGTTGTATCATTTTCCGTTGTCGTTGCTAGTTCTTCCACATATTTCTGCTTGTCGGCTTTAATGCTCTTTACTTGCTTGCTTGCTTCTGTGTACTCAGCTTGTGCCTTGACTTTCTCTGTTCGTGTTCGGTTGTTGTTAATTGCTGTCTTCTTGTTCTTTACTTCTTGAATATTATCTAGGGTTTCCATAGAGATTCATTTCTTATGACGATGCTTTTTAAGACCCAGAACCACCTGAGACGTTAAAGTTAGTGCTTCTTTGATCAGTTTCCGTTTTTCCTCCACAGTAGTTTGTTCTTCTACCAGTAGATCATGTATGACTTGGAACCTGTTGTTGAGAGTTATCTTGAATTCGTTGAGTTAGTCAGTATTTCTAAGAAAGTCTGTATTGAACCTATGTAATGCTGCCTGTCCAATGCCTTTTTAGCTCCAATTTCATCTTGACAACCATCAGGTGGTGATCTGAAGGTATGTCAGCTCCTTTCTTGGTTCTCATGTCTTCCACTGACCTTCTGAAGAAATAAATCATGTATTAATAAGAAATATTACATCATCTACTTCTTACTTCTAGAAGTATGTTTCAATGAATGTTGATAGTCTAAAGTATTGTGTTTTACACATCTATTTAAATCGATGGATTTTTCTTGTTTATCAGACATTTTGTACGATTAAATTTGACTAAAATATGTAAAAAGATCTTTAGTAACACTTATTATTATACCATATTTATGATTCATAATGCGGGTCATAGTATAGCCAAACAAATTAGACTTTTTGATGAATTATAGAATTTCTTGATAATAATAATATTATTATCAATAAAAACGTCCCAGAAATCTCTAAACATTCAAAAGATTAACTCAAGTAATGTAATATACGACTCAAAATTAACAAATCATATAACAAATTTATAGATTTAAATGTGTACCAAATACATCTATAAATATTAAATCAATATTGTAATCAAAATAAGGTCAGTTGTAGGACACTCATCGGGAGGTTAAACAAGATTGTTATATTCGTAAAAAATACAAAAACCAAAAAAAATTAAACAACCAAGTTGGTTCAATATTGTGTTAAACAGAAAATATGTTGGAATAATGTAAAAGTTTCTTTATTTAAATAGGAAGATATTATTCAACAGACTATTGATGCAGTTATTGAAATTCAAGTAAAATTTATCTGGATAATAAATATAAAAATTATATGAATCATGGAAAATGCATCTTGGTGGAATGAAAGATTATGGAAATCATTTGTTGATCATCCAAGTTATTTGAATAATGGAATGAATGAATATGAACAATCCATTGGGGGAGTACGTTATACAAGTCAACAATCATCGAATGTAAAACAGTTACGATCATCTAATATACCAACCGTATCAACAATTCCTGACATATCTAACATCATACGGTCTAACAGTGACTCCAATTACCAGAATGTAACAAATTTTGATTCACAGACAACTGTATTCCAAGATAATTCAACTCGGAGATCATCCAACCCACAATTATGTAGTAATAATTTATTTCAACAATTTTGTTCTAGACATGCAATAAATAATATGCATTCTATCTATGGAAACAGAAGTCGCCCTTTAGGTTCATTGCGTGTTTACTACTTGACAAGACCACATTCAGCAGTCACATTTGGAAGATCAACATCTCTACAAAGACCACCCCAGGAGTCACAAAATATCAAATCCTGCATGACTGTTTCTTCTCCGTTATCTACAAGACGACTAACTAGTACTGATCTTTGTTTTTCGAAAGAAAATTCATTTTCCACCCTACTGCCTGGCACCACTTCCTCCTCTGTGAAACGGTCGAATTCAATTGACTGTAGTGGCAAAATCTGCAAATTGCATGAGCGATCTGCAACACCATCCTTGTGTGAAAACGTAAGTAAAAAGATGATAAATTCTAACCCGTGTACTAGAAGGGGATCAGCCGTGAAAGCTCGCAGTTCACTAGTGGATACTCTACAACAAAAGTCTCAACCTCCTCGTAGAGTTTCATCTGCTTATGGAAGCGATAAAACAATCAGATATGGAAGCAGAATCACAAATACATTGAATGTAGATCATGATCACTCAGATTACAGTCGCATACGAAACATCTTTGAAGAACCTACACAGCAATTCTTTACAACTACCAGTCCCAATGAATATATATCTCTAAATAGTGCAAGAAAGTTGAATGATCAATTAACTACAACAAATCAGCATTCTTCGATCGTTCAGAATAAAAAGTCTGACACAGATATCCACAAACAGTTATCGAAAACTTCTGTTTTATCTGTAACTCCTGTTAGTTTTCAAAATATTAAATTTTTCAAATATCCCTCGTCACCAAAAAAATCAGGTAAATGCAAACTTGGTACACCATTAAATAAATCTGAACAAGTAAAACCCTTTTTTGAAAAATCCGAAATAGATTTTATCCCTACATATAATGCTAATCAAAACACTACTAAAAATATCACAGCATCAGATCATAATGATAGTAAACTGAAATGTAATGCACCGAGTCAAGAGGAAAATAAGCTTCCAGTAGCAATAAAATCCAATGATACAATAATAATTGAGGAAGATGTCAATGTATGTCACGAGAACAGCTCAAAATGTGATTTCATTAAAAAAGAACCTGTAGAAATCATTGAAACAACAGCAAATGCAGTTATGATATCCGAAGTTTCAGCAAGAGAAGATAAAACAGACTCTGTTATACCACCGAAAGAAGAATTAAGAGATTTATGTAAATCACCAGAGTTTACAAAGGTAGCTTCTAAGTTTCTAATGTCCGATGATCAGATATCAGTAGTATTTAGAAATCCAGATACCGAAGAATGCCAATCACTATCACAAGTTGATGAACTATGTAACTCCGGAGGAATTGGTGCAAAATTAGATATGGAACACTTAATTTTGTCTACGACTAGTGAAAATAAGAATAGCGATTCAGATGACACTTTGCAATCCGAATTAATTTCCTGTGAAAATGACCAGTCAAGTTCAAATTCAACACATAAATCATTAGAATTTATTGCGGAACGGAATGACGAAATTCAGCCTGACAATATATTTAATGAAAATGTTTCAAATACTCCAAGTGTGAACGAATCCATAATTGTGGAAGATGAATCCAGGGAAATGTTCCCCTCCGGTAATCATATTAAAGAAATAAAGAGATCCAACTTATGTGATGAAGTTGAGAAGACGTCCATGCATGGTGAACCACGTAAATGTTTATCGATTTCAAAATCAAATAACACTGAACAACTGCCTTATAGATTTTCCTCATCAACTAAGCTAATAACTCAGAATGATCTATCATATACGGATGAAAACTTGTCATCCTGTGATTTCGTTATTACCAACTCTTTTCCCATAAAATCGATACTTAAACGCCCTAAAAGTTTTGCAAAATCACAAACAGACAGCAAAGTGTCTAACAAAACATTGAACGTGACAGTAAACGATGAAATTGGTTCCACTATATACAACACTAATCTAACTGGTTTGACTTTTTATGAAACTAATAATCAAGAAACTTCTTCTATAAGACCTTTTTCCGCTAACTCTTGGAAATCAGAAATACCTAACATTGTTGCAAATAGTGTCATTCGAAATTTTGATGAAGATCTTAATATTACTAATATATCTACAACTAATAATTATAATATTACTACAATTAGACCAAAATCATCTACACTAAAAAGTAAACTTTATACACAATCAAAAGATAAATTAACATCAAATCGTTCTAATAGACCCGGTGTACGTTTTGACATAAAAAATAATTCTATACTGGAATTTTATTCACATGATATAATTAATAAATCATAAATTTAAACTGAACAATACAATTAAAGGTGAATATTGGTTTTATATCGATATACTATTGTCATATATATATTATTGTTGGATGCCTATGTTCATGTTTATAATTTCATGTATATGCATAGATACAACAAATTTTGTTTGTTTTATAATCGGTGTGTTATTTCATACGATCTATCTATTTATAACTGTTGTTTCCATGTTATCAGATTATTTATCCTAGATTTGTAAATACTTTGATTATACGTATTCGAACAACATTATTACTATTATTATTATTATGAATATGAACAATACTGGTTATTATATATATGTCATACGTTTTTTCTTTGTCTATTCATGATTACAATGTTGAAAAATGTAAGAATGACACGGAATGATGTACCTCTACTTTTCATGCCTGATCAAATCTACTCTACAGAATAAAAACTTTATTTATTAATTTAATTTGAAAAAAATCATTAGGAATAACCTTTCAATGCTCAACACACAAACACCACAAATGCACAATTGGTTGATTATTGAGTGGTGATCAGTGTTATTATTTGTCTAGTACTTTTACTGATGATCAAAATCTCTTAACCAGTTTGCAATATAGCAACGAGAGATTGGGTGCACTATACTGATATGGTAATTGACAGGATACCCTGGACCGAGATTTCTTGTTATTTGACAGTTCTCAGTAAAGTTTACTTGTAATATATGTAATATTATAACTGAGTTTATAAGTGGATAGAAAATAGGAAATACGAAAGATAAATAATATTAATATAGCGGAATGATGTGAAAACTTGAAGTTTCTATTTACCAGAAACTTATACTAGGTAATAAACCTTTAGAAACCTGGAAACACTGGAAAGACGCCTTGTCCTATTTTGTAGCTTCTCAGTATTCCTCATCCAGGAACTTAAATATAATTGAATTCAAAACGCTGACGCCAATCGGTAATGCACACAGTTTTAAACTGAACTAATTTCCACACTCTTTGACTAAATAACAAACAATTGCTTATTATTGAGTAACTTGAAATAAAGTAACTGAAGTTCTGGTGAGAAGCTATAATCTGCGAATTTCAATCACATTACAAATGAGACCACCATATTTCCTGGTTTCTACGGTTGTTTAGTCCACACCAATCTCTGATAAAGGCTAACTCCATATCATGTGGCTTTTGCAAGTTAATCTTTTCTTATTGTATTCTGAATAAATAACTCCCCGTTATTTGGTGGCTTTAAATTCTGTCGAATTAACCAGACAATGAAAGCTGTGTGATGATATAAGCTTAATAAAAGTCACTCAGATTATCGAGTGAATAACAGTTTATACGGAGTTTCTATATGTTATAATCTAATAAAATCAATCTATGCAAATAAAACTGTTATTGTTCCATAAATAAAACTCAGATAAGTTTATAGTGATATCAATAGTATATCAGTCACTAATTTTTACACCATTCCAAAGGTAAGGCGATTTAGTGTCAAAAATCGATAAAAGAAGAACTTAAGGCTTGAAGAAAGTTAAACTTCACACATTTTAAAATAAGTGCCATTCCTAATGTTTGACACCACATTTTGCACGTATTCATATAACGTTAGAGTTAACTTTAAATTTCAATGGCTTGGAAGACCAATCAATCATTATTATTATTATTATTATTATTATTATTAGCTTTATTCAATATTATATTTTTGGTACAATATAGAATTCTCAGCGCAAAGTATTTCAACAAGTCTCCGTTTCTTTCTTCCTGGTCGGTCCTGGCGATAAATATTGAGTGATCGCCAATTAGATGTTAACAGTCCAGTAAATGAACATCTGAATAATGTACATTCTCTCTTATTGAGCTTTTTGGAACTTTGACAACGAAAGGTTGTACACTTTTTAGAAACGCAGCAGAATAGGTTATGCGATTAATAGACATAATGATATATTAAAACGAACAAAAATAGATAACTTGTTGAAATATTTAGATGGCAGGAACAGGTAGCCCAGATGCTCAAGCAGGCCGCCTTGTTATTAGCTAACGATGAAATTCATAAAGCATTTTATATTTCATCTTTGTTCTCGGCCGATGAATGTGTTACCATGCTATAGTTTTCACTAGAATAAGAACCAATCATTTATTATTTTATGCATCACAATGCTCTGTAAAAGACAGTTTACACTTTATGCTTCAGTCGTTTGAGAAAGTAGGTTTAAAGTAATAAGCTTTAAGTATAAGAAACAATGTTTTGATAACTTCATTATAGTTTGAAGAAGCCTGGTAAATATACAGTGATATGATTAAATAAATTTTGACTTAAAAGATGGATCAGTAATTAATTTAACAATCATTATAGGTTAAGTTCTTGATGAAGTATGTAATCACTCAGAGTATTTTTATCTATAATTACAAAATTCGGAGTTTGCTGAAAAAATTCTTAAGTTTGGAAACACAAAGCTAAACACTTCCTCGATGACATCGACAGAATTCAAGCACGTAAATGTCATCTTTTGTTGATACAGTATGTTAAGATAACTATTGTAAAGGTTTATTGAACTTTCCAATCATGTAACTTGAGTAAACTATTAATCCCATATCTATTTATTATTTTTAAAGATAATCAACCTCACTCTCCATATAAGCGTTTCTCACTCAGGTAGTTCATAACGTGACTTGTGCCATAAACTTTTTTAATGGACTGCTAGTCAGTTCACCCACTGTTTGTGAATTTACAAACAATTGAAATTTGTCAAGTAAAACAGACATGTTTATTTACACAATTTATCATGACTACTTACAAGTAGATATAACAGAAATCGGAAAATAACCCTAGTAATTGCTTACCAACCAAACTTAAGTTCAATCGAAATAATGAACTATTTGAATTTTATACTGTGGAAAATAGGCCTATAAAAATAAAATATTTCAATGATCTTCTTATAAAATTATCCCCAAAATATGTTGGTAACTTCGTTGATTTGTAAAGCAACTGATTTATATTATGGTTGATAAAATTACTATCATTAAATTCAAGCACCGTCATTCTTAAGTAAATATGCGCTCATTATAATAACATAATAATACTAATTACATACTTTACAGTAACTTCAGCTAGCGTATATTGTTCCCATGGAACATCAAGAAGATATTTTTATTCTTACGCAGAGTGAGAACGACATTACTTGCAGAATATGGGGAATTCACTGTATTATTTTTCTTGTTGTTCAACTATATGCAATATAATAAGTTTAGCTTCATCAGAATATTAAGATAATTAGAATTTTAAGAAGTGAAATCCTAAATCGACAAAGATTAATTCGTTCGAAGTGTAAATACAGTTACGAATTAAAGTTTTAGCAAGATTTTCATAATTTCTTAGAATATGTTACGGAATAAATTCTATGAACTATGGCCTTGTTTTAGTGTATTTTTTGTGCATCAAACAAAGGAGCAATTGTCACATCCCACTTTTACTAACTAGCTGGCACTATGCAGGTGAGTTCTGGTCCCGATCATTTTCTTTGGTCATTTATGTTTCGAAACTTTTCTAATCTTATCGATTATTTGAGAAAAATAAGGTTGAGCTTAAATAATAAGAGAAGAGACGGTTCTTAGCCGGCAGAATATCAAAGCTGATGAGCTATCATCCGTTTACTTTTCACAGACGAATAAAACAATTGGAAGTCTAGTTCATAAGTAGAAACGGATCAACTATATACAAAATGTCACGAAAAGACTATTCGGTCATAACGTTAAACTCAATAGGCACTGTTGTCTTATAAAGTTACAGTCATCCTGCCCCCACAGCAGCTACCAGTAGTGTCTTATCATTTGTACCTATTTGGAAATTAAGGACTTGAAAATGGTTTCATATAAGCGTCTATCGACGAAAGAAGAGCCTAAAAATAATTCTGATAGGTATCATGATAGAAGGCGAAATAACAGTTTAAACGCTGATTCCATACTTCTAGGATTTCAACAACCTTTCACTCAGGTTCCAAAGTCAGTTTAAAGTGCTCTTAGAAGCTATGAAAATATCCAGGCTAAATTTCAAGATCATGAGTTCTCCTACCACATGGGGCTGAAAACGAATCTTTGATTTTCTAAAACTTGGTTATGCAATCTAAACTTAGAAGAGTTATATTTAAAACTCATTTGTGATTAGCTGTTATTATCTGAAAGTGCCTTAAGCCACTTGAAGATTAATTGCTAACTATTTTTGAATCCAAAGATTAGGTTAAAGCCTTTTAATAGTCAAGACAGAAGGCTGTTATGTTTCCAGAGGTTTATGTTCATTGGACAATGTGTAGGTCTCCGTCTTTCTGTCCTTCAAATGTAAATGTTTTTGAACGTGCTTGTGAACTGGTGTATTCAGTTAGATATGAAGTATGATTGGTATTTGTCCTCCTTTGCTTGTTATTGTGTATTTCGTTTTTTATACTGTTGAACCGATTTCGCTGCTGGAAATGTACTTTTTAGAGTTACATTTGGTGTTTGTTTATTTTACCTATGCTCTAAACATCAAGTGGACAAAAGCATGTTTCTTTTATGGTGTCATATCTTCGTATACATTGCCCTGAATCTATAGGTAACATAGACAACAATAATAACTCATAGAGAAAGTGACTAACTAGTCATTTTAACCCTCCTAATAACTCAGTGCTTCTCATATGTAATTGTGACCTATAGATGTATTATTTTATAAGTGACCCTATTAATTCATTTGGCCATATAGTATTGTTTTACATGTGCGCCTTGTCTTTCTGTCTTCATTTATTACTATTAAACCATTGCATTTACTCTACATGCACAAAAGTAATTAGAGTTGGGTAGTATGCTAATTCCATTCTCCATGTGTTTATCTTTCATACATTTATCTGAAATATAACATTTCTAATAACATTTCCTATTCTAATTCTGATGCAAAGTTGTATAAATGTGACAAGTCGAAAAATATACTTGAAGTTAATCCGGCATTTATATATTGGGAATCCATAGATTATGGAGTCAGATAGGTCGCTAAAACGGTTTTGCCAGCCTATATCGAACCATGATGTTTAGTGCTATATATTTTCAGACTCCTGAAGGTAGCTTCGAAGATAGTTATTGATTACTTTACTTTCCTCCTCTAGTTGGACTTCATCATTTCTTCTATGTTCCATTGTATATTTAATATTGGATTCAACTTTATTTGAAACTTTTTGTACCTTATTGACGTAATTTATGTTACTCTGATGCAAAAGTATCATCGGCATACCTAATACAGGATGTAATCACATTTATAACAACCAGTTACTTCGTTCTCTGTATGTTTTTAAGAAATACATCAGCAAGCACTGATCATAAAAGGTTTTTCACAGTCATGCAATCTTCTTGAGAGTATAATTTATCTTTCAACTGGCGCTTGATATTTTTCTGCCTAGTCTAGTTTTGGAGGCTTTTTGATTTATATCCATAGTATGGATATGGAATACTAGTAATGGATAATAATATCACTTATTTCTTTTTAAGGAATGTTAGTAAACAGCACAAATATATCATGTTAAACTACAAGTTTATTTGGTATATTCATATAGTCTTTAACTTCTGTAAGTTAAAAAGTACTCTTTACACTGTGCATACCACACGTTTTACAAATTGGTTCCAGTGTTTTAGTTGATTATCAACCCAGTCTCTAGCAGAATGAATCAATAATGGAGATAATTGGTCTTATCGACTTACAGGATTCCTTTAATTAGGCATGTACATACACGAATGTCAGATATGAGTCATCTGACTTGAACTCGCTGCATCAGTTTTGGCCCTTTTTAAGAATTCTTTATCTGTTTAGTAACTTGATTTTCTAGTATTAAAGTTTTGTCGTTGTTTAGATTTTTAATTATAAATTTCCCCAGATATTTTAGAATCGTAATCATTTTCCGTACATATTAAGATACATTCATCAGTACAACCGTAGAGCCGTTTTCTTATTTCAGTAGTAATTAATCACCGTTATTTCACCGTTTCTTTTATTAACCTATTTTTTTAAATCTGCAAACAAACCAAAACTAAATTTCTAAATGCTTTTTTTATTAACAGTAATTATGAAGTTAGTTTTGATTAGAAATTAGAGATTATTCGAGAACCATTGGACAGCACTAACACATGAACAGAAATTTTGTTCGATTCTGGAAATAGTTTGGATCAATGAACCTAGGACGTCTGAACCAGGCGATGTTTACAATATCCATCTAATAGTCTTAAAATTATAGATACTTAATACGCTAATAAAATAGATCAAAGGGACAAAATCTTTTGCAGTTTAGCTATGAATTAATTCAAAATTATTCAATATATACCATGCTAATCTAATTTGAACTATAGATATGCTTTAACTGAATTAAATCATTCATGATGTAACTAAATAAATTTCTTGCTTTTCATTTTTTAGGTTTTTATAAAACTACACAATAACCAATAAATTACAAATAGTTAATAAACCATCCTATTTTCCCCGTACCACTAATCATGGTGACAAAAAGTTATCTACATTTTCTGACTTACATTAAAATACAATCGATCTGCAAATTAATAGGTCAACCAAATCAATTATAAACCTTAACGATTGTACTGGAGTTTGTTATGGTCAATTAACTTAATTGAGATTATATGAATCCTAATGATAAACTATATTTCTACATAGAATAAGTAGAATGTAGCTAGCAGCGAAATCAAAGACTCGCGTTTTATCTTATTAAGGACACGTCATTTGGATTTACCTGAATGTATTGTTCAAAATTAAATTAAAATGACAAAACAAGAGTCTTGGATTCCACTGAGAGTCACATTCTATGAACTTTATAGAAACTTGTGACATCATGGCTATATTGAAACAATCTATGCATAATGCATAGATGTCAACCAAGATTGACTAAAACTTTAGTAAATTATTAACAACGGGATAGTCCAAAATATTACAGATGAAAATATTTTTACAAAAATACTTACTCCTTTTCTTTTATAATCACCCCATACTGAGCGATTTAGATGAAGATCAATTATAACCTTAATTTATCAATCTAATTCATTAAGATGAGATTAAAGAAGAGATCATTACAAACAAAATTATTTTGATATTTTAATCAAACTCATTGTTTTAAAATATCTAAAATTGAATAGAAGTGTAAACGATAGGCTAATTGAATTGGATTTAAACCAGAAAAATTAATACAATTCTCAATTGAAATACAATACTTTCGCATAAGTTGACATAAACAATTTACAATATTAACAGAACCACCCATTATAGCTAAATGTAAATATGTATTACCATAGAAGTCAGATTTATGAAAATCAATACTGGCTAATAAATGTGTAATTAATAAACTGAATTCATTTTCAAAACCTAATATACATGTCCAACCAATACAATCACGTCCTTCAATTGGATCATTCAATTGAATAATCTGTTCACATATCTCATTTTCATTAATACAATGATTGTACATATTTATATATTTGGTTAAATATTTCAATAACAATTTCATAAGTTTCTCTCGTCTCACAGGAGATTTAATTAATAAAGCTACTAATAGAGTAGAATAACCAGTATTCGGTTCAATAGCGTCTAAAATCAAACCAGGTTCACGTTCCAGTACAAATTTAATTGCTGGAAGGTTACATTGGTATAATGAATCATAAAAAAATTTCAATCGACTACTGTTATAAATAAGTCGATCACAAAGTTTGGGATCCAAGAATCGTTTTGTTTTGGGTATTTTACTTTGAAGTTTTGCCAATCGATATTTATCACTCATTAATTGTAATTCTGGAGATTTTTTCAATAATTTTCTTGATTTCTGATTTAATATTACATTTTTGTTTTCTAATTTTTTCATATATGGACTAGGCAAGATTAACGCACACATTCGATCAGTAGTTATTTCACGTGGAAGTTTTTGATGTATTGCTGAATTATCGCGTTTTAAATAGTCAATTGGTAATAATTCACAATGTGTTGAAGAATTATTCCTCAGTGCAAGATTAGGACTTCGACATAATACTTTATAGCTTAAACTTATTTGGAAACTTGTAGTATTGTATTGATTTTTTTTGGTTACTAGATAAAGTCCAAAAGTTCTCGGCTTTTTTAATCTGACTACGGGATTTTTACGTGGTTGACGATTTACATTCTGTTGTTTTCTTACTGAATGATGCAAATTATGAATCCCATATATCTTAGGTAACTTGGGAGATCGCGAAGGAACAGTTGGCATAAAATTGTCTAAAACCGTACCTCGAAGTGCTATAATTACATATATATACTAAATGATCATGTGATGAATATCAAAATTTTATACTTTTACAAAACCTACAATGGATCAGTCATAGCACATGATCAAGTTACCATACTTATCAGATTTCATTTCCCTGATAGTTATTTTTCGAAGTACACTTCAACTTAATTAAGTTATTGATAATTTTCTATTAATTATTTTGATAGTTATTTTATTGGTAGTCTACTTGCATCAAAATATAACAGGTTTCATTATTGAAACAATGATATATGTTTCAAAGTTATGTTTAATGATTAGTGATAATCGACTGAAAGCTCAGAGTGTGGTTCAGAGAATAGTAGATTCTTGTTTTCACCAACAGTATCAGTTTCACAACAATTGACTTACATAGATTTTTAGTCACATAGTGAATACAAACTTTTTATTGCTTTATGTTTTACTTTTAACAATTATTTATAATAATAAAATCATCTAATTGTGTAAGCTCTATCATGTGTTACAAGTAAATAATTAATTATAGCCAAGTAGAAGATGTGATTTGGTTCAACTGAATTTGAATAATTAACTATTTTCTCATCATACTTTTTAACGAAAAAGGGTATGTCAATAGTTGAGATCATGAGTCAATTGAAGCTAGATCAACATGGAAAACCTGGAAGCACTGAACGGCCGTTTTCGTCCTATTGTGGTGGTCTAGCTTCAACTGACTCATGATTTCAACTATCGAAATTACTATAATATCCACAAAACGCCTTCTGACATTGAAAAAGGTATCCTCGTCTGTTTTATCGAAATTTAATAACTGGTCGGATACCGTCAGCAACAGACTACTGTGGGTAAGAACAAACCAACTTCCAGATGAAGAGGAAATTAGGAAAAGACGATGGAAATGGAAATCACCCAAATGCATCACGAGGCAAGCCCTAACTTGGAATCCCGAAGAAAAGCTGAAAAGAGGACGGCCAAAGAACACATAACGTCGGAAAACAGAAGCAGATATGAAAAGGATGAATAACAACTGGAAAGCATTGCCCAGGACAGGGTTGGATGGATAGTGCTAGTGGGTGGCTTATGCTTCTCCACAAGGAGTAACAGGAGTAAGTGGTAAGTCACATTTATTTGTAAGAAAAATAATACGAAAATTTGAAAATAAATAAACAGTGTACAAACAGAAAGAAAGAAAGAAGCATTAAAGAGGAAGAATGTATTTGTTAAATCTCAGCGAATGAATTTGAAGTAAATAAAACGTTTCGCCCGGCAATCTGGTCCAAGCTTTTTCAAGGAAAGAAAGTTCTATGGGATTTTTTTTTCATTTTTTTTGGATTGTTGGATATATTAATTGGTATTCGATAGATTTTTAATGTTCAGTTTTAAGTACAGTATTAATTTCTTTATGAATTGCCAAATGACATATTCATACTAGTAACGTAACCAGAGGCGGTAATTTTATTGTAAATATTGTCACTTTATGGAAAAAGTAAATATATTACAGGTTTATTTATGAGAAGACAAAAAGTATATTAAGTGATCAATTTAATACATAAATATATTTGCCCTATTGTGATTCGATTAACCAGCTTTAATAATCTATGTATTATATATCCGGACGAAGAATAAGTGAACAGTAACCGCTAGGACCTATTTATGAACTGTCATTATATGTTTATTCTTATTGTATAAATATTAAGTAACTATATTATATGTATAATCATATTCCTTTGAATAAAAGCGTCTATTCGACCTATTATCCACTATTATACGAATTACCATTCCTAACTTATTCCCAACTTCTGAATTACAGTCTTACGATCACAGCCACTTTTTGGCTTGATCTTGTATAATTATTTTCTGTTTTATGGTATGATGTGGTGAGGTTTGTTTGTATATAAATTAAGTATGTCTGAAATACACGAATCATAAAGTGAAGGTTGATATTGGTGTTTTGGACTAAACCGGCTGGGTTAGACAAGAAGGTACCATTTCGGTGGACCAATAAGAACCCAGAATTGAATCTAGACTGCTTGTACTGGTTTATGCGTCATTGGTCTGGTCAGAAAGTCGATGTTCGAATTGGCGATCAGTCACGTGATATATTCGCAGGCCATAAGTACATAACAGTAAGAAAACCAACGTATTTCATTAGCTTAGCTCTTGCGGATTTTCGGACACTCCGCCCTAAACTAACAGCGGTTCATATCTTATTTTAGTAAAATAAATAAAAATGTGAATCAATGGTTTTGAACTTTAGTTAAAGATATCTTCATTCTTCAAATGTTCAGAATTAAAAGTAAAAGTGAATCGAGCAAAAAACAATTAACAGTATTTAATAGATACATACCTTGTAACCTAGTAGGTACACCTCATTGAGTTGACAATATATAAAGCACTTTATGTGATTTTTTTATGCAATTTAGTTTACTACAAGTTTTATGTTTACATTCATTGAGTACGTTTGCAGACATCAATAACCATGTCATCAAGAAGAATAATTGATTTCAAGTGTTATTTATAACCTTTCTCGCGCTACCTTGGTCAGAAATATAACCTGTACCTTGTCAGTCTGATGTTTGATATGATTGACAACTATTTACAACTTGTCGTTAACATTTTCCAAATTGTATCGATGGTCTCCTTTTATTCTCACTTAATTATTGTTAATACTACATTTCAACAAGAACTTTCAGTTTTCTATAAAGATAATAGGTGATCAATCATTTGTATAGAAACTTTTTAAACTTCGTTAATAAATTACACATGGGAATGCTGAGATTACTATACCCATATTTATCATTGAAGTACTCACGTGATCATTTACTACTCTCACTAATTCATTGTCTGGTTAATTAATGCTAAAATGACTGTCACTTGTAGAACAGGTGAATCCATAATTAAAAGCTAATTGAAATAAAATGATTCTACACTTAATTCGCTTGAGTTTAAATAGGGATATGGTATATGCTAATTACGTCAACAGACATAAAGAGTATGTAACACCAATCATAGGTTGAGTGGCTGGCAGCAGAAAGGGAAATAGGAAGGAATTGTGATTTGGGAGAATCATACAGAATGTAAAAGACAATTGATAGAAGATTTGCAAATGAAGCATTTGATGTATGGTTCTCAGATTTTACGAAAACATTCTGTAATTTTGTATGAACTAATAAATCTGTCGTTTCCACTTCTCGTTCATTACAGGAATACCTATACCTTACTTTAGGCCTATATATGGCTTACGTTACGAGTCTACCTGAATCAGATGGCTATCAAAAACCAGGAACATTTGGATAGATATTTAGATCTAACAGGTGACTGCTCAGAAGTGAGCATCCATGAAACTTTGAAGAAACAGCTGTCCAGTACTTGGTTTTTAATGGCTGCTTAGTTAAGACCACTCAGTGAAGCTAACCCTAAAATTCAACAGATTTAATAAAACGTGTATACCGATATTAATTTATTTCACTATAAATACTTTTACTTAGAAATCTTCTACCTAACTAACCAAATAAAGCATAACTTAATGAGTTTAGAATTATTCGCAGTTGGAATTATTTCTAAACTAGCTATACCAATTGGTCACAAGATCTTGAAAGAAAGTTCTTTATTTCATCATAAAAACTTATATTACAGTTTTTCTGTAAATATTGTACTTTAAATTAATATATCTGAAATATTTGATTCAATCAATGTGTAGATTAAGTATATTGCCCCAGAGTGAAATACAACTTTTCACGACTGACCACTTCATTATGCATAGACCAACTACTTTTGTGGAGCTTCTGTCTCATTCTTTGACATCATTTACCTAACCCCGTCAAATAAATGGAGAGATTTATGCTTAGACCAACTGCTTATTATGGAAACTTTGGCCATTCACAACAATACACATACCTAATTCACTTGAATGATCATGTATTGCTCAGATTTCGTATATTCCTTCTTTTTTACATTTAATTTTTTAGTTATTAAAACTTTAGAAAAATTTCAAACCACAACTCATGAAATTCTAACGAGCATTCCATTGTTCGTAGATATGCAATTTGTCATATGTATATATTTCTTTCTTGAGGACGTTTGTTAGCAAGGTTCTTTTCTAAGGGATGTGACTACTAATTCTATACTCAGCCATCTTCTTTTATACGACCTTAGGACCAGAAGCAACCCTATATGGGTCCCAGATGGACACACATTGGAAAATCATCAAACTATATCAAAAGTAAGCCCTAACTTGAAATCCTTAAGGCTAAAACAAAAGGAGAGAAGGGAAGAACGCATTCCATCATGAAGTGAAGGTAGACATCAAGAGAATGAATAGTTACTTACGCCTGTGACTCCCAGTGGAGCATAGGCCGCCGACCAGCATTCTCAAACCCACTCTGTCCTGGGCCTTCTTTTCTAGTTCTATCCAATTATTGTTCATTCTTCTCATGTCTGTCTCCATTTCCCGGCGTAATGATTTCTTTAGTCTTCCTCCTCTCCTTTGGCCTTGAGGATTTCAAGTGAGGGCTTGCCTTGTGACGCAGTTGTGTCCTATCCACTTCCAGCGCTTCTTCCCGATTCCTTCCTCCGTTGGAATCCGATTTGTTCTCTCCGACAGCGTATGGCCAACGGATACGAAGTATTTTGACAACTGTTAATAAACTCTTGTATCTTCTGGATCATGGCTTTTGTAGTTCTCCAAGTACTTGAAAAGAACTAGAAATGAGAGGCCAGGACGGAGCATACTAGAGATTATCGGTTGACGGCCCATGCTCCACGAGGAGTAACAGATGTAAGTACTTTAAAACGTATATATTTTTAAACAATAAAAATCTATATGTAATACGGTTTATGATTCAGTGGATATGTTTAAATTTAAAACAATCTATTAGTTTCATGATTCTCTATTTTTGTATTATTGCATTACAGAAAAGTACAAATAACAAGAATTCACATAAAATACCATTACAATGTTTCTTGAAAATTTGCTTAAATATTTAAGAGAATTTACTTTCTCAAAATTAAATATTCATAAACTAACGATACCTATAAGATATTACTTGAATTCTTTGTAAATATTTTTTTCACACATTTGTATTACTACTTATAAGTAGTTGAACTTTACATTCATATAAAGTTGACAAAATCATATCACATTAATTTTTGATGTCATTGGAAAACATTATAGATCTGTGATTTAAAACACCGAAAGATGAATAGAATCAACATTGTTATTTTTTAGATAGAAAATAATGTAGAACATCAAAAGAGAAGTTTAATTTGTGCTTCATTGAACAGAAATGAAGTTAAAACGAAGGTAACATCTCTATCTACATACAGAAATATACATCATTGATTTACATATAATTTACTTGTAAATTATGAAATTTTGTAATAATTCACAAGTAATGAAGAAGTTCTAAAAATAAATACACTTGACAGCAAGTTGTTAACAAAACTAACAATTGGCAACAATTGACAATTTCGTTTCTAAGAATCAACTAATAACCATATGGAGACATTTTATTCATGGTAATAATAGTTGAGACTCATTGAAATGCATGGTGGGTTCCTAAAAAAAACAAAACGAAGCATCTGACAAAACATTATATATAAATGCTTTCTATTCTTTAAATATGTGGTGAAGATGTTCGAGCTGATGAAAAAGAAATCTTAGGAATACCTTCGACAATTTCATGCTGTAATTTGTTATGATTATTATTTATATTATAAATATTGTTATTGGTAATTGTACGAGGAGAATTTGTATACTTCATTTGATCACTAGGACTAGATAATCCATGATTTGCCAAATTATTTGGCATTTTTGACAAAGAAGAATCAAATTGTCTTGGATGAATAGGTGATTTGGTTGAACGAGACAAGAGAGAATTGGAATTAGATTGTTTGCAACTTGATGATAGCTGTTTTGGACGTGCAGCAACGATTCGTGCACGGATTCGAGCTTGTTCACGAAGCAGTTCACTTTGTTCTAATTCAAGTCTAAGAGAGTGAGAAATAGGAATATAAAAGAAATTATCAGTGACTGACAATGAGATAAAAACAATTTTATTTTACTGTTATATAGAACAATAAAGACGACATTAAGTCAGTTGATTTTCATAAACATATTTGCTAGTATTAACTAGTTATGAGGAAGTATTTCGGAATTATGCTGTTTATAACATTCATCTTCACTTCCAAACTGATTTCACTTTTACCACATCTTTTATCATTCTATAATAAGTTCGATGGAGTGATTCAAATAAAATAACCTCGTATCCGTCTATAGAACTTATGAGGAGAAAAATATATTGATCGCCGAAGTAATCTCACTTGAATTTCATCAGTATTTATGTTTGCCATAGTTTGTGATCATTTTGTAAGAGCTGTTGAAGGGATTGAGCGGAAAACGCACAAAATTAGTCAGTCAAAGCAAATCGTGAACAGATATATATATATATCACTTAGTAGTAGCCGAAATTATTTCAGCACATATTATTCAACCAGAAAAGACTAAAAGCAAAAGAAGACATAATGAACTCTGGTTAATTCTTCCTTAATCCAATTCCAATTCCTTTCTTTTCTGTGTTAACTACACTACTTACTAATATTCAGTAGCTCATGTTGTTTTCGATTATTTTTGAACACTCAGCATATTATGACCTTTTGTTCTAACATGTAATTTAAATATTAATATGGAATGGTATTACTTACTCCATTTTATTAGTGTACTTCCATTCCCTTAAGACTGTAGACAGTTCATTAGTATTTAGTTTGTGTTCATTGCACATTTATTTATTTGTAATAATCACTAAATGTAGTGTTCATTGTTGACATTTTTATTTGCTTCTGCCACTTTTAATTTTGAAATAGATAGGGGCTTTTAATTTGCCACATACTTTTGCAAATTATTTCGACACGGCCGCTGTAGTAAGCATTTTGTTTGCTACAATAGGCCAACGAGCATTTCGAACATTCACTTAGGTTGGTCTTACAACATCTTAGATGACTTTATGAGTTATTGGTTTAGGAATCACTGAAGCTTGAAGATGTAGCAGTATTACAAAAGCTGACTAGGTAAATGTAGAATAGATACTTTACCGCTTAAGAAGGCTAGAATTTTAGTAGAAAGAATTCTCGTTCTCTTAAAGAACTCTTTCAGTATTTTTCTGTTGATCTTACCTAATAGTTCGATTTGGGAGATGATAACTTTTGGGGTATTCGAAATATTCCACTATTGGAAAGTACGTCTAACTGAATAGATTATCCTCTTAGTCCCACCTATTTATCAATATCACTCGATGGTAATACTACGTACGTTTCTATCCATGAAAGTGAATATAAATTTCATTTGAGTGCTAGGTCAGTCAGTAAAAGTATAAGATAAGGGGCCAAAATGGCGGAAAACACCGAATAAATAAATTGGCTTATAGGACGTCACAATATACCATTACTTGTGTCGATGGATTTGAGTAAATATGGACCTGAATTCGAACGAGGTCACTTGGTAATCAGAAGGTTAACAGAAATGGACCTTATACACGTCCTAAATAAATAGTATATTTGTAATATCCCAATGAGTAGAAAAATTAGATTTTCTGACGTTTCATGGCTTAGTGTAAGTCACTTCTTCAGAGAAATGTTTGCAGAGTTAGGAAACAAGTAAATAAAAATAAAAATATTAGAAATAACAGCACAAAGGCTGATCATAGTCAAATTCTTCTTCCATAGTATATGTGTTTGGTCACTTGTGAAGGTGTTCTACACACCTTATGATGATATCTCATAGAACGATAGAGTTTTATAGACAAATAATTCAGAAAACCACTGAAATCTAGCTTGTGATCTACATGAATTTACTATTATTCATATGCATCTGAATATTATAAATTTTCTACTCAATTTTTAATTTGTTCTCAAGATTATTTTCAGATTCATCAGGATAATGTGTGTCATTTTAATTAGATCGACTTGAAGATACTATGTTGTTGCAGTTGTTGAGATTTATATGTTTACTGGAATACACAATCTCGATAGATTCTATGACTGAAGCTTTTACTGTTGAATTCTATCAACTGATTTGTTAAGATTTGTTTGTTGGAATAAACTAATTATATTCGTTTTTATAAAAATTGTACAGCATATATCTCACTGACAAAATTTATTGTTTAGTAAAAATAAAGTAAACTAACAACCTATCGACAATATATACCAATTATTCTACACAAACAAGGACCGATAACCTTCAAAACTCACTGAAAATATCACATCTTCAGATTATGAAGTAAGATTAACTGGTCAACATTTTAAACTCCAAACAATTGTTAATAAGCTATAACAAAAGTCCAATAATCTTTAAATGGATTATCAGATACCAACTCAGTGGTAAATATCTTTTTTGATGTAAGACTGGAAGCTTCTACTGATGTTAGTTTATAACGAAAATAGTCCCTTCATCAAGTCTAACAAATATACACTAAAACATTCTGATAAAATATATATTTAATAACGAATAGTAGTAGCAGTGGTATGGTTTGATAGATGGATAATAAATAAGCTATATAAACTAACCTTGCCATAGCATCATCTAATTCTTTAAATGTAGCAGTTACAGTTTGTAAAACATTAGCATCATTGTTATTGTTACTATTATTTGTTGGATTCTGTAAGCAGTTAACACCAGTAGTATTAGTACTAATCGGAACTGCTTGCTTACGTGAATATAACTGTTTATCACTATAGGATTTCAATTCATTTCCCTGTAAATTTGTACAGTAATCAGAATGAATATTTAATTTTGGTACTTTTAAATGGATGGATTGATTATTATTACCATTAGTGGTAGTATTGATTTTATTATTATTGATAAGTTGGTCTAATAATTGACGAAGTTGATAAATTTCAGTTTCTTGTTTACTCAATCGATCAGCTGCTCGTAAAGCATCTTGACGTGATAACAATAACTCATAACGTAGGCGAGCTACTTCACTGAATAATTCTTTCGGTTGTTTATTAATATTACTATTCTTGTCGGCAGAAGTATCAGCGGCATTAGTAGTATTATTTGTATTATTGGCTAATGAATAATTAGAACTATCTTCTCCCATTTGAATCATATTATATGAAGTGGTGTCTGATTGGCTAAGCAGTTCTTCTGTCGAGACTGATGATAAAATATTTTTACTGTAAGTGTATGTATTGTTCTTTGAATAATTATTTGATAAATTACTTGGAAAATGATGATGACGATAATTTTGTGGCAAGTTCGATGGAACAGTATTCGTTGATGTACCGAAAAAGAATTGATCGTTATCCACATCCCTATCAAATATATTTTCACGACTCTGTAAGTGAAAAAAACAAAGGTTAGTAATCAGGTAGGTTAGTTGATAATCATTGGGAACTTTGTTTTTCTCTTCAATTATTTATCGACAATAATTATGAATTAAACGTTAGTATTCAATGAGATAGTTGACAGTTGAAGAAAAGTAAATGAACAGAAAATGATTATCTTATTAGTAGAATTGAGAAAGATGATCGTGTTATTCGACTGAAATCAATTACGAAACCAAAATTTGAGTGAGTAATTAAACAATTAATTTAAAGTAAATAGTTTATAGCATTGAATGTGTGCAAGTAATAAAGTCAGATGTGTATTATGGTCACATTACATAATAAATACTAAACTTTAGTTTGATAGTTTTTATTATTTTTCAAGTCTTGTTACTTTTGAGCAGAAAAGTTTACTTGTGAACAGTATATAGTAACGCCGCGGTTAATTACAACGACACCATCCAGTTCAGACAACACCACACCTTCAGAATCCTCAGCAGGAACTAAAAAATTTTTTGCTGTTTAAATTTAGTCAACTATCTTTATTGAAAGAATATTTTCGCTAATGACATGAAGATTTTATCATACTCAGTTATTATTTTAGCAGTATAAATTTAGATGTCATTGTTATTACCTACCGAGATATGAATTAGGATGCGTCTTAGATACCAATTCGTTTAGTCGACACCAAATAAATGAATAGTTAGCTTTTGAAGCCTATGTTTTAAGAATAAGTAGGTATGACTCTATATGAAGTGTGCTCAAAAAGATAACATATTCATTTCTACTAGTGATAATGGCCTTACCTTATTAACTTCATGTATAAACTGAAATACAGTAGTATCTGGATTTAAATAAGAATAGCAATATCTTTGTAAACCATAATTTTAAGACATTTTACACTAAGTGATTAACAAATACATTCTAAACCAAACTGAATATCTAAACATACAGCTGTACAAGCGTTTATTATTTAGTTGATTTTGTGGCTTTACCTATCTTCGTTAATTTGTTTTAATTATTTTGATATAAAAGCTCGGAGCGGAATATTAATTGAGATGTTGGTACTACATCATCTCAGTCATTGAGATTTTTACCACTAAAATGTGAGTCAAGTTCTTAGCTCAAAGGGGATATCAGTATCCAAAAGTTTGCAAATAGGTCATGCTGACTAACACAAAACCTAGGTTTGATGTTTCCTAACGTCTATCTCTAACCAATTTACATCAAAACATAGTGCACATAATGTCGAGTCACTCAAACTAATGACTGTATTGCAACTGCATAATCATTAAGGGCTAGTCATACATTATATATAAGTCACAATTCCTTACTGACTAGTCAGCGTTATTGAAATATTATTTTGATGCACGATGCAAGACATTGTTAAAAGTGCTGGTTCCGATTTTGACGAAAATCCATATTCGAATTTAGGATCTGTTCTCGGAATAAAATCATTTTGTCTTTAATATACAATTTTATTTACTTTAAAGTTTACTCATCGTGTTTAAATATTATCTATCAACCTAGATATTATATCTAATTACATTGTATTTGTAGATCAGCTTATCTGATAACAAACCTGTTCGAATATTTAACATAATATTCACAATTTAAAGTTTATCATTGACTAATGATCTTAATTTATTTTCATTATTTAATAAAAAATCAATGTCCACTGGTCGGATACCATCATCAACAACATACTGTGAGAGAGAACAAACCAACTTCCTGCTGAAGAGGAAATTAGGAAAAGATGTTGAAAGTGGATAGGACATACATTACTATATACATACATTACTTATATTCCTTAAAATCTACAATACATGATTTCCTTAAGATTTTATAGATATTGAGTCTTTGAATTGTAAGACTAAATTATCACGTTGTGCTCTTGAAATATAAACAAATAAAATGATATGTGTTTTATTGTTATACAAGATCGAATCAGTAATGACTGTACTGATAAAGACATAGAGTAGTAAGAACTTTTGATTGATGGAACTGCATCAATAGTATGTACTTTCAAGTGGTAAAAGTGGATACTTCTGAGAATGCTTAAACCATTGTCATTATTTCTTATACACATTCATAATAGATACTGTACGTAAAAACCAAAGTTAAGTAAAACATTTTACTTCACAGCTTCTAGAAAACATTGTTGAGTGAATTAGCAAATTAACCACATTATTAATAAGATGTATGAAAGTAAGCAGTTAATGTAGGAATCAAGTATATTAAAAACAGTATTGACCTCATTTGCATTGTTGTATTTTTATAGTGTCAATATAAACATCACACAGTAAAACAAGTGAAATATAGAGCCATAAAACGATACACAAAGGATTCGAATACTCTCCAGACGTATTAACGAATTCTTGCATATTTTTCAAAAATTCTATGTATTATTTAAAACTATTTAACGATATTGTTCAATCCAATCCAATAATAAATAAAACAGCAATATGGGGAACTGAAATTCAAAATTGATTCACCGAATATCCATCATAATGAAACGAATCACAAAAGGAAGATATAATAAAGTTTACTTGGTTTAAAGATTATGTCTTTCAGTGCAATAGATGTAATTAAAACGATTGTAAAACTGGGTAATTATATTCTTTCATAATTTATTGCAAAAAATTTTCACTTTATCGCAATCAGCAGTTTTCTATCAATTAACGAACAAGCTGATTATATGTATTTCAGTTCATTCATTATATTTCAACAGTATATATGTTTAAAAATATAATTTTAGGCAGTGCTGGTAGTCTAGGTGAAGGTATCCTCTAAATGCAACCAGCCGTTTCCTAGAACCTATTGGTTACTTTTGACTGTATTCAGTGGGTTCAAACAATGAGGCACGCGATAAACTACTAGAAAACTTATTTTGTTTGGTTGAAATATATATTTCATTGGTTTAGTCTTTATTTCTAACACTAAAATATTCAGACATGTATTAGAAAATTGGAAAGGATTAGACAAAAAAAAACATATTAAGTAGTAGAGTTAAAATACAAAGAAGATACTACAATTTACTAGATTAATGAAATGTTGTTGAGAAAATACGGACAAAAGAAGTCAAAACATTGTTATTCGTATGATGGATTTTTGTCAATAATTTTATTTTTGTGAAGGCATCAATCAAATAAAAAGTTCATTTCACGAGTCGATCTAAGCTTAAAAAACATTGGGAACCTGGAAGCACTGTATGGCCGTTCCATCCTAGTATGGGACTACTCGGCAGTGCGCATCCACGATTCCGCACGCAGGACTCGGATACAGGACCTTCGGTCCCGTATGTGGACGCACAACCCCTAGATCACTGAACAGGCATCCAACTGTATGCATGTATATCCGAGTATGTATTTAAGTGATAGAGGTTTGAAACTCAGGTGAATACTTTTGAAGATGTTTTATTCTCTGAGCTAGGTCTAAGTGCCGAGCTTTCACTGTTATTTTTGACAATATCTTTAGCGCTTGCTTCATTTAGAAGTGAAGTTTTCAATTATTCCATAAGTGTTATGTCGATTTGTTCCGAAGGCCTTCTGTGTGATTAGCTGTGTTTGTGTATTTTTTTGTCCTTGTGTTTTTCTGCATTTACTCTGATTGTCATTGTTGGTTAGTACCTGACCTTATGACTGACAATTTAACTAACATCTTTAAAAAGTTTACCACCAACAGTGTTGTTACTTCTACTGCTCTCGGATTTGCCACAGGAATTTTATCTAGTTGTACTAATGGGGTGTTACAATTTGAACTTATGTACACACTTACCAGGTTCCACATTACGACTGACTAGCTGACTAAATTCATGAAGCAAGGTACAAGTTTCCACACTTCATATTATGTCATACTTTATGCAAAATTCATTAATATTAACTAGTTGCCATATGAGATAAAAAATTGAGCTAGATTCTGCATATTGCAATAAATGAATATTGAGTAATTTAACTGCATAGGGACCTAGTCATATTTACAAAAGTAACAAATATTTGCTTTATATACGAAAATATATAACTTACGTTACTGTTTGATCGAAATTGTCTTTGAACTTTAGATATTTTTGTTGAATCACTAGATGAACACATAATACTTGGTTTAGTTAATATCACATTTGCTGTTGTAACTTGTCTCGGAAATAATCTTGGTGAAATACTATTAATATTATTATTATTATTGTTGTGCAGAGAATTTGTACTTGAATTATTTTCAGTTTCATTTGTTGGAACAATTTCAGAGGATGTCAGTCTATTATTTGTTAATGACATAGATTTGTATGAATTTGATTTTATGATTGATTGATCACTAACATTCAGTAGATTCATTTTATCTGACTGACGTTTAGTGACGTCCAATGTATCACTGTGTAGTGTCTAAAAAATTGGTTTAATCAAAAACAAAATTTAGAATCATCATAAAAGTGAAAACATTTTTTTAGTGGTTGCAATAATATCGGATAATGTTTACATTCAGTTTTTATTTTCAAAAGCACTAGATTCATCTAATCGCCAAGCTATAAATATACTAGCCTTTTAATCAAATAATTATAGAAAGAACTAAGATGTGAACGTGCCTTACATAACGGTTAGTTGATTGTAGTTCATTTAGGCATTAAATAGGAGGACCTAGTAAGAATATTTACATCAGATCAAATTGTCACAGTTGACCCATTTATTACAACTAAAGATGATAAGTAAATATGACAAAATGAAAACAATAATAATATTAGTAGTAGTAGTGATCTAAGGAAAGAAAATATGGTTCGAAAAAAAACGTGTAAAACTGTGAAAGAAAATTTTAGACTTCATCACACTTATGTTTTATATTATTTTAAATTACCTCAGAGGACTTATAAGTAACCGCTTGTTTTTGGGGTTGACATTATTCATTTCGTAAAAATGTTGATTATAAATTTTGATTTTTGTTATTAGTATCAAAACGTTTAGTTAGTCATCGAAAAAGTGACAAAGTTAACTGATTATTTTGTCATTTAAGAGAGCAGGCAAAATACCTGGGAAGTAAAAATTTTAGAAAAAAAAAGATACGTTAGATATTCTTTGAAAATCGAACATAATTATCCTGAATGTTTGAACATAACCAAATAGTTTTATTGTTACCTTAGTTTAATAAATTGACCTTGTATCTGTTCTGGTACAACACTCAGTGAAAAAAGACATCAAGACTTTTACTGACTCGTCAATGTATGATTTTGTGGAGATCACTGAATGTTATCGATATCACAGAAAGGCCTAAGGTAGACAAACGAACGGTAACCATAAAGCATTCAATAGCTGTTCTGTCCCAATATTAGGTCCCTCGGACATATGCATCGATGATCTTACTGGTGATCGGTCTCATACTGTGTATCTTGTGAACGCTCAATCTTCACATGATTGTATACATATTCAACTGATCTGTTTGCACATATAAGTTTAGATGAAAATAATCCATGGTCTTTCATAATGGTGCACATGTATTCAAACTGAATAATCAAATAATCAATTATTCAGAAATTTTCTGGAAATACACAGGTTCTCGTAAGTTACTTACAACATGTAAAATTTAAGAATTAAAAGGTACATTGTGGATCAAAAAATATTAACATAAATGAATTTTATTGGAATTAGTTACACATCAAGAAATCATGGCAAATATGTGAATACATATGAGACAAAGTAAAAATATACTTAATAACGCTGTTAAAAACGTAAGTGGCTATACATAAGTGTTTATGCAATTAGCAAATGCTTTTATTCATTTACAATCCCATTTGTAATTTTAATTATAAAGTATTACTATCTGCAAAGAGCTGACAAAAATCTAACAGAATAAAGTGAATTTATATTTTGTGTTTGAATATTTGTCATATGATCTGATGTTTTTTTATCCCTTCAATTTTAATTTAATACTAGGACGAGACGACTGTCCAGTGCTTCCAGGTTTTCCATGGTGGTCTAGCATCAATTGGCTCATGAATTCAACTATTAAATTACTTGTTGATTGAAATCATGAATTGAATGATGTTAGACCACCGTTAGAGTTCTAGTGAGAAGCCATGACCAGTGGAGCTAATCCGTGTCAGGTAGAGACAGGTATCTATCTCATTACAATGAGAGATGGTCGTAAAATTTCGTGGATTGGTCGACGTTAGACATTAACACAATTGGATACCGGCTCAGTGATCCAGTAGTCTAAGCATTCGCGCGCGAGATTGAAGGCCCTGGGTTCGAATCTCGCGAGCGGAATTGTGGGTGCACACTGCTGAGGAGCCCCACAATGGGATGAAACGGCCGTCCAGTGCTTCTAGGTTTCCAACATTGGTCTAACATCAATCGGTTCATGATCTCAATCAAAAACTTATTAATCTCCACAACCTCGACATTGATTATTAAATTACTATAATATGCAAAAAAAAACCGTCCTCTGATTTTAATTTATCTATTTGAACATTAAATCCCAAACAAATTTTTTGATTGATATCTCCATTTGATCTCAATATCACTTGTTGCACTAATGTGAGTTATGCTAGTTCCAACTAATGCATATAGTTGCTAGGTCCAGTTTTATTTGAATATATATATACAATCAACTAACTGATTGATATAGGAATTTGATAAACTGATCCAACGATTTGATAATCTTTTCTGTTTAATCTTATTTATACTATTATTAAGTAAAAGTTTCTCAGGACTGACGAAATTGGTATAAATGTAAACATTTTTGAAAGACCTTTGCTTTTTGATGAAGGCTGCCATTGTTATTATTATTATTATTATTATTATTATTACATCACTTCAAATCGTTTTTTATGTCCTGCGGTAAGTTGACTTTTGTATTTTTACCAAATTTCACAATCTTTTATTCTATGGATTATGAAATAATAATAAACTTGAAACTATTATCATTTGAAATAGATTATTTGAGGTCAATGAATTGACGTGGTGTTGATGTTGTGAAAAACACAAAAAAAACATTGAAAATAAAATAGTATAATCCGACCAATATAATTAGGAATAATTAAAATGCCTTTTGAAAATTAATGTATTTGAAACCAAGAAATATGATCAAATAGAAAGATATTCTCCTAAAGGTACACTTTTATCGAGATCTGTCAGCTGATTTTTTTTATTAATCAATAAACAATTTGACATATCAAAATGGGGATTTGTGGAGATTGTAGTAATTCTAATAGTCGAATTCATGAGTCGAACTAAGCTAGATAACGATTGAAAACCTGGAATCACTAGATGACTATCTCGTCGTAGTATCGGTTTCCTCAGCAGTGTTCATCCATAGTCTCAAACCAAAAGAACTCGAACCCAAGACCTTCGGTCTCGAGCACGAACGCTTATCCTTTAGACCACTGAGCCTAAATCGAACGGTGTTAATGTCTAACTTTATTCGGTCCATGATCTTGCGCAACCTCTCACCCATTGTCTGAGGTGGACAACTGTCTCATAATCTACACGGATTGGAATGCACCAGTCATGGCTTCTCACTAGAACCGATTTAATCTGTAAGATAACATCTTGACTAAAAGAAATGCTGACTTGCAAATCAGTCGCCGAAAAGTAAGATATTGAATAATTTTCGGTTTTGTAAGTTTCTTATCTTTATTATGGCTGTGCTATATTGTGTATATTTAGAATAACATAAAAATTCATTGACTTCAGAAATGGCTTATTATTTGAGATTGTTAACCGTGCTTTTGATAGAAAGTCCACTGTCATATAGAATTAGACGTACTGATATCAAATAGTGAAGTGAATGAATATAATATCTCTCCAACATATATTACCATCTGTTATGAACATCATAAACTGGCATCAATTATCTGGAAATCTTTTTCGTTTAAACATCATTTGTATTACATAGTAAGCCATAGGATTACTAATTGGTTTTGAATGACTAATTTGTAAACATACATATGTAAATAAATCGGAAGTTATCGGCTCAGTGATTTTAAGGTTAAGGGTTCGTAAGCGAGACATAAACGTTCTGTGTTCGATACACAGTAAAGTCGTGGCTGCACACTGTAGAGAATTCACTAACATGGACGAAAGAGCTGCTCACAATTTAATGGTTATCTGAATAAGATTAGTCAGTGATTTAAACAATAAAAATCAATACCAACCATAACACCTTATAACAATCTACAGTTCTGGGAAATCAGAGAAACATATTAACAACTTTGAGTGCTTCTCATCAATGGTTCTCCATCATAGTTGTCATAATCGATTCATACATATGCCTCTTCATATCAAACATCACAAACAAAATTCTGAAAAGAAAACGCCGATTGGTAATAATTATCATCAAAATATTTCCTTAATCAATCTGACATTTCTGAGAAAGATAACCACTACTATAACCAATGCTGCTGTTTTGAAATACCATACAATTTTCAATCGAACTATATAACATGAAAAGGTTACGAAAATCAATAATCCATCTGACTAAACGAACAATATTTTCTTAGTATGAAAAAAAGGTAACGAAATTAAATGTTACAATGTAGACAGAAAACAAATTAACTAGTATCCAGTAAGGATCAAATGATTATAGAAGTGAGATAGAATGATATAACCTCAA
Source organism: Schistosoma haematobium (assembly GCF_000699445.3). Lineage (NCBI taxonomy): Eukaryota > Metazoa > Platyhelminthes > Trematoda > Strigeidida > Schistosomatidae > Schistosoma > Schistosoma haematobium. The sequence goes on from NC_067197.1 coordinate 22,750,252, forward strand.
TATCGGTACTACTAACAGTCAATAGAAGTAAACGTGAATTTATAGAAAGTTGACTATTTAATATGTCAAATAAAATTTTATGCAATTCTAAAAATACTGAAACAAGGAACACTACTAAAATGTCCAAACTCAGAAAACAGAATCATATAAACGATTACCCACTGATCAATCTTCACTTATAAATTTAAACATTGAAATGAATTAAATACGTATACGAATTTTAGCATTTATCCTCCATGTTAATGAAGTCTAACAAGATTATACAAATTACACTATTCATAACAAGAATGTACATATTTATACATAACTCAAATGAAGCTAATCGACAATTAAGTATAGTAGTATTTGCGCTACTATACTTATTGCAGCTAGAAATAAATAGTATTGGTAGTTTTATAACTTGTGATCTTGTGCCCTATTAATCTATAATGTAGTGATACCGCCAATTCGAGGACAGTGATTTATCGATCGGACCAATAACGCATAAACCTGTATGGGCAATCTTCCTGCTTACCCCGGCCTGCTAATTCCAGGACACCAATCTCAGCCTGTGCGATATGAATCATGTATTTGAAACATACTGGGTTTATGTACAAACCAAACAGACCACATCGTACAATAAAATAGAAAACAACATTTTAACAAGATCTAGCCAAAAGTGGCTGTGAATGTGGGAGACTGAAATTAATAGACTGAGCAGAACTCAAGGACGGTAAATCGTATAATAATAGTTTATAGGTAAAAATAAAGCTTATAATAAGAACATGAATATGCATAGTTTAGCTACTTAACAACTATACAATATCAGAATGGGTTTTGTGGAGATTTTTAGAAATTTCACTGGTTGAGTGGTTGACTGATAGGTCCTGGGTTCGAATCTCGCGGGGGGGGCGGGATCGTGGATGAGCACTGCTGAGGAGTCCCATACTAGGACTAAACGGCCGTCCAGTGCTTCCAGGTTTTCCATAGTGGTCTAGCTTCAATTGACTCATGATTTCAACCAGCGAAATTATACAATAAAAATATATGTATCGTATTGGTCCATAAATAGTTCTCAAGAGTTACCATTCGAAATTCTTGTCGGGATATAACAGGTAATCATCATAAAACTATCATCATTCAGATATTTAGATTACTTGAATTTAATTGTGTAATAATAGAAATAAATTTTATTTATTGAACCAAAATTAGAAGTGTACATTCATGGACCAAGTTTTATTTTGTTAGTTATCGCTAGAAAATGATACAGAAATGTAATAACTACGGGGGGATGCATTTTGAAATTAATTTCAATGGAAGATTTTAACATATTAAAAATGTATATTTACATATTTATCATACATCATTCATTTATAGAATTAATCACATATAATTTCAGATTATAGAATTATAACTAAACATTATCTTAACATTAGTTACTATTTAAATTTGGTGACACGTTTTTTTCCAAAATAATGATCATAAGTATTCTTAGCTACATATCAGTTATATTATCAAATGTTCAAAATATCCGAAACCTAGTAATGGTCAAGTTAATAGTAATAAAATTTTATTATAACATTCATTATGTGTCATTAAAGCATTACGACGACCAGTGTAGCAGCAGCCCCAACAGCAGTAGGTCTCAATATACACAAAAAGGAAAGCAAGATTCTCCGATACAACACAGCATGCACCAACCCAATCACAGTTGACGAAGATTTGGAAGATGTATAAACTTTTACATATCTGAGCAGCATCGTTAATGAACACGGTGGATCTGATGCAGATACGAAAGAGCGGATCGGTAAAGCAAGAGCAGTATATTTACAACTGAAGAACATCTGGAACTCAAAACAACTGTCAACCAACACCAAGGTCAGGATTTTCAATACAAATGTCAAGACAGTTCTACTGTATGGGGCAGAAACTCGGAGAACTACGAAAGCCATCATCCAGAAGATACAGGTGTTTATTAACAGTTGTCTACGCAAAATACTTCGGATCAGTTGGCCAGACACTATTAGCAACAACCTACTATGGGAGAGAACAAACCAGATCCCAGCGGTGGAAGAAGTCAGGAAGAAGCGTTGGAAGTGGATAGGACACACATTGAGGGAAGCACCCAACTGCGTCACAAGACAAGCCCTCACATGGAATCCTCAAGGCCAAAGGAGAAGAGGAAGACCAAACAACACATTACGCCGAGAAATGGAGACAGACGTGAAAAAAATTAAAAAAAATTGGATAGAACAAGAAAGGAAGGCCCAGGACAGAGTGTGTTGGAGAATGCTGGTCAGCGGCCTATGCTCCATTAAGAGTAACAAGCGTAAGTAAGTAAATAAGTATTAAACCGTTACACTTTTGCATGGAACAGTAACACGACAATATCATGAGCTTCATTGAAATCATGAAACGATCACAATTGAAAACTTTAAAGAACTAGACGGTTGCTTCATTCTATTGTACAATTCCTCAGCAGTGTGCATCCACGACCTCGCAATAAAAGATCGAACCCACAACTTTCGGTTTCGCAATGACAGTATCATGGTTACTATACAAAATCGATCTAATATTATCATGCTGTCATAAGAAATTATTAAACATTTTGTTTAAAATTTCTCAGATGCATTGTATAACTAAAGATATCTCTTTTTTAAGCTTCTTATACTATACTTTTAATGTATTTATTACCACTTTAGTTATATTCTGTATGTTTGTATTAATATCCCAAACAAAAGCAAAGAATAATGTTTAATTAATGAACTATTTCCAGACATCAACCAGAATGTTGTATAATGAACAAAATAAAATGATCATTTTTTTTGAAAATGCTAATTCCTGATATCTAATCCAATGAGTGTGGACGATAATAAACTATCCAACATCATATCAGCACATATAAATTAATCGATGACATGTGTAATGCCAAATTCAAACAAAATAACTTTTCTGTTGATAAGTGGTTTAGATTAGTTCTCTATAGACAAATTCCAAGATCTTCCTCCCTATTCACTATGTGAATATGCTTTAAACTTTTCGATTTTTGAAAATCAGATAAAATTCTCTATAAAAAACTAAATCCTAATTAAACGCCTCATATTAAATTCATACTGTTAATTTAATAACATAAAATTAACTAATCGGCATAAATTTCAATCAATGTTCAGTACATATTACGTAGTCAGCCTTAGATGCTCAATCAGAATTATAAACTGTAGTTCAGTTTAAGATTAATGAAAGTTTGTTATATGTTTTCTTCAATAGAGTTCATTCATTTGATGAAGAATTAAACTTACGTGATCATAATTATTCAATGTTGACTGATTGAAATTACTTAACTGACTCTTAGACGATATTTTTGTCAATGATGATGATGACGATCGAGAAGATGAGGATGAAAATGGTACAGTATCATAGATATGTTCATTATCTAAATCATTTAATTTGTCTAAACTGATTGATTTCTGTTCATATTTCTTCTGATTCTCTGAATAGTTACACTTTTCCAGTTCCATAATTTTAGTAACTGATAATGACGATTGATGTTGAAAAGACTGAAACAAATGGTAAATTCATCAGTTAAACAGTTTGATATAATCGGTAATTATTTACACCACACTTTGAGTCTACACTTGAGAGTAATTCAAAATTATGTATTAATCGACCGACAGATATTTATTTCTACTTTGGGATCCATCAGCGGTATGCAAACGCGACTTACATATTAAATTGAGAGACACCTATCCGACAATTAAATTCAAATTTACATTTTCATAAAGTATCAAGGAATAGATTAAATGAAAACATAAATTCTCGTTTTCAGACTTAGTCAACACCGGAATAGATATTTCAGTAAGCTGTACTTGGTCATTTTAGTCCACATTAACAAGAGTTTATATATTTATAACAATTAAACAGCTTGAATATTCAAGTGTCAGTTGTACAGTTTCAATATTCGATTAAAGGGTAGCTTTTCATGATGATGATGAATAGGTTATTAAATATTACTACACAAATACATGCAAACAAACTATAAGATATCAGCTTTCAGTTACGCATTTGAAATTTCATGCGAAAATCCAATTGCATCTATCTCTAATATGATTGTTTTGTCGTTATGGTATCATTTCATTTAAATATTTTTTTATATTTTCAGAATGGTATTCAAGTATTCCTATTTGAATTACTCTATTTAGTTACTAGGTTAGTGGATGTAAAAACCTACTAGAATATCATAAGTAGTACACTTGTTTGACATTCTTTTTTTCAAAAATATCTATCCATAAAACTGTAGTCATTCTTATAAGTTAAACCTCTAAATCACGTTCAAGTGATAACTGAACTTGTAGCAGTTAAATTCACGAGTCAATCTATGCTAGACCAACAGTGCTTCCAGGTTTTTAATGGTGATCTAGCTTAGATTGTCTCGGGAATTCAACTGTTACAATACTACGATCTTCACAAATCCTCATAATGGTAATAACTGGAATTTACAAATTCTCATTATCAACAGCATAATTTATCTTAAGTTGTTTCTTATAGGAGAAAAAACATCACTGTTTTTTTCTAATAACCAGGCTTATTATTACAGATATCTTTGTTTTGTAGTGTTATTCAGCGTAATGATAAGCTTCTCGTAGGTACTTATTGTGTACGTGTTTAGTCAACCACAAAATAAGAATTAAAACCCCTCGCTTTATATTAACTAGCAGCACGATAAGCAATAAACAAGCTGAATAATAATAGTAGTGGGAAATGAAAATGGAGAACATAGTTTTAAAAAAAGCGAATGAAATTATGGGATAATATTACATTTAGGAGTTCAGAGATAAGTTAAGGACGATCAAATCTGGGTCACTATGACCACCTTAGATCAACCTCATTAAAAACATCTTATCATAGATTATGATTATACCGTAAAATATATGTTAATGAATGGCAAAAATTCGGTCTGATTAGAGTGCTTAAGCTGTCTCAAGTACTCTATATGATAGATATGTAGTATCTTCCATGATGAAAGGTATTTAAAGATTCATTCATTCCACTTATATGGTGTTTATATATGCATTATCTATTTTTACTATGGCGTATATGCAATCACCATCGATGTCTTGTAAAATCGTTTGACTTAAACTTATGCCTACCCATTCATTTTAACTGTAACAGCCATGAAAATTTGAGAGAGACACAATTCAAAAAGAAAGAAAACGGAACTGAAGAAAGGAGATTTAAAAATGATAATTAATTCATGAACTACAGGAGGACATAGAATCAACATGACTGTGCCACCTAAACCAACGTTTAGTAATGTCACTTAAATTCTCTAACCAATGATGACATCATCTAGACACCAACATGGCTCTAACCACTAATCGATGACTTCAGAAATTACTGTCGTTTCTTGATTTAACCAGTTTTAACTTTCCTCCAACCTATTAAAGTAACGGTGAATTTAAACAAATAAATTTAAACATAACGCAGAAGTGATCAACCAAGATAAACTTTAAAATATGGTTTGATTTTGTCAACAATATAACACTTACATAGTCATTATTTTTATCTTTCATTTTATTCTTGTCGATTATTTCATCATCCAAACGATTAATATTAACAGCATCATTTATTCCATGATCACTTTCATCATTACTTATATATGGTTCATCATAATCATTTGGATTTGGTCTCGATATATCCGATGGTAGACCAGTTAATGATGTTGACTGTTTCAATTGTGGTATTAATAATCCATTTGAATTCTTATGATTATCCATTAATAACGGATTATGAAAACCTGGATTATAATGTAATGTGTAATATGGTGTAGTCATTTGTGAATTTGTATGATGAGCATAAATTGAATTTATTGATTGTTCACTGCTATGAACATCATTAATGTCAACATTATTTTTAATATTATTTGATGAAGAGATTAAAAAGTCGGACTGTTGACATCTATTAGTAGAAGTGGAATTTAAAAGATTATTTAAATTATTACTATTATAATGGTTACTGTTATGATTAGTATCATCATTATTTACAGAATATACACTTTTATCATAATTTAAACACCTTGTTAATGAACTACATTGTAATGCACGTGAAATATCATCTAGTATTTTTGGAAGTGTGCATAATTCATTTGGTAAACTGGCCATAACAGTAGAATTGAGAGTTTTCTAAAAAAAGACAAAACGGAGAAAGAAAGTTGGAAAGTAAATATTAATTTACAAAATGCTCTAATAAGAAGAATATTTCATTCAACAGTAAAAGTATTAAAAATTGCTCACATATGAAATTGACCTAATCAAACATTTGTGCCTTTTATTTTCACACAACACAACTAGTGTTACGAATAATTTTTTTCTTAATGAATCAATAATCTATGTAAATCAAAAACTGTACTTGTTTACTTCTGTTAAAAAAAACAACTTATCATGATGACAAAAGCAGAAACATCACTGCAGTTAACATATCTTCTTTGAAAAGAGTAAAGGAGAATGTATTACCATTCATCCAGTGTGGAAGTGGTCAAAAGTGTTGAAGGCGATTAGCAATTAAATACTATTGAAATAGATTTTACGCATAACTACAAACAATACAAATATTATAGTGAATTATTGTAAGAATATTGCTCAGATTGTAGTGAACACGAACACGAGTGGGGACAATCGAATGTACTTACTTACTTACTCACTTACTTTCGCCTGTTACTCTTAATGGAGCATAGGCCGCTGACCAGCATTCTCCAACACACTCTGTCCTGGGCCTTCCTTTCTTGTTCTATCCAATTTTTTTTAATTTTTTTCACGTCTGTCTCCATTTCTCGGCGTAATGTGTTGTTTGGTCTTCCTCTTCTCCTTTGGCCTTGAGGATTCCATGTGAGGGCTTGTCTTGTGACGCAGTTGGGTGCTTCCCTCAATGTGTGTCCTATCCACTTCCAACGCTTCTTCCTGATTTCTTCCACCGCTGGGATCTGGTTTGTTCTCTCCCATAGTAGGTTGTTGCTAATAGTGTCTGGCCAACTGATCCGAAGTATTTTGCGTAGACAACTGTTAATAAACACCTGTATCTTCTGGATGATGGCTTTCGTAGTTCTCCGAGTTTCTGCCCCATACAGTAGAACTGTCTTGACATTTGTATTGAAAATCCTGACCTTGGTGTTGGTTGACAGTTGTTTTGAGTTCCAGATGTTCTTCAGTTGTAAATATACTGCTCTTGCTTTACCGATCCGCTCTTTCGTATCTGCATCAGATCCACCGTGTTCATTAACGATGCTGCTCAGATATGTAAAAGTTTATACATCTTCCAAATCTTCGTCAACTGTGATTGGGTTGGTGCATGCTGTGTTGTATCGGAGAATCTTGCTTTCCTTTTTGTGTATATTGAGACCTACTGCTGTTGGGGCTGCTGCTACATTGATCGTTTTCTCCTGCATATGTTGTTGCATTTGGGATAGAAGGGCCAGATCATCTGCGAAGTTTAGATCGTCTAACTGCATCCTAGAAGTCCACTGTATCCCGTGTTTCCCTTCAGATGTTGATGTCTTCATGATCCAGTTGATCACCAGGAGGAAGAGGAAGGGTGAGAGTAAGCAACCTTGCCTAACACTGGTCTTCACTTCGAACGACTTTGTCAACTGTCCTCCATGCACAATTTTGCAGTGTAATCCATCATATGAACTCTGTATGATATTGACTATCTTCTGAGGCACGCCGTAGTGTCGAAGAAGTTTCCATAGTGTTGTTCTGTCCACGCTATCAAATGCCTTTTCGTAGTCAATGAAGTTGATGTAGAGTGATGAATTCCATTCAATTGATTGTTCCACAATGATCCGTAGAGTTGCGATTTGATCTGTACACGATCTATCCTTACGGAATCCTGCCTGTTGGTCACGAAGTTGGGCGTCTACGCAGTCCTTCATCCTGTTTAACAGTACCCTGTTGAAGACTTTCCTCGGTATTGAGAGAAGAGTGATGCCCCTGTAGTTATCACACTTGCTGAGATCGCCTTTCTTCGGTATTTTGATCAGAAGTCCTTCTTTCCAGTCTGTTGGTACTTCTTCCTCATCCCAAATCTTATTGAAGAGAATGTGGAGTATCCTTGCAGTTGCCACTGCGTCTGCTTTCTGTGTCTCTGCTGGAATGTTGTCTGTCCCTGCTGCTTTGCCACTCTTGATTTGTCTGATGGTCATGCTGATTTCTTCAATTGTTGGTGGGCCAACATTGATTGGGAGGTCCGTGGGTGCTGCTTCGATGTTGGGTGGGTTCAGTGGAGCTGGTCGATTCAAGAGTTCTTTGAAGTGTTCTACCCACCTGTTTTGTTGCTCTTCAATGTTGGTGATTACCTCGCCTTCCTTGCTTTTCACTGGTCGTTCTGGTTTGCGGCGATTTCCAGAGAGTTTCTTTGCCGTGTCATACAATTGTCTCATGTTTCTTTCTCTTGCAGCCTTTTCCGCCGTCGTTGCTAAATCTTCCACATATTTACGTTTGTCGGTTCTGATGCTCCTCTTCACTTGTTTGTTAACTTCTGTGTATTCAGCTTGTGCCTTGGCTTTTTCTGCTCTTGTTCGACTAGTATTGATTGCTGCTTTCTTGTTCCTCCTTTCTTGAATCTTATCCAGTGTATCAACAGTAATCCACTCCTTCTGATGGTACTTCTTGTGGCCCAGGACCTCATGACGTGTTGAAGTGATTGCCTCTTTGATCCCATTCCAGTTGCTCTCCATAGTAGTTCCTTCTCCATTGATTAGATCATGAAAGGCCTGGAACTTGTTGCTGAGGACTATCTTGAATTTGTTGAGTTTGTCAGTGTCCTGAAGAAAGTCCGTATTGAACATTTGTGATGTTGTCCGCCCCATTGTCCAGTGCTTCTTGAGTTTCAATTTCATCTTGGCGACCAGCGAGTGATGATCTGAGGCTATATCACCTCCTCTCTTGGTTCTCACGTCCTCTATAGTCCTCCTGAACGTTTTGTTGATGCAGATATGGTCAATTTGGTTTTGTGTAGAGTGATCCGGTGAAGTCCATGTGGTTTTGTGTATGCGTTTATGTGGGAATATGGTGCCGCCTATGACCAGTTTATTGAAGGCACATAAGTTTGCAAACCTCTCACCATTTTCGTTTCTTTCTCCCAGTCCGTGTCGTCCCATGACGTCTTCATATCCAGTGTTATCCACTCCAACCTTGGCATTGAAATCTCCCATCAGAATGGTCAGGTCCTTTGTTGGGCACTTCTCGATGATTGACTGCAGCCTATTGTAGAATTGATCTTTAGCGTCTTCATTGTAGTCGTTGGTAGGCGCATAGCATTGGATGATGTTCATTGAAATACCCTCTTTCTTTGTTTTGAAGGAGGCTTTGATGATCCTTGGTCCATGAGATTCCCATCCTATAAGTGCCTTTTGTGCTTGTTTGGACAGCATCAATGCAACTCCTTGTGTATGTGGTGCATTTTCTTCTTCATGGCCGGAGTATAACAGGAGCTCTCCTGTAGTTAGTCGTTGTTGTCCAACTTGTGTCCAATGTGTTTCACTGATAATAAGTACCTCTAGGTTGTATCTTCTCATTTCTGCAGCAATTTGGAAGGCTCTCCCGGTGTCCCACATTGTACGAACATTCCATATACTTAAATAAATGGTTGCTCTGGTTGTCATAAAGGGCATCGGTCTCGTAACTTCCGAAGGAATTCGGCTTTCATCATGAGGCGTCATAGTTCTTCTAAATGAAGACCTTCTAACTCCCAGGGCAGAGTTTAGAAGGATTGAATAATTCTTTCTGGATAGCGTCTTTTTAGCGAGTTAGTTTTCTACGGGATGGGGACGCTAACCCCGTGCCCAACCCTCCTCCTTTATCCGGGCTTGAGACCAGCAGTAGCCCCCGGAGGGACTCCAGGCGGAGTTTTTGACACGAAATTTCAGGAGTTGTTCATAAAATCTAACAACCATATAGTAAATGCTTAATTTGCAAAATGTCCATCAATTGTCTCAAAATGACTCAGACTTCATTGTTCTTACATTTTCATACAAATTGCATTCTGTTTCCATTCTTTACTGTTCGATCCCTTTGTTTCTCTGCTGCCAGACATTCTGTTCTCGACTAGCGTCATATACTACTTATGTTGATATAAGTAGCACACACCACAATCTCAAGTAGAAAATTATTTACTGTAACCAGATATACAGTACTAATTGAAGCAAATGACCATTATCTTATGATATAATTATCTAAGCTGATCACTTTTTATTGGGAGGAAAGTGGTTGATACAGAATACTCTTAAGAACTATTCTATATGCGTAATAACATGAAATATTTTTAAACATTGTAAGCATTTGCATTATGTAGGAAGTACTAAGACTGAATCCAGTAACCATCCACGCATATGCTTAATTTATAGATCGCCGTCTTTACATAGCATCCGTGATTGTCACCTAAAGAGTAAAATATACCTTAAGCCGTAGCATTTGGAATAAACCAAGTATACTATACACTAATTAAAATGAATTAATTACAGTTATCTAAAATTCGCATTAAATTTTTAGTTATATGTATATATGATACATTCTGGTCACTAAAATTTGTTAGTTATGCAACGACCAGCACCAACAATAACAGAATGATTCAAACAATTGTGCATTGTAATAACAGTGAATTATTAAATAAACGACAAACGAGACGATTCCATATGTTACTTAAAAATGAATTTTAAATCAATCAATAAATACATCTTCTAAATGATGCAAAATAACTTAGGACTCTTGAAACAATGCGGACAATAATGTTTGAACCATTTGACTAGATATTTTCACTGTCTTATATAAAATATAACTATATTCAATAAAATAAAGTCACCGTTGAGTGAAAGCAATTTAACTTACAAGGAAAGTAGTAGCACTCTTTCCAAGCATTGTTGTAGAATTTGATAAAAAATTTGTATCACAAGTAGGATTGACTGTTATCAGATTATTGTTATTACCAAACAGTACAGTATTTGTAATAGCACTAGTAGTACTAGTAGTAGTGGTATTAACAGTTCCCGTTAGTAAAGTATCATCATTACTTGTAGCAGATATTGTTGAATCAGAAAACATCACATCTGATAATATAAGATGAAGATTGGCCAATTCACAATTCTCATCAATTGTATCTTTGACATTATTTTGTGTTTTTACTAAGGTTGATATTTTTGCCTGATGTGAACTGTTTGTTGGCGATGATAATAACATTTCATTGTCAACTGTCACAGAACCGGTAACAACATTATGAATCATATCATTGTTATGTGAGTTCAGTGAAGATGGTGATATTGATCGAATAAACATTCGCATCAATGACAACTGATAAGAAACATAACCGTTTAAAAATCTCATATAAGGTTCCTATAAAAATGAATAAAAAAATATGAAGAGAAAAAGTAATTAGTAAACAATAGAAAAAACAGGATGCATGTACATCCAGCTGATGAGTCCCAAGTAGGACGAGACACATTTCCTGGATTCCACTACTAGCCACCATCTATCTTTGCTTACAATAGAAAAAGATACATTCTACTTATCTTCATTCAAGATACTTGAAATGACTCGTTCTTTTCTAAGTTCAACGTAGTTTCAATGTGTAAGTAACGTATTTCATACAATAGCTTCGATCTTTTTTTCACTGAATAAGTGGGTGAATTCTCCATAATAGAGCATACTCCTTTTTTAGATTTCATTTCTTGCGATAACTTTCAACGTATTTGTGTTTATCATACTACAGGCTTTAGTCAACTACACTGACATATCCATAGTGAACAGTTGTAACTAACTTCATACTCTTGGAACAAAATCTAGGATGAATATTATATTGTAATGTGAGGAATCTGTCCACTAAACAATCGAAAAAAAGACTGAAAAAGCTGTACATAACACACTAATTGAACATTGAAAACTTGACAGATAACCACAACCTCCTCTGTTTGTTATCACTTTCAATTGTTACACTAAACAACTATGACAGATGATAACATGAAAAATTTTCTTTATAAAGAAAACCAGTATAAAAAGTATAAGAAGGAGAAACAGAAATCGAATTTAAAATATGACTTGCATTAATTCTTTTTATAAGTGGATAGATATAAAGAATGATTTCAACCAGGATAATCTACAAATTTCCAACATCTAACCTCTTTGAATACATACACAAGAGTGTGATTCATTTTGTTTAATTAATTTTGATTAATAAAGTTTTAGATAAACATTGTGCATAAATTATTGGTTGGAATAAAACTTATACAAAGATAGAAAACAATTTCCATAGTAGAGTAAAAGTAATAAATACTGTGGAGAAATGTAGTCCCAAATGTTGTAACTTTTAGGTTTTTTTTATAAACATACTAATTTTATGCATAACACGGAGATCTTCAAGAAGGATGTATAAAACAATTATTTTCATTGGAACAAATAATTAAGAGTACTTTTAGCAGTCATTCAAGTTTAAGGAAGATTGTATGTACCAATGCCCAAGGTTGAACTTGATAGTTTTGAACAAATTAACCATTGGGTAGCAAGTTAATAATGAATACATTTTTTGTAATATCTCAATGAGTAGAAAAATGTATTTTTGACATTGGGTGACTTAATGTAATGTAATGGTCAAAAGATTTATTTATTCTGAACAAGTGGATTACATTAAGCCATAAGACGTCACAAATACTATTTTCTACTAATTGGGATATCACAAAAAAATTCATGATAGAATCAACCCAAAAAACATGTGAAGTGGAAGAATTATTTTAATTTCGGAGACAACTTATATCAATGAGTGACTTGAACTAGACAGATATAAAACTAGTGAGCAACAAACCCCAGGAGTACTCACTCAGGACCGACTAAAGATAGATATGAACTATCTTCACTATTGAGTAATATCTACGAACACCATTTCCCGACAATAATCATATGTTCACTAGTAACCAAGTGTAAGAATTACTTTCAACATACGAATGAAAAGACCTAACTGACTAGCATCAAATACATCAAGAGTTCGACAGATATCATCTATGAAACGGCATGAGCACTAGGCACTTCCACAAAAAGAGTTTAGAATCTTAAACTGACATACCAATCAATAGGGTTTAACGAGTCAATAAATCAATTCAAAGTTGTGAGTGAACGTTGCTAAGGGGCCCAATACCAAAACAAAACAACTGTTCTGGTCTTCAATTATTGTAAAGATGAATTTGGTAGTTCATATGAATTATTCAATCTGTTTATTTCATTCTATAATGTTTATTATTCATATAACGCAACAGTTAATAATTAATTAGTTCATGAAATGTACCTGAAGTTCTCAAAATAAATATTGACTTGAAGTTACTAGATTATTAATCAGAAATTCAAACACTTCAGGGAAAAACAACAATAAATTTGTCGATAAGATATTAGAATTACTCACAACGATAAGATTATCAAAGTAGATTTTAATATTCATTCCTTATTTTGAATGTTATTATTATTGCGTCAGACCATTTCCTTTAAGTGAAATCTTAGTATTGTATTTGTTTTGACATAAATAAATACCTTTCTAATGTTAACCAAGTAATTATTTTTCAGTAAAACTTATGTATCAAGAAAAATCTCAGTTATGAATACATTATTTCAACAAGTTTTGTTTGTAACTTATTTAACAGGATACATGCTCGCACCATAAATAATGTCTGAGGACCACTGATACTGTGGTATGTGCTTCTGATGTCGATAGATATAAGTAGTATGCATCATTAATTGGACGTGAAATGCCTAGAGGCAAAAAGTTAAGGAAGTCGAAATTAAGAGAAAGAGAACAGAGAATAATTGTTGTAGAAACGAAAAAAACAATGAAGTCTTAGACGATTGATTGACATTTTGCAAATGAAGTATCTACTGTAAGGTTCTCAGATTTCACTAAGATGTTTTGTAATTTTGTATTCAAATACATTCTCGTTTACTACGACACTACTCGAATGTCTAAGGAGAAATGGAATGTGGGAGACTAGAAATTATAATCTAGTCGATCGGCTTAGCCACTAAGTCAACGTTTCACGTGACAGAAAGTAATATCTGAATATGACAGCAGTATGATTTAAATAAATATTGGCTTAATATGGATTATAAGGAATAAAATCTAAATATACAGCATGCTTGTATGATTCCATTAAAGTTTCCATCTATTGGAGAATAAGTATGTATGATGAAAATCTTGTATGTAGATTTTCAAACTATATCAGAGAATAACATCAGTTGAAGGTCATTTTAAAACTAAATAAACATGAAAATATACTTTATACGAATATTCGTCAAGATTAGAACGAATAGTTTGGCAGAAATCGGGCGCCGAGTATAGAGAAGTCATTGTACGTGAAAATCATCAAAGATTATTTTAATTTTGATTATTACCTTGAAGAGGTCCAGACAAGTTATCTGGACGAAACGTTGGAATTATTTAATTTTCACTCGCTCAGATTATTTTAAATATAATTTTCACATATAACAAAAATATACTGTTTTCTTCCTCCATAAGTTTGGGACCTATTTAGTAGTCTTCAACCATTATATTCTGTAATGTTATGCGTGTACGCTATACTAGGGAGTTTCAAATCAGCACGAAATTGTCGTTTATATGTGATAATAACTTCTTTTTAAATAGTTTTTCACTTTATTATATTATTTATTTAAATCCATAGTATGAAAATCACTTATTTTGGAATGACATTGCTTTAAAAGAAAAAAATTGAAGACAATACCAAGAGATATTTCTCCTAGTTGTAAAAGAATCAAGATCAAGATTTATACTATAGACACGTTAAGTATTCATATTATATACCAAATGTTCTGTCAAATAAGTAATTAACGAATAAAGATGAACCACGGATTTTATACACGTACACACACATATATATATAAGCATAAATAAGGTTTCAGTTATTGGTATATACACATCTACATTATTGGAAATATATAACACTCAGAATAGAATATATATAATCAAATGATAAATATTCTTTGGTACAATCACAGCAGGTAAATTGACTGTATAGTGTAACGATTCACAACGAAATGTGGGAAATCAATTACACTTATCAGTAACGAATTTCATGTACTAGTTAAGAAAATTTACCATAATTTTTCAAGGAAAGTATCTATTTCGATTTTTTTTTTAAATGGGGTGGAACGTCTTTACAAAATGAATGCTCACTATCAATAGTAGATGGATACGTCTTTGATTAGTAGTTAGGGTAAATGCTTGTAAAAGAAAATAATGTAGAATATGCTTTTATTATTTAACTGAAAATCATCGATATCTAATTTGAATTAATGAAAAGAAACTGTCGTTGAGATTAGTGGATTTCATTGAAACCATGATCCAATTTTGGACCACCATTAAAAACCTGGAAGCACTGGATGTCCATTCCGTCTCAGTATGGAAATTCTCAGCATTGTGCATTCATGACTCCACAAGCAGGGATCAAACCAAGGACTCGCGCGTGAACGCTTGACATCTAGACCGGTGAGCCGGCATCCAACGTTGTTAATCCACGACGTTGCACAACCACCTCCAATATCAATAAATAAATTAATAATATCGAAAAATGTTTTCTCAGTATAAAACGTATTCAATCAAGACATTTCATCAAATAAAATAATAATAACAAAAACAACTTACTTTATCATCGAATGTACTAAAATTAGCTAATGATTGCAATGATTTAGCTAGCAGTGTGAGGTTACGTTGACATGCTGGTTCACTAGGAAATGCACTGATTAAACCAAACAAGGAAGGTGAAAGTAAAGCTGGACAGATCAGTCGTAAAAATATACAACCAGATATTAAATTATCACAAAATTCTGATCCACGAATTGTTTCTAATGCTTCACGAAATGAACTGAATAAGCGAATGAGTACACTGTAAAAATAGTCAAACAGTAATTTAAAATAAGATTATGCAATCAAAACAAACAAGCAAAAGGTTCGAAAGTATATAACTACATAATACGTTGAATAAAGCTTCTAATCAATCACACAACATACATCGTTATTCAATGAAATAGTGATATACACTTTAATATCATCCAATTGTTTGTTATCAAATTTAACCTTTACACAATCTACTTCATTCATATAGAGATATTTGTGTAGGCCATAGAACTACATAGTTTAAAACACGAACTGATATTAGCTACTACACCATTGAAATCCCGATGCCAGACTGAAATTTCTGGGTTCGATTGGCGTATGAAGTATCGTATATACTTACTGCTTAAGAGTCTCATATTGAGACGACACGGCCATCCAGTGCTTTCAGCTTTTCAATGACGGTCTAGCTAAGAGCAATCAGTGATTTAATTCACATAAGTTTGAATAATTAGTTAAGTATCTCTCTATAATTTTAACTATTAAAGATGCATATATACGTAAAGCAGTTGTAGTATGTGAGCTTGTAAATAGCTATCAATTTATGTTAAATATTAAATTTGTCATGAATAATATGTCAGCTATTCACTATTTATGTACAAAATGTTCTTGGGAGACAAGAGAATACATAAAATAAATGAATCAAGGTATGTTGATGTTTTAAATACTTAACTGAAGTCTACTTTATTTTCTAACTAATTACATTTTCTAAGTACAAGTATAACTTTATTGGAAAGACATGAAGTCGATGAATAAACTAAAACTATTAATCACAATTTCTTATATTGTTATAACAGTAGAGATTTCAATAAATTGCTAACATAAATACTCTTCTTTACACATCCAAGTGAAAAATTACTAAATCACTAAATGAACACAAAGATACCTCATTAATTATTTTATTGTTCTGTTTGTAATATAAAAATGATTACGTTTGATAGAGCGATCGTCAAGGTATACTTAACGCTTAGTTTGTGTAACTTGAGTGAAGAGATCATACAATAATAATCGTTTTTAAGAATATGAATTGATATAATTAATTCAAATATCTTCGTTGCTCCAGTATGCTATCTGTGCAACTGAGTTTCGCAGCTAGCACAACAAATTATCGAGTATCATTGATTAAGGCACTCCATTTGAAGACAGAGTTCACCTTTGCTTGCTTCTTGGCCGTGATTCGTCGAAGTACAGACAAAGAAGGTAATAGAACTTTCACTAAACCTTGTGAGCTAATAACAAACAAATACCTATTAATGAGAATCCATCTCAAGCTTAATAAAACAACATTTTTAACGAAACTAGACAAAAATCAACTCATTTTCGGAGCCGCGCTAAAATTTATTTCTTACCTTCTAAATCACAAACCTCCTAATATTGTATACCCATCTCCATGCATCTATTGATTTCATTCTCCTTTTTCACTTTTATATATTTCCTTCGCTTTGGATGATTTCCTATCTGTATCTGTTATATACTATACCAAACTGTATCGGTTATGTACTGCCTAAAGTTCTGTACTGATTTGTATGTCTGTCTATGTTACACTTGATCTGTAAATGCTCGTTTCAATCGATTTAATGCGTATATTATATCTGTTCTACTAATCAAAACGTCTAGTCGTTAGCGTATTGGTAGTTATCTGATGAATGCATCACTATGATGTGTTATCATTTGAAATATTGATTTAACATATGTTAATTTATCCTAAATCAGCATCCTCTTATCTACTCTAAAAATTCGATTGAAATTCCTATTGCATGGGGACTTTTTTAGTCGCTTCTATTCCAAAGTTTATTACTATCGTTATGGTAACAAGTCAGTCAAGGTATAGAGAAAGATGGAATGTATAAAAATGGGAGAGAACAATGCACAACATGACTGATAAACAAAGGAATATATAAATCAAAGCTAGAAAGTGTGTACAGCCGATAATCAGATTATACATAAGAAGTTTTAATCAATAACATTCAGGTGATACACGTACACACTCAAACATAGGACTCCACAACACATATAACAATGTAAAACAGTAAGATACACAAATAAACATCAGTGATTGTGTTTGTTCATTCACTGTTACAATAAACATTTTAAACAACCCAATGACTTATTATTGTTTTGTCTTCTCTTTAAATAATATTAATAATTAACACTTAACAGAATGATTTGGGTAAGAAAGAAAATATATCCAGAATATAACAGTATATATTTATTAGTTCAAAAATTCTGTTCGCAAATTAAGATGACAATAAAAATCCAGCAACTCCATTACATACATTCTTTATACTGTATTTAGGAAAGTCATGGTGAAGTGGTGCTAGTAATTTTAACCAATCACTTTGCTATTGAATAGTAAGGCGAGTTTAATATACTGAGAATAAGTCGTCATGGTATCCCTGGTTTGTGAATCTTCGGTAAGTCATACAATCAAGCAATATGGGTTTCGGGCGGCTTGAGTAAGCCATATGCAGTCAGTAAGATATATTGACGTTGCTTTAATGATCTAAAGGTTACAGTTGACCCTCTAGTTGTTAAGCATTCAGATGCATCTAATATTGGGAATGTTTCGGTCATTCAGTAGAACGTTCGTATTATCATTACCCTTACTGTTCATCCTATTTCATGTTGCATTGATCTCTTTCGTCTCATTCTTAACTGATACATTCGTCTATCTCAGTTCATATGAATTAATTAACTTAATTACATGTCAATTTAATTTGTTATGCTTTGGATTATCTCGTTTTTGGTAGTTTTGACTGAATTCTGAATAGTATAAGTTGGTATATGTGCGCTCTATCCAGTTTACCCCGATATGGACATTATCATACAAGTTTTAATAGAATTACATTTCGCTATGTTTTGTATTCACAAGATGATATTGTTAATATCACTACAACTATTATTATTAATATTGTTATCTCAATCAGACAGTATTTCTCCTACCATATATTATATTCACATAATTTATTGTAGTTAATTGATTGTTACTCGATACCACACAATAAATTTTCCTAACCTTTCTATTAAATGACCTTTTATTGTATTTAAACCTTAACTGGTGCAAAAGTTCACAAAATTTAGCAGTTTAATTAACTCATTAACACACGAGTAACAGTAATTATGGATTTATTATGGTACAACTTGATGAGAAATTGCCTGAATACAATTCAATACAACCATAACATAGTCTTCTTCCAATTAAATGCACATATCAGGGAAAATTGCTCATATCTTATCAACTGAACTAACATTTAGAAAAAATCAGAGCCCTCAGTTCTTGTACAGGAATAGTTATCTGAACACTTGGTTGTATGTTCTTGGGGTACTTGGTTTTCTATGGACAATTTATGATAAAACACTTATAAAATGACACACTACCCCTCATTTGTTAACTGTAAACTACCATTTTTTTAAATTAACTATAAATATGATTACATAGCTTCAGTAAATGATAACGTCTAAAGAAAAACTCTTTGCTGAATCACGAAGAATTCTTCTTCAACGATGCGACGAAGTTCTATTGTTATAGTAAGGGTTAACCTCTACGATGTATTTGCACTAATCTGATAGATTCTTGACGTTACCAGCTTTTTAAAAAATACATCCGATAACTACTACAAAACTACAGTGTTTTATATGATGGCAAGTTTTCTTACCAGTATAATTAAGCAAACGATAGAAAAACTCAATGAATAGATTATATCTTTCAATAGCCATGATCAGATCGTCATCAATTTTAAGATATTCGAAAGAAAGAAAGTAAGACCACCACCAACTGTCTCTGATTTAAAAGAAGAGACTAATAGAAAGGTTTTATGTTTGTGACTAAAGAAAACACTTTGTTTATAAAGTTTCACTCCAGTCATTGTAGTTTTCTGAAACTGCAGGACACATTCTAAAGAATATTAAGACTGAAAATGATATTGTCGGAAATGCCAATCAATTCCAGTACTTCCAGTTTTTCCATGGTGGTCTAGCTTCAATTGGCTAGTGAATTCGCTCATAAAAATTCTGCTTTAATTCTGGTATAGTACAAAGGTCACATTTTGACGGGATTTAATCAAATTGTCACATTCTACAGTATATCCGACAAAACTGAGTAGGAATGGTAACAGTCAAATAGAAAGCGAGTACCAATAGTCGTCACCACTGTAAATGACAATTGTTTGTTAGCATTTACGTAATTAAATAAGTTTAATGAAGTACGTTTACTAGCATAACACATCCTCGTGGTATCTGTTATACAGTGAAACATATATGAAATTTCTTCCCCAATGAAACTAAAGTAAATCTGTATAGTTCAAATGATCTTTAAGTGCGTCAATATTTCAGAATTTGTACATGAGTTCAGTCACACTAATATCTATCTAAATCTGATGAACAGACAACGAGTCTAGGTACTAAATTGAGTATAGACAGTAAAACCAAAAAAAATTACTCAATACAAATGATTATTACCTTGGGAAATAATTCAAACTGGATTGAATAGCTCGCCAAACAACATCAAAATATCTTAACAGCATTATTTGATTGCCAATTAAAGTGCCAGTTATTATTGATCGATGGTTTTTTAACATATTTCCGGGTGATAAAGCATATGCAGCAGTATCAGTTGCATTCAGTGAACCACCAGTACATTGAGTTGAAGATAGTTTTTCTGGATCAACTTCCCAAGGTGTAAAACATGTTAGTACACGTTGTATTAACAAGTGAAATAAATGATGAAGATACTGAAAAAGATTTAATAAAAACAAATTGAAAGAGAGAATTTAGTTTTTTAAGGGTCCTCTGAGCAAGATAGTTTATTTTTGCACCTATCACTTTCATTATGGAAAAAATCTTCATCACTCACCCACATTTATATGAAGCTAGTGTTGAAGAACTTGTTCAGAATAATAATAAATGCTCTGTAATCAAATCCTTATTCTTTCAACTAGGATATCATGTCAATGTGGATTTATCATTAAAATAGAGAACAGTTGTTGCCAAAATAAAGTATGGATTTAATACAGTTGTGGAATTCCTAATCAAATCAAATAATAACCACAAAGTGCTTTCCATTCAGAACTGCAAACAGTAAGACAAAATAGCAAACATGGAGCAATCTTTTGCAATAATCTATCGTGTCAACAGCAGTCTACCTAATTCCGTCAGACTGCAAATCCTACAGACAGCTGAAGCAATTGCTATTCGGATCAAAAAGCCAGAGCTTTGTATCCAAAAGAAGTATGTTCAGCCACTCCTTTTACCCTGGCCAACTAGCTAATAATCAATCTTATAATGTGGTGACGTAATCTGATTAATGTTATTATTATTATTATTATTATTACCGATATTATTATTATTGTCTTTACATTTGATAACCCTTTTTGAGGAATTTATTCAATATCCACCCCTGAATCTACTATATTTGACCTAATTATTTTACATATTACGTAATTTCCGATTTGTAATCACAATATTCTCTCTCTCTCTCTCTCTCTCTTACTCCATGTTGACCATATTTATTCTGATAATTTATCTCACGATTTCATTTCGCTTATAAACTGATTCAAGTTAACGCTTCATATTAGTCAGCCCCAACATTAACAATTTTATTTATATAACAAACAATTCCTGATTCACATATTACAATTTCCAAATGATGTACTCTGCTTTAAGGCTGGCCAATTTTATGGATTATTAATCTGGATTTATAATTCTAGAACCTGATGTATTTTATTTTATTTGAACACATATATATTGGTACAGGAGTGCGCCAAACATATATGCGCCACACAATTTCAGTTCATTAATTGCGTGTGGGCTGCGTTACTGCCCGGGTGCCCAGACCGAAGCAGGTGGTTATCTTAGGGGGCCACACCCCCAGCCTTTGACCTAAAGGTCTAACCCACAAGGCAGTGGAGCATCGTAAGGAGATGCAGTCCCATGGTTTTAATGCAGTTTGAGAATATAGACAAGTTTTCCCAAGAGATACTATCAAATTTCAATTAAAAAACAAAATGATTACAGACGTTGTCATATAAAAGTCTTAGTAAGTGTTGTGAGACAAATACGATATGACTGATCAGAAGTTTATATTGATTCCTATTATTTAATACAAAAGAAGCTTGGAAACAACTTGTATTTATCAACAACTTGTATGTGATAAAAAGGCATGAAAAAGACATATCATATTATGCAAATCACAAAAATAACTAGGCATCATTTCCAGAATAGTATCAATATTTTAAATCTCTTGAATGAAAATTCAGTTAACAGATTTTCAGAATTCATTTGAAAAAATTTAAACTAGCTCTTTGAGGATGATTCCATCCCTGTTTCATCCGTAGTTACTCAAGTGTAATTGGTTATTTACTGTGTCTGCTTTATTCAGTGAAGTGATTGGACAGTCGCACAACCCCCAGATCTGGAGAATAATCTGCCAACATAGACTGCTCGGTTGTTTTTTTAGTGCATCTGGCTTTAATATTGTAATTGTAAATAACTGTTGTTTACTACTGATAATCGTTTTATTTATTTTTGTATTCTTTCCTGATTTGTACGTTCCTACACAAACTGTAATCCTTTTTAAATGGTGTGGATCTGCTACATTTCCTATATCCCGATATCTGTGGGCTGTTTCAAGTTCTAGTAGTTTCAGGGTTGTTCAACAACAATCTCTGAATTATCCTAGGACAACTGATCGCTTTTCAAGCTTTGAATGTCTCAACAAAGGGTTTCTTATGCTAATGCTTGTAGGAATGTAATTCTTCACGCAAAATGTCAAATAAAGGTTTTGGTATAAACTAAATACTGCTATTGTATCCGGCGGTTGATTGGATGTCATCTCCAGTTTGGAAGCGAAAAAAGACTGAGTACAGTAGGAATCACAGTTATCTTTCCTAATATCTTTTTTATATAGTCCTACTATTTCTATGGATAATTTGCTAACTATTCATTGGGATTTGTTGCCTAAATATTGATATTCCTATTTCAGCTTCTTCCTCTTCTGCCCTGTCTCTTTCTTAGTAGAATATATTTTAATAGACAATTACACCTAGATTTCATGTGTATAACAACCAATCTCGTCTGAATACTTGTACCGAATGGAATGAAATTTTATTGTTCAGATGACCTTTGTTCGCAATTTTGACCTTTAAATATTACTTCGACCTTTTACCCAAAGAATACTTGCTACTAGGTAATTGGTCAACAACTAAATAGAAAATGTTCCATTGTACTAACTGAATAAAACAATTGAATTTGAATTGGTTCGGATTATCCCATTATCGATATCTGACTTATATTTGACCAGCCTTGGTTGGCATATGTACATCTTGTACGCATCACCTCGATACAAAATAGAATCAACTTATCTCATTGGCTATATTAAGACAATTCTCACAGGATGTACATATGCCAATCAAGATTGGTCAAATTTCAGTCAAAAATAACAACAACGGGATAATTCAAACTATTTCGAATACAAATTCACTTGGTATTGTTTGGATTGTATCTTCCCATTGGGGTTTAAGACTGCAATTGATCAGTCTGTTATTGGCATATGTGCATACTGTACGTATGCCTCGATATTGCTTTAATTCACAAACTTCTTGTAAGCAATGATAGATGCCAATAGCAAACTGATCAATTGCAGTCTTAAACCTCAATGGGAAGATACAATCCAAACAATATCAAGTGAATTTAAATTCACCCCATTGCACAAGCAAGTGCTTATGGGGACCCGCTAGTTGAGTGGATAACGCGATGGCGTTTGAAGCGAATGGTACTGGGTTCAAGTCGCAGAGTGAACATCAACTCTGAGATGTAGGTACATCCAGCTGATGAGTCCCACCCAGGACGAAACGCGCGTCCTGGATTCCAGTGCTAGCCACTATCCATCATTGCTTACATTTCGAATACAGTCAAAACGCATACTCGTTGCAAAAGTGAGTGGCTAACGTGGATAGCGCGATAATATTTGAACCAAAAGGTATTGAGTTCAAGTCTCAGAGTGAACATAAACTCTGAGGTACAGGTAAATGCAGTTTAAGAGTACCAAACAGGACGGCAAGTACATCTTTTGTCCCACTGCTAGCCACATTCCATAATGTATATAGAATGAATTATTTTTTAACAGAAAGTCTAGATATTTATTAGTTTGATGATTAAAAATAATATTCACTTTTATTACTATAATTATTTTCTGATTGGGAATAATTTATATTTTCTTATATTCAGTTCCCCTTCTAATTCCAGGAACTATCGAACATATCATCCAGCATTGAAAATATGGAATTAATGTCACAAAAAAATGAGGTAAAACCTTAAAGGAAAATTTGTAAGCTCACTTACAGCTACATAAAATAAGTAATAAGGATTAGCGGATAACCTTAAACATGGATCTAAGTTTCCCTATTAAGTACAGCGTTCATTTATACTAATGAGGGAAGTCAAGAATCAAACTATAGATTCATATGATAAAACACTACAGGTTGAGTAAATAGATTTGTAGAAAAACGAATCACTTCGAAAACTGACTTTTGAACCAAATATCAAATGGTCATGGACACTAAAACACAAGGATTGGAGAAAGTTCCTCTATCATTTTCATTATATGTTAGCTTTATTAATACCTACATCCTTAAGTATTGATATGAATTTTGACCACACATTCCCTTTCAGCTGAGATATTATTTCTAATTCATTAAAATATACCGTATATCTAAAAATAATGAATCGATAATCTTCACAGAAAACATCAGTACCAGATGTTATTAAGCAAATATGCAACCAAATCATAAGAATAAGATATTAAGATAACTCAACTAATTCAACATAAAGAAACGGATCCAGTTATTTATTCTGTTGACACCATGCGCATTTTATTAAGGTGTCCGTGTCTTTAACAGAACAATTTGTAATGATTTCCCAATATGTACAACACATTTCAGTATAAACGTTTATTTAAAATTACCACTTAATAAAAGAAGCAAGGACAACTTGAACGATTCCGGATTTATTAACCCACTGGCAATTTGTAAAGGGGCATGTAGCCTTGTAGCCTTACTTCAGTCAGTTAGTTACAACGTAGGACCAAGCACATACATTCATCGGTCCAAGTTGCCGCACATCATTAGAACAGCAAGACAAACACCGGATTCATAGAAACATTTAACTCAGTGGTGTAATATATAAAGGGAAGATTTTATGTAAAGATATAGTACAGAAAGAAAGAATTAGTTCGTGGAAAGAATGATATGAAATAATTTTAATCTCATAGTTTAAGGGAAGACAGAGAGTGTATACACCGACGCCATTGTGATCGGTTCTGAGCCATGTCACCAAGAATCTCCAACCATTAGTTACGATAGTCACGTGGACCCCAACCAAGTAGTCTGCATCTACCAACATGGCTCAGACTAGAAGTTAGTGACTTCGAGGACTGATGCCACGTTTTGGTTTGGCCGCCTCCAACTTTCTTTCAACCATCCCCAACACTAATCAGGATCGCGCGTCGTGGTAATCGATGTTCAGGCATAGGCAACACGTGACTCAACAATCTCAGTCGATGAAGGTTCACAATCTCGTCAATCAATTTACCATCATTCCCTAATACCCTGCGTCTAACCTCAGTATTACTTACCTGATGATCCCAGTAGATGCAGGCAATATGTCTAAGGCATCTGTGGTCAAAAACTAGTAGCTTACGAATATCTTCTACTCTTAATGGCCACGTTTTGCAGCCATTTTTGTTACCTTTGATGTGGTGGTCGGGCTTGCCTATCGTGATGAAGCACCCGAGCTATACTATCTGGAACAACCGTTACACAAGGTCCTACCATGCCAGATAGGTCAGTTGAAGAATGGTAAGACTGAAAGCAACAAACCCAATGTTCGAAGGCGAAGCCGTACTGCTGACTGTACAGAGGTGTTACAGCAGTAACCAAATTTCCTTTAAAGGTACCTCCAGAAGAACCCTCCCACTGTGTGGGCAACCGGGAAGTGATAACCGCCTTCATACCTCTAACAGCACTCAAAACCACTGTATTCGTAATCAACCTCTTCCTTCAGTTCCTATCATTCAAGATGTAACCCTTAAGCTTAATCATATGCTTTTAATGGAACACATCTTACAACTATACACCTAGTAGTTAACAGAGCACTCTACAAATGTTTGTGGAAATACCTGATATGTTACATTGAAAGTCACTTTATGAATTGGTATGGATTGGCAATGTGAGAAAGCACCCCCAGCTAATTCAAAAACACTGAAGCAATAAAATCACCCCCATTAATTAATTGTACACTTAGAATTAACATCTAACTAATGCCTATAAAACGCTAATATCCCCCAAACTATCGATATATATATATATATATATATATATATATATATATATAACATGGTACAGAAAAGAGCAGACTATTGCAATACAACACTGAACTTACAGATGAACCGACAAATTTTACATAACATTCTACAGCTTTCGTTGCCATTGTATTTGATCGAAATGCCATTGATTCATTTTCTATAACAAACAATAGATTATGATAAAAATAATTTCTATACTACAAAAGATATTTGCTTAATGTGAATGTGGATATTGTATGGTAAATAGCAACATTGTTACAGCACCTGTAATGACATTTCGAGAAAATAAACGTTTATATCCGTAGTATTCCACTCTTTCTGAAAATGTACTCTAAAAAAAGATTATTACTTCTTGGTTGTATAGGCATAATAAATATTAAAATGTTTATAGGAGTCACTGCCAAGGTTTGACTTGGTAGACTGTTATAAATAAATTAATATGTTTGTAGTGTCACAATGAGTAGAAAAAATAGGTTTTTAAATTTTCTGACGTTTCGTGACTTAGCCACTTCATCATCATCATCAAAATAACACAAAGATGCTTTTCCAACTAAAAAGGAAAGCGAGTAGCCAAAGCTTTTCATATATTGCCCAATCCTACTGACCTCAATAGAAAAGATAACCTCAATATCCATTTGATTTGGACCATCTATCCGAGTTAGCATTTCGGATTCTATTCACATTTCACACTATTATCGTACATAAAAATTCAACTCTAACCTTTCGCACCACAAATGCCACATTTTTCATCCTTTACAATACCTGCACACAAATATACAAACATGCCTCATATAAATCACCTTGACCGGAATGACAGTGACTTGGCCAGACCTCTTTTTGATTGATCGCACCCAATAATCTTGCTTTGTTTCTTTGTACTGGTTAAACTTGGGTTAATTTTATGTGGTTATTTATTCTCTGAAGAAGTGGCTTAGACAGAGTTGTGAAACATCAGAAAATTTAGAAACTTGTTCTTTTTTACTCATTGAGATATTGCAAATCTATTATTTTTATATATATCAAAATGTTTATTTAATTTGTGTTTAAGAATGACCAATCAGCTTGGCAGATTTTCCTTTATAAACTAATAAGATTTATCAGAAGTGGTTTTGTGGGGATTTTAGTCTCATACCGGGACGAAATAACCGTCAAGTGCTTCCAGGTTTTCTATGTTTGTCTAGCATCAACTGATGCATGCATTCAACTATAATAAGATTTATTTGTGTGCTTTATTAATAATTTATCTAATATGATATATTATGTGGTTATGAGTTTTCAACTTTTAAAATGATTTAGTTTCTGTAGTTTGGAAAATAAAAATATTTGAAAATTAGTGTCATATTCATTTATATTATGAAACGAATTAATTAAATATTGATCTGGTGTTATTTATGTTTGTTTAGACTATGTAGATACTTACATAAATTAGAACTGAATCATCCTAAAGATTATTTTAAAATGAGCAAGTTATCTTTAGTAACAAGTTATTAATCATAAGGTTTTGAAAAGTCATCATTCCTTGAGAACTTGCACACATGTAAGAAGTGAATGTGATAATTCTTATTCTGAGTTTATTATTAAGAAAATATTGAAATTATATCTGAACAAACGAATATAGGGGGTAAAGTAAAGATCACATCGCATTTTAATGCAAATCATTGCAAAAAATGACCACTGAAGTTTCAGTAATGAAGTTTCATAAAATAGAGAGACGACTAATAAACATTATTATAATCATTATATGGTATCATAAGAAAGAAACTTGTAAATTGAGAAACAAAGCCTATAGTGGTTAGTCGAGTCACCAAATTTTTTTTTACCAAAATCAGTAACCAGCTACT
Organism: Schistosoma haematobium; assembly: GCF_000699445.3. Taxonomy (NCBI): domain Eukaryota; kingdom Metazoa; phylum Platyhelminthes; class Trematoda; order Strigeidida; family Schistosomatidae; genus Schistosoma; species Schistosoma haematobium. Next base: position 22,778,356 of record NC_067197.1, read on the forward strand.
TGATATCCATTGAACAAGAGATATTTAAGTGGAATAGATTATTTTAATCTAAAATTAGTTTTTATTAGGAAAATGTGACATTCCTATTCCCCCTTATTAGCCACTATTAAATGGAATTTTATCTTTATTATGTTTATTTAGATCATAACCCATAGTTTTAAACCCTTTTTAATACGAAAAAGTGAAAAGAATTAATATGAAATCATTCACAACCAACCAGTTATTTAACAAATGTTATATAAGTACATCAATAACGCTACCATAGTACTTTAGAAAAACAAAAGAGTATAATTGATAGAGAATAATCATTTGAACTAGAATAAAGTAAACGTAACATAAGAAGTAGATCGTAGTGAATAATACGATTTAACAAAGAATAACTTTATGAACCGATAAATCATAATTGATAATCTCTGTTTCACAATGTTCTTCATAAGTATCCAATAAAGTATACTGATGTACAGATGATAATAGAACTCATCATTTATTCTAATATTCAATCATTAAAATCTCAACTTAATTATTTCATTTCATAAATAATAAGGAAACCATGAAAACATAAAGGCTGATTGTTATGTTGTTTTCTTTTTTGTATTTTCAGTACCCAATGTTTATAAGTACATGTTCATTCATAGAATCAATATTATAGTGAATTACTTCGATTAAAATCAATCAGATTTTTTTTTAGAAAAAAAAAGAAAGAGCTACAATGTAAATAATAATTTTACACATACAAAATATACATTTATGAGAATATTTATTTGAAGAATTATAATCTTAATAATGAAAGACTAACTTCTTTTACTTTATATTTACTTCTATATTTATCAAAATAGATTATTTTCATGTAATAACATGTATTTAGAAGAAAAAAGATTTCTGGTAAAAAGAAATCGATTTATCAAAAGAATTACAATAGAAATATTAAATTGTATAAAATACAAACGATGAGACTATAATTTATGGATGACCTTCAAGCGACTCTAGACTAACCTTGAGAATGTTCACCTACTTGCTAGGGCTAAATGAGGGTTATAAAGAAGTTTGAAGAATAAGGATTATGATTTACAGTTGATGGTTAAGGTTAGGAATTAGATTTAGAGTTTTCATCATGAACTGACGTCAGTGATAATGCCAAAACTTTATTTAACCAAACGGGTGAATGAATTTCGCACCAAAATTGAAGACCTGTTAACGTTGGTTCGTCTATATATATTAGTCTCGCCATACAAACAATTAAAGTGATAATCAGATAATATGCATAAATATATACATTGATTAAATCTAAAAGTTTACATTAGTAATTCGTGAAGTATGGCATGCACATCAAATTGCTCCTAAATGCCCTGGTACGGACGAGAGTGGGGAGAGTCCGCTCTCTCTCTCGAAATGCTCCCACACGGCCACGCATATATAGCCTCTGCCAGGGAAGCCTTTTCGTGACGGGGGTGTTGTTTACGAATTTGAGAGGACAAAAAGTGAATGTCCAGCGCTTTAACCGGGTTGGTGGACATGAAGAGTCCACCTAGGGGAGTTAGAAAACCCAGATTCCATGCCAATAGTCCGTATGGGCTCCAGTACTCTGGGAGAACAAATGGCGCATGAACCAATCGTTGGTCACCGGCTTCCATGGGACTGCATCTCCTTACGATGCTCCATTGCCTCGCGGACCGGAGCTTCAGGTCGAAGGCTCCGGGTGTGGCTCTCCTAAGAAAACCACCTGTTTCGGTTCGGACACCCGGGCAGTATCACAGCCCTCACACAAATCAAATGAGATTTGTGTGGCTCATATGTATCCGGTGCCCCCTTGCACCAGTATTTATGTGTTCAAATAAATAAATAAAATAATCTAAAATTATTTGTAGTGAACTATTCTATCCAATAAGAACATGAAGTTATAAAATAATTATTTGACAATATATCAATCTGGGACTTATCGTGATACACTTCGAATTCGATTAAAAAGTTTTTATGTGATTTCGCTGTCACTGTTAAAAAACATCATTGGAAATCTTTAGAAATCATGTTGTATAACTGCTTTGCTGTTTCATAGTTTCCCAGAATCAAATACATAAATGATATTCCTAGATGATATTGCCGATCAGAAGTTGTACACACAGTGAATTGGTAGTTGAGAATTATAAGAAATGATAAAATATGAAAAGTCAAAGTCAACAGTTTTATTTGCCTCGCTTTATTCTTGAGATTTTTATGGTCCCCATCACGACACTTAATAAGTTTGAAAAGAATTATTTTCAAATGAATTGTTTACATTTCATAAATTCCCTGAAAGCTTTTCCAGATTTTCATTAAAAAAACCTTCATAGGTAAGTGTATAAACTAATTAGACAGGAGTCGCATATACATTAACCAATATATTTAATCTACAAAAAGTTGATTTAATGAATCGGATCACAAAATTGTATTTGTTAGTAAATTCAGTATGCCATTGATCACCATAAATGACTGCAATTAATACGGCAGTAACAGTTGTAAAATAGCATTAATGGCCATGTTATATTCAAGCAAATAATTGGTGATAACGTATCCTCTTTAAAAATCCTTTAATTTACTAATGCGTTCTAATCCTAAGCAATTATCTTAATTTCCTTACAACTTTCCCTTCACCCAGTAAAATGAATGTCAAATACATAGAACATTTGTCCACAAAAAGAGAAATACAAAAATTCTAACAAATACCTTATGTCTAGCTTATGCATTATATAACGTAAAAGTTGTATAAATAGATCTAATGGATAATTGTTGTGCCTAACCGTCAGCTACTGTTTCGAAATGTCTCTGGAATTTAATTAAAATATTTGCCATTAAAATTCATATACTATTATGAAATATTTTGTAGCAGTTTCTAACCTGTGGTGCTACGAACGAAAAATCTGTGAGAATAACTAATTTTTTGTTGGTTTATGCAAAATGACAGAGCGACTTCACAAAATACGAAAACCAAACATTAAATACATCACTCGCATATCTTCCCTCAGTTTTCATATACGTGCCTCATAACTCTTCCAATTCTGTCGTCAGTAAAATCACTCTCCATTTCCTCTCGAGTTGTCTTCAATTCAATCTTCTGCCGACAGACATTCTACTGCCGACTACTGCTACACATTACTTATATCTCTAAGCATAAGTAGCATGTACCACAGTGGCAAGATTATGTTATTGTATTCAAGCATAAAGTACTAAATAAAGTGATTATCATTATCATCCTAAGACAAAATATATAAGATTGATACATGACTGAAGAACAGAATTATATAATCTATTTCACATAAACACTTAACACTTTAGTTGATTATAAAAAGGAAAGTTAACGTGACAGTTTACAGTGCCATTCTGAAAAAGTCGTTTGTCAATCTCTTAACAACAACTAATCAATATTCATGATTGAATCACCAATTTAAAAGGAGGTAATTCAATTTTTTTACTTGCATTATATATAAAGATAATCTTGAAGACAAGAAAATTTAACAACATGCAATGCGGTATTACATCATAAAATATTATGTCCATCATTTGAATATCGAAAATAATTTTTTACCAATATACACTTATAAAATGAAAGTAAGAAATATCCTTATAAACGACCAACATAAAAACATTTCACTTGTGAATGAAGTTATTTTTTCAAAACAGAAGTCAGAATAACGCTGATTGATTACTACCGATAGCTAATGTTGTGTTTATTTAGTTCTTAATACTTATGGAATTCTGCCGACCGATATCTATTAATGACCACTTATCTAATTGATCTGACATCAAGTGATATGGATTAGAATTACATAGTGATCAATATTTGCCCAGAGATTGTAAATCCAACCTGTTGACAAGTTTCGACAATAATGAAACCTTGGTGCAGGTTTTCGTGCAAATAGCCTTTAAATAACTAATATCGGAGATTTGAGTTTTATGTCTAAACTTCTACTCTGATGATTAAACTCAGTAAATGGATAAATTTAATTTAATTTAGCAATTTTCAGATGAATCTTTATATATTGTTTATTTCTCATATTGTAATGAAAACTGTTTTTAGTGGATTTCAATTTAAAAGATTGTATAGCATCCCAAGAGTCCTATGTATCAGACCCATTTTTCTAGAAATCAATATATTTAGTTTCCAAAATAAATTTTCTTTTCCAACTCACATAGATGGGTTACTCTTATAGTTCATAAATCTGTTACTATTTACATTCCCGAGTACAGTAATCTTATTGTTGGCAATTATATTTTATTATTTACACACTGTTATTCATAACTTGTATATTTTGCATTAATTTAAGTGTTTACTTAATAACAATTATTGATGACAAGTTTGTACATCTGTTTCTCTGTATGAGATTCTGTCAGCTTACCAGTTATTGTGAAGTAAGGTGTGAATTTAGTGGTTACTTAATACTAATCCACTAAAGTATGTTTGTTAAAATTCCAGTTTGTTAGTTTTGTTTCAGTCAGTCAGTAAGCCACAACGTTGAACCAGGCACATATATACATTGATCCAAATTGCTATACCTCATTAGTCTTGAATGCTGTTAGAGGTAGGAGGGCAGTCATTACTTCCCGGTTGCCCACACCGTGGAAGGGTTCTTCTGGAGGTACCTGAAAAGAAACCTGGGTTAAAGGTGGTCTTAATGACCTGAGAGCGTGACTGCAGTGCCCAAGGAACAACTGCCTGAAACCGGTTACACACGACCTTTTGTGAGTAGTTTTCGTGTTAGCTCAGTACTTATTAGGACCTTACCGCCGGAGATTCGTGGGATAATTCGAGTTATGCACTTTTAGGGTCGGCCTTTTCTAACCGCACACCTCCTTGTGGGAAGGCAGCATTGCTTTTATGCTGGTCAGCAGTACAACTTCGCCTTCGGACCTTGGGTTTTTGCTGCTTTTAATCTTGCCGTTCTTCAACCGACCTCTCTTGTATGGTAGCACGTTGAGGAACGATTGTTTCAGCCAGTATAGCTGGATTGGTTTATCACGACAGCCAAGCCCAACCACCACATCAAGGTAGCAACAAGGGTCGGGTAGTTTTGTATACTCTCTTATTAAATAACCACATCTCGAAGACTTCATATGTGACCTTTTATTGATGCCATTTACAAAATATAAATTCGTACTGTAACTCTTAATAATACGTAACTGATGTAATTCACTGTTAGATATATACGCCTTGATAATAAATAGGTTGAAGAGTAGTCGTTTGACTGCATTTTGTATTTTCCATTCACTATATGTTGGGCACGTAGATTGTAAGTAGTATTACATTTGCAAAATGAAAACAGTTTATTATTGAATCTATAACGTTGAAAGTGGAACTTTTAGGATATCCGAGAAAAAATACATAGAATCTTGTTTTTAGAAATACAGTAAATAAAATTTTAACAAGAGCTTACTAATCAATAGATACTTGCAAGATACAAAGTGAGCTTTAAAAAGACTTTGTAATTGGAGATCAATAAATAATGTGACATGAATAATTTAATAAAAGCTGTTGTCGTCAATTATTATGCATAAACTGTTCCAGAATAGTTTGTTGGTTAATTTCAATAATTACTCCTAAAAACTATTACCAAAGCTGGTAAATGCCCAAAACAATTTGGTATGTAATTATGAGTTCAAGAAATGATAAGAACTATAAGATTGTTTCTAATTATGTAAATGTAATAAATTTATGTATCTATACTAATCTTCAAATAAAACTCAGGTTGTCATATCATACTGATATTTGTTCAAGGTCTAAGCTTAATCAATGAAGTCTAAATGTAGAAGTTATCATGAAAGTCTCTCTTCCAAGCGTTTAATGTTATAATTTACCATGACAATATGAATACATTTCGTAAGGGGAGATATATAAGTCAGATATATATAGCACTTACCTAAGTCAGAAACTTCTCGAACAACTAAACTGGTCAAAAACTCAATCAGCGTGTTATTATTTTCATGTAAATAAACCAGTGAATTTGCTAATTCTTCTTTGAGTTTAACAGATATTAATAACGATTCTAACCAATTCGTTAACAATAAACTATTATTTAGTACAAGCTGAAATGAATGAAGGATTTAAAAAATAAAATATAAATCATACAACATTCATAGAATAAGATAAACAATACATGTTTACTTACTGTAAGTATATACCATACAGTATAATTTCGGTTACCAGACAATTTTTTTTAAAGTAATTTGAACCAAAAAAACTATTTCGTATATTCGGAAACATTTTATTGGTTGAAGTAATTAGTTTGGACAGATTCAAGGCTGTCAGATTTTTGTCTATAGCTGGTATAGTTTAGTAATTAAAATAAGAAAGTGACAAAACGTAATGAGCGATTGTTTTTCGAAAGTCTCTTAAATATTCACTTCTATTTTTGGCTTCACAATATAACGAATCTACGTTTTCTTACTCTATATTTAAAAAGGTAACTCATTAAAATTGTAAATACGTGCTTACAAGATATACTTCCCTGCATTATGACTAAATAAATTTCTATTGTCCATCAATGATACTGATAATATATTTGTGCTGTTGAAGTGTCGTAATCCACTGTTAAACAGTAAGCTTTTTTATTATAAACGAACAGAGAAAAATTCAAAGTCAGCCTGTAATAATCAAGATTTCTATCATTCATGTTACGGTCGATTATAAATCTACTTAAATTGAGTATTATCATCATCATAGTCAAGGTATAATAAAGTGATCACAGAAATGTGTTATGTATTACAAAAACAATTATTTTACACAAAGGAAATGATAGAACTACAGATTTGGGTATGATGAATAACCAGTTGTCAAAAGGCATATTTATCGTAATTGACATGAACAGATCAAATTAAATGTGTATATTTTACATTAGTTATAAACATTCATTTCAACACGAATTTCTGTTTTTGTCAGAAAAATTAGTATTTCAAAACATTGAAATAAATCAGAACAAATAAAGACTAACCGTTCTTAAAGGCCAATAATTGCACAATGGTAATACACCAAGTGATTGATAGCGTGCACGAATACGTAATTGTGGAAAATTTGTCTGATCTGTTATTCCATTATTATAAGAATGATTATGTAATAGGTTTAATGATGAAGAATTGAGCTTATTTAGTTTTGCAGAATTTAATTTATCAAATTGTTGAGAATCTGTGTAAGTTATATCGAAACTACTGAGTAAATTGTCTTGACTTGAAGAATTTTCGACGGGAGGTTGTAAAGTTAACCATGTCTGAATGTCAGTACGACTAGATATTTCGGTAACGGGTATTGTGATGTAACCTATTAATAAAAATAATAATAATCAATAAAAAAAGGACAAACTTATTCATCTATACAGACAACAAACTTGATAAATAATAGTGACTAACATAACTCAGCGATTTAATTTATAGTGATTTATCATTTTGAAAATATAGTCAGTCAGTCAGCTACAACGTAGGACCAGGCACATATGTGCATCGGTCCAGGTTGCCATACCGCATTGAAAATATAGCTACTTGGTCTAATTATTACTGTGATATTATATTGAAAACTACCTCAATATTTTAGTGTTTGTCATTACTACAAATTATTCATGATATTTGATGAGTTGATTCCAGGAAAATTTCAGAAGAGTAGGTAAGGATTAAGTGTGATAATCAGGTTATAATTTAATTAGCAAGTATTTGGCCTACAAAAACAATACATTACATTGAGCTCAATGTTAAATAAGACATCTTATTTCTGTGTTAATGATTTGTAAATAAATGTGTAATTCAATTTTAAATTAATTGTATTCTGTTGTTGTTGTCGATATTTTTGACTAAGATTTGATCAGTCTTGATCGGCAAATGTACATCCTGTCCAAATCGCTTTGATTGTCATTTATAATGTTTCATTTAGGATGATCTTTGAACAATTCGAACATATGAACAGTTAAACTTTGGTCATATTCTATAATTGTGTATCACCTGTCAATCAGTGTTCTTTTAACGATTTTTTACAACTTCAATATGTTTATTACAGATCCATAACAAATTTCTGACAATATTTAATTTTTATGATGGAATCAAACTTGAGAGCTTCACGTCTGATGGTAGGCATCGTAAACTATTAAGCCATGTCTAGTCCTAATCCAGAGGTTCACATTCTTGAATTCAGTTACTTGGTGATATATAGAGTGTAATTTTTTCAATAAGTTGAAAAGCTACGATTAACTATGATAGCTTATAAGTATTTTTTACGTAATAAATAGAAAAATAAAATAAACGTCTTACCAATTAATTGATTTTGAGTTTTTCTGTTCTTTTTCAAGCTTAATCTCGACGCCCCAATCCGTCTTGAATCTCTACTGGTTGACCCACCTTCTCGATATAAACTGATTGTCATTACAGAAACATTTGGAAGATTACTAAAATTAAATAGTTAAGTTATAACATGAGTGGACCCATAACATTAGTGTTGTTCAGGTGTAAAACAGATGTCCAATCGATTTTAAAGATTTTCATTAACACTGTGACAAATTTAAGTAATCATCTTTGACTTATGAAGCAAGTTAAGTAAAATGTATAAAGACTACAGTTATTTAATTAAATAAAGAATAAATAACTAGTGACCAGTTAGCATCAGATTTATTGGTTTCACATCGAAATACAGTTCAGTTGACTCAAATTTAACATTAGATTATTGTAACGAAACAATTGATTTGTGTAAGTATTTCAGTGACAGAGATAATTGAATCAACAGTTTAGACGCGAAATACAAAATAGATCTTCCACTTAAAGTTTTACGAAAAATTAGTGGCATGACAAAATATAGGAACGAACTTGGAGGAATTGGATAGTGACCCTTAGAAATGCTTGAATATTGTTAACTAGTGTCAGAATAGATAATGAAAACGTTTGGTTTTAACTTTTAAAAAATTAAGATCATTTTACTCCTTTACCACAGTTTTTGAAATTCTAAAATGCACTTTTCGAGAAAGACAATCAAAGCTTCACGATCGAATCAAACTGGTTAGAGAACAAACACCTTGAAAATCCTTATTCTGGAATAAAGCATTTCCCACCATCTTAAAATTAAAATGTACTTAATGTTTCTATATGACCGACGAGTTTTTCTAGTTCACTTTCGAACGAACGGAAAACAAATCACTTTTTAAGGGTTTCTTTTATCTACACTGTTGTCACCGAAACAACATTATCTCGTTTATTTTGACGTTATATTTGACTTATTTCCTCACTATAATCCTATAAAATAGTTCTCTGAAGCAGTCTCATTTAATGTGATTACGTTATTTCTACATTTTCTTCCAAATCACAAAGCATGAGATTGACACCCAACATACATATTTGAACTGTGCACTGTTATCTTAAAATCCCATTTCGAAAACAAGCTGGGTTGATACCCATATTCGATTAGTTATCAAAAGACAGAAGCACTTGTGATCTGACTGAATATATTGATATAGAATAGCAGTTGTCATTTTATGTGAATAACATTTAGCCGGTAAGGTTTCCTAACGAGTTACACATCAGATAACAGACAATGAATCAGATAGATATGAAGATGGATTTCACAAAATAAGTAAAAACAACTAGATGACCTTAACCAATGAAAAGAGTAATTATTCTAGAAACGTAATTACTATTAATAAGATTACAATAAATATTCAATATTAATCAATAACATACTTTAAATCAAAATCTTCCGCCCAAAATATGCCTGAAACAGCTGTCTTACTGGTAGTACGCGCATACAAAGTTCGATCCAAACAAATATCACAGTAGTAACTTTGAAAAAAGGATGTTCAAGAAAATAATCAAATCTGTATTACGTTTTGTTATAATATAAAATAAAACCAGTAATTAAATTATAGACTACAATAGTGAAATCATACATCATATACTGAAATATAATGCCTATGTTGAGTCCTTAGTAGAAAGTTTTTTTAATGTAAACACATGGTTTTTTCGACATTTAGAAACACAATAGAAACAGGTACAGAAACTAGAGCAAATACATTTTCACTGGCATACTCTCTATACGTTTGTATTATTTTGTACGCCCTCCGTTTATTTTTAGCCCAAATATTTGATTGTAGTGTTTCTAGATGACAATACTCCTTAACTCAGATGTCTAACATGTACATCTTCATTCGGATGATGAATTACATACTAAACTCAATAGATGAATGGGAAAAAGTCAACCTTTGATAGACAATGTTTTTTTTTAAAGAAAAAAAAAATAATTGTTATTGTATTAACACAAACAAGAAAAGAGCGCAAAACAGAGAAAACCGAATCCCTCAAGAATGGAATTTTTAACAAATGTTGAACCCTGTGAAACCTCAATATGAACATCGGAATGATTTGATAATATTATCAGTAATATAAATTTCTATTTTTTTCTAAATTATCACATGTACTTTAGATGAAACACTACTTCGGGTATATCTGATGAGAAATTCGTATGTTTACTAATTTTACAACCATTTTGAATTAGTGATATATATCGCGTAAGTCTCTTTGGTACACCACATTAACTCTTATGATGAAAGTTAATGTTGAGTAAATTATTTTACTATTTCAACGTGACATAAAAAAGTGAGAATAAAACTTTAGAAGATAATCTACTGAACTTTTATCTACAAATCAGTATGTTCTCAATATTGTGCGACCATCCCTCATTCATTAAAGTGAATAACTGTCTCACATCAGTCATGGTTTAATTTCACGAGTCATAGCTTCTCAATAGAACTCTAGTAATCGGATCTGAAAGTTATTCATCAGTGTGCATATGATTATTATTTATACAAGAATTTTGTGGAGATTATTGGATTTTCTTAGTTTACATGAGAGACTGATCTTGGCAAAGCAACCACTGAAAACCAGACAAAGCTGGACGGCTGTTTTGTACTGGTAGAATTACTAATTTGAATTAAATTTGTGAAATCGTAGAGACAATTTCTAATAAAAATTATAATGATACCGATTCTAGAGTTGGGACAATGTGAATTCATAAGTATCAGTGACGGTTTTTGCCTAGTTAAGGTATTAATGTCAAAATGTTCAAAGTTAAATCACAAAAGTGAGCTTTAAAAAGTTTCAGAGCAAGGTGTACGGTTAAGCGAAATGGAAATGGACATTTTCGGTTAACTACTTTCAATAAATGAATGAATTTGATAAAACTCGGATGTTCTGTGTCTATCACTATCCTACGAATTGCAATGATAAACAACAATTAGCGAGATTATTCCTTTAAAACCCAGTGGATGTCCCACATTTATCAGCCTTCCTTATGTACACATGAATTTTTCATAGTCGTTGTCAGAGGAATAAGGGACTAATGCACGTTTAACTGAATCGTAAACCATATGACGCTGTAAAATGTAAATTATCTATACGCTCTTCTTTTCAGTGATAAAATTACTCCTTTATCTACTTCACCTTCACGAAATATCAGTCAGTCAAGCGCAACGTAGAACATGGTAACTAAGTACAAAAAATGGATCCACCTTTGTCATTACAAACGATTTTGGGCCATCCCACTCAAAGTCTTTAACCATAGGTTACTATGATCATAAGGACCTCAACGAGGTAGTCTGCACCTAATTATACGACTCAGTTCATCATCCAGTGATTTAATGGATTGATACCATGTCATGGTTTTGTCACCTTTAGCTTTCTTCCGACGTACTCCTACACTAGATAAGATAGAGCGTCAAGGTAGGCGACGAGCATAACACATGTCGCAACTACCGTAATTGATGAAAACTCATTGCCTCATCAATCGATTTTCCATCTTTGCCTATTACCCTATCCCTTCATTTCTACTATTACTATACATCATAACAAATCTTTTTGAATGTTAGATAATTGGGAAACCAGGTAAATTGTGTTGAAATTCTCAAATAGTCTATTTTTATGAAGTAAAAATGAATTCGTTTCTTCAAATTTATGAAAAGGGCTTCATTAAAATAAAAGATTGGTTGTTTTTTGTTTGCTAAATTTATTTATCGTTGGATTTCAGTTTGATTTTTAATATGTATTATGTCATTCCGTGAAGACTAACGGACAATCTAAGAACGTCTTTAATGCAATTGAAATATGACAGAAGCAAGATGATGACCAAATAATTTATTTCTAGTAACACTTAGTTTAAGAATACAGGGTTTACTAGTTTGATGTGTTGAATAGATCAACCTCAACCACGAAAAGAAGCAAATTTCAGGGAATAAAATGAATCTGAAAAGAAAGATATATCATCTTTATAGTTAACACTAGGGATTGATCTTATTTAAGCAATCATTAAAACCAGAAAGTTGTGGACAGCTGTCTGATCCTAGTGTAGGACTCCTCGATGCTTACTGTCGAAGACACCCTTGAGGATCAAGCCTAGAGCCATAAGATCTTGCATGGAACCCTTTACCTTTAAGCCAGTGAGCTGACACTCAGTGGATTTCATGTCTAAATATATAATGAATTTGCAATATTCCACAAACACCTGATGTTATCGGTGGTTGACTATCTCATCTGTCCATGATTTTACCAATAAAATCTAATGATTATCACAATCAGTAACTGAAACAATTTACGTGTAAATACTTGTGGTGCCAGTTTTGATTTTTTCTAATTGTTTAAATATTTTTCTTGATACACATTAAAATATTATTGATCTAAGTGTTACAATTATTTTGAGAGTATAAGGAAACAAAGTTTGTAAACTCCTTATAAGAAATTCTGAGATTATATTTTATCATCTCCAAATAAATGTAAAGCCCTCTTTTTTGAAAGAAAAATGATTGACAGTTGGTGGGTAAACTATTTCTTTATTTAGTCTATGTGAAATAAAAAATGACTGAATTGATTTTTATTATTTTGGCGTTCATCTAGCCTTTCTCCAGTACATAAATTTCTTCATTTAAGAAAACTGTTATAAAAGTAAACTGGATAAAATGTAGTCTAAAATGGTTTACCTCAAATATGTACACTTCAAATCTATGTCTGGATGAAAAATCAATCAATTATAATTACAGGTTATGATTCAACCAAATGAAAGTAATTATTCATTTAAATTCCAATGTGATTGTATTATATTATGAAGTGGTGGGATAATATGTAACTAGGACACTAATACCCATCAAGAACTAAATAAATGAGAAATTGCAGTGAATTTTAAAAATATATGAAATATACAGGTATTTAACCAATGATGACTTTATACTGTTATACTTGTTTATTTGAAGTAAATTATGACCAATGTTGCGCTTAGAAAGTAGTGAGTCGTTAGTTATAACTGTAAAGCGATGTCAAACAGAACGTACAATCCATACCCATTAAACTTTGATTTAATCAACGTGATATACTATCTGAAATATGTCCAAGTCTTGAACCAGCCTAAAAACGTGTCAAATAAAGGGTATTACATCAATCATGAAAGTTTCTTATAGAAGATAAATAACTACAGTGACTATTGAAATTTATGAATAGATGTTCAAGAAATGTTGAACACGTCATAAGATATTTCAGATAATATAACTCTAGGTAATGTTGTGAAAATATGACTTCATAATTGCCTTTAATGATATTCTTTATGCTCAATTTATTATCGTCGCTAGTACCATAGATTCCATAAGTTATTGATATTTTGTGAAATATTGCATGTTGTTTTTGTTAGGTATGCAGAGAAATATGCCAATAATTATCGTGTTAAGTCGAATGGTGTCCTTGAACGTTAAATGGACATTTCCCATTGGTCGATGTTTGTTTTACTTGTTAAATATTGTGTAAATGTTGTTTTCTACTTTATGGTACAATGTGGTTTGTTTGGTTAGTATATAAATAGAGTATGTCTGAAATACAATGATTCATAACTCAGAGACTGTGACTTGCGTTCTGGACTCAACTGGCTGGGTTAGACAGGGAAGCAGGGCCAGTCAGGGCAATAGGTCGTCCTTACGTGTTTTCCGTGTCACTGTAATCGATCGATATAAACGCTGTTTATCATAACCTGCAGTCCACACGTTACAACAGTTTTTAAATGTATAGACTAAAATCAATTAGCTGCTGCTTGCCTCTCTTTTTAACTTCATTTCTTAGAAGGAAACACTCTACGGAATTCTGGAAATAATACTTTTATCTCCATATCACCAACTTAATAACTTTTAAAGATCATAAGACACACATCTGTTACTGTATCCTGTTTGTGGCCAGAAATACAACTTAAAAGATGAATTAAAATATATTACATACATTCGGGCAATGTGCAATTTGAAGAACGATACTATGTGACCGTCATCGATGACAGCTAATAGTGCATATCATTCTATGTACAGATTAATATTACTGTTATTATTTTAAGTATTACTACTTTCATTTTAAGAAGACATACTAAGTAGAAAAGATCAATTCTTTCTTTAACCAATGATGAACTGAATGTAACGAATAGAATCTGAAATGAAATCGAGAGTTAGTTTTGCTGATAAGTCAAAAACTACACAACGTTTCCCGACTTCCCGCATTTATCCAGCTAACATCAGCTCATGATGAAAACTCTCTATATTCGAAACTAATAATGATCTTGCAAAAACTTAAGGAAATAAAAAAGTCAACTCGGTTAAACTAAATATCAAAATTGAAAATCCAATTGTTTTTCTTTCTTTTACAAAAAATCAGACGAGAGAAAAGATAAGTTTAAATATTTAAAATGACCATACATGAATAAAATATTTCTTTAATTACTAAGTTACGAAAATGTTTTTAACTTATTATGTAAAATTAATGTGAACAAACAACTGTTTCGCTTTTTACTTTCAGTATACAGTCCGACATACATAAACTAGTATAATCATATATATATATATATATAACAATTATTCTAACAGTACCACAATTCTTATTACATTCTAGCCATTAAAAACATAATTCACTGGGTTTTGTATGCTTGTATTTCCCCATTGTTGTTTAAGACTGCAATTGATCAGTCTCTTGTTGGCAAATGTGTATCCTGTGCAAACTACCTCGATATTGCCTTAAGTCACAACCTTTATAAACAAGAATGGATAGTAGCTAGCAGTGGAATCCAGGATGCGCATTTCGTCTTATTTGGGACTTGTCAGCTGGATGTACCTGCATCCTAGAGTTGATGTTCACACCAGGACTCGAACAAGAGGTTGATCAAGTGCAGTCCTAAACAACAGTGAGAAGGTAGAAGCAAACAATACCAAGTGAATTAAACTTCATCCCATTGCACAAACACATGGCTATCAGGATTCATTAGCTAAGTAGACAACGCGATGCGTTTAAAGCAAAAGGTACTGAGCTCGAGTCCCGGAGTGAAAATTAACTCAGGTGCAGGTACATCCAGCTGATGATTCCCAAATAGGACGAAGAGCGGGTCCTCGATTCCACTACTAGCAACTATCCATCTTTACTTATTAAAAACATAATTTTAAAATATTACGCCTGTTAATTTTGCGACATTATATTATATAGGATTGATATATATTCATCCAAAATAAACTTAAACGGATATTTAAGTTTATTAAAACAAACTAACATGAATGTGATTAGGTGAACTTAGTTTTACTATTCCGGTGAGTCATTCGTAATATTAACAATGATTAAATTTGTAATATGAATGAAGAAGTTTTAAAGGTTCTATCACCAATAAATTATATATATATATATTCCGAGAGACAAACGGTAACTTTACGTTTCGGATTATGATATTCACGAGAGTGATATTCAACGTTACTGAACAATTTTACAAAAATCATATGCTTTTCAGGTAAATATAGAGTATAGGGACAAAATTTCAAAAACCATAACATTATTTACAGCTAGTTCTCACACAATCGCATAACACCAATTGTAAATGGATAACTCAGGTAAAACAAAACAATATTGTTGTAAAGTTTGAACAGGTTTTACATGACTAGTGAATCTAATAACGTCTTATACAAGTTATTGTGTATGTAAATCGAAAAATACAACAACATATAAATTCATTCTTATGGATACAGATGGTTTGAATTCACGACCAATAATAGGAACTCAATAAGTTTTTAAAAATCTCCACATTGTTCCTTGTTAGGGTTGTAATTTTCATCATGAACTAACATACGATGTGATGTAAAAGTGTTTTGTAGTCAATTAGATCAATGAATTTTCATTATAAATACAAGAGTCACCATCTATTTAGTTTGTCCATAAAATAGAGTGACACCATGTTACGGTAGGAATTTAGTGATAGAGTTGATTTCCCTGTTATATACAATCGACGGATACCAAAGTAAAGATTTGTTACATTAAGCATTATCCTTTTTACAGTATGGTAACTTTCCTTTATGACTTTAAACATCTTGCGAAGTATACAAATATATGTCTACTACTTCTTATACCGAAAACTCGCGTTCTTGTTTCTGGTTAGCTCCTCCCTGTGCTATAATTTTGCCTTTTTTTCGTTTACTGTTCTATCGTTCAGTTTAAAGGATATTATTTTAATTAAACTGTCTAAATTCCTTTGGATCGCAATTAAACTTCTTTGACTTTTACCTAGTGACAACTAAACCAAGAGAATAGATACAACTATCGACCATACTTCTTTAAAGCATCAAATGTTTTGCCAGATAACAGTGTGAATGGAAGGTATATAAATAATTGCGAATCGATTGAAGTTAGACATGTAAATGTTAGGATACTAACTTAGTAATATAAAGGACAAACGATGGCCTAGGTTTGATTCCCCGTGTTATTGTATTTATGTACTGTTGAGGAGTACTACACTTTTATACTGCTTTCTGGTTTTCAATGGTTATTTAACATAGATCAATCAGTTATGTAAGCTATAAACTTCAACAATTTACGCAAACCCATGATACATATAAGTTTTTATTTGCTGAAATTCCCTAAACGTGACACACACTACAAAAGTAATAACATATTATCGATGTTTCCTAAACAAAAACTACCTGAAACATAGAATCATGAGAACATAACATAATTAATCTTCTACTTAACGACTGGCTGAGAAACTTTTCAATATAAATAGTTAGATAACATAATAAAGTGAGTGATAATACACCATACTAACCATTGATTTTCTAAATGTTACTCATACCTTAAATTATTTTTATTTCAGGAAATAATTCCGAAGGTAACAATAAATAGTCAAAACATTTCTATTCAATTAAACAATAAAACAATCATTATCATTATAAATAATTGGCATATTAATGAATGTTAGATAAATTCAAAAGAATGGTGTACAATTTACCGGCGCTTTGGTGGGATATTTCTTGCTTCTAAAATTGATAATTTTAAGGAATTTTCCAGATGATATTCATTCTCCAAATTGGGTTTTGCTGTCCTTCGAAGACTGAAATTAAAATTTAAAAAATATGTTAAATGAGAATGAAATCATAATTTATCGTTCCTTAATTACCGCTAGATGTATTAGAAATTTGCTACACAAATACAGCATTAGTCTGGTAAACGAACTATTTCGGATAAGAAAAATACTAGAAAATAACATATTCATGTGAAATATTACGACTAATACTCATCAATAAAACGTACTAAATTAAGATTATTTTCATACGCATAAAGTCTTTTTCAGAGAGCTTAAGAATGTATGGGAAGAAACTTGATTGACTGATTTTAACAATCAGGTTCCGATTATTGTAGAATCAAAATAGAAGTTAGCGATATAAAAGTTCGTATTCAAAAATATATTTAAAAAACTCATTTCTATGTAAGCACTAGTGATAGAGTCTGACTATTTACATCAAAATATAAGGTCTAAGATGGTGAAGATTTGCAGTACAGGTGGAGTTTTGTTTTTCAGAATAAGTTCTGTTCGAACCTGCTGTGTTTTAGCTCAACATTAACACTCACCAACAACCTAGCCACTACTTTAAATCGCACAGAACCTATACCATAGCTCTTGCTGTCAGGGAATAAATGTCAGAAAACGTATAATTTTAGGAGAATGTAAATAAAGATTCCCTCCAAAAGGATCCGGTTTTCATTGAGGTACTTAAACAGCTCCTTCTGAATAATCTTTTCCAAAATTTTAACAACCACACTAGTCAGGCTAACGGGGCGGTAATTCTCAGGTTTATGTTTCGTACCTGTTTTGAAGACAGGACTTACTATGGCGTTGTTCCAGTCTTTTGGTAAACGACCCCGCGTTACGGATAGATTAAAAAATATACTTAAAGGGTTCGCAACGAAGTTAGATAATTCCTTCAGTAGCCCAGGATGCAATTCATCGGGCCCCGTGGATTTACCTATGTCAAGCTTATTTAGTAGACCAAAGACATCGAGTTCTTTAATGGTCACGCTCTCCAGTGTATGTGTGAGGGGATTTGTATGCGCTGACGGGAAGGGTGCTAAAGTGGTTCGAGAACACTTGAGCCTTACCAAAGTCTTCCTCCACTAATGATTCGGCAGTACTGTCTCCTCATAGTGCAGGAGTATTTCCTCTTCTTTTTGTCCCTTGGTTTATATAGGAATACAAGCGTTTAGGACATTTTATGGATTCCTTAACAATTTTTTCTTCGTACAACTTTCTAGACTTACGGAGGGTCGAGGCACAGGTATTCCGAGCTTTTCGATACTGAGATTTTGTCTCATCGGTCCCCAGTAACCTAAATCTATCTCACATTTTTCTTCTCTTACGGAGAAGGATGCGAACCTCCCTTCTGAACCATGGTGGAGAGTTTCTCGGCCCCCTTGGTATAGTCCAATGGATGTAGGGTGCGGTAACTTTTAAGTATGAATTTCGAAATGCGTCCCGAGCCGTTTCAATTGAGGACTCTGGGTCTATTGTCCAGTCTACCAACGATGCTAAGTGCATGATCTCTGGTATGTTTGCTTTCCAGACGTTAGGTCTGGATTGGGTTGACGCGTGCTGGTGCATGACAGTTATATGGAAGTCAAACGTTAAAACTGCGTGATCACTTTTACCTAGGGGTGACATGTAATGGAGGTTCGCAACGTCATCCTCATAGTGAGTCAATATGAGATCTAGTAAGGATGATTCAGAGTCCGGGTCGTACCTAGTCGCTTCTTTCACATATTGCACTAGGGCACATGTGATAACCGCATCAACTAGTTCCTGCTCCAAGGAATTATCCGGCGATTCAGTTTGCAGATTTTCCCAGTCTACCATAGTTGCATTAAATTCCTCTTGGATTAGACATCGACCACTTTGTGACCAAGTATTGAGACTGCTTAGCAGGACCTCATTTACCTCACAGTTTGGACTGTGATAGATCAAACTAATCAACAGCTCTTGTCCCTTGAATTTCAAGCGGCGACTAACTAATTCACACGTCCCACTCTCATGGGATACACTGTCGATAATGGCGAATGGGGTAGAATTCCTAATGAATAGAGCTACTCCCCCTTCTTTACGCTTTTGTATTCTGTCGGCTCTTACTAACGTAAAACCCTCGAAATCAAGTTCCATACTATCTATAGCCTGTGTCAGCCACGTTTCTGTAACTGCGATTATGTCTGGCTTTGTAGAGTCAATCTGTACACAAAGTTCCGATCGCTTATTGAGTATTCTTCAGGTATTAGTGTAACAGATTCGAAGCCTATTTAAGTGGCTTCATGTTTTACCCAGGGTGGCTTCGGCATCGTTCTCCGTCGAAGCCTTACAACCCGGAAATTTACAAATTTTATGTCCTTTTCGCCAGCGTCTAACCTAAGTTATAGTTCTTTTTCGGCTTCCCGTCTTTTTACACGGTCTGCCAGAGGCAATTCCTAACGGATAAAAACTCCTGAATCCTTTAATTTATGTCCATTCTGTAAAATCAAGTCGCGTTCATTCGGAGATTTGAATACTACTTTAAGCAATCTGGATTGATTAGGCTTCAAGTTCGCTAGATTACCTAGTCTGTACACCTTTAGCAAGATGACTCCGGAGATATTTTGAGGTATGAGTTGGTTAAGTACCTGTTTTATCAGCACAATGTTATGCTCAAAACGAGTTTTTGCTTCAGAGCTTTCACTCTCCTTAATTCTATGAAAAATAACTGATCTGTCACTGTGATCAGCCTTTGATTTCTCGACTACTTTTACGAGGGCAGGATTCCCTTTTAAATCGCTATGTTGTTTCTTCCTTACAACCTGTACCCATTCGTCACCGTCGCTTGGAGAAGCAACCACATTCACATCAAACATATTGTGGGATTCCGGAGGGTTGTCGACGACTGGGGAGGTCAGGTTATGTTTCCCGCTGGAAATCGACCGAGCCTTGCGACTGCGGCTTCTAGGCGTTAAATGCTGGATACCATTTAGAAGACGGGGGAAAGAAGAAACTTCTTTTCTTGAGCTTTGAGTTAAGACAGACTTCTTTGAAGACTGTTTTTCCACCTTTAGTCGGTGTGAGTCAGTTGTTTTCGAACTCACCTGAGTTTGCTTCACACCAATTTGCGTGTCGACAGAGCGATTACTGTCCGATGTGTCCCGACCACGCTTGCCAAAACACTTTTTTGCAGCATTTACCGATGAGATGGCCTCGGTTAGCAAGCTGTTTGCATCCGAACAGCACTGTTGACAAAGCCATACGCAACTGTTTTTACTGAACCGTTTGAAAGCTGCAGGCGTTAAATTCGTTCAAACTTCGTGGTACCAGCCTTTGCACTCATTGCACTGTATGCCGCTTTCAACGAAATAACGACAGCCCGGACATTGGGAATCGCTTTTTTGCACTGTCCAGTCATTAAACAGGGTTTTTTTAAAAAAGAACTAGATGCAATAATACTAAGAGACAAAAATGATCTATGACCAAAAAAAGTGGAAAACTGTAGATTGTTAGAACCAAAAGTACTAACAGATACAATAGAAAACAAAGTATTCAAAAGTACCGACGACAAATTAATTTAGATGTAATTTTATTATTCATTTCAACTAGTTTTGTATATTCACAAATATTTGGATAAACATATATATTTGTGAATAGTTTACGACAAACAACATGAAACTTTCGAAAGATGAACTATCCCTTCTACCACTTTTTTATGTTTCTTCTTTACCGGTTAACAACAACAATAACAAAGTAAATAAATAATGGATGTACTACATACAAACAGGATATAGTTTAAATGACCCGAGGATTCATCTATAAATATATTCATATGTAGTCATATATATATATATATATATGGATGCATATGTGCCTACATGTTTCAATATATTATCCGTGTGCAGTTTTCACTTCAAGGTCAGTGAACAATTTGGTCATTGATCGACATTTAAGAATGAAAAAAATTGATCATGTGTTTAACAGTAATGAATCCAAAAGAATGGATGTTATTATATATATATATATATATATATATATATATATATATATATATATACAAGAGTGAAGACCGTATAACATGATCACAACAGGAATCCTTGAATGAAAACGAAACAAGTAATTGTTTGAAATTCTGTACAATGATTTCAAGAATTACTATAGATAATTTATATTATTTAGTAACTAAACATTAATGGATACACTCAATATCTTGATTGATACAATTTACTGTCAAAATTGAAATATATTTGAATAAGAAATTTTGACTGTTACAGAATTCAAACCGTCAATATATAGAAATAAACTACTTTAAGACATAAGCTATAAAAGATCAAGTGGATTAGAAATTAAATTAAGAAGACTAAAATATACAGATTTTAAAAATAATAAACCCAGAATTCTAGAAATTACTAGTTAGGACTTAAAATGTATCCCATCAAATATTTCATCTATGTGTAATCTACCTAGAATGAAAGTGATGTCATTCATTCAAATCCACGTCAAGATAACAGCTTCATGAAAAAAATTTTTACACTACTGTGGTCTAATTAGATTTTATGAATTTTAAAAAGCCTGTCGATTCCATCCTTAACAGCATTAAAAAATTTTTAAATATTTGTAAACAGTTAAGCATTAATGTTATTTATAAGACGTGAAAAAACATTTAATGCGCTCGTAAAGCTAGCTCAAGTTCTATGTCCTCCACTATTAACTCAATTAAGTAGACTTAGACTATTTGTAATAGCATGAACGAGTCTATCTACCAGGGCAAATAAAGCTATATATATATATATATATATATATATATATATATATATATATATATATACTGAAAAAAGCAGAAGACATGCGTAGTATGCAGAGTTTTGATCATGTGCCTTCGAAACACTACTCTATGTTTGAAATACACCGAAATACAAACGTTTTCAAAGCAGTATTGGACACAAATAAATTTTGTTTGCTCTAAACCTATCTGGAAAAATCCCACAATAGTGTGTAAAGAACCATCTAAACTATTTTCAAGAATTCATTTATATTGGTTGTATGAATCTTCCTATTGATGTTTTGAATGTCACTTGATCAGTCAAGCATTATAAGCAAAGATGACCTTAAGTTAGAACAGACATAGGTTATTATCAATAAATCGATCGATCAATGAATTGTGTGTATAATATTCAGCTAAAAATCAATATCTGAAAAACATATAGAAAATGGTTTTCTCAGTTAACAATGAACAAATCTGTAAGATAAACTATTTACAATAAGTTTCATTAGTGGTGTCGGTTAATTAATTATGGATGATATGAAAGTAACCTTTGTTAAATGCCAACTCGCTATTCAAACCAGTGAATATAAGGAACAACTGACGCCAATCGAATTTGACTTGAATAATATTAAGAAATAGTTTAGTGGTGATATGTTTGTAACTTTACTACTAATATTAATAAAAAAACAATCATATTGAAGTTTTGAATTACACAATCTACGTAGGAACAAAGCACAATAGTGAATGGAAATGTGATATAAAAATGTAGTGTCAAAGTTAACAGCAAGATATATTTATAGATTCACAGTCTAACTGATTAGTTAAAACATTAAACTTGAAACATCTGTTCAATATGAGAGACAACATAACAAAAGTCTGTTGAAGGAAATAAGTAATAGCTCCACCTCCAAGATTATCACCTCTATTATTACACGGTCTTCAATTTCTGATATTTGCTAATCATTAAATTCTCAAGTAAGTAAAATTAATTAGGTAATAAAATTAAAGAATAATTGGATATCTCAAGTTGACTAATTCAATGCTTCATTTGTTTTATTCACTTGACATTGCATATTGAGGTTTACATTCACTTGTAATTTAAAGCATCTGTCCTAATTATTCAACCTAACCGATTCTCGATTGGTTACTTCATCGAACAATGTAGCAGTATTATGTATCGTATGTATGTATCACATCACTAAGGTCTAAGGTTAAAAGCAAATTTTCAAACAAATAGAATAAAATGAAATAAAACTCTGTTCTTATAAATTAACTCTTGCTTGACAGTCTAGTGTATAAAAGTTGTAAAAGGAAGACATTCACTCCCCTGTAATTAGGTCTCATTTTCAACTATTCAGTTAAATGACTCTTACTTCCAAACTTACGGTAATTGTTAGCTAAGAAATGCAGATTCACATTGGTTGTGAACTCATGAAATCCTTAATCTATATGTTCATACAACACTTTAAATTATATCTACTGTTCAGTATTAATCTTTGTATAATATACTAAATATCTATATCTAAAATATATTTCAAATAGAAAGACAATGTTTAGTCCTTACAGTGAATTACTTAAACATTACATATGGTGGAAACGCCCCAGTCAAAGCGAGATTGACATAAGTTGGTTGATAATAAGGTGAACCAATGTTAATATCAGCATTAGTTAGTAAAATAAGGAATAAAAATGGATTTCGACACAATAACAGCTGTCTTATTCAATATCAGAAATACTAAAATATAAATCTAACTAAAGAAAATATACCAACCATAACTTAAAAATCCGAAAGTAATTCTATAAAAAATTGCACTGAAAAAGAGTCCATTAGGAAAGCTGATATCAGCGGTGAAAACTCTTCAACGAATTTAGGACATTCGAAATATAAACATAGTGCAATTTTTCGACTCCTTAAAACTGTATTTAAGGACTAAACTATTCAACTGAAGGATAGTTCGTTAGTCAATTTGCTAACTAGAACTCAGAACAGAAAATTCCTTATAAACATGTAAACAAATATTTAAGATACATGTTTACCTCTTCTTTTTCAGATGGACCATTAAAATATATATAACCATCTTTAAAGTCTCCGTAATTTCAACAGAATTCAAATCGATTATTATTTTTTATCTTAAATCCCAACACTTTCGTTACTAATCAGATGGAATATATTAAACTTATCTGATTGAGTAATATGATTTATAACAAGTAAAATAGAAACACTAAACAATTAAAGTTTTGCCTATTAGTTTCCATCTTCAAACAGATGGAACAATCTTTTGGTATAAAAGACAACTAAGTCAATAAATGTTAATAACATCTAGAGAAAATAATACCGTATAACAACTTCTTATCAATCATATTACCGATAAAATGAGTACAATTGAAGCTCAACTGTCTAGATAGATGGCTCATAAAACTGTGTAAGAAATTTCAAATACTAATATGATCTTCTAAATGAAGAAAGGTTGGTAGTATTCTTACTCTTATACAATAGGTATAGCTGACAATGTATTGAGTAAATATAATAAGTTAACAGTAAAAACTCTAGTTTCCCAATAGACAAAAACACTGTCAAAAAAAGTCAAGGCCTTAGATGAATGATAATAGTATACAACAAAGTACAAAAGTGACCCGGTTTGTTATTATGAGGATAAATACATTCAACTGAATAAAATCATAAGTATTATAATGATTAGAAACCTATACTATTTAAAACGATTACATGTTTACTTCATGAATATGTTGAGAAAATGATAAAGATCAACATCCTACTCCAGAATTAAAAAGTCTTTTGATAGCTTAATCAAATCAGTACAATAATGTAAAGTTCACCATGAATATGAGGATATTTACAGAATGTTTTTTAAACTCAGACAATGGAAATCCTATTGACGTAATTCTTTACTTGGCTAACATTATCAGTAAAGAGTTAGGTCCAAGTTGAAATTACATATATTTCGTGCTGTCAAGAAGACCAGTTGATTATAAATGTCAATGTAGAATCTATCTGATTTGCAAATGTCCCATTATCTACACACCTATTTCTTTCATCAAACAACAGAACCAAAGTGTTTTTGTAACGAAAGCTGACAACTAACAATAAAAATCAAAAATACACTTCACCATTTTTTAATTTGACATGATGATTTCCTACTTATTAAGAAAATTAAGCTAGATAAAGCCTTAATATGTCATGCTGTTGTATAACGAATTAAAGATAGAAAATATGACACATGTTTCACAATACAGTGACACATATATGGATAAAGCCGTACATTTAACGTTTTTGATACTGGATTTAAAGCTTCATTTGCAGAAAGCATATTACTTAACTAATGTTATCCCATGCATATATATATATATATATATATATATATATATAGGCTGTTTTAGATCTTCCCATTGATCTTTAGGAATGCAATTGATCAGAACAAGAGTGTAGAAGATTCTGCTAGAAATTACTCTTCGTAAAAGAAACTTTTATTTTAAAACGTCTGGGTTTAGTGTTATCATTATGGATCTCTTGATGAAGAATTTAATTAAAAATAGGGAAATTTCAAATGTCTAGGTGATATTACGTAAAGATTGTCTTTTTTATGATAATCAACCCATAATAAAAAAAAACTAGCAATAATGTTTACGATCATTATTTTCTACTTTATTTTATCAATCTGATTATTCTATCTAATCCATTTGACTATGACGAATGAAATGATATTCATCATTTAAGTTAACAACTTGACCGATAATCACGTAGGTGTTTATCCTATGATTATGAGCTAACAACAGATTTTATCAAGGCAACTAAAAAAATATAACATAGTCTCTTACTCTAAAAATGTTGCCAAGTTACGTGTCATGTGACAAATAGTATACAAATTGGATATTGAATCAAACGTTTTAAAGTGACTAAATATTGTTTTACGCTATTTTAAGTGTCGATCAACTCATTTTAGGAGTCGAATTCGATCATTCCTTTTCTTGAACAAAACAACTGAATAAGTTCATAAAAATATAATAAGCGAAACACTATAACACCAAACGTGGATACTGTAAAATAACCCTATTAAACTAAGTTAATCAATTCAAAATAGTTTTAAATGATCGAAATCAGGATTTTCTAAATAATATTTAAAAAATTTCTTACTTTAATGAACCAACCCATAAATCATTATAGTGTTTCCGTGATACCTCCGTGAGTGTAATCGAAGATGATGTCTTCTGAAAATAACTAACAGCTTTTCTTTTTCCCCAAAAAACTGGAAAAAAGTCAATTAATTGTCTAGTATATGAACGAGAATTAGCTGACGGTAAAGACCGACTTCCATATTCAAGTTCATTTAATACACGACAACTATCATACGATGACATAGTGATAAGAGAAGAATAAACTACTCCACAAGTATTTTTATCACATTTATCCTTGTAAGGTTCCATATCGAAAATATCATTAGTGCTGAGGCTCATAGGATTTTGTTTCGGTTTTGAATTTGATTCCAGTGTAAATGCTTGTTTAAATAAAAAATCGGTAGATTTCATGTCATTCAACTGATCATTTATTACAGTGGTCATCTCCAGGTTATGAATAGAAATTCCTTAATACATATAAGAAATGCTTCGATACATGTATAAGAGTAAATTCATCGTCACTGTAATGGTAAACACGTGCCTTGTCCATATGACATTTCACATAAATTGTCGGATTAAATCAGCCTGATTATTAACCAACTTAAAAAATTTAACCAATCATATAATGACAGTTCAGTCAACCAAATAACTTTAGTTTCTACATACAAATATTATTGGTTGAGATAATCTGTGTAGTAAAGGTGTGTGGGAAATGTTGATGTTTACACAATTGAATACATTTTTGCATTTAGTTGACTATTTAAGTCGGATAATTTAACTGAATGATTTTTAACTACATATCCACATATGACAGCAATTAGCTGGAAGTTATTTACACAATTATTAGTTAACAAACATGCCAAAAATATAACATTTTTCTTTTTACAAAACTAAAGTTTACCTTTTTATCCATCTAGCACGTGATTCCCAACTCTCTGTAGCAAATATATGAGTGAATAAAGTTTTATCTTCTAAGCATACATTTTTTTCTATAGAAGGCATTTGTACAAGTGGTCCAGTAAAAACAAAACAAAATGGACGACCACCAGTTAAACTTTGGTGTATTGTGCTAACATTGATTTTACCAGGTTGAGCAAGAGAATATACAAGTGTTGAACTAAGATCACATTTACTGTTATTATACTTAAAGTCACTATATTGTAATGATGAAGTACTCGGAAACAGAGAATTTCTTGTAATTAAACAGTTCTGAAGTGAAATATCCCTATTGGGATTGTAATAGCTGAAAAGGGATAAAAACATTTCGTAAAATTCAATGCTCAAAAACAAAATGAAGAATAAAATAATGTATTATAAGATGGCTATTATTTTCATACATTTTCCTGAATCGATAAATGCATTAAATAACCACTAGTGGGTTAAAATAACCTATAATACGTTTAATTAAAGATTTTTGTTACTGAATAGGTAATCCTATGTACTTGAACACAATCTTTCTCCCAAAACATAATCCATAAATCATCAGCCAGTCATGATAGACATAGATCATGGGACAAATGTATCTGGATGCAAGTTCCTATAATATATTAGCACAACCAGATAAATCTAACAACACAAATGACAAACAAGTGGAAATAATGTAGTAGCAACGATTATGAGAAAGGCCAAACATTGAGAACATGGTACGAAATAACAAGATGAATGATTTGTATGAAGGAATAGCGAGAGTCGAGATTTGGAGTAAAATAAAACGTCAATACATCTGCTTCACTTTGACTAATTCTTGGCTACATCACTCAGTGATCTGCATTGACAGATCGTGACGGTTGTGTGTCCACTAACTTGATGGTCTGGAACTACCTACTGTGCAAAGATCATCAATCAGTGACTTCATAGATTGATGACAGGTTTTGCATTGACATTACCGAGCCTACCCTGCCTAGGTAAGCAATGGTTAGGCATACATAACACATACCCAATCACACCACTCAATGAAGATTCAAAGCTTGATCGACCAATTTTCTATCTTTTCGCAATTTCCCTATGCCGAAACTCAGAACTGCTAGCTCATATCAAAACTCGCTAGGCATTACTAGGAATATCTCTCTATTTTTGTCTAGTTGTCATACATAAAATGTTAAGACGACAAGACTAATCATAAAGAAATTTAATTCACTTCAGAAGTTATCAGTTTGGCTACAATTATTATTAACCGTACAGAATTAAATTTATTACTTCCAAATACTATCATGCCTCATAGAGATTGAAACAGTTATCTGGTCAGTTCAGATAGATAAAAGGAATCTAAAAAACTCTTTAATGATCAAGAGTATAGACAGTATCAATAATCCACTTGATGCTGTTTACTTATATCTTCCGATTATTGTTTAGGATTACAATTGGCAGATGTGCATCCTGCGCAGGCTGCCTCGATATTGCCTTAGATCACAAGCTTTATAAGCAAAGATGGATAGTGGATAGCAGTGGAATCTGGAACGTGCGTTTAGTCCTATTTGGGATTCGTCGGTTGGATATACCTTCATCTCAGAATTTATGTTCACTATGGGACTCGAACCCAGTACCTTTCGCTTCAAACGCCACCCCACTGCACAAGCAGGTGGTTATCTGGACTCAGTACCTAAGTGAATAATGTTGTGACTTTGAGCCCGGCTAGTTTTCACGTGATTTATTCGTCAACCGAAATACGACTTATTCAATGTTAGTATCGTGATAACCCAATAACGTTCGATTGGTACAAACAGCCTAGCGTCCTTATTGGCCCTTTGTTCGCCTAGCCCGTCCAGTTGAATCAAGAACATCAATAACAGCTTCCACTAAGCGAATCGTTTATCTCAAACATACTTGGTTTGTATACTAGCCAAACAGACCGCATCACACCATAAAATAGGAAATAACATTGATACAAGAACAAGCCAAAAAGAGACTGTGAACGTGGAAGATGGTAGTTAATAGACTGAACATAATTTAGGAACAGTAAGTCGTATAATAATAATTTGTAAGTTAAAATGAAGCTTATAATAACATGAATATAAATGTAGACAATCTAGTTACTGAATAGTTATACTGTTCAGTTCCTATTATTGGTCGTGAATTCAAACCATCTGTATCCATAAGAATGAATTTATATGTTGTTGTATTTTTCGATTTACATACACAATAACTTGTATAAGACGTTATTAGATTCACTAGTCATGTAAAACCTGTTCAAACTTTACAACAATATTGTTTTGTTTTACCTGAGTTATCCATTTACAATTGGTGTTATGCGATTGTGTGAGAACTAGCTGTAAATAATGTTATGGTTTTTGAAATTTTGTCCCTATACTCTATATTTACCTGAAAAGCATATGATTTTTGTAAAATTGTTCAGTAACGTTGAATATCACTCTCGTGAATATCATAATCCGAAACGTAAAGTTACCGTTTGTCTCTCGGAATATATATATATATATATATATATATATATATATATATATAGTCCATTAATAGTTCTCAGAAATTACTCGTAATTTGATCTTTACTAGGATATAACAAATAACGTGATGGTTTTTGAAGCGAACGGTACTGGGTTCGAGGCTAGTAGTGAACACGAACTGTGAGATGCAGGTTTCTCCAGCCAACGAGTCTTAAATAGGACGAAACGCGCGTCCTGGATTTTACTGCTCGCCACTACTCATCGTTGGTTATAAAATATCAATAATCATTGAACTGTATAACCTTTTTTAAAAATTTCAATCAATAACATTTTGAGTAGTATTATTTGACTAGCATTATTGTATTTAACTTGTTTATTCATTGATAAGCAATATTCTACATTCATAATACATAAAGAAATATCTATTTACAGCATTCGAGAATACAACAGCACTACATCAAGTAAAATTTCAATTTGATATAACTCATATAAATTAGAACATCGCATTAATTGAACTAAACTACTTACGTTTTATTATCTTCCGTTTGTATGGATGTATTATTAGGATTTTTATTATCATTACTAAACGGTAAATAAATATTATCTGATGAAATATGAGATACTTGTTGAAATTGTGATTCCATCATGAATATTGAATTTTGTTTAACTTTATTCTTAGAATGTTCAACATTTCCATTTGAGTTCACTGATGATGAAGATGACAATAATGAATTAGTTGAAATGAATGTTGATTTAGGATTATTATTATTATTATTATTATTATTTGATTTAATTTGTTGATAACTTAAACTTCGTTTAAATGTATCAAAATGATTCGATATATAATTATTATTTCTGTTAAGATTTTGAGGTGAATAGTGAATAAATGATTTTAGACTTCGTCGTCTCTTAATTTTTCGCTGTCTTCTGTGTATAATTCTTAGATGATTCATATCATTTTGATTAATATTGTCACTTGACATATTTTTCCCATTTAATAAATGAATACATTTAACTGAAATTGATGGAGATGATGAGAATGTTTGTACTTTCGGTATTTCAGTATATGAATCCATAAAATTACCGTTTATTGGATCTTCTCTAATAAAACTGAAATACATGAAATATTTTTTTTAAAAAAAACTCAGGAAATTAGCTATTTTATGTTTTACGCTACTTATTTTTAGATATAAGTAGCATGATGTGTAGATTGTATTTAAAATTTATACTATCCTGTACATCAAATGCTTCTGCGAACAATAAAGATGAGTTACATATGACTATCTATATAACCTAAATTACCAATGCCATCTTAAGGTTTTGTACTAATAAATCGAATTACTGGTTAAATATGTGGATCACCTAGCTAAAAGACTAATAGTCACATATATTCTCATATATTCGCATAAATACTCACACAAGAAGCATTTATTTATTTAGTCATGGAGTTAGGATCTAAATCATTAATGAGAGAATATCATAATATTATTAATGATTTTTATCCTTTTAATAAACCTGATAAAATTATTCAGTCTATCATTTCAATTTGCTTTCTTCACTTTTGGCAATCGCGTTTCAACCAGAGAGAGTATTTACTTTTACATTCCATCTGTTGATGAATAGAGAATGTAA
Organism: Schistosoma haematobium; assembly: GCF_000699445.3. Classification (NCBI taxonomy): domain Eukaryota; kingdom Metazoa; phylum Platyhelminthes; class Trematoda; order Strigeidida; family Schistosomatidae; genus Schistosoma; species Schistosoma haematobium. The sequence goes on from NC_067197.1 coordinate 22,809,583, forward strand.
AATCCTTTAAATATAATAAATAAGGAAGAAATTAACTACCCTATTGATTTAAGGTTATTTTCATTTAATTTAATTTTAATGCATATTCGCTACATGAAATAATTCCGTACGGATTCTGTTCACTGGATTACATTACTTTTTCGATTATATTGATTAAGTCATCATGATCATGCACTCAAGTGATAATTGGAAAATTCTGTGAATTATGAATAATTATGAATTTAATTCGTATATAACCAAGTTAACCTGAATGTAAATCAAATATTTTTCGGTTGTCTACCAAATATATCTTCCATAAAAGATCGTTATATGAGGTACTCGAAGTTGAGAAGAAACATGTTGTATTCTGGTATCAAGGTTTCGTGAGAATTGTTGCCATATAGTAAACATAATAATATCCCAACACGTGTTTGGAATCTATCAGATTTACATTTATTTCTCACTTCAGCTAAAAGTGATATCGAATTATTAATTTAGATTTTAAAAAAATTTGTTGATTATAAACTTATTCTATTTATTATATAAGAGATATGATTGACATTTAAAATTATACTTCATATAGATAGAACCAAATTCAATCCCGTAAACAATGATAATATTTATACATGAAAGTGTTAATGAAACCTGAACAAGATAATAAAAGAAATAATAAAACTAATTACAAACAACCGACATTTCTATCTGTAATCAGTCATGTATGTAAGATGGGAAAATAACTTTTTTAAAACAAAAAATAAAGAATGGGCGGACAGTTTGATAGAGGTTGCATGAATCTAGATATCATGTCATGTGGATAATATACGTTATTTATTAGTGAGACTGACATCTACTTGCATAATTACCATAAGTAAATTTATTAAAGAGGACAATGTAATTTAGCCAAGATTTTCAACAATTCATTATACTTGCAATTAACTTGTCTTGCCAGGAAGAGCAATATTTAATCGAGATTTCCACCTACTAATTCTACTTTTGAATTTCAAAAGTGGAAATAATTGTTCGTAAATTTATCTTAAAAAGTAGAGGTTTTAAGTGCAAATATTTTCGGTTTATGAGACTTATTTGCTTCCAATGAAGAATAGAATTCATTCATGTTTAATATTTTTGTTTGAACTATTGTCATCTTGAATGCTTTTTAATCAAGTCTGAAGATTATGGTTAGCTGCTTCAATTTAAAAAAAGATAGGATAGTAAGCAAATTAAATTTCAGTCCAAATATTGAAAAGTCTTAGGAAGTTTTTAAAAGTCGTTATGGAGTACTAAAATCTAGCGACTATATTGATTAGCAGATTCCTTCAAAACTGTTAGTGTCTCTTGTTTAGATATGAGAGTTGTTGTGAAGTGTCATGTCACCTCGAAATATATATGAACTGTTTTACTCCTATTATGTATATTTATGAGTGAACTCGCACTCCATATATATCTTAGGTACTACGATATATTCACCTCTGACTCAAAGAACTATAAAACAATAAAATAAAAAATATTCTAACTGGTAAAACAATAAAATAACCTCATTGATCTTGCCATTATTATTTCTTAAAATGCACGACTAAACGGAAATTTTGTGTGGGGTAATTTTAAAATTTTTTAGTGCTCCCAGAAACACCATCAGGATGAATTGATTGAAAAGTATTGCTCATTCATCAATTATTAAATTTTAATTATAATACATTATAGAAAAAGAACACCGAGAAATCCATATACAGTCTCAAGTATTTTCATGACTGAATCGTGGCTATTAGATACAGATTATGACTAGTGGGAAAAGAGTTTACGATGTTTACTGTTCATAGAAATTCAATTCCACTTAAACTAATATTACGACTAAATGATCCAGTTGAATAATTAATATACTAAAAAGTAGGACGGTCAGTAATCTTCTATATCGATTATATCCAAAAACAATGTTTCATTGCACTTAGATGTATGTTTCTATTATCGAATAATTATTCAGTTAGGGTATAAAATAGTCACTAGGTGGAATATATTAAAGATAAGCTCCACAACACTTTCTCATTTTTTCTAGATATAAAAAACATAACTGATTGAAATTATTAAGTTTCGATTTAGTTCATTATCTTTATTGAAAGGAAACCAAACCACCTATTTAATGGTATTTATCTCTATATGATTGGTTAGCCAAATATCCTCATTAGACTAAAACACAATTGTATCTTATTACTCTCATATTTTTACAATAGTATTTAATTTTGGCCTCCAAAGTCCGAGCAAGTATATGCAACCTTTAAACAGCAGATTAATTTTACAATGGTCAGTAATTTCAACAATTAAATAGCTTTTACTGCCGTACAAATTTCAACCCAGTGTTGCAAGCTCTCATTCTGTCCTACTTCTTCAACCATAATATGACTAGTAGTGTCTGAGAGTGTGTACGTTTATAACCTGGATAGTTCACATTTCTAAACTCGATCCCGAAATCACTTACTTTGTCCTTTTAAGATGGTGCTGTGTAAGTCCTATGTAACATATGTGTAACATCATCTTCTATCTTCAAAGATCACGTCTAACAGCTTTAAATTAAAATATTGCACAGTAAACTATTCATGAAATATTTCATCTTCGTCATGGATTTTTTAGATTGAAAAAACGTTGATACTATGCACTCCAGAAAATTTCTGGCCTTAACTTTATGGCCTCAATATCTCATAATGAACAAGTTGAGATTTAATAACGCTGATCATATTTAAAGTATGTGTTTGATATAAATGCATATGAAGATGGGGAATTGACAAAAGCTCAAATACAGAGAGGAAAAAGTGTAATATTAGATGGATTTAAAGTGTTAACAATCATAATAAGTCAAATATACAACAAATGTTCGGTGCATTTTCATTCTCAAAGACTTTTGGAAACTGTTTCCCAGATGAACAGTTTAACTAATAGTGAATTCAAAAACTAGTGGATAACATCAGATACTGAACTACAATTGTATAATTTACGAAAAACAAGTTAAAAAACTCAGTAAATCCAGTTACTATTTGGATCTATGTAATTGATGCTGAGATTACTATGCATCCTTGGTCGCAGTGGTGAAATCCAGTCACCTCCCACGTTCTAGAGTATAAAGTGGAAAGTTTAAGACACAAAACTGAGACGTGGGGAATGGCGACTCAAAACAAAAGGCGGAAACAAATAATTTGATATTACATAATTTTTATTTGTTTGTAGTTAATTTACTTAAGTATTATATATATTAGGAAACGAATCTGTTTTACCTACTTACACTATTAAAGTAGTATAACTCACGTGTTAAAAGTTCGGTTTGAAGAGAGCATTGAGGGATCGACGTGAGTTTGTGTGTGTTCGGTTTGACGAGAGAAATGATTTTTCATACGAAGCAGAAACTGTGGACAAAAAGTATAAAAATAAGACGGAATATTAATAAATCACAATCATGTCTAGTAATTTTGACCAAGATTTCACTGGTTCGCATTATAATTGATTTATTTTCCAAATTACATATCGTGGCTATACCATTAACAGCTGCTTAAAGTTAAGAACATTTGCCTAGTAATCATCACATTGAAAATTCCGGCGCGAAAAATAAAATGCAATATAATATGCTCTAGTACCTCATCCGAAAGAATGAAGAACGTCTTGTGAAATTTTTAAGCTCTGATCAGTCGACATACCACATTCTCGAAGTATCATTTTAAAGTGCTTCGTTTAAAGTAATAATTTTATTCAATACTGGGCACCTTTAAAGTATAGTAAGCTTTTCACAGACTTATGGAGCGTATAGATATATTGTGATTTTTTCTCTCCGCATAAAAATTCACATAGAATATCGTTTATATGAAAAATTGCCTCATTTACAACTCGGAGATTTTAATCTTTGCTGTCTCATTTTTATTTGTTTTATTGATCCCTTGTATGCAGAATGTTTTTTAGTATCAACAATGATAACAAAACTCATCGTTATAAAAAATTCAAAATATAGGTATGATGTTGAACATTGATTTGTTTGGGAAAATACAACAGCATATTTTCAAAGCATTGATAAGGATGGCATTGTTGATAAGACATTGAAAATGCCTTATTTTTCCACTAATGGGATTAAATTAGAAGCAAGATAAAGGAGACCTTGTAATGATAATACTCAGTAATGTTAAGGTAGAAAATCGTATGGTGTCTGGATACGCATTTTTCGCTAATTAACAACGTCATTATATAAACCGAATATATGATACACCGTTACAGAGAAATAACAAGATTATTTTGCCTAACGATTTTAATTTCCCATTCTGTAATTAGTAAAAACAACCGGTAGCTTTCTTTAAAAGTTACTGATAACGGAAAGCTCTAATCCGACAGCAAGCACCAATTGAGTTATTCAGTTTAGTGTCTTAAACCAAACTAAACTATTCAAACATTCGGCAACAGACTAAATTAAAGTAAGCTCATAAATCATCTACATCCATGAAAAATCATCGAATGCATTGTAAAAGGATGCTCAATTATTTACTAAGTGGCCAGTCTAGCAACTCAAGTAGTTCTATTTAAGCTATTGATTCGGCATAGGGAATATGATTTCAATTTATCCTAATTATTACATACTACATAGCAGGTTTGTGATTTTTTCCATGAATAATTTCTTCTTGTTTAGTTGCTTGTGAATAAGAGATTATTTTTAATAGTGTTTTCATCATACACTAATAACAAATGAAGCTCTGGACAGCTGTTTTTTTTATACCTCAGGACTTGTCAGCATTGATCATCAATTGCCTTACTTGTGAATGAACATCTGAATTACAAAATTTTTATTCACATTCTGAAACTTTTCAGGCCAATTTATACTACTAATATTTTGGACTTTTTTTACTTCTTCATTTTACGACATCCCTAATGTCTTACCGTGTCTTCTAAAATGAATCGAATCATTAAGAAATACACAAGAGATGATCTATCACAATGCTTTCGAAACTGACATTTTACTGTTTAACTAGATGCGTGATAATTTTAACTTTTATATAGAATAAAAGATCTCAAGTATTATTTCATTTCATAGATTATCTGCTATTAACTGAACCGGTTCCTGTTATGAAGTATTTTGTCGATGTATGATCTCATGATTTTACTGAATGGACGAAATCTAGATTTACAAGTGATAATCATTGACTTTATCACGATAACATCTAGATCATTTCAGATTATGTTATAACAGTTAAAAAACAGTTTTCTGGAAAATTTACCAAGTGAATTATTACATAAAGCTCGTTTCAAAAACTTTTTAAAGTTTAATTGTAGAATCTCATTTACTACGAAGTTTTGTGAATTTGATGCTACATCTTTAGTACTAAGGTTCCAAATGACAGCTGAAATTTCATCTACTTACTTACGCCTGTAACTTCTAATGGAGCATAGGCCGCCGACCAACATTCTTCAACCCACTCTGTCCTGGGCCTTCCTCCCAAGTTCTATTCAGTTTCTGTTTATTTTTCTCATTTCTGTCTCCATTCCTTGGCGTAATGTGTTCTTTGGTCTTCCTCTTCTCCTATCGCCTTGAGGATTCCATGTGAGGGCTTGTCTTGTGACGCAGTTGGGTGCTTTCCTCAATGTGTGTCCTATCCACTTTCAACGCTTCTTCCTGATTTCTTCCTCCGCTGGGATCCGGTTTGTTCTCTCCCATAGTAGGTTGTTGTTATTGGTGTCCGGCCGACGGATCTGAAGTATTTTGTGTAGACAACTGTTAATAAACACCTGTATCTTCTGGATGATGGCTTTCGTAGTTCTTCAAGTTTCTGCCCCATACACTAGAACTGTCTTGATATTTGTATTGAAAATCCTGACCTTGGTGTTGGTTGACAGTTGTTTTGAGTTTCAGATGTTCCTCAGTTGTAAATATGCTGCTCTTGCTTTGCCGATCCGCACCTATATATATACTTTTTAGATTTGCTTATTTGATTTTGTAGTTTTAGACAGAAAATACTGAATTGCTTATGTGATCTTTGTATACTTTCCAGTTATCACTTGATAAGTCTCTTTATAGTTCAGTTTCAGAACCGATGTTTTGCGATTATATAATAAGAAATTTTTATAAAATTTACTGTTGAGATACTGTGTATCTAGATGGCCTAATACTTCATCTTCGAAATCTATGTAAAGTTACTATCGAGAATAAAAATGTAACTAAAATAACCAGTTTTTATAGAAACAGTGAACATGATATTTTTATGTAATTTATATTTCACCTTATATATAGGACAATTTTATTTCTATAATCCGACATTTCAGGTATTCCTGTGTAGGTGTTTGTCTTTAAAAGTTATTTTTGGCTGAATTACAACTAAAATTCAGGAATGATTGTAAATTTTTTAAAAAATTTAAATAATGAATGATCATAAGCAAACAGAACCTGTAGATAGCAAGGTGAATCAAGTGTAAGGCAATGAAAATGTAAACTCGTGTATTGCTATATGCATTAGATTGAATCAGTTAACTTCAAATTAATGCCAAATATCTTGATTTCGTTTCCTGTCTTCAATGCTATTTAAACATTTAAACGAATAATTAACTGTCATCAAACTTTAATGTCTTCGATTACTGCTTATACTCTTACTACCTCTACCACTATGGGATTTGAATCGACAATTGTAACTCTGTGCTAATGTGGTGTGGCAACTCGAACTGATGTACGTACGTACGAAGTTCTACGTTGTTACTGACTAGTCAGTGCAATGTTATATAATGTTCAGTAGGCCCGTTATAAACAATATAAGCCCTGGTTTCAGTGTATACCAGTTCATATAGGTACACAACAGCTCAGTGAAATATGAGTAGTGATACACGAGAGGAAAGAGTAATACTAACTGCCTTGGTAATATGAACATAAGAAAAAGGTGAATAAAATAAATAAGATCGAAGGATGAAAAGTATTGAATGACACAAATTTTGACATTGTTATGAAAAAAATAATGGTCGTTACACAGGGGTAATCTGCGTAACCTACACCTAACCCAGTGGTACCAATTTCAGATTATTTTATGTAATGCTGTGGTGTGTTCAACTTATACCGACAGATATAAGTGTGGTGTGTGCTACTTATATTGACATAAGTAGTATATGATGTTAGTCGTGAACAGAAGGTCTGGCAGCAGAGAGACAAGAGGATCGAATAGTAAAGAATGGAAACAGAATGCGATTTGTATGAAAATGCAAGAACAATGAAGTCTGAGTCATTTTGAGACAATTAGTGAACATTTTGCAAATTAAGCATTTACTATATGATTGTTAGATTTTATTAACAAGTCCTGCAATTTTGTGTTAGATACGTTCGATTGTCCCTACCCGCGTTCTATTCACTACATAAGTAGTATGTATCAGGAAATGGAAATGGGCTTCTTACTGACAAAAGAGGAAAACGAGGAGAAGAAAAAGAGAAACGAAAGCAGTCAAAGTAGAAACAGGAATATAAGAACGATGAATTTTGTAAAAGACAATTCGAGGAAGTTGTGCAAATAGTGTATACGATGTATTATCTTCATATCTTACAAATTTGTGATTCTGCTTAATACAATCAATTATTTTCACTTATTAGAGTAGTCATTCACTAAAATACTCCAAACTGTAGATTAACATTGCCCCACGATTCAAAACTACAAACTTCTTATTTACTAAAGTGGACCAGCCCAATAATCAATTACTTCACTAATTAATGTCATATCTTCGCATGGTTACCAAAAGCTAACGTCTAACTTAATAATTATTAATAGTATAAAAAATGTCTCTTTTAATCATGGAAAATATTTTCACCATGGAATTTGAAATTGATCAGAACTTATATATTCAATCTTTCATTATTATTGTAATGAACGAAAACATAGAACTGGGGATAAATAAATGTATCTGAATACAAAATTACAGAATATCTTGGTAAATATGAGAACCATTCATTGAATACATCATTTGTAAATTTCCGTTTCTGTTCTCTTCAATCCGATCATCTTAGCCATCTGCTGCCAGGATTTTCACTTCCGATTGATGTTACATACTACTTATATCTACTGACATATGTAGCATACACCACAGTATCATTAGTCGAATTTTGTAGAAAAAATTGTAAAACATTTTATAGAATGAACAAACAAAAGCTAATTACTACCCACCTACACATAAATTATTCATTAATAAATGACTAAGTTTATCAATGCTTGTTAATTACACAATATTTACATAAATACTTTAATTATTCTGCCAAATTCATAATGTATAATGAACAGATTGATAAACTATACACCATAATAATGAATCATCATTCAATATTAATTCTATTAAAGTTTATGCATTCATCTGGTTATCGAGTTTGTTTCATTTTTCTTTTCAACTAAAATTTCATCATTCAGTGGCTAATAGGATCTTATCACGTATTGTATCAATCTGTTATATGAATAGGAAATTTACAAATGACTTTTACTGATGACAACTAGATTTTATTATATGAAATTAAAACAAAGTCGGATTAAGCATTGGATACAGATACATGATTATGTAATAATCAAATATTCAGGAAAAAAAACTAAATAAGTTGACCAGTTTTTTTATGTTTTAGCTTTAATTAAGTTAAATTCATGAGAATGAAGTAATAAATGATACTATTAAAGGGTATAAAATTAAAAGAAAAAAAATGTTTTTAAAATTGATAAATGAATTAACAATATGGTAACCACTCTGGTTAATAAATCAGTATTTCCAGAGTAGGTTAAGAGTAAGGACAAATTGTTTTTGAACACATAAAAGAGGTTTCAGTTTCTGTATAGTCAAGGCCTCAATAAACTTTAGTATACGTCCTTGAAGTTCAATGGCCAAATAAGATCACAAGATAGACAGACACCATCCTCCATTGCGAAATATTTGATTGAAACTAGTCATAAGGTGGACATCAGACCAGCATTTGTAGTGTTGTACAAAAGCCTTCAAGGACGTATACTACGGTTTATTGAAGCCTTGGCTATACGGAAACTGAAATCCCCTATGTGCGTTCAAAAACAATTTGTCCTTACTCTTAACCTACTCTGGCAATACTGATTTATTATCCAGAGTGGTTATCACATTATTTAAGTGTACTTTATTATTTTTTCTTTGTTACGGCTTACTCTTAACCTGTCTAGTTGACCTTTTAATTTTCATACGAAAATGCCTTAACAAGTATATGCGTGATCAAAGTGTTCGAAATGTATTGCGCAAATATATCACATAATTCTAATAAACATCGTCTTCTCATTGTATTATCGAAATTTATTAAAGGGACCATTTATTTTAAATGAATTAGCCATAAACATGAAGACTGAACAAGATTTGTACAATATAAAATGAATTCAATTTTTCTATATCTAAATAGTTGTAACCTCTATGAACTGAAATTATAATGATTTATATATAAGAAAGTTTCTAATTACTCTTCAGATACATTTGAATGATTAATGTGGGAATTATTATTATTATTATTATCGCACTTCATTTTTATTAAATAAACATTCTAGTACTATAGTGCTCAGAGATCTTCATACATCTTTGTGTAAAGGTATATATTGAGTACTATAAGTTGGTTTTTTATGATCACGGATAGATGTCATGGTCCAACTCAGATCACAGTCCTATAGATTTCCTATCCTTTTGTCCATTTTGAAATCGATACCATTTTATTATTTTGAATACGTTCATTCTCTGTTCACTTGTATGTGTGTAACTCACTGCCACAGCTTCTTATATTACGTACCAATGGGATTGATATACTTATCTATATTAGGTGATTTTAGGTAGACAATAGAAAATACTGAACATAGTTCTTGTGCTATTTCTACCCATCAGAAAGTCATACCTATAATCTTGAGGAAACCGATATTCCTCGATAGATTTGAACTAGCATCACTTAACTTTAGTTTCATTTATAAAGGAATAGTTCATTGGTAACTCATCAAAGCTTGAAGCTGGCTGGTGTGAGTTTGAATCCACCAAAGAGAGACAGATTCCTCATGATCATAAATGAATCTTGCAGAAAAGTGTCAGGTACCAAGAAATTTGTTGTTGTGCGTTCTCCACAGACCATTTCTAACCGTCTAACATTTCAACATAGTTTAATTGATGTCCAGTCACTTACACTAGTGCCCATATTACAGCTTAACCAATAGAATTCGATTAGCACTAAAGGATTAGACATACATGATATTGTTCACGATTGTAGTCTCATCTGATACTATTTTAAGGTTAGCAACGAATATTTGGAGGTTTAAATGAATTTTCATTACTTTAAAAGAGGATAATACATAAAATTGATCTCAAAATAAGCCGAAAGAGTTCATTTAAACTCTAGTAACAAAAAATTCACTGAACAATACCTCCTGATTATTAACGTTAAACACTTCCAATTACACAAAATGAGTAAAGTATTCAAATAATTAGTACTCTAGAATGAACGTTCGTTGGGTTTGAGAAAGTATCACTAATAACTTGTAGTTTAAATCCAGAAAAATATTTTATTCTACCTTTAACCATTTTTTAAGTAATCATAATCTATATGGATTTGTTTGGAAGGAAATTAGTAGATCATTCTATACAATATCTTTTTATTACTTCTACTAAACATTGTTTAACTTTAAATCATTTCAAATAATCATTTAAGATACTATCTATTTTACATTTATATAAGTCCGTAATTCGTTATATATATACTGACGGACGTACGTACTGATTGAAGTCAGTAAATCTAAATATTGGCTTAGAAATTCGACCAGCTATGAGACAACTGCAATACTAAATAGAAAGTCAAAAAGAAACAACGGTAATGAATTCATGTGAATATTGTACACTGAGATAAAATAAACCACTTTATACATATTGTAGTGTCAATTACTATGTTAAACCCATATAATTTATTCCAGCTTCTGGACAAGCCAATTTATCCATTCTCCTTGAGTGACGTTTTCACCTTGTTAATTATTTGCTTATCAACCCTGATTGTTTCTATATGAGCGTATGTGCATAAACTTCTTATCCTATTAATCACATGTCTGTAACCTATTTTTATCTGGATATAAATATCGATTAATGCTTGATTAAATGAAGATGGCTCCACTGCGCATCCTTTCATTTCACTTCGCTCTCTCTTCTTCACTTCATTTGCTGCAATTCTCTGATTATCTGTTCGAATCAATGAGTGTTCAAAATATACGCATTCAAAAATCCATTCTCGTATTTAGCTTATTTAATTTCGTTATTCACTAACAAGAATTGACGATATATATATCGACAGCAATCATTCATAAAATATAACTGGAGTCAGATACTGGACCACTAAAATACTTTATTTGTTTGAAAATTGTCATCATATCAAAACACTAATGTATAAATGATGAATACGCTTTTCAATAAATTTACTTCACACTCTACAATTATCTATCTGAGCTAATATTTTAAAAGAATGGACAGGTTTAAGGTAGATAAAACTTTTTGAAATTACAACATGTGAATTTAGAATTGTTCGTAATATAACATAAAATTATTGATATTACTGAAATACCTGGTATATAATGTTAACATTGAATAGGTTTATACATTAGTTGAAATTATGAAATTAATATTAATTAGAATAAATATGAGTCATATAAGATAAGAAAGATAATTATGTAATTACAAATCAGATGAAATGTTTGATTGAATAATACAATATCTGTAGAATGATAGAAATTAATGAAGGAAAAGTAAAATGGCACAATCATTCATTGAATTCTTTGTATGTTCACTAGTTTAATAATGATGGTTATAATATAAAATATTATGAACAATAATAATGCTAGTACTCTGTAATTGTTAAAAGATATATTTACTTTAAAGATGACTATCTCTTTAGATCATTCATCTGAATTTATAACTGTAGGATCTAATACCTTACTAACTGTACTGAAATATTTCTCTTATATCTTTACTTATATCTATTATATAATCTAATCGATTCAAACGTTTTAAAAAATATATTCAGTTTATTGGTAATTTGAAGTTTATATAAACACTTTATCAGGGACCGTTTACTATTATTAAGAGCACAGTTATGATTGTCGCATTCAAATTTTCCCTTCTTTATCCTAGTTTTTAAAGTCTGAGCTTATTGACTGAACTAATATCACTAACTACATGCTTATATAATAATTAATTCTTAGGCTGGTTATTAAATGTTTAATGTTCAATGATAAAAGTAGAAAAAGGATTGAGAGGAAAACGTGATAAGAACGATGAGAAGAATAACTGAAAGAAGATGATTATGCATTTCTAAGAGGAAATCAACACAGAATACATTCAACCTAAAAGAACTTGGATTATGCTATTGTTGATAAGTAGATTCAGTATCTAAAAAGAAAACGTGATATCATTCAAAGCAAACAGAACTGGATTCTTATCTTGTAGTGGACGTGTACTCAAGGATGCAAGTGCACCTAGCTGATAGGGCCTAAATAGAATAAAACTCGTGTTCTGGATTACATTGCTAGCTACATTACATTTATTCTATGAAAATACACATTTTAACAAATCAAACAATTTACCATTTTACAGAAGTTTATAAACAATTTACTTTCGCTTTCGTAAACGTTCACTTCAATTGGTAAAAATTTACAAAAATTTGTAGAGGTAGTACTCACTAAATTATGAGTCAATCGTCATAGTGCTCTTTAAACTCAAGTTTTACATTAAATCATGAGACATAATCGATTGAACCGCTATTGCAATCAATATAACCGAACAATTACAACAATGGATCAAAATTCATTTTACCCTAATAAATTATTGATCAATAGGTAATACTTTGTAGTGAATAATCTGCATTTAGAATTGTAAGGTATAACGCACCATGTCATAAATCTTTGTTCTATAAACGAGTAATACTTCATAATGTAAGCGGAAAAATTAAACAAATTCGATAGTCTGGTTAAAATTGAAAGTGTATAAAATAACAGATTACTTTATACTATTTGATTTTAACGAAAAGTAAATTCTAATTCACTAAATACAGAACATATTTGTCTCACTCACTACTGAGAAACAAAAGCATCATACATGGACACCTATTTGTTAAAGGGTATTTATCTGAATCTACATAATCTTAATATTTATCAAAGAAATAGTTTTAAGAATATATGTGTTAATCATATTTATATTTATGACCAATAAGTAAACTTTTAACGATTGGTTCTGTATGCCACGTAATGACTTAATGAAATGTGATACCATTTTGAAGAAATCAGAAGACAATGTAATATAACCATGAATTTGTATCTTTACGACAGGGTCGTACTTTAGTAGTGAAAAAATCAGAATGTGTTTAGCTTATTAAGACCTTTTGATGTAACATAGTAAACAGCTAGTGTAAACTTTTATACTGGTAATATGCCTGCCGAACGTCAAATATCCTAATGGTAACCTTTGGGATTATAACAGAAAATAACGAAGTTCAAATCCCATGGGGTTTTCTGCTAACGCTTACAAAACGCATAACTTCAAAGAAAATTTAACAGTTTCACTCCACTTAGTTAAGTGATCACATCATAAAAGCTTCCAATGTAGAAATCATTCAGCATAAAAGACTTATAAAATCAGCAGCGTCCACACCTTGTACAAAAAGTGAAGACACACTATATCACACCTACTGTGAGGAAAAGTGAACAGAGAAACCTAATGACTCCTTTTCAAAATAGTAAACTTCATAAAAACGTTTGTCGAACTTATCATTGAATACAAACTATGGAAACTAACAATAAGATTATTCTGCCATAGATGAAAAGTACATCAAAAAGTAAGGTCAGACAGTTGAGGCTTTTAGGAATAGGAGTTACTCATAAGCCAACAAAATCACTTTAATATCATATAAACTTAATGAGTAAATATCAAAGAAATCATCAACAAAATAAACTGCTCCAAGTGAGACAGACATAATATAGGACAAACTAACCACTACGTTTATCTTCATTTACATAAATACTACTTGATTGTTGAACGCCATGACTTACTTCTACTTATATCATTACATTTGAAAAACCGTGAACGTTCATTTAACTGTGATAACATTGAAATCTCGAAGTAACATAAACAATACCAGAGAGCTTTCGAGGCTCAGCAATCAATAAACGTATTAAAACAGACAAAACTTATCAGCCAATTGAACAAATTATAAAACAAATATGAAGTCAAGAATCAGGTTCAGAGGAGAGATGATCGAAATACAAACTATTAACTGTATTCGAATTGCACTGCATATTTGACCCATTTCACTGGTATACATATGTGTTAACTATAATAAAGATTTTGATTTTGAAATACTATAGGTTGGAAATAACTGAAGACCGAGAACTTAACAAGATAAAATAAATTCATTTTATCATGCTTAAGTTTGTGTTCTTTCTATTTAAAAGATAAAACAGTAAACTAAGTATACTTTATCACATTCACTGATTAGATGTTGCTTGATCAATATAATGAAACTATGAAAATATATAGTGGAATTACATATTATATGCATCGGTTCAAGTTGCCATACCTCATTAGCACAGCAAGATGAACACCGGATTCATAGTAGTTGGTTCAGTGGTGGTAATATATAACGGAAAGATTGCATATAAGCATATAGTACATGAAGAAAGAATTAGTTCGTACAAAGAAAGAAATGGAGTGATTTTAATCCCATAGTTTAAGGGAAGACAGAAAGTGTATACACCGACGCCATTGTGATCGATTCTGAGCCGTGTCACCAAGAGTCTCCAACCATTAGTTACGATAGTCACGTGGACCCCAACCAAGTAGTCTGCATCTACCAACATGGCTCAGACCAGAAGTTAGTGACTTCAAGGACTGATGCCACGTTTTGGTTTGGCCGCCCCTAACTTTCTTCCAACCATCCCCAACACTAATCAGGATTGTGCGTCGTGGTAATCGGTGTTCAGGGATACGCAACACGTGACCCAACCACCTCAGTCGATGAAGGTTCACAACCTCATCAATTGATTTACCATCATTCCCTAATACCCTGAGACCCTTTCCGACCCCACTCCTCCTTGTGTGAAGGCGGCATCGCTGTCATACTGGTTGTCTGAAGGAAACACCTTACTGCTGTCACACCTCTGAACAGTCAGCAGTACGACTTCGCCTTCGAACATTGGGTTTGTTGCTTTTAGTCTTACCGCTCTTCAACCGACCTGTCTGGCATGGACCTTGAGGAACGGTTGTTCAGGCTAGTATAGCTCGGTTGCTTCATCACGATAGGCAAGCCCGACCACCACGTCAAGGTATATATATGTAATCCAAAGTAACCTATTTCTTTATGATAACAGATAATAAGTATCCAATCACTTATTTGTTAGGAGTTATGTCACTAAATTAGTGACTTTTTAAAAAACGTAGAAAACAAAAATGTTAGTTCAAAACAAAACATAATTTAAACAAATATCACTTACTTTGTGAATTTTCAATAACGTTTTATTATCGGAATTTATTAATTCATTATTATTATTATTATTATTACTAGTGGTATTAACGTATAGTGGATGATATTGTAATGTATTATTCAAATCTTCAAAAGAATTATTCATTAAACATCGTTGAAGTGAATTATTTCTATGATACTTCTTTATGATACATTTCTTTATGTCTATAATTAATGAACATTGAATAAAGAAATGAGAATTAAAAAAAGAACATAGTGAATAATTGGGGAAAAAGAATAATTAATCAGTTTAAGTTTATAAAATATTAACATTTCCCTAGAAAAGAAATTACTATAAAGTATTATTGTATTTTATTCTATTGATTTTATAAGATTTTCTTTATGAAGATGTAATATGATGAATAATTATTTCACAGGCTGAAATCATGAGTCAATTGAAGCCAGACCACCATGGAAAACCTGGAAGCACTGGACGGCCGTTTCGTCCTAGTATGGGACTCCTCATCAGTGTACATCCACGACCAGCACCCCGCGAGATTCGAACCCAGGACCTATCAGTCTCGCGCTAATGATAGATAACCTTTAAAATTACCTATTATTTGAAATACAGTTTAACCATTAAAAATGTATAGAATGTATAAAATTACGTTTAAATGTGTTTGACTTGCTATATTAATGTTTATTTTGAAGTGATATTTGGGTCAGAATAAAAGCGAATTAAGAAAATGTTTTAGATAAGAAATATAATTAATTCATAAATTTCCTGACTACTGATTTAAATCACGTATAAACATGTGTAGTCGACGAGGTGATTGTAATCTATAATCAGAAATCTTATTTCATATCACGTACAATTCGTTATAGTCAACCAAACCTACTTTGAATTTTATTTTTGATCCTTTTATTTCATGGATCCCCTTTGAAATAATTACTTCAATAATATAGTTTTTCATTGTTAAAATTATTATCACATTACCTTGGTTGCCTTTTTTTTCACCTAGTAAATTTCTTTTCAATAAGTCAACGTTTTGGGACAATATGTAACGACAAACATTTGTACTTGAATCAACGCTATTTATGAACTAACTCACTAACTTTAATCTAACATATAAAACATTATCAAGTTTATTATACACTTAATCGTCAATTACCACAAATTGAATCCTATAAAAATTGGAATGTACTTGAATGAAACATATTCAAACTAATAATATTTTATAACGTCATTCTTTAAATTAATATCAAGCATTCTACATTTAAAACGTCTGTACATGTAATTTTCTAAACTAATGTAAAAATTTTTAACATTCATAATTTAACATTTCTCAAACATAATATCATAAGTGTTTGTACTTATCATAGAGACAGAGTCTGTTCAAAAGTCAATTCTTAATTATTTATCAGTTTAGGTGTTGTGAAAACTGTTAAGTTTTTGATTGAAATCATGAGTCAATTGAAGCTAGATCACCATGAAAAACCTGGAAGCACTGAACCACCGTTTCGTCCTATTGCGGAACTCCACAGCAGTGAGCATCAACGACCCCGCCCACCGCGAGATTCGAACCCAGGACCTATCAGTCTCGCGCCAGGCGCTTTACCAACTAGACCACTGAGCAGGCACCCAACGGTGTTAATGTCTAACTTAAAATAATCCACGAAACTGAGAGACACATCCACCATTGTCTTCAGTGAGTTCCTCCCTCACAACTGACTCGGTTGAACTCCACTAGTCATTGCTTCTCACTAGAACTTCAGAATATACTTCTTGTAGCCAGTCACTAGTGAGCATATGTTGATTATTATCAGAAGGGGTTTTGTGAAAATTGTAGTAATTTCAACAGTTGAGATCATGAATCATGAAACGGCCGTCCACTGCTTCCGGGTTTTCCATGGTGGTCTAGCTTCAATTGATTCATGATCTCAACTGTTGAAACTATCTATATATTAGTCAATATTTTTTCGGTAGAATAAGACATAGAAGTATAATAAGTCTTCGAAATTTGATCGAAATTATCTAATTAGTTTAAAAACAAAAGTATGCTAAATATTTGGTGGCACGATATATTCCCACAAACACATACGCAAAGATATGTGGGTTTCATCAGACCACACCATGGAGAATCAGTTAGATCACACTTGCATTACTAAAAGCATCAGAATGTAATGGAAAACGCTAGAACAGAGAAAGGGACTGACAGCTTCAGATCATGACCTGTTGGTTGCCAAGATGAAATTGAAGCTAAAGAAAATTTGGGAGGAGGGATGAGTGCCACTAACAGACTGGAAAGAAGGACGCCTCATTAAGATACCAAAGGAAGGAAATTTGAACAAAGTTGAGAACTACACTGGCATTACACTGCTGTCAGTATCAAGAGGGGTTTACAACAGATTGTTGCCGAACCGGATGAAAAATTCAGTAGACGCTTAGCTTCGATATCAACAGGCTAGATACTGTAAAGATCGGTGGTGCACAAAACAAATCGCTACACTACGGATCATCGTTAAACAATTCGTTGAGTTGAATTCGTCACTACACATCAACTTCCTTGATTATGGAAAAGTATTTGACAATCTGCATAAAAGAACATTATGGAAACTTCTTTGACGCTATGAAGTACATGAAAAGATCGTCAACATCTCACCGAATTCATACGACGGACTACACTGTGAAGTTGTGCATGAAGGACTGCTGAATGATGCATTCCAAGTGAGGGTCAGATCAGACAAGGCTGCTTACTATCCCTCTTTCTCTTTCTTCTGATGGTCGACTAGATTATGAAGGTCTCCACATCTGAGAGGAAACACGGAATAAAGTGGACAGGTTGGATACAACTAGACGATTTGGACTTCTCAGATAACCTAGCCCTTCTCTCCCAAACATATAAACAAATTCGGGTTAAAACAGTCAGTGTAGCAGCAGTATCTGCAACAGTAGACCTTAACATTCACAAAGGGAACGCAAGGTCCTCAAATAAAACACGGAGAACACCAACCCAATCACAATTGATGGAGTTCTTCATGATGTGGAATTTTCCACGTACCTAGAAAGAATCATCGATGAAAATGGAGGATCAGATGAAGATGTAAAGTGAGGGATTGGCAAAACAAAGGCCTCATTCCTACAATTGAAGAACATATAGAGCTCAAAACAACTGTCAACCAATATCAAAGTCAGAATCTTCAATGCAAACGTCAATACAATTCTATTGTACGGAGCTGGAACATGGAGAACTACTACAACCATCATCAAGAAGATACAAGTAGTTATAAACAATTTTCCACGCAAAATGCTCAATGTTCGTCTGCCTTATATC
The DNA here is from genome assembly GCF_000699445.3 of Schistosoma haematobium. Lineage (NCBI taxonomy): Eukaryota > Metazoa > Platyhelminthes > Trematoda > Strigeidida > Schistosomatidae > Schistosoma > Schistosoma haematobium. The sequence continues at coordinate 22,828,345 of NC_067197.1, forward strand.
ATTAGCAACAGCTTACTGTTGGAGAAAACAAACGAGCTTCTAGCTGAAAGAAAAATTAGGGAAAGTCGCTCAGGGTGTGTAGGAAATACATTACAGAAATCACTAAACTGCATCACGAGGCAAGCGTTAAATTGGATTCCTGAAGGGAAACGGAAAAGAGGAAAACCAAGGAACACACTTCGTTTAGAACTGGAAGCAGACATGAAAAGGATGAATAGCAACTGAAAAAACAGTATAGGATTACCCAGGACAGAGTTGGATGGAGAATGATGGTGAGTGGCCTATGCTCCTCCATGAGAGGTAACAGGCGTAAGTAAGTAAGTATTGTTAAATATTGGTAAAAAAAACACCAATGAACGACTTTTAAGCACTAATAAATGTATCAGCTAGATTGCATTCCAGTTCGTTAAACCTTTTAAGAAAATACGTATAATCACATTATTTTATAACTACCACACAACTTATACAACTTCCAACCTGTGATTTTGATAGGACATTAACACATGTTTTTAAGTTACTGAAAATATTTGGTAAGAATTGATCAAGTATTTTAGAAAAAGAAAGATTGAAGCAAATAGCTTCTTGCTTGGATTCAATTAATCAAATATGCTTGAAAGCCATAAACAGCATCTAAAATTTACAGGTAATTTTTAAATAAAAAAGGTATCATAAATTTCTTTGAATCGATACCGATTCCCATGTATTATAAAGCCTATAATTTGAAATTTTATATATATTCAAGCAGAAGATAATTCTGGAAGCTATTTTAATGCAAAACAAATAACTATTTGAACACACATTTCAAATATTGTTTTCAGAATAATATGAAATCAATAACGATGACACTTTTGTATTTCGAAATTATGAAACACAGGACCAAGTGTGTTCGGGAATCTGCGCTTCCTACAGATTGACTAGTATTGTGAGGCATACAGAATTACATTAGTTACATTCTAGTAACTAATCAAAATATATTGATGAGACTAAGTTTGAGCAAAGTTCCTATCATAATAGGGTTTTTGTAATATGGCTATAAATTTATGTGTACTGATAAGAGGTCCTACTGACTGATTTACATGATCAGATGACTTCCACAAAAGGAGAAATTTGATACTAGATTCTAATGCATTTTAAAATGTTTTGAAACACTTCTTCAAAAATGGTGATTATGCAAATTCTAAATGAATGAATATCATATGAACATACTATAACCGCAAACCGTCGTAGTAATGCTATGTTTAATTACTCATTAACTGCTTTTGAAACAATTAATATATTTCTATTTTTAAATGCTTTTCAACAAAAATACAAGATTATATCTTATGAAGCATGTTTTAGGGTTATACATTTATATATATATACGAAATACACATATAGATTGAAGTTGCAAATGCAAATTCCTGACCATTGTAGATTGTTTAGTTAATAATATTGAGTGTCGCGTCGATTAATCATGATAAGGAAAGTTGATAAGATCTGCAAGCGGTGAATCAAATCAACCTAGATAGTAACTTTGCATATCAGACCATAAAGATGTAAAGATCAAAAGGTAAATATGATCGCCTATGATAAATTTTCTAAATTGTGTATGCCAATAAATACAAATGATACAGGTGAATTATTTTTGTCTAGATCTGCTTAGCTGATTTCAATGAATTTGTTTACTGAAAGTTGGCTTTCATAATACTTACATATACTGGAATATTAATTAACAGCTGTCTCGTCTTATTATGAAACTAGACAGTGTTATCTGCATCGGGTGATATTTACGATCGAATCATGAGGTTTGAATTCTACCTTCTATCTGTTAGGTTAAAGTACAATGATCTATTTATTTTAAAGATGATATGCGACATTCAAAACCAAACAGCTGTTCAGTATTCAGTAAACTTTCTCGGTTGTTTTTCTCCAACCAACAATACTATGCGATAACATTTACTTCAAAAACTTCGGTTTAATACATATATGTGTAAATATCTATATAATAGCAAAGAATAAAATGGATGACCAATATTGTATAGTCTAGAGTAAGTGTAAACTCCGAGTGACATCCAAGTGGCTAAATTAAAAATTTCACATCAGCTCAAAAGATACAAAAACATTCATTCCTATCCCGTAGGAAACTACTGATATATTAGCTACAAGAAGTGACAATTTGAACAGGTGAGTAACCATAGTACGAAATATGTCCCTTCATAGTTTACAGTATTTACCCAGCTTAATATTTGTCTCAGTGAATCCATCAAGTGTAACTAAAACTATCTGCAGTATTCCATAATTTTCAGTAATTTTAAGGTAGTATTTCCGAAAGTTGGTAGAGTACAGGTCAATTTTCATTCAAACTATTATAATCACAGAGCGTAGAAAAAGGGTCGATATTAGAAGTTTCAAATTTGCTAGATAGTCAATCATCTTCAGACATTATTATAAGCCAGTAAGTTATACTGTACACAAATTCGAACAATGTTTATTTTGTTTATATTTTGCACACAAATATGCCATTTTAGTCGGTCGCATGTTATATTATCATATACCTATTTATTTGAACACTTCAAGTTTGATCTTAGTGAGCAATCGCCAGCTGCTCACAAGTGAAATAATTTTTTTCTAATCAATCACCCAGACATGAGCTCACATTATTCTTCATTATAACAGTCAATCAAGTATAATTGTCATTGTTCAAAACTACAGAATATTATAACAATTAGATTGTCTACTTAGTAATACTTTCGTTAGATATGGAATTAAACGACGTCGAAAATAACTAAATATTCATAAGAAGAATATTAAATAAGAATTTAGTTTCTATAGAGGTATTTCGGATAAGTAAACATTATTCTACATAATACGAGTAGATCTAAACTTGTAGAAAAACCATGTAATTAATCTCATTAAAACAATAATCATAATGTAGTTTGTACTATAGAATGGATCATTCAATGAAATACTTTAAAGTAACAGGTCAATATACAACTAATAATAAGGTGATCAGAAGAAAAGCGATTTAAAGTACTTTCTGTTTAAGCATATCGTCTTCGTTTAAATACGTATGAATGAACAACCGAAAGAAAAAAGACAGTACATGTAATGATGAAATAATATATTTACAATATTGCAATTATTAGAAAACTAAATTTCTGACATAAATGATTTTTAACCAAACTCAATTGTAGATCTCCAACTTATCATTAGCCTCGAGTAAACCTCATAGTTTATTAAATATGCTTGCTAAATTAGAACATTTAATGAATATTTAATGTATATCGTTACGATGATTATGATAACGCTTTTTTACTTTACGTTATTATTAAAGAGGATTTGTGATTAATTGTTTTGAGTAGATATTTAGGGTATTATTTATCAGTATCCGTTACCAACTATACTTATTGAGAGAATGCCTTGTTATATACTCTTTAATTACAAGTTTCGCCATATTTGTGAACTCATGTCACTAATCAAATCCTATCTAGTTTATAGTGTAAAGAACTTCACTAAAGTCTACATACATTCAGCCGAAGAGTCCTAAATAAGACGAAACCCTAAATTTTACTCCTAACCACTACTCGAAAGTGAAATAGAAGTGTCTTCATTTTAATGCTGTACTTTGAACGAAATTATACTGTCAGCTAGTGATATCTGAGTATGCAAGACATACACACAACCATACAACCTATCATCTCTTAAGATAATTGTTAACACTAAATACACTTAAATTACCATAGTTAGAAATAACCTTTACTTAACTTACTAACAATCAATGTACTATGTTGTTGTTATTCATGTCAACCACAAATTCATTACAGGTTCATGAATATGAATTTTCTTCATAACAGCCTTTACAAAATATTGATATTAGTTTAAATTTCTCGATTGCAATTTCATGTAACAACTAATTGCATGAATTGTTCAATTTCTCTGATACAATGCAAATTTTGTGATTAGTATCAGTTTATGATGTGAATAATGAAAATTTACCAATCTCCACAAGTTCTTTATACTAATTAGTAGTTTTATTAAAAATATTTTGTACATCTATTACTCTACGTGACAACCTAAGAAAATCAAAGTAATTAGATGAACTGATGATATTCATTATAATTTCGTTTCAATATTCAGAAATATGTACACTTCAATCCTGTATAATTTGTTTGTATACCATTAGTCAATATTACATACCATATAAATCAATATACAGATGATATATACATATATATATGATAGTTCCAGACAAACTATTTGGTTTGATTGTTTCATTATATATTGTACTTCAGTATATATTATGTTTATCAATAACACTTTTATTTTTATAATTTAGTAAACAGGTTAACGACAATTGTTTAGTGTACGATCACATATATCATAACTTTGTAGAGGCAAATATGCATCATTGTGTAGTCAGTCAGTCAGTCATAACTAAAGCAGTACCTAGTACATATGTCCGTTAGTTCAAGTACTTATACCTTATCAAGACAGTGTAAGAGAAATTATCTAGACGACAACCAGAGTGATAAAAATATCCAAAGTAACAGTGGCAAGCGAATATACAAAGCACAGGCAATATAATTTGAGAAAAATGAACAGATTCGTGGAATAAATGCAATATGATAACTTTAAAACTCATAATCCATGAGAAGACATAAAATGAATGCACTTGGGTGATCGCAACTGGTTACGACTCGCATCAATCTCAACCAGATTGTCTAGGTCTATCAACACTGTCCGCTCAAACAATTACTAACTTCGTGAACTGATACTCTGTCTTAGTTTGGTTGCAACTCCAACACCAACAGACATCGCACGTCAAACTAGGAGATGGTTGAGCATGTACAGTGTTTGTCCCAACCACCTCGGTCGATATAGAACCGATAGTTCATCGATCTACAAATATGAGTAATTAAAGTCACCAAAGTGTATATGACGTTAGATACCATTTACTTTTGACTTAAATCACTTCAGCAATTAAAGTAGTTTGGGTTCTATAATTTTCAAAGGAGTTTCCCGGATTTACTCAGATTTCCATTGGATACCTTTCGTTGCAGGAAATTGACCTCTACTGAATCCTTCACAAACTTCATTCGGTTTGCTACCAAACAGCTAGTTGAATTATATATTTGTTGTTTTTTACGAAGAAAAAGGCAAAGAGAAATCCTGAAGTACATCTAGACGCAAATACAGAATTGATTCAAGCGTTTCAGAGCCACATGAAGAGTTTATGACATCGTCCAAAAATGTTAATGAAAGCTTAGTAACTAAACCATCCAGCTTAAAGACTATAACACAACCAAAAACGTGTCTGTTAAAATTCAACACATACAACTGAAATTTTACTAATTTCGGTTTAATATTATGAAACTAGTATCTGCAACATGTGCTAAGCGTAAATAATAAAAAAGGGGTATATATCCGCTATTTAAAGATATTTCATAGAATTGACTATAATGTACACTATAAAGAGCTCTTGTAATCACTTTCTACCTTGGTCAATACGACAGAGAAGCAAAACTATTGTAACACTTTTCTGCTGTTAACACCTCGATATCACTTAAGAAACCATTCAACACAGTTCAAATAAGCTACCTAAAGGGCTTGTATTCCTATATTTCAGGTATAAATTAAATACTAATGATACAGAAACATTAAAACAAGTTTGGTATTAAAATCATTTTCGAAACATTTTTTCCACCTTTGAGTTATGAACACTTTTTAAACTTCTGTTTGCCTCAATGCCCACAATTCAAAATGTTTAGGCTTTATTGAACTGCATTAACCTTCAATTCACCTTCACAAAATAATAGTTTAATTCCTATAACTTATCGATTTTCACAATCAAGCCTCAGTATTGTGTGCTTATTAATCAAGTCATATAAACTAATTGTTTTCCTAATATAAAGAAAATATAAGTATGTTTATACAATACATAAAAGCATATCGTAGTCTAAAAAAATATATTATTTATGATATCTACACATAAGACTCAAAGAATTTCCAATTTAGACGAAACTATAGTTTATGGACGACCTATGAGCGACACTACAATGACCTTGAGAGTGTCTACCTACTTACTAAGGCTAAATTAGGGTTATAAAGCGGTATGAGGAATCCTAATTACCATTTACAGTTGATGGTTGGGGTTAGGAATTATATTTAGGGTTTTCATCACGAACTGACATCAGCTATAATGCCAAAACGCTATTTAGCCAAATAGGTGAATGAATTTCGCACCAAAATCTGAGACCTGTTATTGTAAATCTGATTGGTTCGTCCGTAAATTATAGTTTCGCTCCAATTTATCTACAGATGGATAGATGCTACATAGCAGTAAAATCTAAATCGCGCGTCTCTTCTTATTTGGGATTCATCAGCTAGATGTACCTGGGTCCCAGACTTGATGTTCACTTCGGGATTCGAACCCAGCGCCTTAATGGATAACTGTTCCATTCGTGTTTGCGATTCGGAATTGTGGGAATTTTCAGCACCAAACACATATGAGCCGAATACCTCATGACGGACATACAATTACTGAAATCGAATTCCCAATCTATTTTCCAATTGCTACCAATACTGAAGAATATATGGAACTCAAAATAACTGTCAACCAATATCAAAGTCACAATCTTCAATACGAACGTCAAGGCAATTCTACTGTACAGAGCTGAAACTTGGGGAACTACAACAACCACCATCAAGAAGGTACAAGTATTTATAAATGGCTGTCTACGCAAGATACTCGATATCCATTGGCCGGATACCATCAGCAACAGTCTTCTGTGGGAGAGAACAAACCAGCTTCCAGATGAGAAGGAAATTAGGACATGCATTACGGAAATCACCAAACTGAATCACGAGGTAAGCCCTAACTTGGAATCCTGAAGGGAAGCAGAAAAGAGAAAGGCCAAAGAATACATTACGTCAGGAAATAGAAGCAGACATGAAAAGGATGAATAACAACTGGAAAGAGTTGGAAAGGATTTCCCAAGACAGGGTTGGATGGAGAATGGTGGTGAGTGTCCTATGTTCCTCCGTGAGGGGTAACAGGCGTAAGAAAGTAATCGAAAATTTCTACTAAGATATTTATTTATTTTTTCTGACACACTCTTACATCATCTAGTATCGTGTGTTAAGTCAAGTGGCGTTTTAGTATATGTAATACATGTCCTAACCACCTAATTTAATGGAAGTCTACAATCTATTCAACTAATCTTCCAACTTGGCCGAGTACACCACGCATAAACTTAAGATTAGTTACTGCATAATAAATCATATGATATATTATCAGATAAAATAGATTGTATGACCATTTTCTTATTATTATTTACAACTTAACACAACACCATTTAAATGGGTATGCTGTTAGAGTTCATTTGAGTATTATTACTATCCTATTGTATAAACAGCTATTGGGATGAATGTACTTTTTAGAATGTTCTTTTTAATTTTATTCTTTTGCCAACACCATGTAGGTGAAAGACTTTTTAAACTTATTTTTACATAAAGATGTGCTTTAAGTTCATAAATGAATCGAAAAAGTGTACATTAATTTGTCAATATAATCCTTTATTGGAAAGAAAAAGTCTACTGACAAGTATTTAGAATAATTTATTCATAACTAAATTTAAAATGTAATCATTGCGATTTTGAACAAACTACGTATGTAATTTCTTCGCGCACAGAGGTTAAGTTAGATTAGGTTATTATCATGTTTCAAAAGACGAGTTAAATGATTTCTACAGAAGTAAATAAGTGAACCCAATTAAGCTTATTTTGATGTCAAGATTGATGTTCAACGAAATAGAAATGAGTACTATACTTAGTAGCTGATCAGGAATAGGATTTAGTTACTAAAAATCAATTATTCCAAGTTGAATTAAGTTAGAAATGTAAATCAATAGATTCCAACTCACTGGTCTGAAAGTTAAGCTCTTAACAGGAGTATTGAAGCTCATGGGTTTGACGTTTGATGAGAGGTACCATACAAGGATAAAACAACTTTCCAGCGCTTTTTAATCTTCACTACTTATCTAACAATAAAATATTCATATCTCGGAACTGTAAACTTGTTTGTTTATATTTCTGGAGCAGAAAAACTTCAAAAGCTGACGGGTCTCGCTGTTATAAGTGAATTCTAATACCCTTTAACATGTGATAATTTTATGAATTTAGGCCCCAGACTGATAAAAGTATTTCAGATTGAAAAAAAAGAGATAAAGTAATGTTCAGTTGTGATACACTTCTAAGGTATCAGTGGATACACTCCATTTCTTTTCATTAAGTAAATAATAGTTAACTTTTTATCTAATCACTGTTATGATCCAATGGCTAAAATTACCTTTCAAATATTTATTCGAATTAAAATTGAGGGTTTATAGCTCAGTTTTGCTTTCAAGTTACACTTTACATGAATAAAGAATGATTATTTAGATAGTAAGTGGTAAATGGTGATATTTTATGAGCTTCTGTGATTCTGCTACATGATTTTATCAATATGGGGATTTATGGAGATTGTAGTACTTCCACAGATAAAATCACGAGTCAACGTAAGCTAGGACGCCATTGAAAACCTGGAAGCACTAGATGACTATTTCGTCCTATTATCTGACTCCTCAGCAGTGCGCTGTTCAGTGCTTCCAGGTTTTCAATGGTGGCATAGCTTAGATTGACTAATAAATTTAACCGTAAAAATATGATTTTATATTTTCTGTGGTCAATGCGAACATATGCATAGCACTTTTTTCAAGTATATATTTTTCTTCATTCTAAAAATATGATCGTTTTAATTCTGTTAAATATTTAATAGACTATACATATTATATATTTCACTAGTTTAAACATTTAAAAAATATGTAATAAATTTATTCTGTATTGTTTGTGTTGAATCTTCCCATTGATAATTAGAACTGCAAATGATCAGTCTCTTATTGGCACATGGTACATCTAGCTGACGAGTCACAAATAAAATTAAACGCACGTCCTGGATTCCACTCCTACCTACCACCCATCTTCGCTTATTATGAAATGAAGTTTTAATTTTTGTTTAAACCACAACTATTTAGTTAATTTTCATCAGCTTAAGCATATCAGTTAACTTAGTAATTTTTTGCTGTGTTTTTAGTAAATAAAACTATCGTAGAATTACAGTTCTTCTAAGAATCTAAAGATTTATGATACAGTCAAATGGAATAAAGACAAGAAAATGATAGTTGTTTGATAGAATAGTATTCTTTTGATAAAATAAGTTTACTCGCTGCCATCCTTGTCCAAAGTTGGTAAATTAAATAAAAACATTACTGTAATAGGAGTTTATGGAGTTGGACAACTGATCATAGTTTATATCATAGATGAACTAGGTTAGACAACCAGAAAACGCTCTGAAACTACTTCGTTCTAGTATGGAATGCCATAGAGGTACTTTTCGACAAACTCCCCTAGGATCGTACCCAGGAACCTCCATTCTGGAGTCGAATGCTTGACATTTAGACCAGTGAAATGCCACCCCTTGGTGTACTTTTCTAACTTCAAACAATTTGCGATATGGCGCAATCATCTTCCAATTTATGGGATGGATCATAGCATTGCATCTTACATGAATGAACATTAATGGCTACATATTCTCACAAGAAATCCTATGACTACCTCTTGAAGTTAGTTACGAGTGAGCACATGACTGTGATCGTTATAGGGGTTTGGATATTTTTTTATATAGTTTTTCTTTTTAGTAGAATGACTCAAATATAATTTCACCAGTGATCAGTTTTTATTATGATTTTAGCTCATTAATATTATGACAATCATATACGATACAGAAATAATGAAAATGATGAATGAATACATTTGATTGTGAATCATTTATTTACTCCGTCAACTGAATTACTAAGTATTGTAACTAAGTTATTTAATCTTACTTACTATTATTAAATAACCCTTAGGAAAAGGAAAAGAAAGTTTATTATTCAACTGAATTAAGCATCAGAGAAAATTTAGTTTATTAATGATCAAGTAATTGTTTTAGGTGAGAATAACTGTGCTGTTATAATATTAGATAAACATTATTACTTATTGAGAATCTTCAGCCTACATCCGAACATTAAAAATCAATAGCTGAGTGATAAAATCTTTAAACAATAGATGGTTTAGATTGATCTCAACGTTTGTAAATACGTCATATAGAAAAATTACTTATAAATTAAAATCATTGTGTTTGTTTTGCTCAGTATATAATTGTAACAAAATAAAGTACATGATTATTACCCACAATAAACTGTAATGAAATTCAGCGGGAATGTTCCAAAAAGAATGTGGAGTGATGTGTGAAATAATTTAACAATAATTCTAAAAATAATAACTGTAAAGATAGTATCAACTTTACTTTTCAATAACTTTGAAACTAAAACATTATATTAATTTAGTAATATTATATAGATATACGATGAACCCATTGCATTACATTCCCTTATTTTCATCTGAATATGTTGGAAGAATAGTAGGGTGGGCTCTTATCACTTTCGTTTTACAAATTGCCTTCAGCGACAAACCAACATCTATAGTTTGATTAAACTACACCTGTTATTTACAATGTATAACGTTCACTGAAGGAAAATATTCAAATTAGTCAGTAAGCAGTTTAATTCTATGTTATTCAAATTCGCAAAGGCTAAAACGATCAAAACGGTTTAGTCTGAACTTTGTACTTAAAAAGAGTAAAGGATTAACATTCAACCTCTGTGATAACAAAAATAAATTAAAAATTCTGATCATCGTACTATTAATTATGATGAAAATCTATTGAATTCACATGTCTGGTTTTATCTTCTATATATCTTAATCAGTAAATTATCTTAAATGTTCCAGAACTATCATCTGTAACAATTATACAAAATCCGTTACAAAATTTTTTCTTACATTCTCTTACATTCCCAACAAACTATTCGTTATATGTTATGTTTAGGGAGAAGCAGTGACCAGTGGAGTTCAACCGGGTGAGTTGTGAGATAATGACTTACTAAAGACAATGGTGGATGTGTCGCTCGATTTCGTGGGTTTGTTGAAGTTAGACATTAACACCGTCGGATGTCGGCTCAGAGGTCTAGTGGTTAAGCGCTCACACGCGAGACCATTAGGTCCTGGGTTCGAATCTCGAGAGCGCGGGATCGTGGGTGCGTACTGCCGTGGAGTCCCACAATAGGATGAAACGGCCGTTCAGTGCCTACAGGTTTTCCATGGTGGTCTAGCTTCAATTGACTCATGATCTTAACTATTAAAATTACTATAATATTCACAAAACCCCTTCTGATATTATGTTTATATTTGGAAATACTTAAACTTATCAATTTGTATACAATTAAAGCAAAAATAACAAAATACAATGAATTCACTATATTCTGCATAAACTGTCGTTCTTTTTACATCTAAATTTGTGAAAGGAATCAGTAATAGGAATTTTTATTCAGTACAAAATACAAATATTAAAAATTGTATTAAATAAATGATACAATGAACAAAACACTTATAAATTATATTCTCTGAATTAACAAAAAGCAGCTCTTATAATGAGAATGGTAGAATATAATGTAGAGATTATACAATAATTATAACATTCAAATGTTATGGCTTGTATAGTTACAAACAGAAACAATAGGAAAATCATAAAAGGCAGATAATTTCTCTTTATACGTTTCTAAATAGTATAAATATTATCAACGTTAGAAAAGTATCAAAATATTAACATGAAAATGCATCATCTGATGAGAAACCATTAAATTTAAGCTGATAAGATTTTATAAACCTACAAGGTAAATAGTTCAAGACATCCAATATAAATTAAATTTATTTGGAGCTATACCACTTGAAATTCTAAAACCGAGGTTGTAATATCTTTCAGACCCTAACCCAACAACTTCACAATGTCAATTATGAATATGACAAGTGAATGAAAATTTTATGGATTTCCGAACCCATAATTGCTTTGACTACCATCTGTTTCCTAATTACTTTTATTCAAGTCATATCTTATTGTTATATTGGGGTTAATTTATATCGCCAAGTAGAAGCTTGATTTTCTTAATCCACTTCGAGATTAAATTGGCTATTTATCATCAGTGAATTATTTTATCGATCAAAAAAACTAAACCATTTCACTTCGCATTTTAAAGCATCTATTGGCAGGAACTTACTTTGCAGTGTACAGAATTTAAGTTAGTTCGTAAGTGTTGTGCATATGTCATAAAGTTATTCATGCAGCCAAGTTAATTTTGAAAACGTTCGATGAAATTGAAGCATTTATTACAAAACTTATGATTGTATAAATAGCTGAGCACATTATAATACAATAAAGATGTTAACTCTTAATGCCAAGAGATACATTTCATATTAAAAATACATAGGTCATGACATACAACTTAAATTCAACAAACATTCCTAAAAGATTCAAATATTTATAATGTAATAAATGATTGATCATTTACACCAGTATAGTACAAAGCCTTAGAAATTTAAGAATAAAGGGAGAAAAAGGCAAATACTGTTATCGTTTGTATACTAGTCAAATTTGCGATATATTTATTCACTAGAAATCTACGTTAATTTGTTGAATATTGACTTAGTTAAAAACTTATAAGGTTTTGGAGTAGTACAAATCAATACTGAGTGGAAACTATTAGTCTAGGAAAAACACAATGTAAAACGATTTTCATAAAAAAAGAAATATCCAACCATCACTTTAAAGCTTACATTAAAAAACAATGAATTATTTGACTTAAATAACAGTTGTATCATTCAGGAGAACCTCAAAATATTAAGACTTCAGAAATATCATACACTCCATAATTCATTAAATATTGAATTCACAAATCAACGACAGTGGCATTATGTTAGATAAAATATCTTTAAGTAGAATTTAAATTATTTATTTAGTGAAAAATTGATCGGAAAATTCTTTTAATCTAGATTTTAACATTGATAATATTAGTTTAGATCAGGATATAAATGTCGTTTAAAGCAAAATTCTTGTGTGTCGCTCAAGATTCTTTAATTGTAAAGGTCAAACTAATATTATAGTTGTAATATAGGATAGTATTTATTAATCTAACCGTTTTTCTTTATATGCATTTTTTTACTATCTTTCAACCATATACATATATATCATGATAGGTGTGAAACAAACAATTGTAAGTATAAATTATATTAGAAGAGGTTTTTGTGAAGATTGTAGTAATTTCAATAGTTGAGATCATGAATCAATTAAAGCTGGACCATCATGAAAAGCCTGGAAGCGCTGGATGGCCGCTTCATCCTATTGTGGGATTCCACAGTAGTGCACATCGCGCGCTCTCGAGATTTGAACTTAGGACCTATCAGTCCCTCAAGCGAGCGCCTAACCACTAGACCATTGTGCCGGCATCCAACTATATATATATATATATATATATATATATATATATATATATATATAATGGTAATGATAAATCAAATCAAACGGAATGGACTTTTATAAATTTCAGTATTTCACA